>NC_089268.1:39387989-40004631 GCF_963930625.1 Muntiacus reevesi
AGTGCTTCGTGGGATCTAGTGTGCTTAAAATTACCCGGAAAGCTTACTAAGGGCACGTGCTTAGTTAGGTTCCACTGCTAAAGATTCTGATTCATTAAGTCTGGAGTAGGATCCAGAAAAGAAGATATTTTATAAAGGCTGCTAACACTGAGGCCGGTAGCCCAAGGACTTCCAATGAGGACCACTTTTGCTGAAATCTGAGTTCCCCCCAGAACTCAGGATTATGTCTTAGGAATTCAGGGTCACCATAGTTAATTCACGTGCTATAACTGTTTCCTGATGTAACTGTCTAACACCATACCAGAGGTGTGAGGCATCATGAGCTGGGCAACACAGGGAGGGAAATAAGCGTTCAGTTCAAATGGGCCTGGGGAATTAGCTGCAGAGGCAGATGGTGAAGAAGTAACCCTCAGCTGCTGTCGGTCTTACTTCATCTTTATAATCATGCTTTTATGGAGGCAAAAATTGGCATTGTTACTTTTATATTCCCCACTTCTATATTTTATAGATAAAAAGACTTCAGGGTCAGAAAGGTTATGCAATTTCCCACAAAAAAAAAATTCTATGGTGGTACTGAGACTCTCTCATTTCGGGATGGAATGGTTATATGACAAAGAGAAGACTAAAGATAGTCTGTGTATCCAAATATTTATAACATACTTAGTGGGTACCCAGTCTGAGTTCATCAAGGGGCCATGTCTTACTTTTTTTTTTTTTACACTTATTCTTATCACAGCATCCTGAACATTGATGGTGCTCGATAAACATTTCTTGACTAAAAAAATATATCACTTTGTAATACAAAATATGGATTGCATATAGTGTAACGGTGAACAGTGATAGGTTTCTTTTTTTCAGCAGAACTGAAATAATCAAAGAAATCCAAATACATACTGTTTTAGTAAAATGTTGATCTCTTTCTATTCTCTCTTCCCCTCAAAGTTCTCTGAAATCTCTGACAGTGGAGTTTGTTGACTCCAAATCACATTTTTGTTGCTTTGAAGTACTGGCATGTTTGAATGTTTACCACTCAAATCCAGCAAAAAGTGTTTTCTTTTTTAGGTAAGATCAGGCAAAGAGGTACTGAATGAATAACACTTGATTGGGAATGGTAAATAACCATGTAATTAAACTGTAAACACTGTGTGTGGTGATTTTAATGTAATTTGAGGACTTGTAAATTACATGGTCATAAAATGGCACTTGGGCTTATGCTTTACAAAAATATCCATGTTTGTATGAGATTAATTAGTGGAGTTTGCATAAAAGACACTGAATTAAAATACTTTCAGGACATTTTCAATTTTATGGTTTCCTTATTTACAAGGCCTTCTTGAAAGTTTTTTTCCCCTCTCTCTAGTCTTTAAGAAATTATTATCATTGTCCACGGATTTCTGTAACTAAAAATTGGTCTGGACACAGTAAACAGTTGATGGAGTTAAGTTATGCTTATAAATTTTTAGTTCTCGAAATGGGCTGGCCATTTTACAAACTGATTTCATGATTACCACTTTGTTTTAATGTAAGGATGGTGCCAAAACTGGGCTTGTTTTGCTCTTGGAGTAGTTCATGTGCATCATACTATAAATCAGACACCAAAATTCCAGGAAAATAACCCCATCGGAGTGGCCATTAGGTGCCTGTACACCCACAGACCCATAGGGAGTTCTTCCTAGCAAGTGTCTTCTGGTGTGTTGCTAACTGTATCATCAAGATGACCTTTCCACCCGAGGCAGCCCTTATGTTTCTCCATGTCCAGAAAACTTTCACTCTACAAACTAAGCCTACTAGGGTAATGTTGGTAATTTTCACAGGTTCTATGCCGTGGTTAAAAAATAATAGAAGTGATGAGGATATACAGTTTTTATTAATGATCATTTTCCAGATGCTCTGCTAAGCATCACCTCATTTAATCCTGAACAACAGTGCTATTAAGTTGGTATTATCAAGTATTCTCACTTGATACATGAGAAAACTGAAATGTAAAGAGATTAAGTTAACTTCCAACATCACACAGCTATGTAGTGTCAAAGTTGAGGACCAACATTGGTTTTGTCTGACTCCAAATTCTTTGCTCTTAATCTCTTTATAACATTGCTTTAGTAGATTAGAGCTAAGAACTCCTTGAAACTCTGTCTAGCCCAGTTTCAGATTTTCTTTTTTTTCTATTAGATGCCTGAGGTGGAATTTTTTTTTTATGCCTTAGGTGGAATTTTTAGCCAAAAATTGAATAAACTGAGACAAGAAGGCATGACTAGTGAATTTTGCACATCTCACACACAAGGAGCTATTTGTTCTGATTTGTTGTCAAACTTTCCATTCATATCTTACACTGCCTTGGCTATATCAGAAATATCCCAGTCTGTTGCAAGAAATCTAGTTCTCTACCTTTGGGAAAGTGGAAAGAGAGATTATGTGGCAACATGAGGCAATCTGGTGTGCCACCGCAAACCACCTCCAAAGATCCAGGGATCCAAAGATGGACTTTCCAGAGTGGGGACACAGGGTATGTGATAGAGGGTGGCTGGAAAGCCTGCTCATATCATTTGGGAACATGATCCTGAATTATCACGTGGTCATGAAACCAAAGGGTGGGTAAAGATAGGCAGAATTGGCCATGATCCTTGCTTTGATACACTGAGTATCTGGTAATTTCACCCAAACCTTCCCTTTCTCGTCATGACACCTACCTTATAAGCTTGATCTGAAGCAGGCATTAATTTCTAATCTCCTGATTATTAAGGCGTTGCAAAAGAAATATGACACCCAGGGCCAGATTTCAGCAAACCGAAGTACTTAATTCATTAAAGCAAACAATTAAACCTGGTCAGATACTGTAAACAAAAATCAGAGCACTAGGCAGGCCACAGGTGTGCCGTTTCATCCATACATTCAGCATTTTGAACATCGTCTAGCGGCCAGGCATCATGTTAGGTCCTGAAAGCAAAAACGTGAATAAAATATAAACCCAAGCTTTGTCAACAGAGAGCTACATATTGATTTTGGTTCAGTAGTAACTATTGCTCACATAACATATTAATGATCATAAATTTCAACAAATTGGGAACAGTATGTAAGCATAATACTTTAGCACAGGTGGAGCTAGTTATAGAAGGTTATTTTGATTTGGCCAGAAATATTACCCGCCCTTTCTCTGATGAAACTTCTGTACAAGATTTAACATACTTCCACCTCCCACATATTGTTAGTTATTAAGTCCAGCTGCTTCCTTCTCTGTAATACACTTAAAATATCCTTCCTTTTTTAGGCTTCACCACCACATCCTTTTTCTAGGCCCCACTGACCTTGCTCTATCAAACTGAAGCTGACAAAATAGTACTGCAATGTGCAAAATCCCAGATTTTCTCCAATACTGTAATTGTGAATGTGTGAAGAAAAAAAGAATTTCGTTCTTTCATTTCGCTTTTAGTCAGTGACCCCATCACCCTTTATATTTTGAATTCTGAACCAAAGTATCACTTTTCAATATGGTGCAGACACTTAGCTTTTGCTCACTGAAGCAAAATTTTCAAGTATTTGATTCTTTCTGAGATTATTGTGCTCCTAGGTAAATTAAATGTCAGCATGAGGGATAGCTTCACCCACTTCTGTAGCTGCCTTTAGTCAATTCACAGAAGCCGTTAGAAACAGCCAGTGCAGCGCTGTGTGCCCGGCGAGGTAGGCTTTCTATCACACGCCAAAGCCTTTCTACCACCATTGAGGCTGACTTGCAGGCTTTTCCCCCCGGCACCTGTGCCCTATCCAGCCAGAGATCCCAAGGAGGAGCTAAAAATAGTCAACAGATTTCAGAAAGAGAAGCAAAATCCTGTCTTCAGGTATTACATAAAAGGAACCACCCATTTTGGATGACACCAAATGAAGCAAATGGTTCATTAAAACAAAAAAGCCTATTACACATCGTATCTAAGTGCTACATTTTCTTGGACTTTTAAAAATTAAAGAGAAAAGCCAAAGGGACAGAAGCCTGGGGACCAGATGGAATGTAAGGAAAAATGTAGGACAGGGAAAGAGGGATGCTCTGCTCCCTACAATTCTCCCCCGGGGTTTCTTTTCAGAATGATCATCCCTTTCCTTTCCAGCCTTCACCATGAGATCAATTGCCAGTGAGGGGAGACCCCAGCTGGTTCTCCCTGAGAATCCGGCTAGAGCCCTGCACGTTCCAGCCAAACTGAAGTCTGAGCTCTCTGTGCCGACTGGTTACTGCTGGAGCGGACGCCAGGATCCCTTCGTGTGGGCAGAAATGCAGATCACCTCCAGGTGTGTGAGAGGTCAGCCCATCAACAGAGCATAAATAGAGCCACTCACTCACCCTCCTCCTCCAACTCCACGCTTCTGGGGTGTGTGTTAGAGACTGAGGTCCATCATCTGCTAAGTTTTCCTGGTTCATTTTTAGCAAAGTCGGGTTTTCAGTGGAACACAGTCTGCCTGGAGCAGGGATCCTGGGTCTCTCATCGCCACAGGCAGCTGCACACGCGAGCACGTGCTGCGGAGACAGGGCTCCTCGATCAGAGGGGGGCTCCGGCTGCAAGTCCTTCCCTGGTCCTTCTCTAACCTGGTCTCCTTCACGGCTCATTACTTAAGACCAGAGAGTTTGAAACTAGGTGAGCTAGAAATAGGCAATGAGCCCTCAGCTGGAAATATTCTCAAGGAAAAAAAAAAAATACTGAATAGGTGCTTTTACATATTGTTACTTCCTCAAGCGATGTGAGGGAACATAAGAAAATATCAGAAGTTTGCCGACTAAAAGGCAAAGCGCAGAATATCCAAATCTAGGATTTTTTTTTAATAGAAAGGGCCTAATATTTTTATTCACTACTTTGTGGAACATACACATATCTTTGCATCAGTTTCAAAACATTAGCGCATCTACAACTCACCATAGAAACCCTAGAATGTTAATTCCGGCAGGGTTACTATGGTTTACCTACTATGAGAAGAAGTATCTGAATGTATTTGCGGGGTATTCTCTTCCTACAAACATAAGCTCTTGGAACTTTGGTATGAAGATAAATTCCAAGGTTTGGGAGGAAAGCGGTATGTTTTGAAACTGACTTTGTTCAAAACACTTAGCGTAATTCAATGATCCATGAAGGAGAGCCATATCTGGGAACTGAACCAAGTTCTCCTATCAAACAAACTGGAGATGCAATCTGGTCTGTTGACACTAAAGGAATATACCACTTTTTCCACTGTGAACAAAATTAGACCATTTTTGAAGCAAAATTAGACTCCCAGGCAGCATGATGTAGTCAGAACAGACCCAGATTCGTACCAGCTGCTGCCTGTGTTATTGCCATCCCTGGGCCAATAAGAGAGCAGACTGCTGAATTTGAAATGCTCCTTGTCAGTCTCTGGACTGCTGTTTTGGCCACTCTGAGGATAGATAGCTGATCCTGAAAATGCTTTACCTCTGAACGAATCTCACATTAGCATGCGCTTCATGTCCGTAACTATGTTACCCTAAGTAGATTTTTAATATTTTATTATAATTAGTATATGTAGCTTTGTGCCCCTCTCAAAACTAAACTTTTCTTTTATTAACCCCAGCTGTTACAAATTCTGCAGCAAAACGGGCGCATCAGGGAAAGCACTAAACTAATCATCCAAGCAGTATTTATTGAGGGCTTGGACAGCTCCAGCATGAGCTGCAGAAAATCAGGCCCTCTGGGATCTCCACCACCGCCCCCGTAGTTACAAGGAGACAGCTGAGTTTTCTGCAACCAGGTCCTGGGTCTTTCTGAGTTGTTGGCACATTGCGGCCACTCGGTGCATATTTGATCAATGAACAAAAGACTTCAGATTTGGCTCCAAATTCTCCTCTATACTACCTTAACAGGGGACTAGTTGAAACAATGTATGAATCTCAAAGGTCACTCTTCTCCCTCTAGCTCAAAACTTATGAATAGATTAGATTAATATAATAGATGAGAAACAAATCTGAACATCCAAGCATGCAACACGTTTCCCTGGGCACCATTCTGGTCCTCATTTGTTTGGCCATCTTACCACTTGCTGGGTGAAGGAAGTTGAAATGGATTTTTCTTTATTTCTGCAAGACTATACCTCTTCCCTTATCACAGAGATCCTGCGCTTGTTCTTGAAGCCTCATTGGGGGATGTGATCACTACCAGATTTCCTCTACTTTCCACTGACATGGTGAGAACATGGGGTGAGCAGAAGGCCCTTGAAAGGACAGTGTCTTACCCTAGTGTCCATAAGAGGGTTTCAGGGAATACAGGAGCCTCTGAAATTTTAAGTCCATTGTCTCTTCTCTGCAATGACAACCTATAGCTTCCACTAGATTTTCACACACACAATATTAAAATCTTCAGCCCTATAAGTTACACTGCATGTGATCAAGATGAACTCTGTGCCTGAAAGACAGCTAGAACCTTGAAAGAAAACCTAAGGTACTATGTCCTGACACCTTTTGCTTACTTACATGACAGCATATAAGGCTAATTCACAAAAACTAGCTTATAGATATCACTTTTAAAACAGACTCTTCCCTTTATCAGGCGTCACCCTGCTTCTCTTTAAATTGTGATCTTTTATATCTGGAGTATGACCCAAATTACAAAAACACATCCCAGTACGCTTTTCAGGAAGCCAGCTGATAAAGGCAAAGACAATGCCTGTATAGATCTCGGTCTGATACATGGGATGCTTTCAATAATTATCTGTTGACTGGCAAAGGCAGTGCGTGACACAAAGTGCGGGAGGTGCATCTGCATTTCTATGATTGCTTTCAACTTGCATGGAAAGATGCATGACAGATAACGTTCTAGGATTCATTTTCATATTTTCTCCCAAGATCTGATATTGAAATAAGGAGCTAATCCACTAAATATCACAGTTACAAATGGGAGTTGTTTGCATTATATATGATTGTCCAAAGCAATGGTGCTGAGCATCTTTCAGTAATTTATGGAATAAATATGCATAACAGAGACCAAAAAATGAAAGATGAGGAACAATCCATGATTGAAAAATATCACTACTGCAGAGAGGGGCTTTGAAAGTCATCAGAATTACAACTATTCTAAACAATTTCATTCTATTGTTTAAAAATATATACAGTACACTGGAACTAGGCTTTTACCATGCCACTAGGCTTAAGTCAAATTCTGAACACCAAAATATAGAAAGGCACAGAAAAGGCTTGTTTCAAGTTGAGAGCCAACTTGAAACAAGCCATAAAAATGATTTAATTTTCCAACCTAAACAATGAAGAATAAAGGTTACTGGACCAGAAAAAGAAAAGTGAGTAGGGGATTAATAACAAATCTTCAAGTATATCAATATTCTCACTTAGAGATGGACACAAACCTACTCTCCCCTCCAAAAATCAGAATAGATGGGCTATACAGTGGAATGAAGAAATTAGATGAGACATAAACAAGGGTTATCAGACTATTAAGAATCTCCTGAAATATCTTATTACAAAGAAAATCGGGCAAGTTGCCTTTCAAAGGGCTTTAAAAACTAGACCAGTTTTAGCAAGATTGAACTGGCGATCTCTTGTCTCCTCCTTCATCCGATTGGGTTTTTAATCTAATAGAAGGAAATAAGGAATACAATTCTCTCCAGTAAAAGAATTTCCTTTTTTGGCCTCACGGCTGTATTCCTTTAAAATGTATGGCAATCATTGAAAGAATTTAACACAAAAACCATCAGCTGGTCACTCGAAGAGCGATCCCATTTGCATCAGTCATGAAAACCTGATTTCTTATTTCTAAAATGTGGCCCAAGTAGCTTATCTGGCTTTCTGTGTGTATGATCATTGTATTTCTGAGATCAGAGGTTCATTGCCGCAAAAGGCAATTAGTGGAAAGATGAGTTTGTGCTAATGTGTGTGCCTGTGTGGACAGCAGAGATAACTTCACATGCATCTGACGTCACTGTTCATTCATTTATCATGTCCTCCATTTAATTTCAAAATACAATGATTTCTGAATCAATGACTAAACACTTAAGAAAATATTTTCTAACAATTTTATGCAAGAACGAGTTAATTGTACTGAAAGCTATTTAACCAGTTAAACTTTACTCAGGATACTATAAGCCTTTAAATATACTTTGGTTAACTTCAAGACTGCATTTTCAAAGGTCTATTTACATAAAGTTTTAGTCTATTTGCCATTACAACCATGCCTGTTTTTTTTATGCCAGGGAAGAATGTATGAGAATTTAGTGTTTAAAGCTATTGTTACAGAAAATTTAAACCAACCTCACCAGGCAAGTAAAACTACCTCACTTTTAAATTCTCAAAAAAGGAAGTGCACATACAATATTTGACAAGGTTTCACTAAGGGACTACGGAGTTTGATAATCATGTGACCCTGTTTGTCTTTTTTTTTTTTTTACACCGATGTTGTGATGATGCACATACCTTATATATCCCAAGAGAGAAACCATGGGGATGGGGTTAAAGTGCTTTTCCCCTTGGCTAGGGAGACCAGTCTTGGATATTTATTCTTTGTCCAGGTTCACTGCCTCCTTTGCTATTCCTGCCTTCGAATATTAAAAGTATGTTTTTCCAATTTGGGTACCAAGAAAATGTGTGCCCTTCCTAACCCAAAAATAAATTTTTTTGAATGTTTTATTTACTTACCCATGTTCTACACTATGACTATTCATGTTCTCATCTAGAGGAAGCAACTTTGGATTGGACAAAACTACATTTAACTATAGATCATCTAATACAAACCCGGCACTGTCTTATTTCTGCAGCAGATGAAGAAAATAGTTAAAAACAAACTAGTCCCATGGCGAATTATATGAAGTCCTACATTTTGAAACATAGTTTTAGCAGATTAAGTTTACAGAAAAAAATTGAGCAATAGTATAGAAAGTTCTGATATACACACAGCCCAGTCCACACCCCACTAGTTTTCCCTGTTACCAACACCATACATTATTGTGATACATTTGTTATAATTAATGAACCAATATTAATGCATTATTATTAACCTAAATCCATAGTTTACATTAGGGTTCACTTTTTGTGTTATACATTCTATGCATTTGACAGACATAAAATATCACATATCCACCTGTTACTATATGACATGGAATAGATTCTCTAAAAATCCCCTGTGCTTCTCCTATTCATCCCGTCCTCCCTCACCCCAAACCCCTGGCAACCACTGATCTTTCTTCACTATCCCCATAGTTTGCCTAGTTCTACTTTCTTTTCCTCTTTTAAATCACTTTTATTATTTTTTCATTGTTTAAATTAAAATTAAGTTGATTTACAATGTTATACTAGTTTCGGGTGTACAACGCAAGGGGTCAATATCTTTATAGATTTAACTAATGCCAGTCCTACATTTTTATCACTTGATTTTCCCATCCCCTTTACCCACCTCCCCTTGGTACCTTCCTCTTCTTCCTTATTCTACTCAAATTCCCAAGGCAGATATCATCATCACTTCCTTGCATGTACCCTTGACTCCCCCGCCCTCACTCACTCTGTCATATTCACTTGGCAAAACTACATTTTCTACCTAGACCCCGCTGACCACTCTGCTACTCAACTTCTTTGCTTCCCATCTGCAGCAAAACTTCAAAAAATGACTCTATGTTCCTGTTGGCTCCAAGTTTTTTCTCCCTATTCTCTTTTCAACCTAACCCAATCAAGATTTTCACTCCCACCATGCCACTAAATTTTTCTCATCAAGAAGTCAGAGAAAGACAAACATCGTATATTAGCGTATATATATGGAATCTAGAAAAATGGTACTGATGAAACTATTTGTAGGGCAGGAATAGAGACACAGAGGTAGAGAACAGACTTGTGGACCCAGCGGGGGAAGGAGAGGATGAATTGAGAGAGTAGCACTGAAACATAAACATTACCATACGTAAAATAGATAGCGGGTGGAATTTGCTTTATATGACAGAGGGAGCTCAACCTGGCACTCCGTGAAACCCAGAGGAGTGGGATGGAGTGGGAGGTGGGAGGGAGATTCGAGAGGGAGGGAACATATGTATACCTATGACTGATACACGTTGACGTATGGCAGAAACCAACACAACGTTATAAAGTAATTCACCTCCAATTAAAAATAAATGAATTTTTTTAAAAAAAATGTTTAAATGAAAAAAAAAAAGTTTCCCCATAAGCTCTTCATTGCTAAAGTAGTTGATCAGTTCTTATCCCCCTTTGAGCTATTTTATACAGTCAACCTAACCCTCTTCCTTTTCTTTTTCCTTTCGCTTCCAGGATCCCATACTCTCCTGAACTTACTCTTACCTTATGACCACCCATTTTGGTTTCCTTCAATGTCTTTTTCTACTTAATCTCTTCGCTGGGGTCAGTTCTTGTTCTTCTTCCCTACCTGTTCCCACAGTGATATCACTCAGTCCCAAGGCATTAAATGCTATCCTATACATCTATACGGGAGACCTGGGTTTGATCCCTGAGTTGGGAAGATCCCCTGGAGAAGGGAAAGGCTGCCCACTCCAGTATTCTGGCCTGGAGAATTCCATGGACTGTAGTTCATGGAGTTGCAAAGAGTCGGACACGACTGAGTGACTTTCACTTCACTATATATATATATACGGGGCTTCCCAAGTAGCTCAGTGCTAAAGAATCTGCCTGCTAATGCAGGAGATGAGGGTTTGATTACTGGGTCAGAAAAACCCCCTGGAGAAGGGAATGGAAACCCACTCCAGTATTCTTGCCTGGAAAATCTCATGGACAGAGGAGTCTTGCAGGCTACTGTCGATGGGGTCACAAAAGAGTCAGATACAACTTAGCGACTAAACAACAAATACATCTATATGCTAGTGACTCCCAAATGGATATATCCAGATCAGACTTCTCCAAACTCTAGAACTGTCTCCCCAACTACCTACTCAAAATCTTTGCATGGGTATAATAAATCAAATCAAAATAGGTCTCAAAGGTCACCCAGTCTCAGGCCCCACATTGAAAATCTGCTCCCCTGGCAACCTTTCCCATCACCGTGGATGGCAGCTTTCTTCTTTCAGTTGCTCAGGAGAAATCCTAGGAGCAATCCTTGATGGTTCTTTCTCTCAGAAAGATGGTTCTTTCTCTCAGGCTCCCACATTTAATCTAGCAGGAGTCCTGGTGGCTCTATCTCTTGCCACCTCTGCTATCCTCCTGCCCCCATCACTTCTCACCTATATTATTGCCTCCTGACAGTCTCCCCAGCCCTATGCTGACTACCCTTAACAGCCCTAGGGCCTCTGAACAGGTATAGAAGATCACATCCTCAAAAGATGGATGGTTCAGAAGATCAGAAGATCATATCCTCAGAAGATGGCTCCTCACTTGACTAAAGTGTCAGGTGTCAAGATTTTCACTCCCACCATGCCACTAAATTTTTCTCATCAAGAAGTCAGAGAAAAACAAATATCGTATATTAGCATATATATATGGAATCTAGAAAAATGGTATTGATGAACCTATTTGTAGGGCAGGAATAGAGACACAGAGGTAGAGAACAGACTTGTGGACCCAGCGGGGGAAGGAGAGGATGGCCCACCAACCCTCTCTAACACTTTCTTCTTCTACTCCTCTTCTGCTCCCTCCGTTCTAGCCACAGTGGCCTCCCTACATTAACCTCATATTATTAGATATGCTCCCTGCATTGGTAAAGAGTGAGGACAGCAGGAGAAGGGGACAACAGAGGACGAGATGGTCAGATGGCATCACGGACTCAATCGACATGAGTTTGAGCAAACTCCGGGAGATGGTGAAGGACAGGGAAGCCTGGCGTGCTGCAGTCCATGGGGTTGCAAAGAGTCGGACACACAGCAACCCCTTTGGGCCTATATTTGTTTTCTGTTGTCACCATGACAAATTACCATAAACAGTATCCAAAAACAACACAAATTTATTATATGACAGCTCTAGAGATTAGAATACTGAAATGGGTCCCACTGGGCTCAAACCAAAGTGATGGCATGACTGTGTTCCCTACTAGAGACTCTAGGGGAAAATTCATTTCCTTACCTTTTCCAATTTCTTGATGCTGCCCACACTTCTTGGTTCGTGACTCCCTCCTCTGTCTTCAAAGCCAGAAACATGACTCCTTTCTATGTCTCTGCTCCACAGGCATAGCTTCCTCTGACTCTGACTCCACCTCCTGCCTCCCCCTGACTTCCTCTTCCGCCTGCCTCTTCCACTTTCAAGGACTCTTAGGATGGCATTGAGCCCATCTGAGTAATCCAGGACTATGCTACTTTAAAGTCATGTGATTAGCAGCCTTAATCCAACTTTAAGTGCCCTTTGCTAGAAGCCTAACATGTTCACAAGTTCTACAGATGAGGATGTGGTCTTCTGGGAGGGTGGCATTCTCTCTACCTCAGGGCCTTGCTCTAACTCTGCCCTCTGCCTGCAGCGTTTCTTCTCTTGGCTGAGCCTCTCATCTTCTTCAGGTCTTTGACCAAGTCCCATTTCTTCCATTTTGACTATGCTACTTAATCCTTTGATAAGACCCCTGCCCCGCTATCGGCACATCTATTTCCCCTTTCACTGTGGCTGAGCTCAGTTTGGAGGCTCCTTAGGAACTGAAGTAGAGGCTCCTGGGCAAGTGAGTTAATGAGGGAGTGTTTTCAGGTGTAGCTTGTTGGAGAGAGAGAAGCAGGACAGAGCAGGTAAGAAGCTAGGTAAAGACGTGGTTTAGTGGGAGGACCCTAGCCTGATTCCCTGGGACGTCTAGTTTCAACTATGAATGGCATCACTGAGTTGCTCGCTTGGGCACGCTGATAGACCCATACAGCTGATAGGTGCATGCAAGCCAGCTCCTAGACCTGAGATAAGAGGATACAGAAGCTTCTAGGCCTATCTCTGCAAAACAGCTCCATTGGCTGCAAACAGTAGTTTTGAGACGAGTATAGCCAGTGCTTAAAGCAGCAAAAAGGAGAGATGCACTGCCAGCACTTTATCCTGCTGTCCATTTTCCTTTCTTTTCTTTTCTTTCCTTTCCTTTCTACACAATCATTATCATGCTTACACACTGTGGTTGTTAATTACATATCAAGTTCCAGTCTCTACTGCCTGTCTAACCACTAGCACATAAGTCCCTGGGTCAAAGATCTTTGTTTTGCTCACTAATGTATTCCAAGTTTCTTGAACAGAGTATAGGACATAATACGTACTGAATAAATTTTGTCTAATTAGATTTACCTTTGCGTGTTGGGATTTAGCAATATTATTTGTTTTATCACATTCTCTTTCTCTTAATTCTGCTTAAAAGAACCAGCTGCAGGGGAGCTTCCCTGGTGGTCCAGTGGTTAAGACTCCATGCTTCCAATGCAGGGGACATGAGTTTGATCCCTGGTTGGGGAACTAAGATCCCATATGTTGTGTTGTGTGGCCAAAAGATAAAAATAAAGTAACGATAAAAATAATAAAATAATTTTTAAAAAAGAACCAGCTACAGTGGTATCACCTTTCCCTGCATTTACAGTGTATTTGGGCTACATCGTGTCTAATGTACCCAAATCTGTCAAGACACCAAGGTGCAGATGACCACTTAACTCCACCTCATGGGATGAAGGTTTTTAGTGAGTTCACCAAGATCTAAGACTTGGGCCTATGCTCTTCAGGCCTAGAAATAAAAACTTGTCGGGGTATTGCCTCAGGGATGCTAAATCAGACCAACAAAACTTATAAAATGTATACTATTGGAACCCCAGTGCTAACTTGTTAACTTACAATAGGTGTACTTTCTCATGAATGAGGGTTCCCAGTTGATGCTAGTGGTAAAGAACGTGCCTACCAATGTAGGAGATATAAGAGACACAGGTTCGATCCCTGGGCCAGGAAGATCCCCTGGAGAAGGGCATAGCAACCCACTCCAGTATTCTTGCCTGGAGAATACCACAGACAGAGGAGCCTGGTAGACTATAGTCCTTGGGGTCGCAAAGAGCCAGCCATGACTAAAGCAACTTAGCACGCACATGAGAGTAACCTAATAAAAAGACTGCACAAGGTCATTTCTTTTTCTCTCCCACACAAAAGGTATGCTGTCACTAGATATATATTTCAGAGTTGGACCTGAAGTTCTGTACCTTAAAGTCCTCAAGGACCCAAGCTCTTTAACACATCAGTAATCCTAGGTTTGCCTGCATCCTCCTGGTCCATAAGGATGCTGTTACATCCACATCCCAGGCAGCAAGGAGGAAGGGGAGGAAAGAAAAGGACAAACAGCATGTACAGTTTATTTTAAGAGTTGAGCCTCCAAGCTGCCATATGAATTTCCACTTGCATCCTGATGACCACAACTTAGTCACATAGCCCTGTGGGGTTGCAGGAGATGCTGAGAAATGTCACCTTTGTTTTAGATGACCATGAGCAAAGCAAAAATCATTATTATTGGGGGGGGGGAAGAGATCAGATGTTTAGGGACAATTAGCAGTTTTTTCTAAATGTGTGTGTGATTATAGCTAAGCACTACAAAGTGGTGAGGACCACTTCCCCCAGGTCTTTCTGGGAAGAATGAAATCCTCTTGCCCACAACTGATCCCACCCCTTTAGGGCCCTAAACATCAAGCTCACTGTCCCCTCAACAGTGTTGAGAAACATCAACCTCGCTGTCCCCTCAACAGTGTTGAGTCAGCACTGCCCACAATTATTTCCTTATCTGTCTGCTTTCTGGGTTCTTTATAAATCCCACCCTCCTCAATTAATTTCTTTCTGAAACTAGATTGAGTACAACTGACCAGGCTCAGCTTTATGGGGCGTTACAAGGGAAGTCGAGAAGCTCCCACACTCTGAAGTGTTCACCCTTGGTATTTAATGTTCTGCAGTCATCATCTCCAAATTTTTAACAGTGTTATCTCTGAATTTCATGTTTTGTAAGCAAAGCTCAATGGGACAATAGAACATGACCCAGGGATTGGAGCCTGGGGTCACAGTTAACCTGTCCTCAAGCTGCCTCCAAGGCACTGCCTCCTGGTGCCTAGGGCCTAGGGCTCCTGGTGCCCACCTGGCTTCCCGCTTCCTCTCTCTGCCCATTGACCACTGGCCATCCCGGTCTCCTGTTACCCAAGGCCCCTCCTCTGAGCCTCTGCACAATGGCCACGCTTCTATAGTTGAGGGATATAGACCATTTATATTCAGATAATAACTTCCCTGGCCCTTCCCATGCAGTGATCCTGTGTTGCACTCATTCACGCATCTCCCTTAGAATCTCCCCGGCACCAAATCAGGACCCTCACACAGAGTGGGTCTGCAACAAATATGGGTAAATATTTAATACATGTATGAATCAGTTAAGAAAGGCTGAGGGGGGCTTGGGGGGCCTTATCAGCTTAGATGTGCCTTTATTCAGTTCACACAATGATGCCGCGAGTAGGTCAGGCCCTGAGGACTTCAGTCTGTGGTCCCCGAGTTGCTACCTTGTCAGCCACTAGGCACATGCCCTCACATCTTTCACTGGCTTCAGATCAGCAGGCCTCACACGGGGACACAGACCCAGCCCAAAGAGCCTGGGCGCTGTCTCTCCTTGATAAAGAGAGCTCTTGTTTATTCACCCAAGCACTTGAGTTTTGCATTCAGAAGACAAAACAGCCAGCAAGAACTTGCTGGGAGCAGAAAAGAGCTGCCAGAAGTCAGAGGCAGGGCGTGTGTGGGGGGGTGGGGGTTCATTCCATTGTCACCTGCAGCCCATCCCTTGTCTGAAGCATCTTTAGCCTAATTGTTTCCCTCCCCTTTCTGTGTCTGCCTCTCACACAATGAACCGCTCCCAGACAGCTTTTCAAATTGACTCTGGAATTGTGGTCAGTAAAAATTCCATTGAGTCTGAAAAAGACATATTTCTCCTCCCCATATTTATTAATCAGTTGGTTAATGTTATGCCTTTTCCTCGTCTACCTTTTTATGCTCCATGCTGCCCTGAGTGTTACTGAGAAATAGGCAAAGTTGGTCTTTGCTCTTTGCCTTTCACATCCTGGCTCTGTAATCCTTCCCTTGTTTTGAAAACCTTATCCTGCTTTCCTTCGAAGGGGTCTCTGTTCTCCTGAGTCCCTGTCAAAGTCATGCCCTCATTCACTTTTCCTGGGAGTATTTGCATTTTAAAACACCTTGCCTAGAGAGGACATCTCTCAGCCTATAGGACTAAAATCTGCAGTTGTATAATTTTAGCTCCTGTAGAAGTGGGGAGTATGGAATTTCAGGGCAAAGGGATTCCTGGAATTCCTCTAAATCATACTCAGAAGAAGCTGTTCACTATAGATCTTGGACTTAATAACCCCAGTGATTCCCCACCTCTTGTCACTGAACTAGGAGAACTCTCTTTCTGTAGCAAACAAATAAAAAGCCCCCAAAGAAACAAAAATAAATCACTAACATCCACCACTAACAGTCAACCCAGGGAGCTGAAGTGTACAGTGAATGGGAAGAATACTCAGGCTCTTTTTAGTTGCCCTCCTGGTTTTCTAGATCCTCCTTCCATCAGTTTTGCTTATTATTGACAACTTCTCAAGAGAAAAGTCAAAGCCTTCCAGCATTGATGGAATTGCACCTCCCACACGGTTCCCCACAAACTATCAGGGAAATCTGAGCTGGCATTCCTGTGCGCTACATTGTTCAGTGGCTCCCATGTTCTACAAAATTTAATGTTAACAATAGCACAGAACACAGACTCTCCTACCTGCCCAGCCTCCGTCTCTTCCAACCAGTCTTCCCACCTATCCCTAATGCCTCCTTTCTGGAGCACCTGCTTCTGTTCTGATGCTGCAGGAACACGCAAACACCCAGAGGCCCAGGAGCAGGTGTGTTTTCTTCGACCTCCATACATTTTCCTGTGCTGTGTCCTCTCAAAACGCCCTCTGCCTGGTAAAATTGTCTTAATGCTTTGTTTCAGGCAATCTTGCATCCCCTTAACCTATGGTCTCATATGCCCATATGTCCTTTAAAGCACATCTATCATTGGAGCTGTTTGTTTGCCCCACTACTCACAAGACTGTGAGCTCCTTGGTTTTTATGCTTCCATGTTCCCAGTGCCTAGCACAGGATCTGGCAAAGAGCTGGTGTTGAAAACTTAGTAGGCGGGGCATCCCTGGTGGGCCAGTGGTTAAGACTCTGTGCTTCCAATGCAGGGGGCACATCCCACATACTGAGTGGTTCAGCCAAAAAAAAGATAAATAAAATTTTTTTAAGTAAAATAAATTTATTAAAAAAACTTGGGGAAATTTGATGAGTCAATGAATATTGACCCATTTTCATCTGATAAGTGTGATGGGAACTTCCCTTTTACATTGCTGGAAAGGGATCAGTAAACTACAGCCTGTGGACCAAACCTAGCCCACCACCCACTTTTATAAATCATGTTTTACTGGAACACAGCCACACCCGCTCTTCCTGTATAGTGGATGACTGCTTTTGCACTAAAACAGCAGAGTTACAAAGGAGACCCTGTGGACTGCAGAACCTTAAATGTTCACTAACTGTACGGATCGACCCTTTAAAGAAAAAGTTTGTCAACCTCTTCTACCACAAGGGAAGGGCTTCCCTGGTGGCTCAGATGGTAAAGAATCTGTCTGCAATGCAGGAGACCTGGG
This sequence comes from Muntiacus reevesi, assembly GCF_963930625.1. Classification (NCBI taxonomy): domain Eukaryota; kingdom Metazoa; phylum Chordata; class Mammalia; order Artiodactyla; family Cervidae; genus Muntiacus; species Muntiacus reevesi. The sequence continues at coordinate 39,405,552 of NC_089268.1, forward strand.
TTCGATCCCTGGGTTGGGAAGATCTCCTGGAGAAGGAAATGACAACCCACTCCAGTATTCTTGCCTGGACAATTCCATGGACTGAGGAGCCTGGCGGGTCACAATCCATGGAGTCACAAAGAGTTAGACATGATTGAGCAACTAACACATATCCACACCCTAGGGGAGATAGAAAGAGACCAAGAGAGCATGAACTGGAAGAAGAGAAGAGAGAGTTAGTAGAGAAGACTTGCAATCAAAGTGTGGTTATGTCCTCCAATTTGCACTGCTCCAAAGGGAGGTCCAGTTGTCAGACGCCCTCTCAGACCAGCCTGCAAGAACGGAGTCCTGAACAAACAGAAAGGGTGTGAACAAATTCTCCGCAGGAAACTGGAACACAAGGATGCTGCTGTCAACTGTTTACCAAGGCAGAGAGAAGGGCAAAGCTGAACCCCAGAAGTTAGTAAAAGCACTGATGCCTAATAATGACTGCAGCAGAGAGCTTTTCAGGTGCCCCATTAAAAAGAATGCTTTGTCCTAATAAATATCAGAATAAGAGTCTGTTCTCAGAGGCCCCTTCCTGCACGTTATTCTTAATGAGCCTTCTAATGAGAGTGCTGTATTTACTTCCTTGAGAGACTCATCATTTCCCATTTCTGCCCGTTATTTAAATATATGGCATGGTGCGAAAAGTCTGGGGAAGAAAAGTTCAAGGAATCTTCTCTGTACCTTTTCCAGTGGCCTACATCACCCCTGCAGGACAGAGGAGAGTGTTTGAACTGGATTCATAAAATAATGACTCCCTCTGCTTTTAACAAGGTGAAAATCACAAAAGCTGAAAGGTACTGCCAACCTCAGGGTTGTTTTCTAGATATCTTTATTTAAAAGAAAAGCAGCACTTAGACAATAATAGTTTTCTTGCTCTGCTGTTTATTGCTCTTAAATAGACAACAGCTCTTGGCTGCTCAAATCAGAAGGAATCTGGAGTTGGGAGGTTTATCTTAGAATTCAGAATTTGGTTCTTTTACTTCATTTTTGAACAGTTTTCTCTTTTTGTTACTTAAAATAAAAATAATCACCACAGAAAGAAAGGAGTTACTCAGAACTCTTAAAGTATGAGTCATTCAGGGTTATCAAGTTTTCCAAATAGATAAGAATTGACTCCTGTTTTATGGCAGAGTATTAGATTATTATTTTTTTGCTTCCCATAACCATAACACCAGACTTCCCAGGTGGTGCTAGGGGTAAATTACCCACCTACCAATGCAGGAGACATAAGAGATGAGGCTTCGATTCCTGGGTCAGGAAGATCCCCTAGAGGAGGGCTCGGCAACCCACTCCAGCATTCTTGCTTGGAGAATCCCATGGACAGAGGAGGCTAGCAAACTACAGTCTATGGGAAAAGAGTCAGACGTGATTGAAGCAGCTTAATACACAACAGTACATTTCAAATAGAGTCCTTCTGTCTATATCCCTACCCTTCCCTGTATTAGTTTGGTGCAAATCCCAGAAATTTTATCATTTCACTGGCATGCATCCCTAAAGAATAAAGATAATTTTTCCTTGACCTTATGACCTTCTAAATCTAACTACAGAAAGTACAGAATAGCTGTTGAAGAATGGCACAAGGGTACAATCAGTAAGACTCAGAATGTTGAAATGATTCTATCAGATGAAAACTTGGATTTTTTAACAAATAAATTACAATGGATAAAATAGGATTAACAATAAACTACAAATTAAAAGACACAAAGATGCACATTGATTCTAACCAACAATTATGAGATCATTGTAGAAATTTAAATATTAACAGAATATTTGATGATATTAAGGGATATTAAGGAAAATTGTGCAGTATTCTTGCCTGGAAAATTCCATGAGCAGAGGGACTTGGTGGGCTACAGTCTCTTTTAATTCCAGTGAAATGACAACATTTCTGGGATTTGCACCAGACTAGAACAGGGAAGCGAAGAAGGCAATGGCACCCCACTCCAGTACTCTTGCCTGGAAAATCCCATGGATGGAGGAGCCTGGTAGGCTGCAGTCCATGGGGTCGCTAAGGGTCGGACACAACTGAGCGACTTCACTTCCACTTTTCACTTTCATGCATTGGAGAAGGAAATGGCAGCCCACTCCAGTGTTTTTGCCTGGAGAATCCCAGGGACGGCGGAGCCTGGTGGGCTGCCGTCTATGGGGTCGCACAGAGTCGGACACGACTGAAGCGACTTAGCAGCAGCAGCAGCAGTACAGGGAAGGGTAGGGATATAGACAGAAGGGCTATGTTTGAAACATGACTGGACACATCGATAATTGTTGGAGCTGAGTATTGAGTATAAAACATTTTTTTTTCTATTTTTGTATATGTTCAAAAATCCTTATAATTAAAAAGTTAAATATATATATTATTAGTTGTAGATGAAAATTTCTGAAACACATCACACACTTTCTAAACACTTTCCTAAACACTTGATCTTTCCTTGGTCCTCATTCTAAACAGTGCAATAAAATAGAGTAAATATCTCAATAAACTAGAGGAACTTTCTCATTATGTGTTTCAGTATACAGAAGAAAGGGCTTCCCAGGTGGCACTAGTGGGAAAGAACCTGGCTTCCAGTGCAGGATTTAAGAGACATGGGTTCAATCCCTGGGTTGGGAAGATCACTTGGAGGAGGTCATGGCAACCCACTCCAGTATTCTTGCCTGGAGAATCCCATGAACAGAGGAGCCTGGAGGGCTACAGTCCGTAGGGTCACAAAAAGTCAGACAAGACCAAAGCAACTTAGCACACATGTATGCATACGGAAGAAATCACATTAAATTCTTGGTTTTATTTGAAAACCAGTTTTCTCCATTCTGCAGAGAACATCATGTGTCTATATTGTAACTAATTAGGAACAATTAATTGACCTGTTGTTTCCCTGTTTAAAACTCCATGCTTCACTGCAGGGGGCATAAATTCAATCCCTGGTTAAGGAACTTAGATCCCACAAACCGCAGACGCGCGTGCACACACACACACACACACAGAGTAAAAAATAAAACTACTAATCTATAAAAGTATTTCTCAAATAGGAACCACAACGCCACAGAGGTGCCTGAGATGTGTATGAAAATCAATTAGAAGCAGATCCATTTCTTCCAACCTCAATTTTACACTTGAGGTCAACTAGACCTACTTATTTTCGTTTTGGGTGTTTTATTAGTAACATGGTAAATGCAGGGCCAGAAAGATGGTGGGAAAAGTCCAAGACATCAAGTTACAACAAAGCTATTTTTCCATCTCAGTCCATGACTGAGATTAATGGGGGTCAGAATTGTCTGGGCATAGAGCCTTCTACATCCTATTCTGACTCAGAAAATGGGAAGGTATTTGTATTGGAGCTGGAAATGGGAGTTATACTGACTTAGGGGGACAGAACTCACAAGTCTAGAGACCTCTTCCTGTGGGAACCCATTAACAATGGTTCCAATAAAATGAAAATTCTTTAAAAATAAGTCTGTGTGCTGTGTTAAGTCACTCCAGTCGTGTTCAACTCTTTGCAAACCCACGAACTACAGCCCACCATCTCTTCTGCCCATGGGATTCTCAAGGCCAGAATACTGGAGTGGGTTGCTATGCCTCCTCCGAGGGAGCTCCCCAACCAGGGACTGAACCTGTTTCTCTTGTATTGCAGGTGGCTTCTGTGCCACTCGTGCCCCCTGGGAAGCCCATAAATAAGTCTGAGAGTTAGCAATCGTTTCCTTTCACAGAACAGCCCATTTGCTGAGAGGCAAGTGATGCCTGCTGTCAGGATCCAGCACTTCTCCAGGTTGACCTCTACCTCAAACTCTCCCTGCCCAGCAGTGCTCAGACATTCTCCACTCGGACCTCACTGGGTCTCGACTCAGAGCAGTTGCATGTGCTTCTAATGAAGGGATACAGTGCTGAGTATGTAGCTCTGATTTGGGCAGTTAACTGGTCCTCCTGTGATGAATGTGCATTCTGTCCTAAATCCCACATCGATCAATGATGTGAGAAAGGGTGTCTTAAGATCAATTTTAGTTCCTTCTATTAGGAAGGATCTTCTATAATAATAGAATCGTAGAACTTCATCCTTGTTCAATTGATTTAGCACTGTTATTAAATGCCTGTCTTTCTAATTTTAACCTTTCTAGAGGAGGTGTAATGGAAGCTCATTGTAGTTTTAACCTGTATTTCCCTGATGACTCATAGTATATTTCTCCATGTGTTTAGCTTTGTCATTCAGCAACATTTTGCACTTCACAGTATGTGGTCTCGCATACAAATATTTCATATTTATTTCTAAATATTTTATTTTAATGCTATTATAACAGTAAAAGTGAAACGAAAGTGTTAGTTTCTCACTTGTGTCTGACTCTTTGCAACCCCATGGTCTGTCCCTGGAATCCTCTAGGCAAGAATACTGGAGTGGGTTGCCATTCCCTTCTCTAGGACATTTTCCCGACCCAGGGATTGAACCCAGGTCTCCTGCATTGCAGGCAGATTTTTTTAACATCTGAGCTACCGGGGATGTCCGTAATATAACAAGAGAAATGCTATTTCTTGTTTGCTGAGTTTTTTGTGAGTGGGTGTTCATTTCCGTCAAATAATGTCAAGTATTTCTGCACATATTGAAATATTTATGTGCTTTGTTCTTTGTTATATTAATATGCTTAGAGACGTGACCAATTTTAAAATGTTAATCAATTTTGCATTCTTGAGATAAACTCCACATGTTCAGGATGTATTACTGGTTTAATGTAGTGCTGGATTCACTTGGCTGATATTCGGTTAAGATTTTTACTTCTATGTTGAAAAAAATTATTAATAGTATTTTCTTGAAATGGCTTTTTTCTAACTTTGGTCTCAGGGTGATGCTGTGTTTATAATGAATTTGGAATCATCCCCTCTTCATTTACCAACTATAAGAATTTGTTTAGGATTGATATCTCCCCTCTCTTACATGCTTAATAGAATTTACCAATGAAGCCAGACACTTCTGGAAATTTATTTGTGGGAGATTTTTAAATATGCCTTAATTTACTGTAATAAACAGGTAGATATTTAGATTTTTCTCTTTCTTCATGTGTCAGTTTTGATAATTTTTGAGTTTTAAGAAATTTGTCTATTTCTTCAAAACCATCAGAAAATTGGTATAGTTTAAATACTCTCATCATTATGTTAACATCTCCAGGAAATATAGTTCCTCCTTTTTAAACTCCCAATATGGGTAGAGTGTGTCTTCTATCTTTTCTTTTTTTCTTGATCAGTCCAGCTAGAGTTTTATAAGTTTTAATGATCTCTCCAAGGAATCAACTTTGGATTACATTTCTCTTGTGATTTCTTCTTGATCAATGGATTATTTAAAGGGTGTTATCTAATGTAAAATAACCTGCAATTTTTTCCAGAGAACTACTTATTATTTATTATTTAATTTGTTGTGATAAGAGAGCACATTTTTATTATTTAATCATTTTACATTTGTTGTTTCATGAACCACCATGCGGTCTATCTTGGTGAATGTTTCATATAATAACTTGACAAGAACATATATTCTTCTGGCTCTGGTTGGAGTGCTCTGTGTATGTCTGTTAGTTCAGGTTATTTGTTCAACTGTTCTTTATACTTTTCGATTATCTGTTTACCTGTTATATATAGTACTAAGAAAGGAGTGTTGCTATCTCTAACAGTAACTATGAATTTTTCTACTTCGTCTTTAAGGTCTATCAATTTGCTTCATGTTCTTTTAGGTTCATTCATAAGGTATAGATACTTGGGCTTCCCAGGTGGTGCAGTGATAAAGAATAAATGCCAATGCAGATATTGGCAGAATGCCTGCCAATGCAGGAGACTCGGGAAATGCGGGTTTAATCTCTGGGCTGAGAAGAGCTGCTGGAGTAGGCAATGGTGACCCAGTCCAATTTTCTTGCCTGGATGATCCCATGAACAGAGGAGCCTGGTGGACAGTCCATGAGGCCACAAAGAGTTGGACATGACCAAGCAACTGAGCGCACAATACGTTTAGAAATACCATGTCTTGATGAGTTGGCCCCTTCAGCATTATAAAATTTCTCTCTTTATTCCTGGTAATACTCCTTTCCAGAAGTCTATTTTTATGCCATATTAATAGCCACACTAGCCTCCGGCATTCTAATGTTTAGAGGCTGCATCATAAATTTTCCTATCATTCTACCTTGAGCATCCCTGTATATTTATATTTACTGTGCATTTTTCTTACTTTTTATTCAATGCAACAGCTTCTGCCTTTAAGGGATACATTCTCACCTGTTCCTTCACACTGTAAGGTGTGTTTGCTGATTACAGTGAAATTAAGAAAAAGGAAGCTGGAATAGTTTGTCTCTTGAAATCCTCTGCAATATAAAGCCATTAGTAGCCAGTGCAAAACATCAGGGTCCAGACTACCAATGTGCTGAGTCATTCTAACTGCTCAACATTCTAAGTGACTGTGAACTGTAGCAATCTTATAGAAGGCATGTTCGTTTTCTAGACTTGTGTGTTGATGGTAATGACAATGAAAACCATTCAATTACAGAGTTGTAAGGAAACATCACTTATCATTATAACATCAGTTATAATTAGAAACATCACTTATTACTCACATTAGAGCCTCTCTGGTCCTAGTCCCTTAGTTTTATAGATATGGAAAGTAACACCAGAGAGGTTAAGTAACTAACCCATGAGCACACAGGAAGTAATCTTTCTGAGCCAAGATGGGAGGGCTGATTATTCTACCATCTCAATATATGTTGGGTAAGCATTTGGCATTTTTGAGCTATAAAGCACTGAACACCAATCCTCAATGTGTGAATCAACACTCTATCTCCCATTCTCGAACTGGATGGACCATACCATCCTCCTAGCAACCTGGCTGTGAGTATTTTACCACGGCTGTGCCAACCAGGTCCTCCATTCTGATACTGAAACTGTGGAGGGCAGGGGACATCACAGAGGGAGGTCAAGATTCTGGCATTAGGAATTCAGAGGGGTTAGGAGACAGCTGTAACACCATTAAGAGTCCGCAGAAGGACTCTTTCTGTAGTGTGACCTCCATTCTTTCTCATCTCCCTTGGTTTGTGGTGATTTTTCATGCCTTGTTCTCCAGGCTTCCCATAGATTCTCTAAATTTCCAGATACAACTCCAAGACTAACTTAGATTTTGTTTCTGCCCCTGGTAACCAAAACAGGAGGGTGAAACTGAGATCCCTTTCTTTGGACATTTGTAGAAGTGGAAACATAGCTGCTGATAGGCTGAGTTTATCTATAGCTGTGGTGGAGATATTTCTGGTGTACACAATTTAAAAAAAAAACAAAATTAGTCACAAACATTCAAAAATAGATAGAGACCATTTTGAAATCTTGATCTCTAGCTTATCTTGAAAAAGCAGGCTATATGACAGACCGCATTACACGGCAACAACCCAGCTGGAAATGAGCAACAAGCCCCTGTCCTCTATGCCAAGTGCACGATTTACAAGTTGCCAGCATCTCCACGTAGACCATTTACTTCATTTACAAATGTGTGCTGCCTCGTAGGCATTTCAGTTGGTGGTCCCTGTCCCAGTCATACAGGACTCCTTCTAGTTTATATGTGTGTTATATATAACACATCATGCAGTTTCCTATCTTCAGGGCTTTATACCCTATGCACCTTCTGCCTTGTCCACTTCTATGCCTTGTAAATACTTAACATCCTTCAGAGTTATGACCAAATGTCCTATGTACTTTGAAACTTTCGCTGGTTTCCCCAAGCAGAGGTGTTTATTACCTCCCTTGAACCAGGTCTGCATCCCCTACATACCTTCTATTTCGCACAATGATTTCTTTACACACTTGCCTCTTTTGATGTGTTGGACTTATAGAAGTCAGGGCCCAGTGTGTGTGTGTGTGTGTGTGTGTGTGTGTGTGTGTGTGTGTGTGTATGTGTGTGTGTGTGTGTGTGTGTTTGCACACATGCATGATTTCATCCCAGAATCTTAGGCGTCAACAAACGAATGACTCTGTGAACTTGGTAAATTCCTCATCCATTACTGTCTTTATAAAATATTAGTAACCATTTTCACCTGCCTCACAGGGGTGTCTTAAGATTTGATTCACATTTACAAAGCACTTGGAAATCCCTGGATTTGAGATGCTGCAGAAGTGAACACATTATTATTATTATCAACTTGAGGCAGATAAATTGTAAAGAGAATGCACAGGGCTGGGATTGCTTGATATTTACAATAATATAGGTCTCATTGCTGGGAACGCTACCTCTCCGGAAAGGCATGCTATGAATTACATTTTCTTTCCCTAGAAAACAGTTCTTAAGATCAAGTCAGACCACTGTGCTGGTTATAGTTTGCTTCACTTTTGGATTTACACAGCTCAGAGCAACTTATTAGCCAGCCTGCAATGAAACACTTTGGATACTCTCAAGGTGTATATAAGCATAGACCAAAAGGAAAGGTAATTTTCTATTTTTATGAACTAGCTCAATGAAATGTCATTCTTTTATACTAAATCATATAAAGCCAGCCTTCTGGATGTTTAAAGTGAGAAATCAGGATGTTTTGTTTTTTATCACAGCCAAGCTTTAGGGGGAAAATGTGTCTGTGTCTTCAGCACTTTTTCAACTCTCATTTAAGCTCCTTGACTTAAAGGTAAACGAGCACCTCAAGCCCACACATTCCTTTTCAGCAATGCTCTCCAGTTTTCTCTTCTCCCATCAGCAGTTTTCTGATGCATTACCACTGCTTCTTGCTCCACTTCACTATGGGAGAAGATCACATTCTGATAAACCCACTTGCAGGAGGACTTCCCCTTCCAGTTGCCAATCCATTCTTTATACTCATTTCATAAACAGTCTTTTTGAAGTGTGAATCTACTTGCTCATCTCCCAACTCATGTGTCATTCCATTTAATCAGCCCCCATTCCCTCAACTCCATTGAAACCACTCTGGCAAATGTTTCCAGTGACCTCTGAACAAGTCAAGCTTTGCTCATTCTGCTCTCTCTCCCTAAAATGCTCCTCCATGATACATCTTGACTGTCTCTCAAAACTCAATGTGAGGGGCACCTTCCTTCTTATAATGAAGCCCCCACAGCATCCTTTCCCAGACTCGGTCAAATATCACTTGTGTCTCCAGTGCACTTCATACATAATGCCATCAGAAACTGTATTGTTCTTATATTTTATATTTTGGCCTCCTCCTTTATACCGAAAACTTTTTAAGAGAGTTGACTCTCAAATAACATGGGGGTTAGGGGTGCCAACCCTCTGCTCAGTTGAAAATTTGCAGATAACTTGTAGTCGGCCTTCCATATCTTTGGTTCTTCCCTATCTACAGTTCCACATTCATGGATTCAAACAAACTCCATCTGTAGTGTTGTACTATTTACTACTTTTTTAAAATCTGCATAAAAGTGGACCCCTGCAGTTCAAATCCCTGTTGTTGTACAATGAACTGTATTACTAATTTCACTTCTATAGGTTCTAGTGTAATATATACTGAATGGCAGCTTTTTATAAGGAGAAAATAAATGCAAGGCTGATAGCTGGCATCCAGATTAATACGTTACCTCTGCCAGTATATTCTGGTTTTGACAGTGATATACTCATGGATGCTGCCCAGTAATAATAATAATTCTGGAAGGGATTGGAAGGGATTTTGCAGGTTGATGATTCCTAACTTTCTCTCTTGGAATCTTGTATTGCAAGATATTAACACATTTTCTTATAAGAGCCTCCCATGGTCCAAAAAATGTGAAGAAATGATGTACAGGAAATCTAATCTATATTTGCATTATTTCTGATTTCAGGATTTCTAAGGACCTTTCTCATATGCCACTGATGTCTAAAAGGGCTATATGAATATTTCCCAAAATTTTTTGAGAGAAAATCAGTTTATTTGTGGAGCATCCTGCAGAGCTGGTGTTCTTCACTTTGGACAAAACTAGTGATGCTGATTACTTGCATTTAGCCAAGGAAGAAAATGATGATCAGAGACCCACTGTAGCACCCAATGTCTTATTGACAATTACAACTGGGGCTTCCAATTTCTGTACCATCATTTTTTCCAATAATGGATGATGGAAGAATTCTCAACTCTGTGAGAAGCCACTTGAGATTTGATATAAAAAAAAAGAGAATTTAAAAGAATTCATGACTTAATAGGACAAGACATAATGAGTACGATTGATCAGTGTCACAATACAGAAAAAAAGATGATTATCATGATGAGGTCCTGAAAGTGATAGGAGGTGATGAGACCCAGAGCAGAAGTGATACACTTTGCATAGCTTTGATGAGTACTGCCCTATAGAAGCGGGGTGCTTCTGAAAACACAACTTTCGAATAGCAATGTGTTCTTAACACACACAAAAATAAATCATTATTTACTCTATGTCTGACTAAGGCTAACTCATTATCCATTTAGTGAGAAATCACTGCATACTTGGCCCTGGAAAGTAAGTATATTTGGACACTCCTTTGAGGTTCTTTAAAAATAAGAGGAAGTAATGAGGAAAACAGACTTATACAGAGTCTATGTTTACACTGTAAAACATTTTCAGTAGAACTCAAAACCCTTGGCTCATCACAGTTTTCTAAGGCTTACTGATTTAAGAGTCGTAACCAATATTTCTTCAAAGTATCCATTCTGAATCATGCATTCTAACTATTCTTAAATATGATGCATTGTAAGTTTGATTTTCCCTGAGCTGGCCTATAAACATGTTTAGGTTTCTTGTTCCTTTCATAATCAGCTTGGACTCACCCTACAATCTTTCCAATAAAACGGCTCCTTCCTATACCAGCTGTTAGATTTCTTTCCTTGTGTATAATTCAGAAGGAATCAGAGGGCAGAGTCCAGGTGAAACTAATTTAGGTATTAGCTAGAGGGAACTACTTGTAGATCAATTTTACTTTGACAGATAAATTTGCCTTAGAGATCCAATTATATACAATATTAAGACTAGCATGAATCACCTATCATACTTGGAAACAGCTACTAATTAAAGCAGAGAGATACTAGAAGGTTCAGAGAACACATTGAAATAGAGCCTTTAAGGATTTGAAATTTTTTAAAAAGAAAGTTTATTATTTATTTCTAGAAAGTGATTCCAGCACTTGTGTTTGTAGGAGACTATTTCTGGGTTCAATGAACCACAGTGAAATTCACTTTTACAGTTTTTGTTATCTCCTTGATTTTTTTATTCTGACCTCCCCATATAGTATGAAAATAGTAATCTTTTTGCCCATGAAAGTTATTTTCCTAATACAAAGAGAGTGTAGTATAGTATAGAAGCATGGGTCCTAGAATCAGACTGTTTGGTTTAAAAACAGCTCTACCACTAACCAGATATATGATTTCATATAAGTTACTTAAATGATCTAAATCTTAGCTTATTGTTAGAAGCTGTAAAGTGGAAATAAGGATAGTAAATTCCTCATAGTGTTGAATAGAGGATTGATTGAATATGTGTAAAACACTGAACAGAATGTTTGAAAGAGAGTGCACCCATGCACAAACACACCAAAAATACACACTCAATTAGATTTTGTTTCTTCTTTTTCACTTGGCTCCTTGAAAAGAAATGAGGACTTTTCACTGCGGCTTTTTGATCCATTAGGAATTACTCTTCACTATTTGCTAGGATGTATCTACAAATCATCAAATTTTATGGCATTTAAAATTACATGAGTAAAATGGATAGCAATATTATATTACTTAGAATAATAAAAAGAATCTAAAATAAAATAATCAACATATATACATGTAATATAACTACCTTGCTGTGCCTAGCATCCTCGACTTTCCCAGTCACTAATGCCTTTCAAATGAATCTTTGGGGCAAACATTCATTCATCTATTCAACCAATAGGTATTGGATGATTTCTAGGTATCTGGCACTTATTCAGGCACTAGATTTCAAAAATAAATGAGACAAAGTACCTTCCCTGAGAACCTATATCTTCTGATTCACACACACAGATTACTACTTTCAAATTATACTAATGGTTTTATGACTTTTTAGGTACAAACAGTGTTTGTCCCTCTCTCTTATCTCATAGAATTGTAATTGAACAGATTTCTTCTCTTCATCTTACTAGGAGCACTAAGACTCTAAGAACATCATACATCTTTGTAGACCAGAGATTTCATGGAAAAGTAAATTTTGGGGAGATGCAACAAGGGTGTTGCTTCATAGAAAGGTACAAAACTCCAAGTAAATAATTTAAAAGAGATAGTCTTGATGCAGTCTATGCTAGTTCTGGTGTTAGAGGAGAATATGAAAGAAACAAAGATATTTTCTTCCTGGGGAAGCTATCAAAATAAATGTCAATGTTTTTATACATCACGATAAATATATTTAAACTATTGAGTCATATGAATTTAGAAAGAACTATATAGAATGTGACATGTGTTAAGGCTCAATATCCTCCTGGATGGACACTGGTTTTATATTAAATAAAACTATCAGAATGATTGGGCTTAGAGAAACATCAAATCTGAATCTCTATTTTAGCTCCCAAGTTAGAAAGCCTTAGCTGTCTTATGTGACTCGGGTGCTTAAATCTTCACTAAAATGAGATCACAATTGGAAATTGGTACTTACATTACTTTTCATTAGAAGAAATGAACCTAACTTAAAAGTTCAGTTCAGTTCAGTTTAGTCACTCAGTCGTGTCCGACTCTCCGCGACCCCATGAATCGCAGCATGCCAGGCCTCCCTGTCCATCACCAACTCCCGGAGTTTACTCAAACTCATGTCCATCAAGTTGGTGATGCCATCCAGCCATCTCATCCTCTGTCATCCCTTTCTCCTCCTGCCCCCAATCCGTACCAGCATCAGGATCTTTTCAAATGAGTTAACTCTTCACATGAGGTGGCCAAAGTACTGGAGTTTCAGCTTCAGCATCAGTCCTTCCAATGAACACCCAGGACTGATCTCCTTTAGGATGGACTGGTTGGATCTCCTTGCAGTCCAAGGGACTCTCAAGAGTCTTCTCCAACACCACAGTTCAAAAGCATCAATTTTTCAGTGCTCAGCTTTCCTCACAGTCCAACTCTCACATCCATACATGACCACTGGAAAAACCACAGCCTTGACCAGACAGACCTTTGTTGGCAAAGTAATGTCTCTGCTTTTTAATATGCTGTCTAGGATGGTCATAACTTTCCTTCCAAGGAGCAAGCGTCTTTTAATTTCATGGCTGCAGTCACCATCTGCAGTGAATTTGGAGCCCAAGAAATAAAATCTGACACTGTTTCCACTGAGCGACTTCCACTTTCACTTTCAAAAAGAGCCTTTAAAGTGAGGCTCTTTTTGAAGTGAAAAAGTGAAAGTGGAAGTTGCTCAGTCATATCCGACTCTTTGCGACCCCATGGACTATACAGTCCATGGAATTCTCTAGGCCAGAATAACTAGAGTGGGTAGCCTATCCCTTCTCCAGGGGATCTTCCCAACCCAGGAATCGAACCGGCATCCCCTGCACTGCAGGCAGATTCTCTACCAACTGAGCTATGGTGATTTTGAGAGTTTGCTGAAAGAAGCACATACATATAAAATTTTGCACAGGAGTTTCTTGGAATCCCTTAGGAAGCCACATTCAGAGAAACTGGAAAAAAAAAAAAAAAAAAAAAAAAACCCAAACAAACATGGATACTGAAGAAAGTAGCCTGTTCTGACTTTTTGCTTGTGTGTGGTTATAACTAGCTTACACACAAACAGTAACTATTGAGATGACAGATGTGTTGATTAACTTGATTGGGCTAATTTCACAATGTATTCATATATTAAATTATCATATTATACAGCTTTAAAAAGTCATGTTGTACAACCTAAATGCATACAATTTTTTATTTGTCAGTTACATCTCAATCAAGCTGGGGGTGCGGGGGGAGAAACATACCTTAATACAAACCAAAACCAAAAAGCTTGGGTTGGCCCCTAACTCTCCTATGGCAACCATCTTGCACATATGCAGCTCCTGTCTAATCTGCAGACACAGATGTAACACACACACATGTCCTGAACTTCCTATATGAAAAGTAGAACCAACTGCAGCACAGCTACTTTGCGAGGTTGCTCAGAGGTGTGGCCTGAGGGTTAGAGTTGGGGTTGGGGCCAGGAAAAGTGTGAAAGCTGAATGTGGACTCTCCTACACCATGTTCACCATGGACGGGAGCTTTTCAGAATCCAGGAAGGCTTGAATGGGGAGTGGCTTAGGAGGAACGAGAGGAAGGCAGAGATGCTGCCCCAAACCTAGTTACATTCACTTTCAACCCCTCTGTCAGCCCAATGGTTAATTTCTCCTAGGATAAATGTTTGACATTAAGGTGAAAGTGGGCAGGAGAGGGCATGGTTGGTACCGAGTAGGCAGCGATAGAAAGTAGTTATTTATATTAATTCTTTAAAAATTACCTTACACCAGAAGTGATTCATAGTCTTCATAAGAATTAGTTTAAGTTGCATAATATTCCATATAGTGAATGATTTATTATAATGTTTTAAATTTTTAAATATTTGGGTGATACTTTAATTTTCCTTGAAATTAAAAATGCTGAAATAAGTCTGTAATGCTCTTTAAGTGATTCTCCTTAAGCAAAGAGACTTTTCTACCCAAATTATGAAATTGTAATTTCTCACAAACTACAGTTCAGAGATAAATGAAAATATGAAGCTAGCATTCTTTGTACAAATAGCCCATTCAAACCAATTCCCTAAAACAAAACAAAAGTGGAGAAAAATAACAGGATAATTTCTGCTCTTTATGTAGTATATTATGAACAAAGCACGAAGGCAAGATGTGTGTGTGTCCTCTATACTTTCAATATATGGATTTGGAGATCAGACCTACAAAAAATATGCCAATATGAAACATGAATATTTTTAAGGCCACTTGGTTACTTAAGTATTTTGTCAACATCTATGATATAAAACACATGAGAATGAAAGTGAAAAAGATGTTAGATTTCCAGGCCACTAAGTATTTGTTGGGAAACTGGAAAGAAATAGTTTGTAGAACAGAAAACATCGGGGTGATTCTGCCAGAGGAGTTCTCAATGTCGACAGTGATCTTGCAGAAAAATGGAAGAACCAGGATTTTAAGCTAAACAACCTAGCATATTAAGGTTAATAGATGCTTTGCAGAATTTTCATTTAGCTAATTTTGAAAACAATCTATATAAGGTCATATTTTCTCTATCACTGATCCATTAATTTTAATCAAATCATGACCTTATCAAAGTAGTTTTTCAGGGTGGCAGCCAACCACACTGCCTTTCATGAATGTTACCTGAGATGGTTGATAAGGGATTACTGTGTTTCTCTGAGTTAGGTTCCCAAAGGTGGGATTAGTGAGGTTATAAGCATTTTTATGACTCTTGACATATTGGTAGCAACACTACACTTGCGAAGCTTTTGATACATTTTGCTGGATTATTTTCCCAATGGATTGTATTAATTTATAATGCTACCAGAAATGCATGAGGTGATTTCCTTTCACCTTCAAATGTTTAGACCTTGGCTTTAATTTTTTTCTGTTTTTAAAAGTAAGTGGAAACAGGCATTTAGAAACTATCAAGAGATGTGGTTTTCAGCCTGAAGCACCAAAGGAAAGCCCCACAATTTGAATTTCAAATTTCATCACGTTCAATTTTTAAATGGCTGGAGTTCTAATAGCAAAGACATGTCTATTTCATGCTACTTTGACCTGTCCTGACCACTCAGGAAATTTTAGGGTCTTTCCTGGCTCAATGGTTAATGTGTGCTTAAAGTGTTTTACTTAAGAAAGTGGCAATTAAAAGGTAACTGTTACGTAGAAACTCTGGTTATGTATATAAAGCAAATCATATTTTAATTAAAGGCAATGAATTATTTTACTATCTGATTGTTCTCATTACATGTATTTCTGTTCTTCTCTTTGAATAAGAATTCCCTGGTGGCTCAGATGGTAAAGCATGTACCTGCAATGCAGGAGACCCAGGTTCGATCTCTGGGTCGGGAAGATCCCCTGGAGAAGGAAATGCAACCCACTCCAGTACTCTTGCCTAGAAAATTCCATGGATGGAGGAGCCTGGTGGGCTACAGTCCATGGGGTTGCAAAGAGTTGGACACGACTGAGGAACTTCACTCACTCACTCTGAATAAAGGAGGAGACTGTATAGCATACATCCATTACCAAATTTCCAGTAATGGTGAACTTGATATCTCTGCAAATATTAATATCTAACAAGGCTGAGAAAGAGCTCTCAGAGAAAATTCCATTTCCTATCCTTCCTTCTTGGCTTATGGAAAACCATACTTCCTAATCCTTTTGCAGGTAGGCAAGGCCACGTGATCGGTTCTGGCCAACGAGGCTTGGGAAAGAAGGCTCTCTGTCATTTCTGAACTATGGGGATAGAAGTTCTCTCTGTGACTCTCCAGGTTCATTCTTTTCCTGTTTTGGCAAACCTCATGTGATATTGTCAGGGCATCCGTCGGTCTGGATCCTGGACCATGTGGAAGACAGTGCGCTGCCCTCCCGTATCCTGCACCCCGACAGCCTGCGTTAGAATTCAAGAGCAAAAAATAAACCTAGGGTCTCTCATGAGATCTGACAATGAGTTTGCTTTTGTAGCATGACCTTCCCTGAACAACACCTCAGGTATGGTCACAGACTCTACTGCCAAATCTGTTCCCCCAGCCCAACAGCCTGAAGAGGTGGAGTGCCTAGTGAGGGAAGTTTTCAGTGCCCTGAGATGCCCAGTTCTAAGGGGAACTGCCCTGCCATCTCATAAGCACCAAATACAAATAGAGATATTAAAATGTATGGAGAAAGAGAGAATCCTCGGAACAACAGTTTAGATTTATAATAACAAACTTCAGAAAACTCATTAAAGCCCATCTGTTCTGTGAAGCATTCCAACAAAAATGACCACTTGGCGCTCACTCTTCTGTGCTGCCGCTTGCATTGCATTTGTGCGTGTGGCTCTCCTAGCCCCGAGGGTGCCTCAAACCCAGGGCCCTGCAGGGCAGGGAAGTTCACTGGGTTTTTTGCAAGGTGGTTCACCTAAGATAAATGAATAGAGGGGGAAAGCCACCCGAAGAAAAACCTACGCCTTTGTACAGATATGTATGCTGCAAGTTCAATTCCACAAACAAATCAAAAGCACAGGAATGCATTTTTCTCTGTCCGTCTAAACTGCCATTTCAGAGGGCTTCCCACCCTCTCTATTTAGGAAGAAATGATGTCTGACAGCAGGCGCAGGGAGACAGAATTAGCCACACTGCTGACCTCCTCTCCCTTCTGTTCCAGAAACACACGGCCCAACCGAGGGCTGTGTCCTAGAGGCTATGGTTTAACGTGGAGTTTGTTCTTTGGAGTAGGAAGACTGGGAATGAGACTGAGCGTGTTACCTAAGCAGAGACAAAGGAAGCCTAGGACCACCTACCGCCTCCCAGGCACTTGCTAAGGCACATCACCTAATTAATTCATTTCTCCCTGCCCTAGGTTTTCCTCACCTATAAGTGAAGATGATCACAATATCTGTGAGGATTAAATGAGATCAGGCGTGTGCGAGTTCTTTGTAAATTCTACAGGAACACCACAGAAATGAAAACTATTATTTTCAAAAAGTTGGCTGTTGCGAAAAGATGAGCTCTTCTCTCTAGGGTGCTGGAAAAATATTGTCTGCCTTGCAATGCTTAGTAAGTAACAACTACAGGTGAAAGCGTAGTCCTTTTCAAGTGCAGTTGGAGAGATTTTTAAACAGCAGCTTTGCTAAGAGACAGGGAGTTTGGGGAAAGAATAAGAGAAAGAGAAGGGCTAGAGTTAGAAACAAGGAGGCATAGAGGACAGGCAGACAGACAGACAAAGGCCAAAGAACAGAAAGAGAAAGAAAGATGGAGCAAACTAAAGCAGTACCCTCTTTCCTGCTAGAGGAAAGACTTTATATCTTGTGTATATCTTTTGCCTGTTAGTTTGGAGGATACTGGGGATCACCTTCCATTAAACCTTGGAAATGTTGAGCTGTCTTACTTAAGAAGGGACACATAGTATGCCTTTATGCATGTCCTAAGGAAGAAGTCTGGGTCCTCTAGCTGGGCTTAGATTTGTCAGATCTGTACTTTCATGTCCAAGTAGCTGCTTTCCATTTTTGCAGCAAAAGAGCGACTTAATATGCAGAGGCCTCATGGCAGGCAATGGAATGGATGGTCAGATGTCAGAATCCTCTGTCTGCCATCAGTACACGAGCCACCGCCTCTGAGGACAGTCTGGGTGCGGCACTTCACCCACACATGCATCTTGATGAATTCGGGCCACAGTTCTGATACTGAGAGCCATGCTTCGGTCTAGTTTAGCCATGCTACACATCAACAGAAGCTCTTGCCCACAAAGAAAGCTTGGAACATGCAGCTAGAAACTGGTTCCCTTCCTAGGATCCAGTTGCACTGATCTCTTAATTTGGAAACCTAACGAATCCTTCCAGCTAAGCACCTAAGGCTTCATCTGGACCCAGTCAGTGGCAAGGTCATAGAGACAAAACAATGGTGAGAGACCAAAACGCTGCCTGCTGCGTGCCACGGGGTGCCTGGCACAATATAGTTAGAAGACCACGCTCACAGCATCACCTTACCGAGATATTCCTCATGAGTATTGGCATATTAGTCATTATAAGAAGACCTAAGGTGGATACCCGGAGAAGGGAATGGCAACCTACTTCAGTATTCTTGCCTGGAGAATTCCATAGAAGAGGAAACTGGCGGACTATAGTCCATGGAGTTGCAAAGAATTGGGCTTGACTGAGTGACTAACGCTTTCAATTTCAAGGTAGGTACACCTATCAGCTTTATTGAATCCAGTATCATGCAAATATTCTTTGATCTATAGATTTTCCAAAATTTAATCTTCCCTAGAACAGGGTCTGTTCAATGGAAATGTTGCCTAATGGACTGATGGTGGAATATTCCTTCCATTCACTGCTGCACGGCTCCTGTGGCCAACTGGAAGAGCTACCCCTTTTGAAGGCAGGCTTCCTCCCACAGGAAGCCGTGATGTGGAGCTTTTTCACAGCATCAACGCATACAGCCTGAGGGAAGCAACGTCCCTTGGGAGCCAGAAGGTCTGCAAACCTTAATAAATGAGAGAGTGTATCTTAAAGTTTTCTGAATCATTATTTAAGAAGGGTACTTTTCTCACCTGAGTATTATTCTACACCTGTTGTACTCTGACAGAATCAAAAAGAAATGAAAGACTTAAAAAAAAAAGCATTTCTATTTGTTTAATAGAACAGTATTCTGTGGGAAAAAATAGCAATAAAGGGATTGTGTGTAAATGTCCTGCCTCTCTTATCCTGTTGAAAAATGTATCTGCAGGAAACCAGCAGGAAGGCACAGAAGATAGCGTGACTCCTGAAAATCACTGCCTATAAACAGGTACTTTTTTCCTTAACCTGGTGAAGCTTACCAAATTCTAAAATCCTGTAACTTCAAAGTATAAATCAATCTAAGTAGAGATTTTTTTTTTATCGCTTTGAATGTTTTAGGTGATCATGTCCATCCCATTTATATATTTTGACATGCATTTCTTATCTCTCTTATAGTAACAACAGGACAGAAGAAATTATTTCCATAGTGTTTCACTAAATTTAGAAAGTAAGAGAATCAAAGGATCCAAAAGCCTTATAACCACAGTTACTATCTCATTCAAGCCACCTGGGAAATATAATGTCCTTCATGCTTATAGATCAAGGAGTTTTACTCTCCCACAAGAGTCTTTGAACTGTAGAACCAGGTTCAAATACAAATCTACATTTACAAGTAAAGAAATTACACCTCTGATTTCTCATCATTGTCCACATCCTAAGCCTTAATTAAAATATCAATATCAAAAGTACCAGTACTCTCATCCTTCAACTAGAAATTGAACTAGAACAACTAAAAAGCTGTAGGGTGAAAACATTTTTTCATGATAGGGTATCATGCAAACCAAATAATTAAAATTTCTTAAGAAGGAAAATGGTCTATTATAATTTGTCCTACATATTTCAACCTGGAAAAATTAAATTAGACATTTCCTATCAAGTGAAAAGTAGCTCTTACATGCAAGTATTTTTCATGGGTCACCTGGGATTCTATCCATTAAGCATGAACTGGATTAAGTTTCTGAGTATAACAAGTCATTGCTTGTAACAAAATTTAATGTCACTTTTGAATAAAAAACATTGTCATGGTTTTGTTTTAGGTCTCTTAGTTATTTTTTTTTACTATATAAATAGCATAATTCACATTTATTTTCTAAAAACAGAATAACAGTTTGTATTCTTACTGTGAACTCAGTCACCATCACTAATTTTTTTCTTTTTCTTTCTTTTTTTGAAGAAAAGGATCATGTTTGTGTTTCCTATAGAGGCTAAAACAACGCCTTGCATATTGTGTATTCAGTTACTCAGTTGTGTCCTTCTCTCTGTGACCCCATGGACTGTAGCCCAACAGGTTCCTGTGTCCATGGGATTCTCCAGGCAAGAATACTGGAGCGAGTTGACATTTCCTTCTCCAGGGGGTCTTCCTGACCTAGGAATCAAATTCGTGTCTCCTGCATCTCTTGCAGTGGCAGGCGGGTTCTTAACCACTGTGCCACCATATTATAGCAAATAATCAAGGCTTTAGAGTAAAATAGTTTTGGATATATTTGGTCAGATACATATAAAATTAAGCAAAGTATGGATGGGACAAATCCTACAAACAGGTTCCCCACATGACTCCAAAAGAGAGGTGGCGATTCCCCCGACAACCGTACCTCCCTCCCATTATATACCAGCTATGCTTAGTCACTCAGTCATGTTTGGCTCTTTGCAACCCCATGGACTGCAGTCCACCAGGCTCCTCTACCCATGGAATCCTCCAGCCAAGAATACTGGAGTGGATTTCCGTGGCTTCCTCTGGGGATCTTCCCAACCTGGGGATCGAACCCAGGCCTCCCGCATTACAGGCAGATTCTTTACCATCTGAACCACCAGGGAAGCCTTCTATATACCAGAACTACCCCAAGTTACCAAAGGGTCTTAATTTCCTGTTAATTTTCTGCCATCATAAGGTAAATTATCTGTAACAGAAATTATTATCTGTAATAGAAATCCTGGCAGAAACAAGATTCTTCTGACATAGCCAAGAGTTGTAGGGGAAAAGGACTTTATCTTGGAACACGTTTTGTCACCCACATGACACGTATGACCTAACACAAATTGTCTTCTCTGTTTGGGTTCTATGTAAGTCAACTTCCAAATTTTGGCAATACTGCCAAACTCCATATAAGTCTCTCAACAGCAAGATGGGGAGCTGTTTCCTGATAGTCAACTTGAATTAGACACTAGGAATCAAATGATGTAAATGTCACTGACAATAGATTTCTAAAAGTCTCATTTCTGAAACTAAGATCACTCTGGTTTTTGCACAGAACTCCTAGAATCAAAGACTATTGAATATGAAGGATTCGTACTGACAAAATGAGTAGTTTTACTCATTCCATTGAAACAAGAAAGAAAACTAAGTCCCCCCAAATTAAGCAACTTACCTGAGGTCTTAGAGGTAATTCAAGGTACAGCTAAGAAACTAGACACTTGCTCCTAGGGAAAAAAGCTATGACCAACCTAGACAGCATATTTAAAAGCAGAGACATTACTTTGCCAACAAAGGTCTGTCTAGCCAAAGCTATGGTTTTCCCAGTAGTCATATAAGGATGTGAGAGTTGGACCATAAAGAAAGCTGAGTACCAAAGAATTAATGCTTTTGAACTGCAGTGTTGGAGAAGACTCTTGAGAGTCCCTTGGATAGCAAGGAGATCAAATCAGTCAATCCTAAAGGAAATCAGTCCTGAATATTCATTGGAATGACTGATGCTGAAGCTGAAGCTCCAATACTTTGGCCACCTGATGGAAAGAACTGACTCATTGGAAAAGACCCTGATGTTGGGAAAGATGGAAGGCAGGAGGAGAAGGGGATGACAGAGGACAGGATAGTTGGATGGCATCACTGACTCGATGAACATGAGTTTGAGCAAGCTTCAGCAGTGGTGATGGACAGGGAAGCCTGATGTGCTGCAGTCCATGGGGTCACAAAGAGTCAGACACGACTGAGCGACTGAACTGAACTGAAGGAACTAGAAATCCATCCAAACACTTTTATAACTCTGGGATTTTTCCATCACATGACAAAACTTACCTATAGAGCCTGCATTGTTGTGCATAAGAGAATTAGTCTAATATTGAGAAAAGTATTGATAAAAATGTAACCAATGTGATATACCAATTTAGGCCTATATTTAAGGCATCAAACCATTGACAGATTTTGGGGTTTGGGTTTTATTCCCACAAAAAGCTTGCACACATCCAGAAAACACAAACACTCACATTCAGACATTACCATTTGGGGCCTGAATGAGTGAGTGGCTAGTTGACTAACCATGAAGAATTTCCTCAGTTGGAAAGAGGTATCTTTGAAGAAAGCTGACAAATCTGTCCCCTACTTCATGTTACATTAAGGACTATTTATTAAGTGATCATTAAGATCACATAGTCTGCCCAACCAAAAATCCATTCTTAATAGTGGTAAGAATACTTTGGTTATGGCTCAGAGAGGAAGCAATCACTCAGCAATCCAAGGACATTTACTCAATGATTTCTTAGGAATGATTTAAGAGATATAGAATCAAACTCAAAATGTAAACTAAGATTTCCTCCCATGAATTTATATTCAAATGAGACAAATTTCACATTTCTCCCTCTTATCTAGTACCATAATATAGTTGCTACTATGTAAGTTCTACTTCATGCTATTTCATAGGAAGCTACACTATAGTGGAGAATAAGGAAAGTATACTTTCTAGGAAAGTATATTAATTTTTTTTAAAAGCAGAAAAATAACAAAATACTGGGAAACCAAATGTCAATCACAAGTCTATTTTGGGCTGACTTAGCTTTATCTTCTCATCTCCATATATATCAAGAAGGTTACAACTTTACAGCTTTCTGTTGTCCCAATTATCCTTGCATCACTAGACCTGGTCCCCCAAAGATTGTGTGCACAAGAAGGAACTAAGGATGTGTTAGAATAGCTCAGGTTGAACAATTCTTCCGCCTTCCAATGACACAACGAATATTACTCAAGGCCACTTCCATTTCCCCCTCTTTTGTGTTATTTTACCTTTCTAAATAGAAGTTGATTTTCCCCTCTCTAAGCTCCTCTTCAGTAGATATTTGGTTTCTTCATTTTCATTTAACATATACTGCTTTGTGATGTTTTTTGTGATCTTTTCCTCCAGTATTTCACTCTATTTCTCCTCTGAAGCCTTTTCTGATTTCCCCAGTAAGGAGGCTGACTTCCTCCTAAGAGTCTCTCTTCTATATGATACAAACTTACATCACAGTGAATATAATACTTTTGTCTGCATATTGATGTGCTTCTCAGCAATTGAGTAAAGACAACACTTTAACACTTTTGGGTCTTTAAATCTTATAACACTTCCTAGTGCAAAATGGTTTGATTTGTTAATTAATACCATAAATTCCTGCATAATTAACCTTCATTAACTATAGGACTGGACTTCCCAGATGGCTCAGTGGTAAAGAATCAGCCTGCCAGTGCAGGAGATGCAGGTTCGATCCCTGGGTCAGGATGATCCCCTGGAGTAGGAAATTGCAACCCACTCCAGTATTTCGTGCCTGGAAAATTCCATGGACAGAGAAGCCTGATGGACTACAGTCCATGGAGTCACGAAGAGTTGGACCTGACTGAGCATGCACACACACAACTATAGGATATTCTTCATTTTGTTGTTTTGTGACTATTATCCCAGTTGTAACTGTCCCTTTTCCTATCCGCCATCATTCTGTATAGTCAATGAGAACAGCTAGTCTCCATTCACTTTAATTGGCACTTGAGTGTCAGGGAGTGGTCTCTTCAATAATCTAGGAGACGATATAGAAACCTTGTATTTTCTCTTCCCTCACACACAAAAAAGACAAAGCTTATACCCCTGGGCTAGCCAAAACAAAATGGCATAATAGCCAGACCAGCTGTCTTGTCTGATGAAACATCAGCCCAATGGTCAGATGTTTGGGGAGTAGGCAGGAGGTGTAAAGCATACTTTTTTGCTGGGGACCCTGGCTTTTTCAACAGGGATTTGTTGGAGAATCAATCCCCCAAACAGCGTGTTTTGTTTTGCTTTGCTTCCTTTGTATGTGGGCAGATTGTCTTAAACTGCCAAAGTAGGAAATAAATGGCATTAAAAATGTGTTCCTGTGAAGAAGCAAATTATCTCTTTTATCCTAATATTCATCAGAGATTTCCTGAAATTTTGATAACAACACAAAACCACCAGTGGCATTCTTGTGATTCTTCCCTTGGACTACATTTAATTTCCGGTTCTTTCTTTCTGCACTTTAAAGTTGCTAATGTCTGTAGCAGTATGCAATATCACGCCAGTTTTAATTCAGGTGAAGCTAAAATTAGAGGTAAACTTGCTGGTTAAGTGGTCTCATATCACATATCACATCCAAGCTCAAAGTAGACACTAAGGGCTAAATTTTTTAAAGGGCTCTCCAGATTTGCATTGACAAAACCCTCATTGGTATGCATGAGCAGCTGTCTGGTTACCCACCCCACCCAACTGCAAGCTGGTGGCTTCCTTATCAAAAGCTGTACAAATCCTGAGCTAAGACTATAATTGTAAATTGATAAACCATGGAAATATTGATGACAAAACTGCAACCAGCATGCACAGTTCACTGTGCTAGAATGAGCTAGTCTATATAGACTATCAACCATATACTCAATATTTGACCTTTTCTATAATATCTACTTTTATACAAACTCATCGGTGATCAGCACATTCTCATTCAATCAAGTATGACTGGACTGTGGCCAGGGCATCTCCTCTGATATAGAACTCAGCAGTGTCAGAATAAGGCACATACAACCTAAATCTCCAGAGTGTGTGTGTGTGTTAGTTGCTCAGTCATGTCCGACTCTTTGTGACCCCATGGACTGTAGCCAGCCAGGCTCCCCTGTCCATGGGATTCTCCAGGCAAGAATACTGGAGTGGATTGCCATTCCCTTCTCCAGAGGATCTTCCCTACCCAGGGATTGAACTCTGGTCTCCTGCATTGCAGGCAGATTCTTTACCGATAGAGCTACAGGGTGGTAGGTAAACCAGTCAGTCTAACAAAATAGATCTATTTTTTCTCTCCCATTCACCCACTTCATTGTTGAGGAATGACTGTATCCTCCCCAAGTTTGTATGATGAAGATATAACCTGAAAAGTGAGGGCATCTAGAGGTGGGGTCCTCGGACAGAGACCAGGACCAGAGTAGGTCACAGGTGTGGGGCCCTCATGATGCCCGGAGAGCTTGCCTGCTCACTCTCTCCCTGCCATGTAAGGACATCATGAGAAGATGACATCAGCATCCCAGGAAGGGAGAAATCGAATTGGCTGGCACCTTGATCTTAGACTCTCCGGCTTCCAGAACTATGAGAAAACAAGTTTCTGCTGTCTAAGTCATCCAGTCCGTGGAGTTTTGCTATGGCAGCCCAAGTTGACCAAGACAGTTACAGAAATAACTCTCTGTACAAATACATAAATAAATATTACTCTAAGAGTTTCTATGACTTTGGTGTCGTTGCATGGTTCCATGTAAAGTTAGATCAGCTCCACATCATTAAGTACACTTGTAGTTTAAGTCTTCAGCTAGTAAAAGTTTATCTCTCTGTTTAGCCCATTTGGAAAAGGTATTCCCTTTGGGGGACTGTTTAATAAGTCAAAGACATAACAGAAACAGTGTTGACCTCATTAACATAAGCTCCCTTCTCCTGTTTATAACTTGGTCATAAACCTTCATAACTGCTCAGTAAGAAAACCGTCTGGATGATAATAGTACTCAGAGGGGGTGTCGTTGGCAGATCAGTGAAGCCAGGCCACATGTCCTTACAACAAAATGCTACTCTCAGTGAAAACAAAATTACTTTAAAAATTATTAATACATTAAGACTGCTATACAGAAAAGTATATAAATATACAGAATATAAAGGAAAGACTTTTTTTTTTTTTTACACAGCTGATCTCAAGCATATGTACTCACACATTTCCTTGATTCTAAAATGTAGTCACTTGCAAGGCATAGTTTAGATTCGAATTAGCTTTTTAAATATATGATACATACACACATAGAGAGATGTACACATTGTACATATTGATAATGATACCTGTCCTGATAATCAATTTTATGTGAAAACTACATCATAAAACTGAGTAAATGGGTTATGTTTATTGTACAACTCTCTTTCTCTCTGTGCATATGTGTATATGTTTATGTGTGTTGCTGATACATAAACAGGAGAAAAACCTTCAATCTGTGACCTTGCTCTTATGATTTCTGAAGTGTTGGTAAGGTAAAATGTACATACCCAGCTGCTCTGGGGAATATGATTAGACAAAACATTGAAGGTTATGGGGGTGGGGGGGGAATGAATCAAACAAGTAGTCTAGATGTCTCCTTAGTGAAAAATAGTAACTTTAGTTTAATTTCTAAAATATATTGAATGCACTGTCCAAAGCATCATTTATCTTTTTGTATTGGTTAAATGCCTGCATTCAGTATTCTATGGAACCTGAGCAATGTCCTAAAGTAAAAGCTGACTTATTCAGTGAGTACACATGTCCAAGTTAGATTCCAGAATTAATTGAAATTATAAAGTGTGAAACATACTGCAATATATATATATATATATATATATATATGTATATATATACATATATATTGAGAGAGTACTTTAGAAGTGAACAAGAATCTTCACATAGTAATCAATAGCAGAGTCAGCAAAGGTGAGTTAACCAGACTCATGGCCCCTGTCCCTCACCCCTGAAATAGCCTTTCTAATTGTAGAAACTGTAGTGAAAGTGAAAGTGTTAGTCACTCAGTCTTGTCCAGCTCTATGCAACCCAGTGGACTGTAGCCCATCAGCCTCCTCAGTCCATGAGATCCTCCAGGCAAGAATATCAGAGTGGGTTGTCATTTCCTTCCTGACTCAGCAATCGAACCTAGGTTTCCTGTATTATAAGCAGATTCTTTGCCAGCTGAGCTACCGTGGAAGCCCTGTAGAAACTGTAGATCTAATACAAATAGTAGGTCTAATTTCCAGCTAACGTGAATAGCAGCTATGGGAGGAGCAAGTTAAACCAGGAAGGAGTTTGAGAAATCTGGATGGTGAGATTATTTTTATAAGGTAACCTGCTGGGTCTGCTCAGCAGGAACGTGGCAGAGGGGGAAAGGGGGAGGAGGGAGGGTACATCAGTTCCTGGTGAGAAACTATTAAGAGGTAACAACCAAAGCTAGTGTGTGGACCTTAACTGGATCCCACTTTGAACACACCAACACCAAAAGGCATTTAAAGGCTAATGGAGGAAATTTAAATATGGATGGGATATCAGTTAATAGTAAGGGCTTATCTGCTCTGTTCAGTCATGTCCAACTCTTTGCAACCCCACGGACTGTAGCATGCCAGGCTTCACTGTCCATCACCATCTCCCAGAGATTACTCAAACTCACATCCATTGAGTTGGTGATGCCATGGATGATAATATAAGTTTAAGTAGGTGGTTAAACAGGAAAATGTCTTTATTGGGTGGTGGGGGGGGTGGGTTCCTTCTAAAGTATTTAGTGATGAAATATCACAGTCTATCATTTATTTTAGATATTTCAGCAGAAATGTATAATGCAAATACAGTGAAAGGTTGCTGTTGTTTAGCTGCTAACTTGTGTCCGACTCTAGATAATGTCACTGAGCTTCAGCCAGTACATGAGAACTGAGACAAGGCGCTTACCTGCTCAACAGGTGATCCAGCAGCCAGGGGCAGCGGAGGTACCCTGGGTGGGAGCCACAGTGTCATCCATCAACCGGGAGGCACTGGGGACAGTTGATAACCGCAGCCACAGACAGAAGAGCTGTCTCAGCAGAGGACGGTAAGGACGCAGGGAGCCGGGAGCATCTCCAAAGTACATACATCTTCCTCGTCCCCTTGGAACTTCTCACTCCCTGTCCACATACTGTTCTGGAAGAAAAGAGAGTATTTGAGAATGCAAAATGCCCTGATTGGGATTTTTAGGCTGACTTAGCAATTGGAGTTGGGTTTTGTAGAAAGACAACTAGTTTTCTGTACATTTGAATGTTGCCTGTGAGTGTCAGTTCCACCACAGCCACGTAGAGCCCAGCAACTAGTCCTCTGGCTCAGATTCGCAGGGGCAGGCTCTCTCAGCTCCTCGATGGAGAACTCACAACTGCTAATAAAGAGCTGGATTCTTTCACCTTTTCTTCAGCTTAATGTTCACTGGGTAAACTTTCCCTTGATCCAGCTTCCCTGGCTTTGGGGATTATGTGAAATTGTCAGTGCCTGCCATTTTAATGTGTTTTTGCACAGCAGGTTCATGAAATGTGGCAGCTGGAAGCAGGTGTGAGATGGGAGCTGGGGAGGCCAGCTTCTAAGAGAAACTCAGGCTTTTCCCAGCGAGGGCTTTAAAGGCAAATGTACATACAAGCAACTCCTGCAGCTAAATTCCAGAAAAATAAATGACCCAATCAAAAAATGGGCCAAAGAACTAAACAGACAGTTCTCCAAAGAAGACATACAGATGGCTAACAAACACATGAAAAGATGCTCAACATCACTCATTATTAGAGAAATGCAAATCAAAACCACAATGAGGTACCATTACACGCCAGTCAGGATGGCTGCTATCCAAAAGTCTACAAGCAATAAATGCTGGAGAGGGTGTGGAGAAATGGGAACCCTCTTACACTGTTGGTGGGAATGCAAACTAGTACAGCCACTATGGAAAACAGTGTGGAGATTTCTTAAAAAACTGGAAATAGAACTGCCATATGACCCAGCAATACCACTTCTGGGCATACACACCGAGGAAACCAGATCTGAAAGAGACACGTGCACCCCAATGTTCATCACAGCACTGTTTACAATAGCCAGGACATGGAAGCAACCTAGATGCCCATCAGCAGATGAATGGATAAGGAAGCTGTGGTACATACACACCATGGAATATTACTCAGCCATTAAAAAGAATTCATTTGAATCAGTTCTAATGAGATGGATGAAACTGGAGCCCATTATACAGAGTGAAGTAAGCCAGAAAGATAAAGAACATTACAGCATACTAACACATATATATGGAATTTAGAAAGATGGTAACGATAACCCTATATGCAAAACAGAAAAACAGACACAGAAGTACAGAACAGACTTTTGAACTCTGTGGGAGAAGGTGAGGGTGGGATGTTTCGAGAGAACAGCATATATATTATCTATGGTGAAACAGATCACCAGCCCAGGTTGGATGCATGAGACAAGTGCTCGGGCCTGGTGCACTGGGAGGACCCAGAGGAATCGGGTGGAGAGGGAGGTGGGAGGGGGGATCGGGATGGGGAATACGTGTAACTCTATGGCTGATTCATATCAATGTATGACAAAACCCACTGAAATGTTGTGAAGTAATTAGCCTCCAACTAATAAAAAAATCAAAAAAAAATTTTAAAATAAAATAAAATAGCCATTTCTAGCAATTATAAAAAATAAATAAATAAATAAAGGCAAATGTACGTCACCACCTCCAAACTAGAACAAAATTTTGACCCTAGTACTCAAAGAAAGAGTCGGGTCAAAGACAATCACAAACACAAATGCTGTTAAAGAATGACCTCCCCCAACTGTTGTTTGCAACAGTGGAGTGAGGAAAAGGAACTTGATAGTAGGGAAAATCTCAGAGATAAATAATACAGGTAAGGGGTGTAATAGGGCTTCCCTGGTAGCTTAGCTGGTGAAGAATCCGCCTGCAATGCACAAGATCCTGGTTTGATTCCTGGGACAGGAAGATTTCCTGGAGAAAGGATAGGCTACCCACTCTAATATTCTTGGGGTTCCCTGGGGGCTCAGATGGTAAAGAATCCACATGCAATGTAGGAGACCTGGGTTTGATCCCTGAGTTGGGAACATCTCCTGGAGGAGGGCATGGCAACCCACTCCACTATTCTTGCCTGGAGAAACCCCAGGGACAGAGGAGCCTTGCAGGCTACAGTCCACGGGGTCACAAAGAATCAGACACGACTGAGCAATTAAGCATAGCAGAAGGAGTGTAGTACAGGCTTCCCAGGTGGCTCAGTGGTGAAGAATCTGCCTGCCAAACAGGAGACATGGGTCCAATCCCTGGGTCAGGAAGATCCCCTGGACTAGGAAATGGCAACTCACTCCAGTAAATCCCATAGACAGAGGAACCTGGTGGCTACAGTCCACGGGGTTGCAAAGAGTCAGACATGACTTAGCCAACAAATAATAACAAGGAATATAGTAGAATTCAGTCATACATAGAACCAAGAATGTGACCACACAGCACTTAACTCAACCTGGATTGAGAGGCGAGAGGCAGGGTACTCTTCTACATGTTTCTAAACATTATAAGCCTTTTTAGGGGGCTTGGGGGAAGACAAAATTTTAGTTCACTGACATCAAAAATTTTGCTTTGAGTTTCTACATCTGATAATACATGTCCCTAGACTTTTCCTTAAATACTTACAGGAGTGTATATTTGTGTATAAGTATATGTGTGTGTAGGTCTGCTTAGGAGTGTGGGGGTGTGTATGAGTGTATCTGTGATTTAAGCAGAGATGTAATAGCCTATGTATCTCCAGTGGCTAAAAGATATTTTGGGAAGTATTGTTAATCCAAACAAAATTCTCTACAAAGCCCTAGAGCAGATTACCAGAATGAGGGTGTGAGATTCATAAGCAGAAACAGATAAAAAGATTTTGCTAACATCTGGTATTGACCACCTATACAAGTTGATTTTTAAAGAAATGGCATTAAGGATTTTTTTCAAAATGTGAATTCAGCTTTCAGAATAAATCATCATGGTATCATAGTAAAGTCAAGGTAATAACTGATCTGACATTGTAGTGGAACCAGGTAACCTGCCCCACATCATGCACCCTTGCTTTGGTTAAGATCTTTGTTCTCTTACATCAATTTGCGTTTCATTGACTACTGAATTCTGATCTCTTCTGTTCCTGACTTCTTACTTTTCACTCAAGCCTGGACTCAAAGTTCTGAAATATTTCTGAGGACCTCACTCCTAGGCGTGGAGTGTAGAGGCACCATTTCTGACCACACTGAGTCAGAATCCCACTGCAGCCAAGTCAGCAAAATTTAGCAAGCAACATGGAATGGCATCACACAGATTTTTATCAACCCTAACTACCAAATC
The DNA here is from genome assembly GCF_963930625.1 of Muntiacus reevesi. Classification (NCBI taxonomy): domain Eukaryota; kingdom Metazoa; phylum Chordata; class Mammalia; order Artiodactyla; family Cervidae; genus Muntiacus; species Muntiacus reevesi. The sequence continues at coordinate 39,436,843 of NC_089268.1, forward strand.
AACTTCTCAGTTTGTCTTTGTGCTCCACAAAGCTTCAGAGTCTAGACTCTGAAATTAGCATCCTTCAGCAACACCTCCACTATCAGGAAGCTTGAGTTTTATAATAATTGCCCACATGATTGACAAAGTTTAGTCATTCATTCATTCATTCATTCATTGGTTCTTTATTAAAAAATAAAGCAAACAACAAGAACAAACAATTGTCTTGAATAGCTCTTATGGGTTGGGAACCGTGATAGACCTAGAGACATAAGCCTAATTCGGAAGCAAACTTGACATCTGTCTGTACAGTAGGATTTAGAAGCAGCACCTGCCCCCGAAACATCTTTTAAAAAAAATTTCTGCTAGAGTACCTAATTCAGGTATTTAGATCCAAGAGAACACTGACTGTCTGCAAAGAAACATCAGTTAGATTTTTCATCAGCAAAAATAGAGATAGAAAGTAACACAATAAGTGAAACTGTGAAAATAAAAATCTAAAGTATCATTCACTCATGAAGCATCAAAGACTTAGAGAATTTATCATCCCCAGTCAAACCTGTCTGAAAGAATTGTTAAAGGATATACTACCTCATCAAGAAGAAATGTAATGAACAAAAAGGGTCAAAAGGTACAAACTTCCGGTTATAAAATAAACCAATCATGGGGATGTGATGCAGGGCATGGTGACTACAGTTAATAATACTGTGTCACATATTTAAAAGTTGCTAAGAGAGTGGATAGTCACAGTTCTCATCACGAGAAAAAAATTTGTAACTCCGAATGATGGTGAATGTTACATTTGTCATTTTATGACATTCAACATTTAAAACTAAAAAATTCAAAAATATATATTTACTTAAAACTAATGATGATAAGCCTATTTTTATTATTTTTAAAGAAAATGACAGAGTTTTTACAAAAAATAATTATATTTTCCAAAGAAAAGACTTGTGAGAAGAGGGGCAATGCTTCACATTGTTGCAAATATCTTTGATGTCTGGCTTAATATTCTTGCTGAAAAATATGTGACTTCAAAAGACATACATTGATACTGAAAAAAAGGAGACATTTTCATAGCTCTTTTCACATGATTGTGAATATCATTTTTTTAAGCTATATCAAAACTCAATAAGCAGAAAGAAGTTTTTTAAAGTTTAGTTACAATGTGGAAACTTAAATTGTCTAAGCAAACATTAAAATCAATTGGTCTATCTTGTACAGCAAGTGGTTCTCTTAATACACATAATTCTGTGACATTATACATTGATACTTTTTAGAAAATATTGGTTTACTGAGTTACACTGATCTTCCAAACATTAGCATATTTCACTACACAATACCAAAACGTCACCTTTGTATAATCATTGAGCTTATCAGAAAAATCTTTAAGAATGGGGAAATTTTCAAGCCCAAAATGTTAGTCACTCAGTCGTGTCCCTCCCTTGGTGATCCCATCGACTGTAGCCTGCCAGGCTTCTCTGTCCATGGGATTCTCTAGGCAAGAATACTGGAGTGGGTTGTCATTCCTTTCTCCAGGTTTCAAGCCCAAGTTAAGACACAAATTTTCAAAAATGTATTTTACTTTAAAATTTCCAATTGTATCCTTGGCAATAAATGTGGTAGTTTGTTTTCCAGAAATGAGATTTTTAAGGAAATGTCTGTAAAGTACACAAATATGAACAACCATAGTTTCAGTATCAGAGGCTCTGTCAAGGAAAAAATGGTATTCTATGCAAAAAGCCAATAGTTCGGCTCACAACTCAACCTCATGTTAGCCCTCATACTTCATCATAAAGCATAAATATTTTATGTATTCTTCCTGTTTTGTCACAAAATAGTAAAAAGATGTTTACTCAAAGGTCAGTTTTAATAAAATTAATAAATTGTATTGCTTATTAAAAGAGAAATGACTTTTTTTTTTAATTTAAACTGGAAAGACTAGGGTAACCATTCTTCAGTTTGATGCCACTGCCTTGATCATTAATATACTAGAAGTTTTACATACCATTTCTTTGGACCATCACTGCAAATGTCAATACCATGTAAAAGGCAAATAATATCCTAGTTACTGTGAAAATATTTGGGGTCTTGCAGACCATGTTTCTATGGACCATTCTTCAGGAACACTCTCATTAAAAAGAGAAGTTTACTGACAAAGAATAGGGTTTTATAAAAATTTTCTGAATGAATAGAGAAGCTATAAATGTGGGATGCTTTAAGTGCTTTAAAAATGACCCACAAAATTTGCCAGAATAAATGATCTTTCTCACCTATGAGTATGTCCTAGAACCTGTTCTAGAGAAACTCAGATTAGGCCAGTGAAATGAGAATGAAAGAAAGATGTGAGGACCCAAGGAGTCTTATGACAAAACTGGAACATTGAAGGGAAAAAAGGAAAAGAAAGCAAAAGAATCCAGGTGAATTTGAAATCAGAAGAGCTGAAGAAACAGCCTTCTCCAGAAGGGTCTTTTATATTGTCTAAAGACAGTGTGTTATAGTCACAGGTCAGAGTTTGTGTATATCCTAGGGGCATTAATTAGTTAACATTCAATGTATTCTAATTAAGATACATACTATGGAGTGTTTAGTTAACATGTGAAAGAGTAATCAAGAATCTGCACTCCAGAGAGCCACCAATATCAACTCTCTTGAAGGTTTCACCATTGCTGAAGGGTTTTATAATTAGCATAAGAAATGGTTTTCCACTGCTGAAATGAATTCAAGACTGGCAAAATATCATATATCTATATACATGTATTATATACCTTCTGCGTTTTCTAGATAGAGCGTGGGCTTCCCTGGAAGTGCAGTCAGCAAAGAATCCGCCTGCGATGCAGGAGACCCTGGTTTGATTCCTGGTTCGGGAAGATCCCTCAGAGAAGGGATAGGCTAACCACTCCAGTATATTCTTGGGCTTCCCGTGGCTCAGATGTTAAAGAATCCACTTGCATTGCAGGAGACATGAGATAGGAAGATCCCCTGGAGGAGGGCATGGCAACCCACTCCAGTATTCTTGCCTGGAGAATCCCCATGGACAGAGGAGCCTGGAGGATTACAGTCCATGGGGGTCACAAAGAGTCAGACACGACTAAAACATCTCAGACTAAAACATTTCCACTGGTTAAAAATATAAAATAAAAATAATAACAACATTTCTAAAAGTTGGAAAAGACCCAAAACATTTTTAACAGGAGGCATAAAACTACCTATGCAGCACAGGATGAATCTGGCTCAAAGATAGGTTTGGCTTTTGTGTTGGCTTCTAAGAGGTCATCTCTAAGTCTTTTGAATGTCCTGCCTGATAAGAGTGTCTTTTTACAAACTTCGGACATGTCAGATAGTCTAGGCTGGAAATGTGATTTATGGTATCAGTTCAACCTTTGAAGGAGCTGGAATCTAAGGTCAGATACACTGGTGGTCAAGCATGTCTACACAACTGAACCCCAGTAACACTCTGAACCCCGAGGATCAGGTGGGCTGACCTGGCTGTCAATAGTCGGTGTGCATTGTCACGCGTCATTACCGAGACAGGTGAACACGGTCCACACGGTGTCACTGAGAGAGCGAAACAGGCAGCTCCTTGCTTGCACCTTCCCCAGGCCTTGTCCTGTGCCCCTCTGCCCTTGGCTGACTGTATTCTGAATTCCTTTGCTGTAATAAACCACAATCCTGAATGAGTTCTGTGAGTCCTTCCAGTGTCAACTACAAATTGGCACTCGCCATTGGCACTTGCCATCTACCTCCACAAGAATTAAATCATGTGCTGTGGCAGCTGCTGACTTTCAACACCTCCTTGAAAGACTCTCAGGGTGGAGAGCAGAAATGAGGCACTCTGTGCTCTGAGAAAAACCGGCAGAACAGGTCTTCAGAGAGTTAGATGTCTTCAGGAGCCGATTTTATGAACTCAATTCTTCAGTTCAGTCCAGTTGAGTTGCTCAGTCATGTCCGACTCTTTGTGACCCCATGAACCGCAGCACTCCAGGCCTTCCTGTCCGTCACCAACTGCCGGAGTCTACCCAAACCCATGTCCATTGAGTCTGTGATGCCATCCAACCATCTCATCCTCTGTCGTCCCCTTCTCCTCCTGCCCTCAATCTTTCCCAGCATCAGGGTCTTTTCCAATGAGTCAGCTCTTCGCATCAAGTGGCCAAAGTCTTGGAGTTTCAGCTTCAACATCAGTCCTTCCAGTGAACACCCAGGGCTTATCTCCTTTAGGATGGACTGGTTGGATCTCCTTGCAGTCCAAGGGACTCTCAAGAGTCTTCCCCAACACCACAGTTCAAAAGCATCAATTCTTCTGTGCTCAACTTTCTTTGTAATCCAACTCTCACATCCATACATGACCACTGGAAAAACCATAGCCTTGACTAGATGGACCTTTGTTGACAAAGTAGTGTCTCTGCTTTTTAATATGCTGTCTAAGATGGTCATAACTTTCCTTCCAAGGAGTAAGCATCTTTTAATTTCATGGCTGCAATCACCCTCTGCAGTGATTTTGGAGTCCAAAAAAATAAAAAATAAAATAAAATAATAAAAATATAAAATTCTTATATCTCTTCATATCCAGAAAAGCACTAAAATCCTTCAGTGGTGATGAGTGCCCCTCATGACTAGCAGAAATCTTCTGCAAAAAAAAAAAAAAAACAAAAACATGCTGGATTGCATGTACTCCCCTTTCCCCAAAATCACATATATGCTGACTTTCTTTCCCACCTCTTTGGAACAGTTTCTCAGAGCTATCTGAGATGCTGTCTCCTGGGCTAGTCATCATTTTGCCCCAGATAAAACTTGACTCAACTCTCACACTGTCCTTTTTTTTTTCTAAGTTGACACTAGTAAACTATTGAACCTGAGCATGGTCTTGATTATTCCTGAATTTGCAACTGATGTCAGACAGGAAGGTCTTGAGGACTTCCAAATTGTGTAGTACCTAAATAAGACATCATTTTATTCCTCCAGAGATGAAAGTGGGAATACATATGGCTCAGGCTTGGAGTAGAGAGAGAGGAAGTCTACTAAACCGACCAGATCTTTCCCTGCAGGAACTGGAATCTGAGAGAAGGGTCTAAAGTTTGAAAGAACTGAAAACAGAACAAACAAATTTAAAATTTTAAACCCAAGTTAGGAGTATTGAGTAACACGAAATACTATGTTCAATTGATTATAGATGGAATCATGAATTTCCCTCACAATTTTTGTTACTTTCAGAGGCAAAAATTTAAGGGGTGATCAGCCTAGGGAAAGTTGCCAACTGTGAAAGCAAGTGGGTCGCAGAGTCCTGGTCCTTGCTGGGGACAGCTCTCTCTTTGAACCTGGGGGACAGCAGTGTGCCGTGAAGTTCAGAGCCAAAGTGGAGGAGGGGAGAGGAACTGCTTTCAGCCCATTTGATGACTTTGACAGCCGCCTCTACTCCCCACGTCTCAGAGAGCCAAGCTCCCAAGTTCACACTTTCTATAATGACAAAAGAGAACGACAAGTCAGGAAGGAAAGCCAGAGTCCTAAGGACCTCAGCAGGGTCAAGTATGTGTTTCAAAGTGAGATGTGTTTGGAAAACATGATGCTTCTATCATTCTGGACGTAAAAGTTATATAACATCTGAAAGAACAAAGCATCAGTTTATTTCCCCTTCAGGATATTCTGTTTTCCTCTCAACAGCTTAAGTGTACTATACACACCAGCTGATGAAGGATAGGTAGGTGGATTTCAGTAACCTGTTTTCTTGAAAGCTGAGAAGGCAGCCATATGCAGAGCAGAATCTGCTGCAGGCTTCAGCTGCCTGCCACCAGCAGTGTCGACTCTGCCTTGTTTATAGGGCAGTCCTCTGAAATGGTTCTCTTTCACAGTAGAACCCACTACCTTTCCCACAAAAGGAAGGCCCTGACACTCTGTGAATACTTCAGATGTCACAACAGACTGTTTTCAAGATCTATACATTCCAGAGCCAAATAAAAGCCATGGGAGAATCACTGGTTTGGCCCATCAGAGCGTCTGCTCTCTGCAATGATGTCAGAAGACCCAGGGGCTAGTGTGTACCTATTAATATCTTAAACCCAAGGATAAAGTATTATACTTTATAATATATAGTCCTTACATCTATCTCATCTTCATCCTTACCCTCCCCATCAACTCCTTCAACAAGCTTTTTCCAAGTCCTGAATAAAAATCCATTATGAAAATCCATTTTGCAAAGTTCCAAATTTGCGAATCAAAGAAAGTAGATTTTTGTTTCATCAAAGACATAAGGCTCTGCAATTTATGGATCTGAACATTTTCACAAACTAGGTGGTTCCCTGTCATTTGACAAGCTGTGAATTTTCTGAGTGCTTTTCACACATTGAGAAAACAGGCAACTAAGATGACACCTAGGCTGATGTGGGAATCACCATGTTCTACGGACCTGTCAAATGACCCTTGATTTTAAGTAGTTTTATTTAGTTTAGTAACAATTCATTTTGCCAAGAACATGTAAAGGAAATAAATTTTTCATTAAGTAACGTAAGCTTTTCCCAGAGTACTTGACATCCACTCCTATCCATTTCTCAGTCTCTGTGTATGTGTCTCTCTGAGTGTATGAGAGAGATACAAGTCTACAAAGAAAACCAGACATATTTCTCCATTTTGTATCACAGCTGGAGTCTACATTATCTCAGGAATCCAAAATATAATTAGAGGAGATCTAAGTAGGAGAGATTGATATCTAGCCATCCTTGCAATATATTCTTTCTCATTCAAAAGGATATTAATCATTGGGGATAAAATTGTGCAGAAGGCTGCTGTGGTCTCAGTCCTCATGAAACTTAGCATTTAATGAGGAATATAGAAATCAAATAAGATATTCAACTCCAGTGTGATATTATACTCCATAAGACCAGTATGTGGTACCTTGGAAATAGACCAGAGTTAAGCAGAGGAAGTAATATCTAAGCTGAAACCTAAAGATTGAGTACAAGTTAAATAAGGGAAAACTATCCCAAAGAGGAGCACCAAAGGTGAAGGAACATGGGAAATTATAAAAGTAATGGAGACTCTTCTGGGAGGAGCATCAAGAAAAGAAGCAAACAAACTGGCATTGGCTGGATGCTGGGTGCTCTCATAGGCCACAATGAAAATCTGAAATCTTATTCAGACAGCAGGTGAAAAATTACAAATTTTTTCAGAGACTTTAGGATCCAACCTAACACTCTTAACTGGACTAATATGACAATAGGAAACATAGCATCCGGAATCTAAGATCCAGGCAAGAGGATCCTGAATTTCAGAGGTAGGAAATCTAACTAGGGACACAATATTGAACAGAGACTTTCAGAGATGGAAGCTACTGAAAAACAGGGCCACCAGTTCAGATTAGGACCAGTAAAGAACTAGCCTGAAGCTAAGCCAGATTTCCTAACATGATTCCTTTTAGTCCCTGTCCTAGACAACAAGGTCTGGCATGAGGCTCAGCCTAGAATATGGAAGACTCAGTTCCAAAGACTAGAAAGATTTGAGGGATACAGGGTCATCAATTTTCAATATATGTAGGTGAAATAACATATTATAGAGCATCTGAAACACTAAATACATGTGCAGCATGTTTCCAGTGTCTCAAATGCCTGACACAATACCAGCAGTAGACAAATAGGAAACCAAGCAATGTGTATATGCTGCACTCAGTCATGTCTGACTCTTTGCAACCGCATGGACTGTAGCCCAGTAGGCTCCTCTGCCCGTGGGATTTCCCAGGCAAGAATACTGGAGTGGGTTGCCATTTCCTCCTCCAGTGGGATCTTCCCAACCCAAGGATCGAATTCACATCTTCTGCACTGACAGGCGGATTCTTTACCACTGAACCAGCTGGGGAACCCAAACCAAGCAATGTTCATGGCCAGAATGGCCTGACTTCATCAGCTGGCTGAGAAAATTCTAGAATATGATGGTAATGTCAGGATCAGCTGAACAACCAGTGTATTTAGAGTATTTATTAAGTATTTTATTGCTCTTCCACCAGGGTATTTTTTAAGAACGTACTATCAGAAGGCATACTCAGCACTCATGTTGGAGAATTAAAGAAGGCTAAGAAACGCCACCCCTCATTTCATGAGAGTATAATCTAATTGCAAGTTATCTAAACATATAGAATAGGAAAATAAGTGTCCGTGTCTACTCAGTGGGTCCAGTAAGTTTACAATGGGTGAGTTTTGTCAGAAGAGGCTTTATGGAGAATGAGGGGCTGGACCTAGGAATACAGAGATGAGAAGTTATGGGGTTTAGTGGTGGCACTCTTACAGAACTGCAGATATGGAAACATTTCAAAGTCAGCTTATGTTTAGGTCCTGATTCAAGACACCCATAGCAACCCTGCTATCGGTCTGTTCCCATGGCTCCCAAACGTTCCAACCCTCCAAAAACTGTCATGATCAGACCCAGCAAGCCAGTCCTTCTTTCATTCATTGTAGTGACTCCTCACCTATTTTAACACATTTTCTTAGATCAAGAAGGTGTTTCCCTTCCTCCTCCAAACAAGGCTCAGAAACCTCTGAGGTAAAAATAGTTTCCTACATTTTCTTGTTACAATGACTTGCAGGGAGCCATTGTAGGGGCATTCTTAATGCCTTGGGGACTTTTGGATGATGGAGTAGCAGAGGGCGCCCTGAAATCTACTCAGCCTACTGAGGACACTGCTGTCACGGTTCAGTGAACCTCAGGATACTTTCTGAATCATAGACATCTTAGAGGGTACTTGTGGCTCACAACTACTTTTCAGTGAGATATCTAGAAAACTCTATCTTAACATCTGTCACAGATCAATACGCAGGTGTTTAGCAATCACTAGTACTGAACTCAAAAATCACTCGTATACTTTATCGACAGGTCCTTATCAATCCCTCCCCCATTCATCACCCTCTGAAAGCCACAATGGAGTGTGCTCAAGTCTCATACTCCATTTCCACTAGGATAAAGTCTCAATGCTATTATTGATTCTGACTTGACATTTAAGGAGCATCTGAGCCCTGCTTCATCAACAGTCTTTTACTTTCTCATGAATATTTCCTGAGCAAGTCCTGTCCCCTGATAGGCAGGCAGAGAGATGTAAGTATTTTTATCCACTATGTCTCAGCATTTAGTGTTTAATATTTCACAGGCACAGATTTCAAGACAAATCTACAAACAGCAGCAGCCAGACCTTTTGTGGAAAAAAAAAAAATCTATAGTTAGGGCAGCATTTCTATATTTCAGAACACTGTCAGTACATCTTAAAGAGTCTATCTTGGATCATTAAGAACTCCAGGAGAAGAAAATTTATAATACCATTTTGGGGATAGACTACAAGGAGGATAAAATTTAATGAACCTTCATTTTATGTAAATACAACAAAACTTTGGATTTATTGAACTGATAACATCAGGGAACTCATTTAATTTTATATAACCCAAGGTCCCAACCTTAAAGAATTCATCTGTTAAAGTTATTGCTCTGTTAGACTAAGGGCCAGTAACCTCGTAAAATATGTATGCCAAGACACCAACCCAACTGGCAGGGAGTTGATTGAAGTTTCAGCTGATGTAGTATAGGAGGGAATGGTTTTCTCACAAATGAAAGAAAGAGGGTAGGCTCACTTGCAGCAATTTTCCTATTGTAAATAAGTAAAGGGACACACGAGTGGCTCACCCTCAATGCAGCTGTAACTTGTCAGAAAGCTATCTTCAGGGGATGGTCCATGAAGGAAGCAGACCCGAGGAGTCCTGGGCAGTGTCATTCAGGAACACGTGGAAGGGAGGTGAAATCATCCCAAACATGACTGAACTCAAGTGAAAAACATAAGTTTGCACCAGACTTGAGAGTTGAGGTGACATGAAAAAACCAGGTACACCAAGATGCAAAGGCTGAAGATGGGATTAACATGAGAGGAGACAGAAGATGGAGTTAGAGGGTTGTTAAGGAGAGCAGGAAAGTAGGGAAAATTGCAGGGCAGAGATTTCAGCTCCTTGCACCATTGACTTATGTTTTAACCCAGTACTAAGTAATCAAGGATTGAGTCCAAGATTAGACATGTGTTCTACTTCAAATAGGGTCATTTGAGGAAGGTGTAATAAACCATTTACAGGTATGTGTGTGTGGGGGGGGGGGGGTGGGAAAACTAAAAGGAATAGCACCATAACCTGCAGAAATAACAGCAGAGCCACTCGCACTCCTGAAGCCAGTGAAGGGAGACAAGGGACTGGTCTTGGGTACTTAGAAGGGAAAGTTAATGATTAGAAGGCCACCAGGAGACCCTAAAACCTTAGGCTGAGAGAAACAGACAACTTTGAAGCATCTTCTCTGGGAGGAAGCTAGAGGAATAAATATCTGAACCCAGGAATAAATATCTTCTTCCTCCAATCTCCTTTCAGGGCACGCCGTTGACTGAACCCATCCAGAAGAGCTTATTGGCGCAATTCACATGAATCAGACTCCACTGCACAGAGTAGTGGGGGAGAAGGGTAAAGAGTGAAGGCAGAGAAGCCAGCAATAGCTATCCACCTGTGAGTATCAGCTCCCCAATCTGAAAATGGGCAGGATACCAAGGAAAATCACCCCCACATAGATCCACTCAGGGAAGCAGGCTGGAGTCACCGAAAGCCTCCAGGAGCATGTTGGGTTTAATCAGTCCAAAATATTGGGTTGGCCAAAAAGTTCATTTGGGTTTTTCCATGAGATGCTGCAGAAAAACCTGAATGAACTTTCTGGTCAATTCAATACTTTCTCAGTTAATATTACTCAGCCGTTAAAAAGAATTCATTTGAATCAGTTCTAATGAGATGGACGAAACTGGAGCCCATTATACAGAGTGAAGTAAGCCAGAAAGATAAAGAACATTACAGCATACTAACACATATATACGGAATTTAGAAAGATGGTAACGATAACCCTATATGCAAAACAGAAAAAGAAACACAGAAGTACAGAACAGACTTTTGAACTCCGTGGGAGAAGGTGAGGGTGGGATGTTTCAAAAGAACAGCATGTATATTATCTATGGTGAATCAGATCACTAGCCCAGGTGGGATGCATGAGACGAGTGCTCGGGCCTGGTGCACTGGGAGGACCCAGAGGAATCGGGTGGAGAGGGAGGTGGGAGGGGGGATCGGGATGGGGAATACGTGTAACTCAATGGCTGATTCGTGTCAATGTATGACAAAACCCACTGAAATGTTGTGAAGTAATTGGCCTCCAACTAATAAAATAAAATTTAAAAAAAAAATTGATTCTGCACTCAGTGCTGGAAACTAAAGAGAATGACATACTTCCTATTTCAATAAATGAAACATCCTGATGTGGGCCATCAGAGAACCAATTCAGAAGACTGTGTTGGAGGCAAAATAAAAAAGAAAAACAAAAACAAAAATGTTACCATATATAGTTTTTTAAAATTCAACAAAGAAGAGAGAGCAGACTTGGATTTCACACATGTCCATGGTACTAACTTAAAGTACGTTGAGCAAGACTCCTCGGGGCCTCAGTTCCCATATCTACATAATGAACTTTCATTAGATCTGTAAAGTCTCCTTCAGTCTCCCTTTCTGGTTTTTTTAAGATTAGAAAAAGAAGTTGTAAGTTTTACAAAGAGAGTACCAGACTTCCTATCTTGAGTATTCTCTTAGGATGTCTGTACAGGGTTATTACTGCTTTAAGCCCTGTCCCCAGTCTCCAAAATCACACATCCCAATGTCATTTCCTCTACTTTCCCCATAGCTGAACTTCTATTTCTGTGGTTTCTATAATCCCCTTGGTGGAAGTGTTTTCCCTCTTGCCCTCTAAGCCACCTGCTAATTGGCGGGTGATAGAGCATCCCACCTGTACGATACGTCTCTCCTGCTAATAAATGACACAAATTAAAATGATCACACTTATCGTATATTCCACTTGAGATTAAATAAGGGAATGTTTTATTCTGTGTAAGTATCTTCCAGCTGTAGGAAGAAAATGTTAATCAGACATTAAAGATGCCAAGAAAAATAAATTCAATATGTAAATAGCTACTTTGAGTAATTAGCTATTTACTATTTAATAAATGCTAAATAAGATCTCCCAGTTCACTGCAACACTGGATAAAAAAGTACTTCGAAGGGCACCATAACGGGTTAGTGTTGACAAGAGCCTACAGCCCCAGTGAAATGTTTAAAAGTTTAATCAGGTTCTGGAGGCACTAAAAGAGCTCAGGATCAGAGCTTGAAGCAATTAAATTTGGCCTGGGTGGTAAGGGAGAAAGATGATGGGGCAGTTCTTTAACAAGATAGAGTAAGACCTTCAAATCTCTGATGATCACAGAAACCTTTTCAGTTACTGCTAACTCCTGAAGGAGCTGTGAATGGATCTGAACCCTGACAATGTAGCATTACTCGGGTGCTAAAGACAAGCTTTGCCTTTTTGCCACCAGTGTAGGTGAGCATCACTCAATTGGTTAAGGGCCTGAATAGACAAAAAGGCAGAGGAAGCGTGAATTTTCTCTATGTGAGATGAGACATACATCTCTTCCTGCCCCAGACACTGGTGCTCCAAGTTCTCCAGCTCTCTGACTCAGATCTAGGCTTACAACATCAGCTCACCAAGTCTCAGCCTTCAGACCGGGACTGCATTACACCACTGACTTTTGTAGCTTTGCAGAGGCCAGCTGGCGAGACTTCTGATAAACTTTTGTATAGATAGATAGATCTCCTATTGGTTCTGTTTCCCTAGAGAGCCCTGACTAATAATTTGGGGCTTCACATTACAAAATCAGAAATAAGAAAAGTAAAACCATGAGGGCAACAGCTTAACCAGAGATTCTTACAAACGGGAAAGGGGCTGGAAGGTTAAGAGGCATAGTCTCACTGGTCCATTTCAATGCCAAGATCTCACTGGGGATGAAGATCTGCTATCTGTGGGTCACCTCAAGGGTGAAGCCCTTTTATTTGGTGATCTCGTTCATAAAGGGCCCCCCCAACGCCACCACCCCTGAGCACTCTCTTCAGGACCCATCATGAGTGTACACTAAAGCATACAGGTCCACAGATGCTTGTGCGGCTAACCATGAAACTAACATGAGTCTCTTTTGCCCCTCGTTCTCTCTTCTCGGAGGAGGCACACAAAACAAAGCTAAATTAAGCTAATTATTTTCTCTCCTTAAAACGACTTGGCTCGAGAACTGAGGGCACTGTTTTGAAAAAGGGTTTTTTCTCTCTTTCAGGCTCTTGCTTCCCCTTCCCCCCTCATTTTTTTTTCCACTCACCTGGTACTATCGGCCCCTCCCTGGTCCCAAAGCTGTTATTAAGAAACCACCATCTTTCAATGAGAATTCACATTAAGCCTTGTTTCCAGGTGTGGAATAAGGAGACTGGGGAGACAGTGTGTACAGTGGTTATACTCAGACGCCAGAGCTAAAATGCCAATGAGTAATTTGCTCAACTTCTGTCTCAGGGACCTCCAAGTATAAGATAAGTAGATGCAATTATGGTACCTACTTCAAAGATCTGCAGTAAGAATGGAAGGAGTTTATATATAAGAAGTATTCAGAACTGCGCCTGGCACAGAGTAAGTAGTTAGCAAGCATTAGCTACTGTCATTTTTATTATGTATTCATTATAAAAATTTTTTAAATGGAAAAAAGAAGACAATTAAAACCATATTTATTCCTAAGATCCAAAGCTACCCATTGTCAATATGTTGGCATAACTAACACTTTACCATATACACACTTATGTCTGCTTTTAAATTAAAAAATGGTGGCATATTGTATAATTTTGTTGTCTTCTCTTTTCACTTAATATGCATATTTTCTATTCTTATAATTCTTCAAAGACATGATTATTATAGGTATATGACATGCTACCATCTAGCTGTGATATGATTTATTTAACCATTCCCTGACTCCTGAGCCTTCAGATAACTTTGTTTTCCACTATTATAAACAATGCTACAGCCAAGAAACCTAACTGATGCTTTTTATCTGCTTCTTGATTACTTCTGATATAGAAAGTGGGATCTGAGATTATTTCTGGTCATCTCTATCATCAGGCCCTTGGTAATCAAGGAATAGTGGGCCAGTTGTCTGCTTAATACATATTCTGATCATTCAGTTACAAGCCAGGGTGGGGAGCAGGGTTGGAGAGGTGGTCAAAACACCTTCCTAGCTTCTGCCAGGTAAATAGAGATGCTTGATCTCGTGAAGCCAAACCTGGACAGGCCATAATATAGGCATTATTCCACATGTTTTGGCCTAAGAGTTAATAGAAATTCATCCAGGCAACAGATTTTTCTGTATTACTTTTGTCTTTTAATTTGCTCACGTTGATATTTTAGTAAAAAATCTGATGACACTGTGTCAAGATACTGTGAAGATACTGTGTCAGTTAATCAAGATCTGAAGATACTGTGTCAATTAATCTCTGTTTTATTAATAATCATCTATATAATTAATAATGTACAGTTATGTGTTTGAGATTCACAGACACATAAAGTTACATCAATCACCCCTATCATGCCTGGCACGATACAATCTCTGGTTGACGCAATTGTCATCTTGTCTTTCTTTTTTGTCTGTATCTCTTAGCCAATTCCATTCCTCTCTCCTAAAATACCCATTCTCAAATATTTAAGGTATGTATATTCAGTCTAAATTTCAGGCCCTTTTTTCTTATACGTGTGTCTATAAAAAAATATAACATTCTATGTAATTTTAAAATGTATACAAATTTTTGTTTGCTACTAATTTCACATTTCTTATCTTTTATCACTGCAGCATTATGTTTTTGAAATCTTCTCATGATTCCATTTATAGATTTAATTCACTCCTGTGTATTATTCCTTTTGGTGCATAGTCTATATTTTACTTCTCTATTCTTTACAAGGAAGACTCTAGGTTGTCTTCAACTCTTTGCTTCCATCAATAGTACTTCAAGAAGATACTTCATCTTTGTTAAAGCTTCTTGCAGAAAAAAATATTTGTATAGTTTTTCCCCATGAAAAAAATCCAAAAGAGAATAGCTGAAGCACAGGGCATTCTAAGTTATTTTTGCTATTAACTTGTTCTTCAAAAGGTCTCTACCGTCCTTCATGACAATTCGTAGTGACTGAGGATACAAATTTCTCCACACTTGATATTGTCAAAATTTATTTTTTGCCAATCACATGGATATAAGTTGCTATTTTCATCTTAATTTTTATTTATTTCTTTACTGGTGAGGCTGAAGGTCTCTTCCTATATTTGTCAACCATTTAGGTCTCTCTTTTATAAACTGATTATTTGTTCACTCGTGTGTAGGATTATATTTCTATTGTATATTTTATAGTTATTTCTTACACGCTTTAGATTCATACTTTATCAGAAATATAAATATCTTCTTGCAACCAAGCACCCAGGCAAACTCTATTGTTTTAGTACATAGATGGCATTTTAAAAAGCTGAAGTATAGTTGATTTACAATGTTGTGTTAGTTTCAGGTGTATAGCAAAGTGATTCAGTTGTACATGCATGTGGCTGCGTGCATGCATGAGTGCTCAGCCGTGTCCCACTGTTCGCGTCCCCATGGACTGTAGCCAGCAAGGCTTCTCTGTCCATAGAATTCTCCAGTCAACGATACTGGAGTGGGTTGCCATTTCTCACTTCAGGAGATCTTCCTAAGCCAGGGATTGAACCTGCATCTCCTGTACTGCAGGAGGATTCTTTACCACTGCGCCACCTGGGAAGCCCTATACATATGCATATATACATATATATGTATATTCTTTTCAGATTATTTTCCTGTATTATAAAATATTGACATGATATCAATATAAAATATTGATATCAATATCATTGATATATGATATCATCATATAAAACATGATATTTATATCATATTGATATGATATAAAATACTGATATGTGCTATACAATAGGTCCTTGTTTCTTCTCTATTTTATATACAGTAGTGTGCTTTTGCTAATTCCAAGTTCCTAATTTATCCCCTCCAGCTTCCCCTCAAACCATAAATTTGTCTTCTATGGCTATAAGTCTATTTCTCTTTTGTAAATAAGTTCATTTGTATCACTTTTTTTTTAGATTTCATGTATAAGCAATATCATATATTTGTCTTTGTCTGGCTTACTTCATTTAGTATGATAAGCTCTATCTAGCTCAGTCCATGTTGCTGCAAATGCAATTATTTCATTCTTTTTTCAGTCCAGGTTGGATGCATGATACAGGGTGCTCAGGGCTGGTGCACTGGGATGACCCAGAGGGATGGGATGGCGAGGGAGGTGGAAGGGGGGTTCAGGATGGGGAACACATGTACACCCGTTGTGGATTCATGTCAATGTATGGCAAAAACCAATATAATATCGTAAAGTAATTAGCTTCCAATTAAATAAATTTATATTAAAAAATATTTAATTATATATTTTTAATGTTTTGCATATAGGGTTATTGTTACCATCTTTTTAAATTCCATATATATGTGTTAGTATACTGTAATGGTCTTTATCTTTCTGGCTTACTTCACTCTGTATAATGGGCTCCAGTTTCATCCATCTCATTAGAACTGATTCAAATGGATTCTTTTTAATGGCTGAGTAATATTCCATAGTGTATACGTACCACAGCTTTCTTTTTTTTTTTTTTTTTTAATTTTATTTTATTAGTTGGAGGCCAATTACTTCACATACCACAGCTTTCTTATCCATTCGTCTGCTGATGGGCATCTAGGTTGCTTCCATGTCCTGGCTATTATAAACAGTGCTGCGATGAACATTGGGGTGCACGTGTCTCTTTCAGATCTAGTTTCCTCAGTGTGTATGCCCAGGAGTGGTATTGCTGGGTCATATGGCAGTTCTATTTCCAATTTTTTAAGGAATCTCCACACTGTTCTCCAAAGTGGCTGTACTAGTTTGCATTCCCACCAACAGTGTAAGAGGGTTTCCTTTTCTCCACACCCTCTCCAGCATTTATTGCTTGTAGACTTTTGGATAGCAGCCATCCTGACTGGCGTGTAATGGTACCTCACTGTGGTTTTGATTTGCATTTCTCTAATAATGAGTGATGTTGAGCATCTTTTCATGTGTTTGTTAGCCATCTGTATGTCTTCTTTGGAGAACTGTCTGTTTAGATCTTGGGCCCATTTTTTTTATTGGGTCATTTATTTTTCCAGAATTTAGCCGCAGGAGTTGCTTGTATATTTTTGAGATTAATCCTTTGTCTGTTTCTTCATTTGCTATTAGTTTCTCCCATTCTGAGAACTGTCTTTTCATGTTGCTTATAGTTTCCCCTTTGTTGTGCAAAAGTTTTTAAGTTTCATTAGGTCCCATTTGTTTATTTTAGCTTTTATTTCCAATATTCTGGGAGGTGGGTCATAGAAGATCTTGCTGTGATTTATGTCAGAGAGTGTTTTGCCTATGTTCTCCTCTAGGAGTTTCATAGTTTCTGGTCTTACATTTAGATCTTTAATCCATTTTGAGTTTATTTTTGTGTATGGTGTTAGAAAGTGTTCTAGTTTCATTCTTTTACAAGTGGTTGACCAGTTTTCCCAGCACCACTTGTTAAAGAGGTTGTCTTTTTTCCATTGTATATTCTTGCCTCCTAGACACAGATGTACAGAACAGACTTTTAGACTCTGGGAGAAGGCGAGGGTGGGATGTTCTGAGAGAATAGCATTGAAACAAGTATATTATCAAGGGTGAAACAGATCACCAGCCCAGGTTAGATGCATGAGACAAGTGCTCGGGGCTGGTGCACTGGGAAGACCCAGAGGGATGGGATGGGGAGGGAGGTGGGAGGGGGGGTTCAGGATGGGGAACACATGTAAATCCATGGCTGATTCATGTCAATGTATGGCAAAAACCACTACAATATTGTAAAGTAATTAGCCTCCAACTAATAAAAATAAATGGAAAAAAAATAAATAAAAATAAATAAAATAAAATATCATCTATGTAATAAATAAATAAATAAAACACTACTCTTTAAAAAAATTAATATTTCATTATATATTATATATATATGTGTGTGTGTGTGTGTATGTGTGTGGCATATATATGCCACATCTCCTTTATCTAATCATCTGTCAGTTAGCCAAACTCTGTTTCAAATGATTCATACTTTCTGACTATTGAAAAAATTCTAGTCAGTGAAGGAGATGGTGCTGGAAGTAACGGACATGCACCTCCCTTGTTTCTTTGCTTTTTCAGACCACTAAAACACTCTATTCTCTTGAAGTCTTGTCATTGGCATTTGAAACAATATGGATGGACCTACAGGTAAAAGAAGTGAAATAAGTCAGACAAATAGTGTGTGATTTCACTTATATGTGGAATCTAAGAAATAAAACAAAGCAAAGCAGAAACAGACTTACGGATACAGAGAACAAACGGGTGGTTGACGGAGGGGCTAGGGGGTGGGAGGACAGGTAAAATAGATGAAGGGGATTAAAAGGTACAAACTCCCAGTTATAAAATAAATGTCACGGGAAAGTAATGTGCAGCATAGGAAATACAGTCAATAATATTGTAATAACTTTGTATAGTGGCAGATGGTAACTAGACTTATCGTGGTGATCATTTTGTAATGTATAAAAATATCGAATCACCATGTTGTACACCTGAAACTAATACAGTACTGTAAGTCAGTTGTAGCCCAATAAAAACACTCTATTCTTGCATTTTAAGATTTTATTTTTCAAACAGAAAATAACCTTTTCTTTACTGTTTTATGCTATAATTCATAGCATTAGTAGTAATGGCAATAGCAGTCATTACATGGCCTTTATTGCAAACATTGTGCATAAGAAATATTCCATAAATGGGAAACTATAAGAAATAAATCCTTGGCATATTATCACTTTTAGGTGAGAGAGAACCAAAGATTGTCTGGATTTTTCCATGTCCTTTCTGTTCTTAAATAGTTGTTATTTTTTCTCATACCTATTATTTTTCATACATGTTGAGGTTTTCTTCTTTTCTTACTTTCCTCATTTAAGAGTTTGGTGTTTGGAAAAATGGTCAACTGACATGGGTATGTCAAGCCTTCATTTGTAATCAGCTCAATTCAGTTCAGTCCAGTCACTCAGTCGTGTCTGACTCTTTGCGACCCCATGGACTGCAGCACATCAGGCTTCCCTGTCCACCACCAACTCCCAGAGCCTACTCAAGCTCATGTCCATCGTGTTGGTGATGCCATCCAACCATCTCATCCTCTGTCATCCCCTTCTCCTCCCGCCTTCAATCTTTTCCAGCATCAGGGTCTTTTCCAATGAGTCAGTTCTCCGCATCAAGTGGCCAAAGTATTGGAGTTTCAGCTTCAGCATCAGTTCTTCCAATGAATATTCAAGACTATTTATATTCCTTTGTAATGGTTTCTCACGATTCTGGGAGTTTAGAGCAGACGCAGGTGTCCCAGGGACAGGGAAGATAACTACACATCATCCTAGCCCCAGACCAGAGCAGCAGTATTGCACTGACTCCACCTTCATTCTACACTCAACCCCTGCAGACATTCCAGACGTACAATGGCATTTAGTCTTTGTTAGAGTTAGGCCAGGGATACTTTACAGAGGGTTACTAAACAGAAGTGTAGACTCAATACCAATGAGTATTTTTGAACAACGTGTTTAAAAATAGCTCAGGATTGTGTATAAGGGGGGGTGGTGGCAGTGGATGTTTTTTACTCACTGATGAAGTTTTCTTTCATGTGTAGGCATATAAATTTGAGTGGTGCTAACAATGAAAAAACAGAAAGAGAAATTAAGGAAACAATACCATTCACCATTGCAACAAAAAGAATAAAATACTTAGGAGTATATCTACCTAAAGAAACAAAAGACCTATACATAGAAAACTATAAAACACTGATGAAAGAAATCAAAGAGGACACAAACAGTTGGAGAAACATACCGTGTTCATGGACTGGAAGAATCAATATTGTCAAAATGGCTATTCTACCCAAAGCAATCTATAGATTCAATGCAATCCCTATCAAGCTACCAACGGTATTTTTCACAGAACTAGAACAAATAATTTCACAATTTGTATGGAAATACAAAAAACCTCGAACAGCCAAAGTAATCTTGAGAAAGAAGAATGGAACTGGAGGAATCAACCTGCCTGTCTTCAGACTCTACTACAAAGCCACAGTCATCAAGACAGTATGGTACTGGCACAAAGACAGAAATATAGATCAATGGAACAGAATAGAAAGCCCAGAGATAAATCCACGAACCTATGGACAGCTTATCTTTGACAAAGGAGGCAAGGATATACAATGGAAAAAAGACAATCTCTTTAACAAGTGGTGCTGGGAAAACTGGTTAACCACTTGTAAAAGAATGAAACTAGAACACTTCCTAACACCATACACAAAAATAAACTTAAAATGGATTAAAGATCTAAATGTAAGACCAGAAACTATAAAACTCCTAGAGGAGAACATAGGCAAAACACTCTCCGACATAAATCACAGCAAGATCTTCTATGACCCACCTCCCAGAATATTGGAAATAAAAGCAAAAATAAACAAATGGGACCTAATGAAAATTAAAAGCTTTTGCACAACAAAGGAAACTATAAGTAAGGTGAAAAGACAGCCCTCAGATTGGGAGAAAATAATAACAAATGAGGAAACAGACAAAGGATTAATCTCAAAAATATACAAGCAACTCCTGAAGCTCAATTCCAGAAAAATAAACGACCCAATCAAAAAATGGGCCAAAGAACTAAACAGACATTTCTCCAAAGAAGACATACAGATGGCTAACAAACACATGAAAAGATGCTCAACATCACTCATCATCAGAGAAATGCAAATCAAAACCACAATGAGGTACCATTACACGCCAGTCAGGATGGCTGCTATCCAAAAGTCTACAAGCAATAAATGCTGGAGAGGGTGTGGAGAAAAGGGAACCCTCTTACACTGTTGGTGGGAATGCAAACTAGTACAGCCACTATGGAAAACAGTGTGGAGATTTCTTAAAAAACTGGAAATAGAACTGCCATATGACCCAGCAATACCACTTCTGGGCATACACACTGAGGAATCCAGATCTGAAAGAGACACGTGCACCCAATGTTCATCGCAGCACTGTTTATAATAGCCAGGACATGGAAGCAACCTAGATGCCCATCAGCAGATGAATGGATAAGGAAGCTGTGGTACATATACACCATGGAATATTACTCAGCCGTTAAAAAGAATTCATTTGAATCAGTTCTAATGAGATGGATGAAACTGGACCCCATTATACAGAGTGAAGTAAGTCAGAAAGATAAAGAACATTACAGTATACTAACACATATATACGGAATTTAGATAGATGGTGGCGATAACCCTATATGCAAAACAGAAAAAGAGACACAGAAATACAGAACAGACTTTTGAACTCTGGGGGAGAACGTGAGGGTGGGATGTTTTGAAAGAACAGCATGTATATTATCTATGGTGAAACGGACCACCAGCCCAGGTGGGATACATGAGTCAGGTGCTCGGGCCTGGTGCACTGGGAGGACCCTGAGGAGTCGGGTGGGGAGGGAGGTGGGAGGGGGGATCGGGATGGGGAATACATGTAACTATATGGCTGATTCATGTCAATGTATGACAAAACCCACTGAAATGTTGTAAAGTGATTGGCCTCCAACTAATAAAATAATATTAAAAAATAAATAAATTAAAAAAAAAAAAAAAATTTGAGTGGTGTTCCTAGTCTGCAACTCTACGCTTTGCTTGTCAGCAGGAAGTGAAGTAGCCTACATCGTGATTTTGAAAGCACAAATATGGCATGTTTGCCCAAGTGATCCTGCTGCTTCCTCAAGGGGACAAGATGGCCCACATTCTCTCCTCCTTCTTTCCAGAAGTCTGAAGTCCAGGGATGAGGGGCTTCCTGGTTCAGCATCACTGGTGACTGAGAGCATGTTTTTCTATTTCTGGGGCTCAACATTCAAGAGTAGACTTACAGACATAACCTACCTCTTTCAGTGTAAATCTTAAGAGTAACCAATGTAATATGTTGAGCCCTTTTCTTGCTTCTCAATTGATTTAGAAGTCAGGAGATGAAGAGGTTTGTTGAGATGCCCAAGAAGAATAGAGTTTGTTAAAATTAGAGGTAATTAGACTTCTCCCCCAGACATTTTGATTTAGTAAGTCTAAGGTGGGACAACTCATAGAAATCTTCATTTTTGACAAGATTCCCAAGTAAGAATGTAGTAGGCTGCCATGCTGACTCTGGAAATGTTGTTTTAAATGCATTCAGTAGAGACTGTGATGCCCCAGCACCAGGAAGATTTTAAAGTCGAACTCTCCAAATTCACATAGTGGAATTTTATTTTTTACTTAATTTTATGTAAAATTGTATAGCAAAAGTCAATACTTATTGAGCAGCTATTTTTGTTAGTCACACAGTCACAAGCTTTAGACACATGATTCCAACCTTACAATAATCATAAAGGCATTCGTTTTTACTCCAAATTTTTCCAGATGAGGAATCCAAGGACCAGAGAAATTATATGACATTCTAAAGCATTTCAGGCAACTAAATAACAGCTCTGAAGTTTGAACTCACTTGTTTTTTCAGTGTCCTTTCTACTACACTACACTTCTCACATACAGCTATATGTATTCATGCTGCTGCTGCAACAACCATTAATCAGTGGATCCAAAGAGTTAGAGTTCCTTCCCACCTTACAAAATGTTACCCCCAAAATCTGTTTTATTCCAATATCAAATTTTTGTCTCCAGGTCATATTTGGTACTTATAATACTCTCCAAATAATAGAAGACACCTTCACTGAGAAAGTGCATGGATGAATTTAAGGGATGTAAGTTCCATTGGGATAAATTCATGTGACTCCATACTCTCTTACCAATGGTGTATAATAATTAATAAACAAATCATGGCTTCCTTTCCATTACCTCACTTTCTACATAGTCATCAAAAGTGAAAGGCATTAATTTGAGAGAGTAATGGAAAGAACATAGAAATTGGAGCTCAGGTTCCTAGGTTCTAATTTTATCTCTTTTACTTTCTGGCAAGTCATCTGCATTATTTAATCTGAGGTTTCATCAACTATAAAATAATAGAAATGGCTAAGATCAAGAATATGTATTGCCATTTCTCCAATTTTACCCCATGGAAAACATTACAAAATGATCATGACATTTTCTTTTCTTAATTGACTTGCAGGCATAGCTGTAGTCTTCTCAGTCCAGGGCTCTAGAAAGATACACCAATTGGTCAGAAATGGCATGCAATAACCCCTATTTACCTTTGCTAATATAGATCACATCTAAAATCTTTCCACCTTTAAGTCTAAGATTGCTGTCTGTAGAGACCAAAGAGACAGTAGCAAGTTAAAAAACAAAAAACAAAAAACAAAAAAAACCTAAGCCAGAACTTAACACGAACCTAAAAGAGTTTAAGAAAGACCACATTATCATAATGACTTGTTTCCAACATAGTCACTTTCATATAAAAATTTCCATAGCCAGTGATTTCTCATATCTGAAAATATGCAGCTTGACCTCTAAGTAAGGAAAAGAATGGAAATCTCCTGCCCTAACTTCTCTCCATCTGAAGCATTATAAGCAATACCAGCAGAGTACCTGTTTTAAAATCTAGAAGACAAGCCCTGCAACAAATATGATCTCATACCAATTTCAAAGCCCTTGGGTGAGAAAGACCCAACAGCTGTGTCTGTGTTTTAGGGCAGGTGGAGTAACCAATGCAGAAGCCAGCAGGGCCTTGTTAGTGAGAGCATGCAGACTGCTCCCCCCAACTGTGGCGTGGTCCTTCTCCTCCTCTCCCTTTAGCCCCCGTCTAGAAATCGTACCTGCTTAGTCAGGATCTTCTAGTAGAGATACTTTACAAATCAAGAACCATCTTTAGACAGACCTGCCCTCAGGAAAATTTCTGTCCACCAGGCAGATACCCCAGGAAACTATTACTCCCTCAGGAATCAAGAATCCCCCAGCCTGGAATTCACCATCACATTAAGTCTAGTTTGTGACACTAAATGATCTTGGTTTCTAAATAATATGACTTGGGTTCAAATCTTTAAGCACTTTTGTGAGCCTGAATGAGATTTGGAGTTAACATGTTCATCATCTGTGCATCTAAACAATATTTACGCTTTTGAAGTCTCTGGAAACTTCTCCCTAGCCCTCTCTTAGCAAACTGATGAAGCAGTGTTACATGTTCCGCTTCTGAGAGCTTCCCATGTGATACGTATTTTCCCTTTGCTGATAATATAAGCTTCCTGCCACCTGTGACCCAATAGGTTGTAGTTGTTTGTTTGCTAATCGACACAAAGCTCTCTTCCACTTAGCCCTGCACTTGACCCTGTACTGCCTCATATGCTAGAGTCTAATAATTTCCCCTGAGTTCTAGTTACAGCTTGCACCTGGTGTTTTCTTTATTACCAGCAGCGTTCCTAGAAGAACAATCCTATGCTACATCCAAAAGCAGAAGCACAGCGTGCTTTAAGGATGAGAGTCAGGTATTCACAAAATGTAGAATTCAAGAACTGCCTGTCCTTTCCTGCCATACAGATCCACATAGAGCACCTTGTGTGTGCTTTTCCTGACAGTTTGAAAGGGCCTTTGAGGTTTAATCAGTAGATAGTGGCAAAAGGATAACACAGTGTTCAGAGTGGGAATTCTTATCTCCCTGCTCCTGCCGGCAGAACACCAAAGACCGCATGCTCTGCGGCTTACTTAGCTGTAAGGAAGAGGGGTCGGGGTGATTCGTGGGTTACTATATATAAAAATACTGCTTTCTCAACTCAAAAGTGATCTCTAGGCAATATGGAACAGCCAGTTTTAAGAAGTTCAAGGTAAAAAAATTTTTAAGGGAACACATTCATTTCCCCTGTAGTTCATATTAGAATAATTTCTGAATTACCAATCTTGATCATTTTTGGTGTTCTTTTTTACTTTTATTTTAGCAAAATTATCATTCCTAATTAAGTCAATGATGGAAAATTTAAAAGATGGACATTAAAAATTAATCTCTATGTATGTACCAGTACAAGAAAGTATTCATGACTTGCAGTGACTAAACAAGCACTAATTTTTTTTTAGAGCAGTTAGGATCTAGATTCATAATGACAATTCAAAAATTATGTGAAAACACCTGAGTTTTTAATATAAAAATTTTACATGTTTAACATATTTTGTGCTGTGTCTAACTCTTTGTGACTCCATGGACTGTAGCCTACCAGGCTCATCTGTCCATGGGATTTTCCAAGCAAGAATACTGAAGTGGGTTGCCATTTCCTTCTCCAGGGTATCTTCCCAACTTAAGGGTTGAACCTGTGTTTTCTGCATCTCCTGCATTGACAGGCGGATTCTTTACCACTGTGCCACCTGGGAATCCCTTAACATATTTACTATATATATTTTATATAATTATACTTTATGGTTCTATTAGAAATACTAAAGGTTGGGGAGGAAGGGATAAATTAGGAGCTAGGGATTAACAGATACATAATACTATATATCAAATAGATCAACAAGATTTCCTACTGTACAGCACAGGGATTATATTAAATATCTTATAATAACCTGTAATGGAAAAGAATCTGAAAGAATATAATTGAATCACTTTGCTGTATATCTGAAACTAAACACACATTGTAAATCAACTACATTTCAATTTTAAAAATGCTATTTAGCATTCTAATTATTAATTATTCTAATTACTCTGATTGTTAATTATTCTAATTATTAATTCAAATTTCCTACTACAGATTGTAAACTGCTTTGCTACTTTTAGTGTGGTTCTTGGACCAGCAGAGTTGGTTTTCACCTGAGAATTTTTTGGCTTTGCAAGTTATTTGCAATCCACTCCTACTGACTCAGAATCTGCATTTTTAACAAGATCCCTAGGTGGTTTAGATGTACCTGAAAATATAAGAAGTTTGGGAATAAAGTCTGGCATTTGTAAATAATGCTGCTAAAAACATCGATCTGCATGTATCTTTTTGGATTAGTGTTTCTGTGTGGAAGCAAGCCATATACATACACAGATACATAAACACAGATGCCAAATGCTATGAAAAGGAACATGACAATAAAGAAGAACACAGAACAGTACATATTGTATTATTCTGTATATGAAATTCTAGAACAGGTCAAACTAAACTGTAATGGAAGCAAGCATTTCAGTGTTTGCCTGGAAGTGGGGGTTGGTAGAATTTACAGGAAATCATCGTTAAGGAACTTTGTAAAGAAACAGAAATGTTTCTCTTTCATGATCACCATGATATTTATATAGGAGTATGCTTCCTGGTGAGTTAGATGGTAAAGAATCTGCATGCAAGGCAAGAGACCCAGGTTCAATCCCTGGGAAGGGACGATCCCCTGGAGAAGGGCATGGCAACCCACTCCAGTATTCTTGCCTGGAGAATCACATGGACTGAGGAGCCTGGTGGGCTACAGTCCCTGGGGTCACAAAAAGTCAGACAGAACTGAGCAAATAACACTTTCACTTTCTCATATGTATACATACATAAACATGTATATAGAATGCAATACTACTTAGATATAAAAAAAGAATAAAATTGTGCCCATTTGCAACAACATGAATGGATTTGGACTTTTAGAGGACAATATGCTAAATGAAATGTCAGACAAAGAAAGACATATATGGTATTATATTCATTAAAGGTAAAATCAAAAAAAATTACAAAATAATGAATATTATAAAAAAGAAGCATCCCCACAGATATAGAGAAGAAACTAGTGGTTACCAGTGGGGAAAGGGAAGAGGGAGGGGAAATATGGGGTAATGAATTATGTATAAAATGTGCTATAAGGGTATATTGTACAACATAGAGAATATAGCTGATATTTTATATTAACTATAATGGGATAGATCCCCTGGAGGAGGAAATGGCAACCCACTCCAGTATTCCTGCCTGAAAAATCCCATGGACAGAGAAGCCTGGTAGGCTACAGTCCAAAGTGTTGCAAAGAATCAGACACAACTCAGAGACTAAACACACACACACATAAATGAAGTAAACCTTTAAAAATTGTAAATCATTGTATTGTATTAAAACAACTGTAAGGAAAAAAGAAATGAGCCTGAACTTTCAGTCTCACAAACAAGACCTCAGATTCAAGCTTCGTGACTTTTGACTTTACATGTTCCTGAATTTCTTTAAACATCATATTCTTCTTTTTTAGAAAAAGTACAATAATATATATTTTTAAAAAATTGCTCAGAGGTTAAAGACAGTTAATACATATAAAAAAGCTAATTAGCAAAAGATCATGTCTTATTTTTTGTCCTAAGGTAATTACTTCTTAGTTTTACACCATGTTGGTTTATGAAACGTTCTAAAGGAATACTCTATTTTTGGATAGCAAGGAGACTTGTATCTAAATTTTCTCTTGCTTTTGTAAACTTCTGGCTTTTTTCCTAGTATAGTAAAGTCTTCAGTTCTATCCACATTGATCATAGGTTAAATACAATCCATTAAAAATGTCAACAGAGTGTTTGGTTAAATTGAGAATCATATTCGAAATTGATAAAAGAAAACAAAGTACTTAGGCAACATTGAAAAGGAATAACAAGGCAGGAGAACTTAATCTATAAGATAAGGAAATTTATTCTACAGATATAATTAAGACAATTTGATGCTCACATAGGGCTAGGAAAATGGCCCAATGAAACAGAACAAAGAATCCAGCCACAGACCTTTACAAACGTGATTTGATGACAAAGGTGACAGTGCAGAGAAGTAGCTAGTGTTTTTCTTCAATAAACGATGCTAGAACAACTAGATAACACATAGGGAAAAATGTTGACCATTACCTCACTGCACATGAAAAAATAAACTCCAGACAGTTTATAGGTTTAAATGTGAAAATAATTTTAAATGAGAGCACTTAAAAGGTAACTTCAGAGAAAACTTCATGATACCGGTAGAGACGAAAGCAAACCCCAAATCAATAACCATAAATAAAAGAAATTTAAATTATATTATTGTAAAATAAAGTATGGCTGTTTATCAAAAGATACACTAATAAAAGTGTAAAGACAAGCCATAGAGTAGAGAAAGAAATTTTTGAATCAGGTATCTGAAAAGTACTAATATAAGAACATACAAAGAAAACCTACAAGTCAATCAAAAGCTGCAGGAAACCAGAGAGAAAAATTGGTAAAAACTTTTATCACTTTTTTATTACTTACTGTAAAAGATATCCAAATGGTCGATGAGCATAGGGAAATTGTGCTCAGCTTCGTTTTTCTATAGGAAATGCAAATTAAATTAAAATGTGTGACTACTACTCCATATCTTCTATAATACCAAAACGAAAACAGCAGATAATACCAAGTCTCGGGTTTAACATGAATTCATATGCTGGCCTGGAGTATCCAGTGAACAGAGGAGCCTGGCAGGCTACAGATCACGGGATCACAAGAGCTGGACACAACTTAGATCTATTTTTCTTTCTTTCTCAAGTTATATCCTTATAATTTGTGCAGTTACATGTAAATGTGTTATATTTCAATAAAAAGTTAATTAAAAATCTGTGCTCACGTATGGTAAAACCCTTAGCAAACAAATGGGAAACTCTCTTAATCTGATTAAGGATATCTGCATGCACGCTCATTCTCTTCAGTTTTGTCCGACTCTTTGCAAGCCCCATGGAGGTAGCCCGCCAGGCTCCTCTGTCCATGGGGATTCTCCAGGCGAGAATACTGGAGTGGGTTGCCATACCATCCTCCAGAAGGTCTTCCAGATCCGGGGATCAAACCCTCGTCTCTGCATTGGCAGGTAGGTTCTTTACCGCTACCTGGAACACCACATTTAGTAGTGATATCAATATAGAAAATTTTCCCTCATATCTAGATCACTAACACCCATTCGGCATTTTATTAGAGGCCATAGGTAGTAGAAAAGGTAAAAGAGGAAAAAGAAAGTAAGAAAGGAAATAAAACTTCAGAAAATATGCAAGAACTCATAAAGAAACAATTGGTATTTATACACAAATTTAGAAAATTATTGATTAAAATGTAAATTTTTGTTTCTTCATATACAAAAAAGCAAGTAGCTAAACTTTTAATTTTTTAGACAATGTATTAGTTTTACAGCCGGAAAATCAACAATAAAGATACTGTCATTAAAAATAGAGTTAATGAGGTGGATAAACCTAGAACCTATTATACAGAGTGAAGAGAGTCAGAAAGAGAAATATCATACTTTAATGCATATATTCAGAATCTAGAAAAATGCTATTGAAGAATTTATTTGCATAGCAGCAGTGGAGAAACAGGCATAGAGAATAGACTTATGGACATGGGGAGGGGGGGAGAGGGTGAGCTGTATGGAAAGAGAAACATGGAAACTAACATCACCATGTGTAAAATAGAGAGCCAATGGGAATTGCTGTATGGCTCAGGAAACTCAAACACGGGCTCTGTAACAACCTAGAGGGGTGAGAGATGGGAGGGAGGTCCAAAAGGGAGGGAATATATGTATACCTATGACTGATTCATGTTGAGGCTTGACAGAAAACAACAAAATTCTATAAAACAATTATCCTTCAATAAAATAGTAAATTAAAAAAAAAAACAGAGATTAACACCTATGGGTTCAAAGTTTTCTACCCCATTTTTCATACAATCCATACAAACCATTAAATAGGATTGGATGCCACAGTCCATCTTGCCAGTACTGGTTAGGGAATACTTGTTCCTCCATGTGCCTCACAACTTTTATATTTTCCATTTTTCCTTTGTGTTTGGACTTAACGACAGTTTTAGCTTCTCTCTTTTTACCTGGATGTCTGTGTTTAAACTCTAGCATATACAGAGCTTTGGCATTCACTAAACAGTCCTTTCCAGGTTCTTTCCTGTCCTGAATCTATGCCACACTTACCCTAGATGACAGTTTTTTCTAGCTGTCAGTTCCACCTTCATACAACTCCCAGGCCCCTTAAATTCACTTATAATTGAAAAGATACTGAGTATTTCTTTTTGCTCCTCTTTCAGACACACAATACAAAGGTCAGTGTTACAGTGTATTTATGATTTGCAATTTTTTCACTGATATACACCACATACATGTGTAGTTATAAAAAAATCTATGGAAAATGCTGATAAGAAAGAATTTAATTTGAGCTCTGTTTCTTTTGTGATCTGAGTTAATATTACATTGGTAGAAATACAGCATTACCTGACAGAGGTCTTTGGGGTTTCTGATTATGGACCCAAACAAATCACGATGTAATCCATCACAGTTATACACAGACAGTGTATAACTCGGCTTTGAGTTAACTCACTTGATTGTCCTTGAAGGTGCTGCTGAATACTTTAATTTTTATTCCAGCCATTATGGAAAAGGTGCATTGTATGGTACAGGCAATCACGTTTACTAGAAAACACCCTTACCTTGCTTTATTATGTGCATGGAGGTGAGGGGAGGAAAAAAAATCTCATTAGTTATTTTCTTCAACTTTGAAAAGAAATTCAAAATTAATCTATAGAAACTTCTTTAGGTAGAGTTCCAAGTGCAAAAGTCAGTGTCATAGATTTAGCTCCCAAGAAGAAGTTCGACCATGAATGAGGATGTGAAATGCAACCATAGTTTAGTCAAGTTGAGTTAAGATCTGAGGAGCTGTGTCTAGTCCAAATTTTAAATATGCTTATTATGGCTTGTTCAGATCCCCTGTGCTGTGGGGTGATAATTCCTGAAAAAGCAGTTCTTCTGGCAGACTAAGGGAACAGTTTGCTTTTGCCTCAGGCCATTAACATTTTAATAAAATAGTCGTCAACTGTGATAACAATTCATCTTTAGGGGACTTTATCTATTATTAACCTTATTAAATAATAAGTTTGTCATTGCTGACATGTAGATTTTCCAGCCTTCATCAAACATGCTTCTCACTCCGGTTCTCTTTCACTCTGTCTCTGTTTAAAAGTTTAGTTCAATTAAGCCGAATTTCTGTGCCAAGCACATGTTTACAAGTTTGTTGGTTTGTTTTCCTTTGGAGCAATTTGAAAATGATCATCATTCCCAATAATAGTTGATTAAGCTAAACACATTCCATGTGCTTTGTTGAGGACCACAGTCTGTTAAGCAAGCATAATTTACTAATTTTGACTGGTTTCTGTGAAATAGACAGTTGTCAATCTTAAGAAAATTTATCTCTAGGAAACAGCAGGGGGTCAAAAGGTATCAGTTAAATTTTATTTTCATGTGGCAATAAGGCGGTATACTAGGCAATTATGTTCCTTACCAACAGCTTGTTGCCAACATCTTTAATTAAAATAATCAAAAACTCCGTATTTAGTCTACAAGAGAAAAACAAGAGAAGAGAAAGACAAGAGAAAAACAAATCCACCATTAATTTTCTGAAATACATGAAGAAAAGGAAGGTATAGAAACATAATTGTTCATGAGCTGTTTGGGGAACTAAAACTGATCCCCTACTATGAAAGTCTAGGGCTAGACAAAGAGAGAGAATAGTTGTTCAGTTGCTCAATTGTGTCCAGCTCTTTGTGACCCCATGGACTGCAGCACAACAGGCTTTCCTGTCCTTCACCATCTCCCAGAGCTTGCTCAAACTCAGATCCATTGAGTCAGTGATGCCATCCAACCATCTTGTCCTGTAGCTCCTTTCTCCTCCTGCCTTTAATCTTTCCCAGAATCTGGGTCTTTTCTAGTGAATCAGTTCTTCGCATCAGGTGGCCAAAGTATTGGAGTTTCGGCTTCAGCATCAGTGCTTCTGATAAATATACAGGGTTTATTTCCTTTAGGATTGATTGGTTTGATCTCCTTGTAGTCCAGGGGACTCTCAAGAGTCTTCTCCAACACCACAGTTCAAGAGCATCAATTTTTCAGTGCTCAACCTTATTTATGGTCCAACTCTCACATCCATACATGACTACTGGAAAAACCGTATCTTTGACTATACGGACCTTTGTTTTAGAAGTCATTTTAAAGTATATAAAACCATAAGTGTTTAGTCTAAAACTCAGCCATTAAAAAGAATACATTTGAATCAGTTCTAATGAGATGGATAAAATTGGAGCCTATTATACAGAGTGAAGTAAGCCAGAAAGATAAACACCAATACAGTATATTAACGCATATATATATGGAATTTAGAAAGATGGTAATGATAACCCTATATGCAAGACAGAAAAAGAGACACAGATGTATAGAACAGACTTTTGGACTCTATGGGAGAAGGCGAGGGTGGGATGATCTGAGAGAATAGCATCAAAACATGTATAATATCAAGTGTTAAACAGATTGCCAGTCCAGTTTGGATGCATGAGACAAGTGCTCGGGGCTGCTGCACTGGGATGACCCAGAGGGATGGGGTGGGGAGGAAGGTGGGAGGGGGGATCGGGATGAGGAACACATGTAAATCCATGGCTGATTCATGTCAGTGTGTGGCAAAAAGCACTACAATATTGTAAAGTAATTAGCCTCCAGCTAATAAAAATAAATGAAAAAAATAAAATAAAAGGATTTCAGGAAGAATGTTATGATAAATTTATATTAGGGAAGGCTAGTTAGGATTAGGATTTTAAAAACTCTGCAGCCATGTACAGAATTAATTTTGTTGTAAAGTCTGGAGACAGGTAAACTAGGAAAGCGCAGGAGACTACACAAAAGAGGAGAGGACCTAAACCTATGTAGACAGGCAGGTAAGCAGCTACACAATGGTTGCTTTGAAGAATATTCAACAGAGCTTGATGAAAGGAGAATGATGGCTGTGGGGAAGAAAAATAACTCCTGAGATTTTCAGGTTGAACAGGTGGATAGCTGATGATGTCATCAACCATCAATTGTGCCAGAAAAGCGTAAAGATAAATGTTTCAGTGAGAAGATACTGAGTTCTGTTGGCATAAGTGTTTTTGGAGTTTGTGTATGACATCTTGGTCCTGAAACAAGAGTGTTTACAGGGCTAGAAAAAAATCAGCAAAGTTGTACAGTCATAGTTCCAGGACGAAGCAAACCTAAACTTTTGGGTTAAAAAATATATACATACACCTGAGGTCCACATTTGGATAAAACATTTTCCCAATTTGGATTTGTTCCCATCTTCTATTCATTTTGCATTTGTACTTTCTAAAAATATCTCTAATACATCTCTTTCTCTTCATTTCCACACTCACTGACTTAGAACTTTGTCTTGTGTGATCTAGTATGATAGTCATTCAGCAGGTCATCCTGCCTTCAGTTTGGTCCCTGACAGATATATTTCCTGCATAGCTATCAGAATGACTGCTATGGAATGGAAATATATACGTTAAAATAATGCTTCCAGGCAGTAGCACTATGGAACATAACACCTCCTTTTTATAAAATTGATCCTGTAAGACAATTTTACTGTCCTGATAAAATTTATATATATATGTAACCCATCCACACAGTTACTTTTAAAAAACAGTAAAACAATATACAATTAATATAGGTGAATTCAGTTTAGTTCAGTCACTCAGTCGTATCCGACTCTTTGCGACCGCATGAATCGCAGCACGCCAGTCCTCCCTGTCCATCACAAACTCCCAGAGTTTACTCAAACTCATGCCCATCGAGTCGGTGATGCCATCCAGCCATCTCCTCCTCTGTCGTCCCCTTCTCCTCCTGCCCCCAATCCCTCCAAACATCAGGGTCTTTTCCAATGAGTTAGCTCTTCACATCAGGTGGCCAAAGTATTGGAGTTTCAGCTTCAGCATCAGTCCTTCCAATGAACACCCAGGACTTATCTCCTTCAGGATGGACTGGTTGGATCTCCTTGCAGTCCAAGGCACTCTCAAGAGTCTTCTCCAACACCACAGTTCAAAAGCATCAATTTTTCGGTGCTCAGCTTTCTTCACATCCAACTCTCACATCCATACATGACCACTGGAAAAACCATAGCCTTGACTAGACGGAACTTTGTTGGCAAAGTAATGTCTCTGCTTTCTAATATGCTATCTAGGTTGGTCATAACTTTCCTTCCAAGGAGTAAGTGTCTTTTAATTTCATGGCTGCAGTCACCATCTGCAGTTATTCTGGAAGCCAAAAAAATAAAGTCTGACACTGTTTCCACTGTCTCCCCATCTATTTCCCATGAGGTGATGGGACCAGATGCCACGATCTTAGTTTTCTGAATGTTAAGCTTTAAGCCAAATTTTTCACTCTCCTCTTTCACTTTCATCAAGAGGCTTTTTAGTTTCTCTTCACTTTCTGCCATAAGGGTGGTATCATCTGCATATCTGAGGTTATTGATATTTCTCCCAGCAATCTTGATTCCAGTTCGTGCCTCCTCTAGCCTAGCGTTTCTCATGATGTACTCTGCATATAAGTTAAATAAGCAGGGTGACAATATACAGCCTTGACGTACTCCTTTTCCTATTTGGAACCAGTCTGTTGTTCCATGTCCAGTTCTAACCATTGCTTCCTGACTTGCATAACACAGGTTTCTCAAGAGGCAGGTCAGGTGGTCTGGTATTCCCATCTCCTTCAGAATTTTCCACAGTTTATTGTGATCCACACAGTCGAAGGCTTTGGTGTAGTCAATAAAGCAGAAATAGATGTTTTTCTGGAACTCTCTTGATTTTTTGATAATCCAGCAGATGTTGGCAATTTGATCTCTGGTTCCTCTGCCTTTTCTAAAACCATCTTGAACATCTGGAAGTTCTCGGTTCACATATTCCTGAAGCCTGGCTTGGAGAATTTTGAGCATTACTTTACTAGCGTGTGAGATGAGTGCAATTGTGTGGTAGTTTGAGCATTCTTTGGCATTGCCTTTCTTAGGGATTGGAATGAAAACAGAACTTTTCCAGTCCTTTGGCCACTGTTGAGTTTTCCAAATTTGCTGGCATATTGAGTGCAGCACTTTCACAGCATCATCTTTCAGGATTTGAAATAGCTCAACTGGAATGCCATCACATCCATTAGCTTTGTTCGTAGTGATGCTTTCTAAGGCCCACTTGACTTCACATTCCAGGATGTCTGGCTCTAGGTGAGTGATCACACCATTGTGATTATCTGGGTCATGAAGATAAATCTGTGATACATTATATATATATATATATGTGTGTGTGTGTATATATATGACATACTATATATATATATATATATATATATATATATATATATATATATATCTCAACATGTAAAGGCTTAGATGTCAATCAATATCAGGCAGCAACCTAATAAAGGAGAAGTGAAATGAAGATGGGTCTCCCTACAACCTGCCTATTCCTGGAAGCTGCCCTCTTGTAATTGCTACCATAATTTTCCTGCTTTTAATACTTTATCTCAATGATGGTAAAATCTATTTAGCATTTTCTCTGTAATGGCAAAATATCCACCTCTAAACATCTGCCTTCTCTTTATGAATATCAGGACTTTGGCATGCAGCAACAAGAACTGTCTGGCTCTTAACATTTTACCATGTTTTTTCTTACTTCACATGCCCTGATCCTCTTTGTGATTTAACCATTAGCTTTCCAAAAGTGTTCTCCTTCACACCTTCTCTTTGTGCATTAATATTAAGTAAATCGATTAAATGTACAGCCTTACAAAGTACAAGGATTAAAAAACAGGGAGTTGGTTACAAATTGAAATCTAGACAGTTCATTCTGAATTATACTTCCACTTCATCCTCTCTTCTGTCCAATCAAAAGAGCCTTTTGGTGCCCTTTTTTGGGCTAATCTAGCATTGACTGTACTTTTTGTCAGGTGACAGCTGCACTAATGAACTTGGAGTTAGAACAGAATATTCAAGTCGGACACGACTTAGAGATCACATAACAACAAGAACAATTCTCTGTGAAGGTGATGCTCACTTCAAGCTTCCTATTTAAAAGGCCTTGGGACTGGAAGCTGATTTTCTTGAATGAATTACTATAAAGCCAGCATTCCAAGCTTCTCTTGGCTTTACCCACATCTTCAAAATTGCAAAATAAAACAGCAACTTTCTGTAATAGAACATTGCCTCCACCTGCAGTTAGAAAGACATTTATAGCAAGAATCTCACTTATACAAAAGTAGTTTTCTCCAGCAAAGAACTTGGAAGAAGATGGTTTATTTAAATGAATTTTAGATCACCATTAATTTTGAGTCCACTTGAAGCAACTCAATACAGTATGACTTCCAGAAACAGTTAATATTAGTTCTATATTTTTTTATTGAAGGATAATTGCTTTACAGAATATTGTTGTTTTCTGTCAAACCTCAACATAAATCAGCCACAGGTATACATATACCCCTTCCCTTTTGAACCTCCCTCCCATCCCACCCCTCTATGTTGATTCAGAGTCCCTGTTTGAGTTTCCTGAGCCATACAGCAAATTCCCATTGGCTATCTATTTTACATATGGTAATTTAAGTTTCCATGTTACTTTCTCCGTACATCTCACCCTCTCCTCCCCTCTCCCCATGTCCATAAGTCTATCCCTTATGTTTGTTTCTCCATTGCTGCCCTGTAGACAAATTCTTCAGAACCATTTTTGTAGATTCCGTATATGTTAGAACACAATATTTTTCTTTCTCTTTCTGACTCACTTCACTGTATATAATAGGTTCTAGGTTCATCCAGCTCATTTGAAATGACTCAAATGTGTTCTTTTTTATGGCTGAGTAATATTCCATTCTATATATGTACCACAGCTTCTTTGCCCATTCATCTGTCAATGGGCATCTAGGTTGCTTCCATGTTCTAGCTATTGAAAATAGTGCTTCAGTGAACAATGGGATACATGTGCCTTTTTCAGCCCTGGTTTCCTCAGGGTATATGCCTAGGAGTGGGATTGCTGGGTCGTATGGTAGTTTTATTCCTAGTGTTTTAAGGTATCTCCATATCAACTTCCATAGTGGCTGTATCAATTTACATTCCCACAAACAGTGAAAGAGCATTCCTTTTTCTCCACACCCTCTCCAGGATTTACTCTTTGTAGACTTTTTGATGATGGCCATTCTGACCCATGTGAGGTGATATCCCATTGTGATTTTGATTTGCATTTCTCTAATAATGAGCGATGTTGTGCATCTTTTATGTGTTTGTTAGCCATCTGTATGTCATCTTTGGAGAAATGTCTGTTTAAATCTTTTACCCACTTTTTGATTGGGTTGTTTGGTTTCCTGGTATTGAGTTGTATGAGCTGCTTGTTTATTTTGAAAATTAATCCTTTGTCAGTTGTTTCATTTGCTATTATTTTCTCCCATTCCAAGGGCTGTCTGTTCACCTTACTTATAGTTTCCTTTGCTGTGCAAAAGCTTTTCAGTTTAATCAGGTCCCACTTGTTTATTCTTGTTTTTATTTTCATTACTCAACAAGGTGGGTCATAGAGGATCTCACTTTGATTTATGTCATTGAGAGTTCTGCTTATGTTTTCCTCTAAGAGTTTTTATAGCTTCTGGTCTTACATTTAGGCCCTTAATCCATTGTGAGTTTACCTTTGTGTATGGTGTTAGGAAGTGTTCTAAATTAACTCTTTTACATGTAGCTGTCCAGTTTTCCCAGCACCATTTATAGAAGAGACTGTTTTTGCCCCTTTGTATATTCTTTCCTCCTTTGTCAAAAATAAGGTACCCATAAGTGCATGGGTTTATTTCTGGGCTTTCTATCTTTGTTCCATTGGTCTATATTTCTGTTTTAGTGCCAGAACGATACTGTACAAATACCATACCATACAGTACCATACTGATGACTGTGGCTTTGTAGTATAATCTGAAGTCAGGAAGGTTGATTCCTCCAGCTCCATTCTTCTTTCTCAAGGCTGCTTTCGGGGTCTTTTGTGTTTCCATATGAATTGTGAAATTTTTTGTTCTAGTTCTGTGAAGAATGTAATTTGATAGGGATGGTATTGAATCTGTAGATTGTGTTTGGTATTATAGTCATTTTCACAATATTGATTCTTCCTACCCAGGAACATGGAACATCTCTCCATCTGTTTATGTCATATTTGATTTCTTACATTAGGGTCTTATAATTTTCTATGTATGGTTCTTTTGTCTCCTTAGGTAAATTTATTCCTAGATATTTAATTATTTTTGTTGCAATGGTAAATGGGATTGATTCCTTAACTTCTCTGATTTTTCATTGTTAGTATATAAAAATGCAAGTGATTTCTGTGTACTGACTTTGCATCCTGCAACTTTGATAAATTCACTGATTAGCTCTAGTAATTTTCTGATACTATCTTTAGGGTTTTATATGTACAGTATCATGTCATCTGCAAACAGTGAGAGCCTTACTTCTTCTTTTCTAATCTAGATTCCTTTTATTTATTTTTTTTTCTTCTCTGATGGCTGTAGCTAGGACTTCCAGAACTATGTTGAATAATAGTGGTGAGAGTGGACACCCTTGTCTTGTTCCTGATCTTAGGGGGAATGCTTTCAGTTTCTCACCATTAAGAATAATGTTTGATGTAGGCTTATCATATATGGCCTTTACTATGTTGAGTTGGATTCCTTCTATGCCCATTTTTTGAAGAGTATTAATCATAAATGGGTACTGAACTTTGTCAAAGGCTTTTTCTAAATCTACTGAGATGACCATATGGTTTTCATCTTTCAATTTGTTTATATGGTGTATCACATTGATTGATTTGGATATATTGAACAAGCCTTGCATTCCTGGAATAAACCCAACTTGATCATGCTCCATGAGCTTTTTGATGTGTTGCTGAATTCTGTTTGCTAAAATTTTATTGAGGATTTTTGCATCTAAGTTCATCAGTGATATTGACCTGTAGTTTTCTTTTTTGTGTTGTCTTTGTCTGGTTTTGGTATCAGGGTGATGGTGGCTTCATAGAATGAGTTTGGAAGTGTTCCTTCCTCTGCAATTTTTTGAGACAGTTTTAGAAGGATAGGCATTTTAGCTCTTCTCTAAATGTTTGATAGAATTCTCCTGTGAGAGCCATCTGTTCCTGGGCTTTTGTTTTGGGGGAGATTTTTTGATCACCGCTTCAATTTCAGTGCTTGTAATTGGGTTGTCCATAATTTCTATTTCTTCCTGGTTCAGTGTTGCAAGATTGAACTTTTCTAAGAATCTGTCCATTTCTTCCAGGTTACACATTTTATTGCCATATAGTTGTTCATACTAGTCTCTTATAATCCTTTGTATTTCTGCATTGTCTGTTGTAACTTCTCCTTCTTCATTTCTAATTTTATTAATTTGATTCTTCTCTCTTTTTTTCTTAATGAGTCTAGATAAATGTTTGTCAATTTTGCTTATATTCTCAAAGAACCAGTTTTTAGTTTTATTAATCTTTACTATTGTTTATTTCATTTCTTTTTCATTTATTTCTCTTTGAATCTTTATGTATTCTTTCCTTCTACTAATTTTGGCTTTTTTTTTTTAATCTTCTTTTTCCAGTCATTTTAAGTGTAAAGTTAGGCTGTCTATTCAATGTTTTTCTTGTTTCTTGAGATAGAATTGTATTGCTATAAAATTCCTTCTTAGGAATGCTTTTCCTGCATCCCCTAGGTTTTGAGTTGCCATGTTTTCATTGTCATTTGTTTCTAGAAATTGTTTGGCTTCCCTTTTGATTTCTTCAGTAACCTGTTGGTTATTTAGAAATGTGTTGTTTAATCTCCATATGTTTGTGTTTCTTACAGTTTTTTTTTTTTTCTTGTAATTGATATCAAGTCTCATAGCATTGTGGTAGGAGAAGATGCTTGATACGAATTCAATTTTCTTAAATTTACTGAGGTTTGATTTGTGACCCAAGATGTTGGGTGACCCAAGATGTGACCTGGAGAATGTTCCATGTGCACTTGAGAAGAAGGTGTATTCTTCTGCATTTGGATGGAATGTCCTGAAGATATCAATGAGATCCGTCTCATCTAATATATCATTTAAGGCTTGTGTTTCCTTATTAATTTTCTGTTTTGATGATCTGTCCTTTGGTGTGAGTGGGGTGTTAAAGCCTCCTATTATTATTGTGTTACTGTCAATTTGTTCTTTTATGTCTGTTAGTGTTTATTTTATGTATTGAGATGCTCCTATGTTGGGTGCATAAATATTTACAATTGTTATGTCTTCCTCTTGGATTGATTCCTTGATCATTATGTAGTGTCCTTCCTTATCTCTTGTAATCTTCTTTACTTTAAGGTCTATTTTGTCTGATATGAGGATTGCTACTCCAGCTTTCTTTTTCTTCCCATTTTCATGGAATATATTTTTCCATCCTCTCACTTTCAGTCTATATATGTCTTGAGTTCTAAAGTGGGTTTCTTATAGATAGCATATATATAGGTTGTGTTTTTTTATTCATTCAGCCAGTCTGTGTCTTTTTTTTGAGCATTTAATCCATTGACATTTAAAGCAACTATTGATATATATGTTCCTATTGCCATTTTCTTAATTATTTGGGGTTGATTTTGTAGATTTTGTTCTTCTCTTGTTTTGTAGATCTTTGTTCTTCTCTTGTATTTCTTGACTATATAAGTCAGTTTAACATTTGCTGTAAAACTGTACTGGTGGTACTGAATTCTCTTAACTTTTGCTTGTCTGAAAATCTTTTGATTTCTCCATCAATTTTGAATGAGATCCTTGCCAGGTACAGTAACCTTGGTTGTAGATTTTTCCCTTTCAGTACTTTAAATATATCCTGCCATTTCCTTCTGGCCTGCAAGGTTTCTGGTGAAAGATCAGCTGTTAAGAGTATCAGATTTCCCTTATATGTTATATGTTTCTTCTCCCTTGCTGTTTTTAATATTCTTTCTTTGTGTTTAATCTTTGTTAGTTTGATTAGTATGTTTCTTGGCGTGTTTCTCCTTGGGTTTATCCTGTATTGGACTCTTTGTGCCTCTTGGACTTGATTGACTATTTCCTTTTCCATGTTGGGGAAATTTTCAACTACAATCTCTTCAAAACTTGTCTCATACCCTTTTTTTTTCTTCATCTGGGACCCCTATAATTCGAATGTTTGTGCATTTGATATGGT
Source organism: Muntiacus reevesi (assembly GCF_963930625.1). NCBI lineage: Eukaryota > Metazoa > Chordata > Mammalia > Artiodactyla > Cervidae > Muntiacus > Muntiacus reevesi. The sequence continues at coordinate 39,477,693 of NC_089268.1, forward strand.
CTCAGAGGTCTCTGAGACTGTCCTCAGCTCTTTTCATTCTTTTTACTTTATTCTGCTCTTCAGAAGTTATTTCTACTATTTTATCTTCCAGATCACTGATTCATTCTTCTACTTAAGATATTCTGCTATTGATTTCTTCTAGAGTATTTTTAATTTCAGTAATTGTGTTGCTTGTCTCTGCATATTTATTCTTTAATTCTTCTAGGTCTTTGTTAATTGATTCTTGCATTTTCTCCATTTTGCTTACAAGGTTTTGATCATCTTTACTATCATTATTCTGAATTCTTTTTCAGGTAGTTCACCTATTTCCTCTTCATTTATTTGGACTTCTGTGTTTCTAGTTTGTTCCTTCATTTGTGTAGTATTTCTCTGCCTTTTCATTTTTTTTTTTTTTAAACTTATTGTGTTTGAGGTCTCCTATTCCCAGGCTTCAAGGTTGAATTATTTCTTCCTTATGGTTTCTGCCCTCTAAGGTTGGCCCAGTGGTTTGTGTAAGCTTTGTATAGGGTGAGATTTGTGCTGAGTTTTTGTTTGTTTGTTTGTTTTTCCTCTGATGGGCAAGGCTGAGTGAGGTGGTAATCCTGTCTGTTGATGATTGGGTTTGTGTTTTTGTTTTGTTTGTTGTTTGGATGAAGTGTCCTGCACAGGGTGCTACTGGTGACTGGGTGATGCCAGGTCTGGTATTACAGTGGTTTCCTTTGTGTGAGTTCTCACTATTTGATACCCACTAGGGTTAGTTCTCTGGTAGTCCAGGGTCTTGGAATCAGTGCTCCCACTCCAAAGGCTCAGGGCTTGATCTCTGGTCAAGAATGAAGATTCCACAAGTGGTTTGTTATGGCATTATGTGAGCTTAAAACAAATATCCAAAAACAAGAAACCAAAGATGAACCCCAGACAAATGGCAGTTACAAAATCAGGCAAAAAACAATTAAATTATTGGAATATACACATATACCTACACACCCATGAGGAAAGTCAAAACAGTTCAACAAAAATAAAGTACAATAGATTGACCCAGCAAACAAAGGAGATCAAAAATTATATTTACCAGTTAAGAACAAAACTAACTAAAGCACAAACTGGAAAACAAAGCTAAAGCAAGGTGCCAAGTGGGGAATAAAGCAATGAAATGAAAACTAACAAATATGTTGAGAGGAAAGAAAGAAAAGAAACAATAGATATGCAAAGTTAAATAGAGGTAGATGAAGAAGATTTATATATATTAAAGATAAACTGCAAGGGGAAAAGAAGAGTAGGAAAGGCAAACAAAGCAATAATGTAGAAAAATATAATAGGTTAAAAAATTACAAGTTAAAATTATCAAAAAGAGAAAAGATAAAAAAACAAACAAAAAGAAAAAGAAAGAAAAACAGGAGGGGGGGGGAGCTCCACAGATCTGCAAAAGCCGGAGGTAGGTAAAGAGGTTTATAACAACAATAAAAAGTGTGACTGAATACACAACATATAAATATACAGCCATAAGCAAAATCAAAACAGTCCAACAAAAATATAGCACAGTGGATTGACCTGTTGAAAAAAGGGAACCAAAAGTTATATCTACCAGAACAAAACTAACTAAAGTACAAGCTGGAAAACAAAACTAAAGCAAGGTACCAACTGGGGTATAAAGCAATGAAAATAAAACTAACAGATACATTGAGACTAAAGGAAAGAAAGAATAGATATGCAAAGTTAAATAGAGGTAGATAAAGAAGATTTATATATATTAAAAGGTTAACTGCAAGGGGAAAAGAACAATAGGACAAACAAACAAAGGAATAAATGTAGAAAAATAATAGGTTTAAACAATTAAAATTTTAAAAAGAGAAAAGAAAAAAAAAAATCCCCAGAACTGCAAAAGTCCGATGTAGAGGCAGAGGTTTATAATAACAACAAAAAATGTGACTGAGGAAAAAAAGGGGGGGAAAAGCTCAGAAGCTTAGTTAGACTTCATAATGCCAATAAAAATCGACAACTACAATGGGGGTGAGGGGGTGGATAAATCCAAAAGAATTTACAGAACAAGTCAAACATAAGAATAATAAATGTTTTCCTTGAGTCACTGCTGTCAGAGTCCTTTCCCTGGCTGGGAGTCACAGTCCACTTCGCCTCCCTAGGATGCCCTCCGACACTGTGCTGATCTCTGGACCTTCTGTGAGGGTAGCTCAGATTCTAATCTGCTCCTACTCCTCTGCGTCCTTGCCTCCAATGTCCACAGCTATCAGAGCTAGTGCGTTTTCTCTTGTGGGAACTCTCAATGACCTTTTATATATTCCATAGACACAGAGTCTGCCTAGCTGATCACGTGGATTTAATCTGCAGCTTATACAGCTGGTGGGACGGTGTTGGGTCTTCTTCCTTAGCTACACTGCCCCTGGGTCTCAGTTGTGGTTTTATTTCCACCTCTACATGTGGGCTGTCCACTGGGGCTTGCTCCTGAGGCTGCCCTGGAGGACTTGGGTCTGCCCCGGTGAGGGCCAGGTGTGGAGGCGGTGCAGCTGCTTGGGTCTCAGGGGTCTGACAGCACCAGGTGCTCAGGGGTTGGCGGCTAGGGCAGCAGGAAATACAGCGCTCTAGGAGGGTATGGCAACCAGTGTTGGCCAATACGCTCCAGAATTCTTGCCTGGAGAACCCCCCTCCCTGAAAGAGAAGCCTGGCAGGCCAGTCTACAGGGTTGCAAAGAGTCAGACACTACCGAAGTGACCCTGCACGCATAGGCCCAAGACTTTTTTGCCTGTGGCAGCTCTGCCCCAGTGAGAGCTGAGCATGAAGGTGGTGCAGCTGTTTGGCTTGTGGGGACCCTGGCGATGCCAGTGTGAGGGACACGGACTGCCTCCACTACAGGGGTTATGGCCCCATCAGAGTTTTTTTTTTCAAGCCTCTTGTAGCTGGTGATCAGGAGGCCTTGTTGGCCAGTCTTTCCCCACAGCTCTGCCCTTTCTGGCACTTGCAGGGCTTCCTTACCTGGGTACTTCTCTATCATTCAGCGTGTCAGGCACATAGAGCCCCCCTCCACCCCCTGCCTGGGGTCCTACTCTGTAGATCAGGGCGTCAGGCACTTAACGAGGCACCCTGGATGGGGTCTTACTCTTGTAGTTCAGTGCATCAGGCATTTGATGGGCCAGCCTCTCTGTTGTTCAGCTGCCGATGCTGGCGTGTGGAGAGAGAGGCTATGGTGATGGCTCCACACCCTATGCGTGACTCAGCAGTGTCGCCTTGCTTCCATGGCTGCCCGGCTTTCCTCCACAGGCATTTCCCACCACGATCTCCTCCCTCACATCCCCTCAGTCTGTCTCTCCACAGTCAACAGCAGTCCTCGCCCTGGGATTGCTCCACAATCCCTATGTAACTCCAGCTCCCAGCCACTGTTCTGTCTAAGGTATGTATTGTTGCTGCAAAGACTGTCTGATTCTCATTCCATTTTGGCTGGCACAGATCAGCTGTTTCCCTCTCAGCCTTCAGTGTTTCTCCTCTGACTCAGACAATTGCCCCAATGTGGGGAGCAGACCCCTGCTTCAGTTCCCCCACCCACCTAGGGCAGGTCCAGTCCTACTAACATTCCCATTTTCCGCCTAGTTCCTTTGTCCTACTGAGTTTTGCGTGGGTCTGTATATTCTTTTCTGCTGGTCAGGGACTCTTGTCGGCTCTCAGCAGTTCTGCATGCACTTTTGTGTCTGAAGGTATATTCCTGATGTATCCATGGAAAGAGATGTATTCCACATCCACCTACTCCTCTGCCATCTTGCAATCCTCCAGTTCTATATTTTAATTGCTGAATCATGGGTACAAATATTATTACTCTGCTTGACTAAAATACAGCCATTAAAGTTGAGTGGAAGTCCAAGGATTTATCTGAAGTATCCCTGCTTGTGTTGATTCAGCTTTAGCTTCACCAAATCATGTTAATAACATTTCTTCTTATACTTCTTACACACTGACTGGCCTAGAAGCTTTATCCCAGCTATTTCCATGGTTTGGTCATATCTATCATTGTAGATATGACCTCTGAGAAGGAAGCAAGAATTTTCAACCTGCACATTTTCTTCAATTTGTAGCTTTTTCAAATGTTTATGCTTAGTAGTATTCCTAGGTTGTCAAAAACTAGGCATTAAAGAGTTTGTGAAGACTAAGTCTAGGAAAAAAAGGAAACAAAACTAAAAACCCAGCAAAGAATCTAGACAAGGTAACAGTAGTTTTTGCTCATTTTGAAATGTATTCTTTCCCTCTGACTTGAGATTTGCCATTTTAGGACTGTCCAAAGTCAATGTGGTCATGGGAATAACCTAAGATGAGATAGGACCCTTTCTGTCTATACCCAAATATTACTGACTACTGAATAGCCAGAAAGCAATGATGAAGGATATTTGAGATGGGCACAGAGTGATCACAATGTAGTATAAGCATCTAATCCAAGGAGAGGAACTTCTGAAAGCTTTTGGTGTTAAGCTTAGAACAATCTTCTTAATACAGTATTGATTACTCTGATACTCAATGTTAAACAGAAATAGAAAAGGGTGAGAATAAGGTGCTACCCTAAGTAACTATAGAAATGAATTGAGTCTATAAGAATGAAGGCAAAGGAACTGTACATAAGCATTGTATTTTAGGTGATGAAGTTTTTCTAACTGGAAGACAGGTTAACAATTCTTATATTATTACACATACACATTGAAACCGAACAGCTCAAGTAAATAGACGGCAGATGGTGGGAGCCAGGTTTCTCACTGTTAGAGTAGAAGGCTGCAAATATGAAAGAGGAAGAATTATAGTGATCCATGTGGTGTAATGGATTGGAGTTTAAGACATCAATATGATCTCAGACACAGATGGTTACATATAGAAATATTTAGAGAACTGTATGTGTATACCCATATAAATGTATATGAGCTTCCCAGGTGGCACCAGTGGTAAAGAATCCACCTGCTGATTCAGGTAGACTTGATCCCCATCCCTGGGTTGAGACGATCCCCTGGAGGAGGAAATAGAAGCCCATTGCAGTATTCTTGCCTGGAGAATCCCATGGACAGGAGCCTGCAGGCTGTAGTCCATAGAGCAGCACAGAGTTGGACAAGACTGAAGCAACTTAGCACGCACCCATGCATAAATGCATATATGCACATGTGTATATATGTATGTGCGCCCATACACACACACCTAGAATAGCTATACATATATTTCCTTCTGACAGCCGAGAAGGCCTAGAAGCAACAACAGCTGAATAGCAACAAGCACACCTAGTGCTCAAATCTGTTTCTAGAAAGACAGATTCTCCAATAAAAGGTTCCTCTAATAAAAGGTTCTCTAATAAAAGGTTCTTTGGAGAAACAGCTGTTTCTAAGACTGGAGAAGGAAAGACATATGAAGCATCACATGGAGTGTCAGAATGTTAGAAAGTGCTAAAAGCAAAGTAACAAATATAAAAGCCTCCGCAATAATGGGAATGCATCAAAGGAACACAGGAACTGATGGAAAGACCTCCCAAGGGCCCAACCTAGAACAGTTGGAGCAAGAAAATAAGGTAATATTGAACTTTTAACTCAAAGTATGAAATAAATATTGATTTGATTAATTATTGAATAAATAAATGGCAAAGAACAGAAAAATATTCCTTTGCAGAAATAATTTATGTAGCTCTTTCATACTAAAAAGATCAAATGTTAACTCCCACTCTTTAAATGTGAACTGTGCATGGTGACTTTTTTCCAAAGAGCACAGTGTGGAAAGGGAGGCAGGGAAAGAATAACTTCATAGTGGAGAATTCGAAAAACACTACTTCAAGGCAGGTTATCAAGGCCAACATCGATGGTGACAAGTAATGTTGAGAGCGTGTACCCTTGTTATGATGTGGTAAGAGTCGCACTTCATCTCTGTGAATTTCTTCCCCAAAACCCATAACTGCAGTTTGATCATAAGAAAAACATCAGACAACATCCAATCGAGGGACACCCTACAAAGTACTGGACCAGCTCTCCACAAAATTGTCAAGGTCAATTAAAAGTAGGAAAAGTCTAAGAAACTGTCACAACCAAGAAGAGCCTAAAAAAAATTATACAGAGTGAAGTAAGTCAGAAAGAGAAAGATTAATATTGCATCAGTTCAGTTCAGTCCAGTTCAGTCGCTCAGTCGTGTCCGACTCTGCAACCCCATGAATTGCAGCACGCCAGGCCTCCCTGTCCATCACCAACTCCCGGAGTTTACTCAAACTTATGCCCATCAAGTCGGTGATGCCATCCAGCCATCTGCCATACAGCTCTGTTGTCCCCTTCTCCTCCTGCCCCAATCCCTCCAAGCATCAGGGTCTTTTCCAATGAGTCAACTCTTCGCATGAGGTGGCCAAAGTACTGGAGTTTCAGCTTCAGCAATATTGCATACTAACACATATATACAGAATCCAGAAAAATGGTACTGAAGAATTTATTTTCAGGGCAGCGATGGAGAAATAGACATAGAGAATAGATTTATGAACATGGGGAGAAGGGAGAGAGGGTGAGATATACAGAGAAGGTAACAGGGAAACTTACATTACCATATGTAAAATAGATAGCCAACGGGAATTTGCTATATGTCTCAGGAAACACAAACAGGGGCTCTGTATCCACCTAGAGGGGTGGGATGGGGTGGGAGATGAGAGGGAGTTTCCAAAGGGAGGGGATGTATGTATACCTATGGCTGATTCATGTTGAGGTTTGACAGAAAACAACAAAATTCTGTAAAGCAATTATCCTTCAATTAAAAAATAAATTGATTTTTTAAAAAAACTTGTCAACTAAATGCAGTGTGGTACCGTAGATGGGATTTTAGGACAGAAAAAACAAAGCAACAAAAACAGAAGGGAAAAAAAGGAAAAAACCTGCAGAGATCTGAATAAATTACATGCTTTCGTTAATATTTAGCATATAAATATTGACTCGTCAATTGTAACAGTTATGCTGTTATGTATGAAATAGCGTTATATAAGATGTTAATAGGGGAAACAGTATGAGTATACAAGAACTCACTGTACTGTCTTCATAATAATTCTGTAAACCTAAAACTGTCCTAAAATGAAAAGATTATTTTAAAAAATAATAAAATGTTCTCATTTGAATTCACCATATGTTCACAAAAGTGAGATGGACCATAGGCAGAGGCAAACATGAAAGTTGTATGTGGTGCCAAATTTATTGCCCAAATGCTTTCTCCAGAACATGAGTCTAAGCTTGATATCTATATCTCAGAAGCTTCCTTAACAGTTTGTTAGAATTATCAGACTTTCCTCCCTCTTCCATATTGCAGTCCCATACATGAGCACTCAGCAAGGTAATCTGACAAGCAAATCTATGTTATCAGAGAAAGGTAGAAGAGCATCAGTCAGTTTACATAGCAGTAGAATCCATTGGGGTAATTTGGATACAAGTCACTTAATAATTCTCACAGTGGGCTTGTGAAACAAGGAAGGAGAGGCTGAGGTTCAATAGCAGAAGCATATTAAGCTCGTTGATGCAAGGTCTTTATTCCTTGAAGGATATTTGTGCTCCTAAAGTAGGTCTATCTCTGGAAGTCAGTCATCAAATTTCCCAAGCTGTCCCATAACACAAGAGAACTAACCAGTGAGAACTTGCAGAAATAACCATGAAAAAATCGATCAAATCACCTTAGTTTTCGGAAGACAATGTCATAGACGTTTCCTGTTGTGCTGGCTTTAGTCTATTTGGGAGATCACTGCTGGGTATGTGTTTTCTATTACGTTCCTCCATGAAATCATACCATTTTCTATTTTCTCTATAAGGCCTATGACAAAAAAACACTCTAAGGATGAGTATCTTATTAAGATACTAGGAAGAAAATGGCCTTCAAAGGATTCTGTGAGATACTAGGGCCAAATTACATTGGCTTATGAAGCAAGCATACCTCATCCATTTCGTCTCCAGCTAGTTATGCCAGTAGCTGCCTCTTAAAAAAAAAATCATTTAAATCAAACCACACTTCCCCTTACAGACAGACGAAATCGCTTGCAGCTAATCCATCTCCTACTTTATTGCCCATAGAAATGAAGAACAGGTTGCACAAGCACAGTGTACAACAGGAGGCTGGGAGACAGCAGCCATCCATTTCCTCATCGTATACAAGTTTGATCGTGTTTGCCTAATTATCCCATTAACCTGTACCTAAAGATCCAATTACTCCAGCTGTGGGTGATTGAATAAAGGGCAATTGCAACAGATACCAGGCAGGGGACATGTGCATTCCTCATCTGTAAAGTTTGTAATTGCTGGCTCAGTCTTTCACTGAGAAATTCCTATAGCAGCACAGAGAACTGAGGTATTTTCAAAGTGTCATTTCTAAACTGGTAAACACTCATTTACATTTTGAATTGTTTATTATGAATTTAAGTACTCTTCCTTCTCTTACGTTCACATTTGTGCTTCACATAAGTTCCCATTCCCATACTTTTTCGTGATAGGGTTTAAAAAAATCAAGCCAACTAAATCAGATTCTTTCTTTCTGGACATTTTTCCTACAATTCAGGTAGTTGTCATTAGAAACAGAAGTTCCTAATTCAAGTTAGGGATGCATGAAGCAACACTTTTCTTTGAACATGATTGAGTACATAGAAGTGATTAATCGAAGTATGATTTTCCTATAAAAAGAATCCTGTATTAAATAACTACCATTCCTGTTGGCTCAGACAGTAAAGAATCTGCCCACAATGTGGGAGACTCAGGTTTGATCCTTGGGTCAGGAAGATCCCTTGGAGAAGGAAATGGTAACCCACTCCATATTCTTGTCTGGGAAATCCCATGGACAGAGGATCCTAGCAGGCTACAGTCTATGGGGCCGCAAAGAGTTGGACATGACTGAGCAGCCAACACTTTCTTTCATAAACATATATTTATGTCTGATCTTAAATGTATTCTCAATGTTGCTCACAACAAATAGTTTCATTATTTTCTAGTCAAGTCCTCAAAAGAAATTCACAAACTTTTTGTCTCCTTATCTTAAATATTCAATCCCACCATCTCTACTATCAGTCTGAGATGATGAGCTCACCATACCTCACAACGAAACAGATGTCATCATCAAAAGAACCATCAAAAGTCTGCTACATAGATTCCCTTCAACCACACCCAATTTCTCTTCTACCTGCTTTCCATTAAAGGCTTACCTGGATCCCAATATCTCCCATCATCCCAGAAACTTATTTACCTCTTTGACTGTCTTCTCATTTTTCAATATGTTTGGCCACAACCGCTCTCTCTCTCTCTAGTCCCTTCTTGTCATCAACAATTATACATGCTCAAGACATTGCTGTCTTGAAAAAAAAAACAACAAACAGCTCTTCAGCTACATTCTCCCCCAGCAACTTCACTATCACTGTCTCCCTTTTTACAACCAAACTTCTTAAAAATATATTCTCAGTGCTTTCCGTGTGGGCACATCCATTCTAATGGACTCTGTGCTCATGCTGCTCCGAAATAGATGTTGTCAAGGCCACCAGTGATCTCCATGATGATAAATCAATAGACAATCATTACTACTGACTTCATATCTGGCAAGCACCGTCTTTTTCTCCTCTAGTCTTAGTTTACATAACTCTTCATTTCTGTTCCTCTTTCTCTTCTCTCCTGGTATCATTTACCTATTCCCAGAGAACGATATGGCACATACCTTCACTTTCTTAAAGTTTTTACTCGAATTTCATCTATTCAGTAAAGCTTTCTTTCCTCCTCATATTTAAAATTGCTAGTTTCCAACAGCAAATAACAAGCATTGACGAGGATGTGGAGAAATTGGATCACCTCTGCAATCTCTGTGGAAAGCAAAATGGCGCATTCACTATGGGAAACAGAATGAATGTTTCTCAAAAAAATAAAAACAGAATTACTATATGATCTTGAGATTCCACCTCTGGGTCCATGCCCCAAAGAATTGAAAGCAGGGACTTGAAAGATATTTGCACACCTAATTCATAGCAGCATCATTCACAACAGACAACAGGTGCTATTTTAAGACATATCAATAATCTTTTATAGTTCTCTGTGTAGAATTTTGATGATCTTTTGACAGATTTACTCCTTGCATTTGACATATCTTTACATTACTGTAAAAATATTATATAATTTATTCCTTAATTTTGTTTTTAGAATATAGAAATACATCGATTTTACCTTTTACTAAGTTTTCTTTTTTAACTTAACTTTTATTGTAGTTGCTTTACAATATTGTGTATTACTTTGTTCTTCTTTACAGCTGAGTATAATATCCCATTGTATGTGTGTACCATGTCTTCTTCATCAGTTCCTCTGTGAATGGACATTTAGGTTTTTCCCATGTCCTGGCTATTCTAAATAGTACTGCTGTGAACATTGCGGTTCATATATCTTCTAAATTATGGTTTTCTCCGGGTACATGCCCAGGATTGGGATTACTGGGTCATGCTGTAGCTCTCCTGCAGGAGGAAATGGCAACTCACTCGAGTATTCTTGCCTGGAGAATCCCATGGACAGAGGAGCCTGGCGGGCTGCCGTCCATATGGTTACAAAGAGTTGGACACAAATGAAGCAACTTGGCAAAAGCACAGCATGGTAGTTCTATTTTTATTTTTAAGGGGAACCTCCATACTATTCCCTATAGTGACTGTACCAATTTACCTTTCCACCAACAGTGTAAGAGGGTTCACTTTTCTCCACACTCTCTCCAGCATTTATTGTTTGTAGATTTTTTTTGATGATGGCCGTTCTGACCAGTGTGAGGTGATAGCTCATGGTAATTTTGATTTGCATTTCTCTAATAATTAGTGATATTGAGTATCTTTTCATGTATTTATTGGCCATCTGTATGTCTTCTCTGGAGAAATGTCTATTTAGCTTTTCCTCCCATTTTTTGACTAGGTTGTTTGTTTTTTTTGATATTGAGCCACATGAGCTGCTTACATATTTTGGAGATTAATCTTTTGCTGGTTACTTCATTTACAAATATTCTCCCATTCTGAGGGGTGTCTTTTTGTCTTGTTTATGGTTTCTTTGCTGTGCAAAAAACGTTTAATTAGGTTCCATTTATTTTTGTTTCAATTTTCATTACTCTAGGCGGTGAGTCAAAAAAGATATTGCTATAACTTATGTCAAAGAGTGTTCTATATCTTCCTCTAAGAGTTTTATAGTGTTTGGCCTTACATTCAAGTCTTTGATCCATCTTGAGTTTATTTTTGTGTATGGTACTAGGGAATGTTCTGATTTCATTTGTAAATGTTTGTATTTGATATTTTGATGTGAATTTAGGAAAACGTGTTTTGTCTTGTCACTTAAATGTTTTTAAAGTACTTAAAAACCTGTAAATAACACTTTAATTTTATATTTACTTTAAATTTCATCATTAATGAAAAATATAACAATTTTGGACTTAAAATGCATTTATCTTATTACTCTGGATATAAACCATGATACAACAAACTTGATTATAAAAAGCGGAGGGGTGGGGGGGAATGTCAACTCAAAGGCTTGTAACTTCCTGCTTCTCTAGTGAGATCTTCCTCTACTGTTATGGGACCTAGCTCAGACAGTGCACAGAACAGTCCCAAACAATGGGGAATTTAATACTCTCCCAAACAATCACCAACCAAAGAGAGAGTCAAAATTGATGAATAAATTCCCCCAGCTTCCCCATCCCACTGTGAAACAATTCTTAGATGTGGACCAGACTAATGAAGGGCACTAATGAAAATGCATTCAGGTTAATCAGCTACTATAAGAAAGGAAAAATAGTTTCCAAAATGCTTCAGAGGAAAATAAACTAATCAACCTTCAAACATGCTTCCAGCATAGAAAATTAATTTCCTGTAATTGAACTACATATTAAAGAGAAACAACTTCATCATGATCATGTAGAAAGGTAAACGTTGGCTTCTTAAAGATATTCCTCCAAGATGGACTGAGGCCCACTTGTCCGCCATGGTAGGCTAATCAAAAACACACATTTTTTGGCTTTTCTCCCCTTCTTGTCTCAATTTTTCTGCTCTCTCCCTTGTACTTTTTAGGATAATCTCCTAAACTGGTTACCTACACCAAAGGTCTTTCCTTGGGGCCTGTTTCCATGGGGGGAACATCATTGTACAATCAAGAGAAAATTCAGGTATGTGCAGTAACAATAAATCCAGCCAGCTTCAGGGACTTCTTTTTGCTAATTTTTAGTCATACTAAAGCTTTATCTTGATACCTTTATTTGTAATTCTGATGCTGCATTTTTCAGAAAGAGAAAATATATTTTACTTAGCAAATTTGATAACTAGATATACAACTTTAAAAATATTTAGACAGTGAAAAGATGCTCAACATCACTAATTATTAGAAAAATGAAAATCAAAACTACAAGGAGATATCACCTCACACTGGTCAGGATGGCCATCCGTCATCAAAAAATATGCCAAGATCACGAAAACCAAGAAACTATTCCAGAGTAAAGTGGACAAGACATAGTAACTAGATGCAATTCATGATGGAATTCTGTTCATAATTTTTTCTCTGTAAAATTATTTACTGAGACAATGGCTGAGATTTTAATAATCTACAAATTCAATATTAATATTTTATAAATTTTACTGTTATGATTTCCACAATTGTACTGAAATTATGTAAGAGAATTAGTTCCTTTAACTAATATACACTAAGATATTTGGTGGTAAAAGGCATCATGTTTCAATTTACTCTCAAATGGTTCAGACAAAAAAATGGTATACATGTTTATGAAGATGTAGGGGAAGAAAAGAAGAGATAGAAGATGACAAAGCACATTTGATAAAATGTCAATAACTAGGGTGTCTGAGTGAGAAATATTTATGAATGTTTTCCACTATATTTGTAGATTTCCTATAAGTTTAAAATGATATCAAAATAAAAGGTTACAAAAACAAAATTATACAATTGATGTGCAGACTATATTCTATGTCAAGAATTCCCAAGGAGACCTGGAAAACTAGCCTGATACAAAGTCTCAGAGAATGAGCACTGTTGATTCAAATACCTCATCAGTTTGGTTGCTTACTCGTGTCTGACTCTTTGAGACCCCGTGGAATGCAGCATGCCAGGCTTCCCTGTCCATCACCAACTCTGGCAGTTTGCTCAAACTCAAGTCCATCAAGCTGGTGATGCCACCCAACCATCTCATCCTCTGTCATCCCCTTCTCCTCCTGCCTTCAGTCTTTCCCAGCATCAGGGTCTTTTCCAATGAGTCAGTTCTTCACATCAGGTGGCCAAAGTATTGGAGCTTCAGCTTCAGCTTCAGTCCTTCCAGTGAAGATTCAGGACTGATTTCCTTTAGGATGGACTGGTTGGATCTCCTTGCAGTCCAAGGGACTCTCAAGGGTCTTCTCCAAAACCATAGTTCAAAAGCATTAATTCTTTGGCGCTCAGCTTTCTTTATGGTCCAACTCTCACATCCATGCATGACTCCTGGAAAAACCATAACTTTGACTAGGTGGACCTTTGTCGGCAACGTAATGTCCCTGCTGTCTAGGTTGGTCATAGCTTTTCTTCCAAGGAGCAAGCATCTTTTAATTTCATGGCTGCAATCACCATCTGCAGTGATTTGGGAGCCCAAGAATATGAAGTCTGTCACTGTTTCCAGTGTTTCCCCATCTATTTTCCATGAAGTGATGGGCTGGATACCATGATTCTAGTTTTCTGAATGTTGAGTTTTAAGCCAACTTTTTAACCCTCCTCTTTCACTTCCATCAAGAGGCTCTTTAGTTCTCCTCCACTTTCTGTCATAAGGGTGGTGTCATCTGCATATCTGAGGTTATTGATATTTCTCCCAAATACCTCATGGGACAGGGTTTCTGTAAAGACTAAAATAGGGGAAATGGTCCTAGAGTTGTACAACATGGCAGTGTCCTTTCTACCATCCTCAGCAAATACATGGAAGAGATGGCACTTATGTTCATATCCCATGATCCATGATAAATTTCATGTCTTTTCCCATCAAACCACACTCCTTGCTTGAAAGCGAGCTTCAAGATTTTCAGCTTCCTAGTCCTATAGCCTTAGAATATATCTGAATAAAATCTTCATATGAAAATAAAATACCTGCTTCTTGAATCATTTTTAAAAGGGAGAATTGGAGAACAATGATTTATAATATCAGCCCATGAAGTATTTTTATTCACATTATGTAAGCAATTCTCCTACTCCTAATAACTTTATGACTGTCAGATAAATTCTGGGGACACTTAGCAGATAGCCCTCTAAAATTTTATGCAGAGGCTAAGAAACAGCCCTAATAAGAACACATTCAAGTTAATTATTATTAGAAAGGCAAATATTTTCAGAAATGCTTCAGAGGAAAATAAACGATTCAACCTTCAAGCATGTCTTTGGCAAAAAAATTTAATTTCCTGTGTTAAAGAAAAGCAGCTTCTTTTGGCTAAGATGGTAAGCTTGGGGTTTTTTTTAATTAAATATATTCCTTGTCTCTAAAAATATACATGGTATTTCCTACAATCTATTATGACTAAAAATTTCACAGTGGTTAGATGATCACCGCAGAGCCTGGGTAGATTCATACTGCTTTTGAGGGTGAGACAGGAAAGCAATCAGAACACTCTTACCATTCTGGTATATTTTCTATTTTATTTTTTTGGTGTTCATAGGATTTCTGATCATCAGCATGCCAGTTTCTTCACTTACCATTATTTTGAGGAAAAAAAATTTTTTTAAGGCAGCTCTAAATGCTCCAGGCTTTGGGAAGGAATTCACAAGTTAGACATCATAGGCAATGCATTTATAGACACTCATTAAATGTTCTTCCTCAAAAAGAAGATGGTTTAAAACTACATTCTCAGCTGTGCTCAATGGTTCTCACTTGGAATACTGAGACCATTTTCTGTTGAAATTATTTATTTTGGATCACTTTGTTCTTCTATTCTCTTTCTCTGCCTATTATCCAACTCTATTCCTGTAACTATTAACTATTTTTCCTGTTGCTTTTTTCTCTCTCTGCATGTCACTTATCTCTATTCCTATAACTGTTAAATTAGGCTTTTACCCTTGAGCAAAATTCCAAGTACAATCATTTTATTCTATGCATTTTTTCACATTTGTTATTATAAAAAGATTGACTTATGCATCTTACTGGGCTGTTTTACTAACAGTGATATATGAATCAGTAAACTGTCAGCATTAATAGCATTATTAGAGTTGTTATCACTGGAAAAGGGCTTCCTTGTTGGCTCAGAGGGTAAAGAATTTGCCTGCAATGAAGGTGACTTGAATTCAGTCCCTGGGTTGGGAAGATCCCCTGGAGAAGGGAATGACAACCCACTCCAGTATTCTTGTCTGGAGGATTCCATGGACAGAGGAGCCTGGTGAGTTACAGTCCACGGGGCCGCAAAGAGCTGGACACAATTGAGTGACTAACACTTTCACTTTCAATTCACACATATCATTATAAAATGGAAGCATGTTATTAAAATGCACCTGCTCTTTTAAAACCACCATTGTGGGAGTGGGGATCGGGATGGGGAATACATGCAAAACCATGGCTGATTCATGTCGATGTATAACAAAACCCACTTCAATATTGTAAAGTAATTAGCCTCCAACTAATAAAAATAAATGAAAAAAATAAATAAATAAAACCACCATTGTCTACTTAAAACCCTATTTTCTATCTCAATGCAACTGTTAAAGTGCCTTCTTTCTGAAAACTGGCAACACTCACGTGTCAGCTTAAAATTGGACTCTAGAAAGGCCCCTGGGGTTATTTCTAGGTTTGCTAGCATATGTGAGTCATATTCAAGGCATTTTCAAGGCTTGGGCCTAGAAAGGGAGAGAGGACTCTCTGTGGCAGTGGTCCGCAAATGGGGTGAGGGGATGATTCGGCTCCCCAGGAAGCATCTGACATTTCTGAAAACATGTTTGGTCATTATAAGTTGGAGGAGTTGTGTTGGCATCTGGAGAGTAGAGGCCAGGGATGCTAAGAGCCTCCCCAAACAGCAAGAATCAATCTGCTCAGAACATCAGCCCTGCTGTGACCGAGAAACTCAGCTCTTAGGCACCTTAGGTTGGAGGGATCCATAGAATTCTCTGGTAATACGGAGGGAAAATGCTGCACATTGAGAGAATATATACTGAAAACCAAGTAAGATTTAGATGCTATAATTCTACCCACTGAGTCCCACCCAGTTGTTGAAAAAACCTTGCAAAAGTTGGCGCACGTAAAGTTGCTACCACAGGTCATGTGCACATGCGGATGTAACAGCATACCATGTCTAAGCAAAGCCCAGGTATCCATAGAGGATTAAAGAGCAGATCAGAGTTCTTTAACAGGTATCTGGGAACCTACCCTGCTCCTTGAGATTCGTTTGGAAGGAACTCACTGACCTTCTGAGGAAAATCTCGGGATCCCACCATTAGTAATATGTTGTTAGGGGAGAAAAAATCAGTAATGGGAGCATCATAGTTACATGGAGAATACAGGAGAAGCATTTCTTTCACAAATACAGACATCTAGCCTGTACTTCACTTCTTGTACCTAAAGTCATAAAAGAATAGCTCACTTTTTTTCAGATGCTGACTGGTGAACTACTGAGTATTATTCCATGAAGCACTCCAGGTATTTTGTTGGCCCAGGCCCAGCTATTTAACAGACTGTAGCATTCAGCGCAGCAGTGTGACAAGCAAGCCTGGGCATGTTTTTGTTTGTATTCATGTTATTTGAATAAGATTCAACTACTGTCACTTTCATTAATTAATGTGAAACTCATTAGTCCTAGTGTTATTATTAGAAATGTTCCCTTTCCAAGGCATTCAAACAATGTGCTGTCTCATTGTAACTACTCATTTCCAAGTCAACACAGCAGATGACATGGGGATAAAGGACCACCTGATCTCTTTTCAAAATCTTTCTTACAAATTCGTATCTCCCAGAATTCCTTATGTGTTTCTTCCGTAACCACTGGGGATTCACAAAGTAGTGTTCTTCCCCTTCTTAAGGTGAAGTGAAGTGAAAGTCACTCAGTTGTGTCTGACTTTTTGTGACCCCATGGATTATACAGTCCATGGAATTCTCTAGGTCAGAATACTGGAGTGGGTAGCCTTTCCCTTCCCCAGGGGATCTTCCCAACCCAGGGATCAAACCCAGGTCTCCCACATTGCAGGTGGATTCTTTACTGCATAGGGCATTTAAAAATTTAAAATGTCAATCTCATGGTAAACGTTCTTACCACAGTTAAAAACAATGCTCCGTCCCTTAGATCAGGCCTCCTTCAGGCTGAGATATTGGGGACACAGTCAGGGGCAGGTTCCGTTTCTTTTCTCTCCCCTAACCCTAACCCTAGTTCTAAACCTAACTCCATCTCTGTCTATCAGTCTTGTTTCTATCTCTCCAGGTGACTGAGTTGTAAGGAACACACAAGTGGAGAATTGTGCCCAGTTGGAAAAGAGGCAGTGGATCCCCTAAATATCCACAAAAATTCTTCAAAAGACAGACTCATCTTTTGGACCTTGCTGTATCCAGTTGGTATCACCACAGTGGTACCAGACAGATAAGACGCTGCCATTCCCTATTACTTCCCTCATCATCCCTTCCAAAGCCAGAGGGATCAAAAGCCACAGGAAGTGGTGAAGAAATGACCTTGACCTTTCCCTGGCTTCTTGGTCAGGCCCAAGTTGGGGGTGGGGGGAAGAAGACGACTTATCTGGATAGGCATGTGAAGTCTTGATTAATATTCTGGACTGGAGCTGTATGATTATTAGATCAGACTGAGGTTTTAATCCCCAAACAAGGGACTGTTTGTTTATCATCTAAGGGGCAAGACCTGCCTATGGGTTCATCCAGGGGCAAAGAAAGAACTAATCCACAGAGGATGACTGAAGGAACTGAAGATGAATTTTGAAGGGAAACTTTACATTGTTTCCTGCTTGCATTCTATAGCATCCAGATTATTCAGTGAATCAGTTACTCCTTTATTTCTTTTTTGGTGGGGTGCCTGCCAACCCAGAATGAAAGCACGTTCCCTTCCTCATTTGCACACAACCATCAATACTGCCCTGAACATCTTTTCACAGGAAAACTCCTTTAGTAACCCACAGTTACCTGTCTTTATTCCTTCTTCATAATATGGGCATGTTTAAATCTGAGAATTTCAGTGGACTAAGATGGATGCTTGTGAACTGTGGTGTTGGAGAAGACTCTTGAGAGTCCCTTGGACTGCAAGGAGATCCAACCAGTCCATCCTAAAGGACATCAGTCCTGGGTGTTCATTGGAAGGACTGATGCTGAAGCTGAAACCAGTACTGTGGCCACATCATGCGAAGAGTTGACTCATTGGAAAAGACCCTGATGCTGGGAGGGATTGAGGGCAGGAGGAGAAGGGGATGACAGAGGATGAGATGGCTGGATGGCATCACCGACTCGATGGGCATGAGTTTGAGTAAACTCCGAAGTTGGTGATGGACAGGGAGGCTTAGCATGCTGCAATTCATGGGGTCACAAAGAGTCGGACACGACTGAGCGACTGAACTGAACCGAACTGAAGATGGATGGGCAACATGTGTGTGCAGAATTGTAAGCTTAAAGGTTTGTCTGTATGTTTGTTCTGGTTTAACCAGACTTATTACAGAAACTGTGGGCTTCCCAGGTGGCTCAGTGGTAAATTGTCCTCCTGCCAATGCAGGAAACACAGGAGATGTGGTTTTTATCTGTGGGTCAGGAAAATCCCCTAGAGAAGGAAATGGCACCCCACTCCAGTATTCTTGCCTGGAAAATGCCATGGACAGAGGAGTCTGCCGGGCTACAGTCCTTGGGGTCCACAAAAGAGTCAGACATTACTCTGGCTAAACAACAATATCAGGCTAACCACATACCTACTAGGCTAAGAAATAACCTGCTTGAACCTGATCATGTTACAATGAGGAAACTAGAGCTCAGTTAAAGAAAGATACTTACCAGAGCATCCGCAGTAGGTGCTTACCACTGCTTATGACCCAAGCCTCACACTTCTTTTCCTAAAAACCTTGCTTCTGCCTTTCTTTAGTCCTTTATTTGCATCCATTTGTTTTTACTTTGCTTCTTACCGGGAGTGTTCAGTCTAGACCATGCTGAAAAACACTGCATACAATAGAACCATAGAGTGTTTAAATTCACATGCCCTGGTGTAGGAAGAGATAGATAGATAGATAGATAGATAGATAGATAGATAGATAGATAGATAGATAGATAGATACAGATATAATATTTGTGTGCTTGCTTTCCTTTTGAAACCTGGTATTTTTCAACACATAATGTAGAAGTGTTTGCCAAGGGAAAACTCTCCATGCAAAACTCACAGAGCACTTGTGCTCAATATACCATCATTAGAGTAGCAAAGAATGCATTAGGCTGCCCTTTTAGACACAGTACATAATGTGCGCATATGATCATTTCTGCAGTAGGTATACTATAAATCTTGCCAAATTAGACTTACTTAGTGCCAAGTTGGTAGGTATTGCCAATTTCTCTCTCATCCTGGAAAATGATAGGATTTTTTTTTCCCCATGAAAGAAAGCACTCATAAGCAGAATTGTGAGCACCTGCATCCCGTTCTTGGCCTGCCTCTTGCCTTGAGAACCACCCTGCTTGGCCTGCAATACCTGTGGGTACTTCAAGGACCATGGGCTCTATGGACATTATAATAGCTGCTCTACCTGCTGTTTTCAGAAAAATTAAATATACAACTGCTTAGAGGAGAAATAATTTCTTTCAAATAATTGAACATCTGGGGATTGTAGTAGGGCATTTTGTGCCTTTAACATCTGCAAACAGAATGTCTTCTCCCAGTTCATTATTGAAATAATATGCACAGCAATTTATAAAGTGATAACAGAGCAGCTATTATGCTTGGAGACAGAATCCTTGACTGGATAAACAAGTAGACTGAGTTAAATGCAGTGTCAGTCTTCCTGCTCTTTAATACTGTAAGCCACTGATCTCCTGGACATCTTTAAATTTTCATGTATTTGGACTGGGGCCATTTGGTTCAGGTAGCCTTGTTAAAAAGGGATTTGCAGGTCTTTGCAGTGTTACAGCCCTGCCAAGTTAGAATAACTCAAGACAAGGTCAACATCTAGGACTCTCTTGTATTAAATCAGCAAGTAAGCTTATATGCATTGCAGATTCCTTGCCCATGAGATCTCTTGTCTAAAGCAATCTGCTGAAAGGTGATAGGGTTGAAGCATGGGCAAGACAACATGCATATGGCAGAGAGTTTGTAATATTCTAAGTGGCGTCAACAGTGTCCCCTTGGGTTGAGATAGGAGCAGTATTGGTAAATCAATAGTTTAAACCGTCTGAGACAAGACTATTTATCAAAACTCTTTCTTATTAAACAGAGTTCTGCTAAACAAAATCCTTTGCTGACTTAGTTGGCAGGAGCCATCTTGCATCATATGGCATATCCTCCCTACACTAAAACAGTAATCAACAGCTACAATCTTCGTGTATTCCTGCTCCAACAGAAGGTTTGCTAAACAGACCAAGTGTTTCCCTTATGCTTAGGCACATGGCTATTAAGTAAATTTTGACAAATTGAATTATAATTATGGAAGATTTGGAGAGTAGTGACATTACTCAAATATTAAGTCATAACTGAATCATTAAATTGGTGAATCAAAAAATTTTGCTGAAATCTACATCTGTAGATTTAAAAAGAAATCTGTAACTTTAAAAGAAAACTCTACATAATGATCGGTCAAATATAAGGAAAGATAAGCTTTTACATAGTCAATCATGAAACCTACCTGCTTATACCCAAAAATGAAAAACAAAGAGAAATAACAATCTACAGGTTTCCTTTTGGTTCTAAAATATTCCACACGCCTTCTATAAAAAGTGAAAAGTAAAAATCATTAGTTTAATATATTAGAAATCTTCCTTGAACTTTCAAGTTCTCTAAAGAATGAAAGAGAACTTAAGAGAGATAAAAAACATGGTTAAGTCAAGAGCAAGAGTCAGCAGAAGTTGTCTCAGTGGAATGATTTCCTCATGTCTCATGACATCTTCCATTTTCTACACCCATGGCTGGGAGCTACAGTCACTACCAAGAGATGGGATTTTTGAACCTTCTCCAAGGTGTCATTCTACAGAGAGCAGAACAACCATAGTTAACCCTATAACTCTACTCATGGGCAAATTACTCTCCATGCTTCCCACCTCCTCCTGACAACATCTACCCAATGAATATTTCTCAACAGATACAAAGGACACAAGATTTCTAGGATACTGGGCAACCAAGGTGTACATGTTTTTTGAAGGAAGACTTTAAACAACACTGCTCTGGCTACTTGGATGAGGATGTTGGTTTGCTAATGACACATTTGTTTCAAGGATCAGAAGAGAATGATGTTCATAAATATCTGCTTAAATGAAAGAAAAGATTAATGTAAATTCCTCAACAGTAGAGATACCAAGCTGCTGCTGCTGCTGCTAAGTCGCTTCAGTCATGTCCGACTCTGTGTGATCCCATAGGCGGCAGCCCACCAGGCTCCCCCGTCCCTGGGATTCTCCAGGCAAGAACACTGGAGTGGGTTGCCATTTCCTTCTCCAATGCCTGAAAGTGAAAAGTGAAAGTGAAGTTGCTCAGTCATGTCTGACTCTTAGCGACCCCATGGACTGCAGCCTACCAGGCTCCTCTGTCCATGGGATCTTCCAGGCAAGAGTACTGGAGTGGGGTGCCATTGCCTTCTCCAAGAGATATGAAGATATAAGCCTAAATATAGAAAGGCAATAGCCTAGCAAGAATTTCTCTCTCCTTTCAATTCTGATGGGATTTTACCTGCATAGACTGCGACAGCAACTAAGTAGTACAGAGACAAAGGCAAACTCTTTTGTTAAAGACAAGGTGCATCTGGACCTACACTGTGTAGCCTCCTCATTAATGGGAAGTTCTGTACCCTTGATAAATATGCCAGGTATCCTTAGCATTTTATGTCAACTGTGCATGCTGATAATAATGGCTGTCTCTTTAAGCCACAAACAATCTACCTTGTATCTATAGGTTAAATGTATGGAGAGATAAGAACCCTTTAAGAACCCTTGAAAGGAAAATAGGCTAAAAAAAAAAAAAAAAAGCCTCAAGTGTTCTTGGAATAAGTGTGAAAGACAGAAGAAGAGATTCCATATTGGTGACTGTTACGTGGTTGGTAAGTGGTATCACTCTCAGTATGTTTTAGCAACAGCGGGAAAAAGTTATGGCCTCCAAGAAGCATTGCCTAGGTCTATCAGTACGGTCCTTTCAAGGAGCAGTACAGGGACCTTGGCTTGATTCAGGGTATCCTGTACACAACACTAGATCAGGTTGAATTTCTCAGATAAGTGTGATTGGTGTTTTTACGTTCAACTATATGTGTCCTGGGGCGGACTTAGACTCACAGCTTAGGAGCCATCCAGATGAGAGATCCATTGAAAAGAAGTAATTTGAGAATTTCAGGCTTTTGTTCTCTGAAAACCATGCTTGAGCAGAGCTCTAGGATAAGAGGAAAAGTGTTGCTATTCATTCAACTCTTCCCTACCAGCACTAGATTTTCCAGGAGTTAATGCTTGTACGTGTTCTTGTTCCTGTTCTTCCTAGTTTCTTTTAGATCATTCTGCTTCCCGAGCTCAAACTGGAGCATTTAAGCAGTCACTGAGCATCAACAGCTGGGCAAACCCTAGAACACTGTCAATGGCATCCTCCTTTCTAACAGGATGAAATGACCAAGTTCCTCCATTATCTAGTTCTGGATACTAACGTAAAAAGGAATTAGCTGTCCTTCTCTAGTTTGGTAATCAAAGTCATAATTACACATCCTCACATTCACATAGTACTTTACCATTTACAAAGTATGTTCATGAACATTCTCTCACTGATCCTTCACAAACATTCTATGAGGTGGACATTGTTACCTCCACATTATGAATAAGAACACAGAATCACACACTCAGGTCCAGGAAATTTGACAATAACCTTGGAGTACTTTCCACTCTTTTACAACTGCCTCTTTCACTTCAGAAATCTTTATTTATCTACAAGTAATGTAGCACCCTGTGGCTTATGGTTAGTAAAGACATGATTTTAAATTGCATTTTTTTCTAGTGAAACTATGGTTGTCTAAGGCTGCCTAACCTCCCTCTACTCTTATTCAGTACGAGCTCAGGTCATACAAAGTAATTGCACCAGTATCCTAAATAAAATATAATCATGAAGGTTAAAAATCACTAGGAAAAAAAAATTATCCATAAAATGTGTGGATCCAAACTTTACACTGGTAGCAGCTGGGAAAAAGAAGGAATTCCTCCCATAAAAATATGTACTCCCAAAACCCCTCCCCTAGAATATGTGCACTTCATCCATTGATGAATTCATTGATCAATTCATCCATTGATCATTCACCAAGCACGTTTTTTTGAGTACTGTCTTTAGGGTCAACATATAGCAGTGAATGTGAAACAGCTCCTGCAATCAAAGGTCTATAGTCCAATCATCAGGCAACTGCAGTAGAGTAGGAAAGTGCTTATACACTAGGAACAGCCCCCGGAGCTACAAGTGCAGAAAGAAGGGTCCTCTGCAGGTCTCTTAGGAAGGAACACCCGAAAAGCCACCTCTGAAAAGAACAAGCAGTCATTAAGGAGGCATGGAGAAGGGAGAGGGAAGTTGATGTTTTCTCAGATTGGATACACTCTATAGCCTGGATATTTCTCTCTTAGCTGCGCCACAGCTTTTACTGGTTTCTCTGTTTTCATGTTATAAGCTAGAAAAGACATGTTCAGAAAATTTGAGAGACTTATCCAAGGTCACATAGCTAGTATGTTAGAGATCCAAGAACTAATACCAAGCCCATATGACCACAGTGGATTTAGCGAAGAAAGAGCACCGGACTGGATGAAGTCAGGCAACTGGAATTCTATTCTGTCACCAAATCCCTGTGCAGCCTTCAACAGGTCACTGAACAGCTATGCTCTGCTTCCCTTATCTGTAAGATGAGAGGATTTAAACTGCATGACCTCTAAAAGTTCTCAGTTTTTAGTCTGATACATTTAACTCTCATCTCCTGATGAGAAAAATTCAAGCTCAGAAAAATTCAAGTTCAAGAAAATCCTGAGAAATGAAGAGGAACTACTAACAAGTATCTCTAACAATAATTATATTAATTCCTCTCATAGACATATATAGAAAGGGAGATACACCACAATACTCTCAGAAGCATAATATAATTTTTGACATGATGAATGTGTTGTTTAAGACTAATCACTCTTTTGGATGAACAAAGGATATTGCAAAATCACTACAATTTGATAGTATTTCACCTCTGTGGTTGTTGGGGTGGTGAATAGCGAATCAGACCTATTAAGGGATTTTTGTGGCTACATCTCATAAGTTTCTTTATTTTGCTATGTTTTTATTTTCTGGTTATTGTGTAGGCTGTATAAAAGCCAACACTCCAAGTATAATGAATAAGACACTCAAACTTCCTTGGAAAAAAACTCATGTACTTAGGGGGAAAAATTATTTAAATATATAAAAATGAAAGAAGACAGAAAATGAGAATATTTATTAACTGCTGGTTTTTCAGCGTTCTACTAGAGATATTTTTGAAGGCTAAAATCTTGTCATGAAATATTTTTTAGTGATAAAAAGTATTGTAACAGAGTTTTAAATTTATCCTTTCCATAACACTGTCTGCTTTAAAGAAGTTCATTTTAGTTATATTTTAAGACATAGAAAGTTGAAGTAATCTCAATCTTTCTATAGCAATTTATCCCAATGTAATAGATTTCAGAACATTTTTTAATATTCATTATTACTTTTAGCTTCATAATACCACATAAGTTAGGTAGTGAATTTGTTTTTTAGGACTGCTATAACAAATTATCACAGACTGGGTGGCTTGAAACATTAGAAATTTATATTCTCATAGTTCTGGAGGCTAGAAATGCTAAGCCAAGTTGTTGGCTGGGCCAAGCTCCCTTTGAGACTCTGGATAAAAAAACCTTCCTCGTGTCTTCCTAGCTTCTGGCGCCTGTGTAGCTTGTGTGGCCGTCTCTCTGTGTGTCTCTATGTCCAAATTTCCCTCTTCCTGTAAAAAAAGCAGCCAGATTCAATTAGGGCCCACAGTAATGACCTCATCTGAACTTGATTACATTTTCAAAGACCCTGTTTGCAAATAAAGTCATATTCACAGTTCCAGAGATTAAATCTTCACCACATAGTTTTTTCAGGTTACAATTCAACCTATAGTAGGTAGTCTTGGGGTGGTTGTTATTTTCATTTTGTACATAAGGAAACTAAGTCAGAGAGCACCGAAGTGTCTTCTCTAAGGTCATACAGAATGTTACTGGCAAAATAAATGTAGAACATCCTGTCGTCTAACAGTTAAACCAGGTTTATCCTATCAAAGAAGTATCAAGGTTTCCAAATCAATTATTTGCTTAGAATCAAAGTTTCCATCACTCATTTATCTATTAATAGACACCTGTCTTGCCTCCAGACCAAACCACTTGAATCTCTTGAAGGATGATGAAGAACATGCTAGGTTATTACTTATAAAAATCAAATCCAATTGCCTTTGAGTGTAATTGTACCTTATTGTATATGTTTGATAGGGGAAAACATGTTCACTTTCTGAAATACATTTTATGGTGTCTACTCTTAGCTAACCTGGTGAAATAATAGGCCATTCTTTATCTATCTCCATTCATAACCCCAAATATTTTTTGACTGCTGTAAATGGTGCTGAAATAAACTTGAAATATTCTGTGGTAAATGGGACATGCTGCAACCTTCCTCTTAAGTGCATATGCCAAAAAATACTTCATTTAGTTAGGGTCATGGGATAAAAGGAATAAAACATGGATTCTTCAAGCACCAGCTAGGTATCCCAAGGAAATGGAGCCATCTCTCCTTTCTCAATTCTTTGTCCTATTTACCAACTGTATCCTCTGTCTGGACAGCAGTCTTCATAGGCAGCCTTCTCCACTCTGAGAATTCACTTATTTACTGCTGTGTTGGTCCAGCTATGAAAACAGGCTGTGGGCCAGGGTACAAGGCATAAATTAAACCATCTCTTGGCTTCTCCTCTCTAATTCAAGTAGTTGTTTTTTAATTAAAAAGAAAAAAAAAAAAACAATTGTGGGGAATTCCCCAGGAACTCCTTTGCATGACCAGCTGCCTGTGGTTGAGGGAATGATTTCTGACTGGATGAAGCTTCCCTTGATGTTCTTACCTAGAGATACAGGCAGCAGAAAGTTCAGGTGACTAATAAGACACACAGGGTAAGAGTAATAAAGCCAAGGAAAAAATTCAAACTCTACATGCCTTTGGATTTTGTATGTTATTTGTAGGGCTAAACCCATTGGCTTTTCATGACATCCTGTAAACTGTGCTTAACTGTGATCGATAGCTTTTAGTTCATTCATTTATTAAGTCTTTCACCAACATTTACTGAGCATCTACTATATCATATCAGCATTCTTCTGGCACTGAGGATGCAGTGGTGAGTCAAAGAGACAAAGGCCTTCCTTTTATCATGGTGGATGCATTCTTTTCCAAAGGAACATTATCACAGCCCAGATGCAAAGAGAGTGAAATAGAAAGGTGACTGGACAGCTTGGTTCTGTCACTGTCTGTGGGACTGTGTCCTCTGGGGCTCAGGTAACTTGTTTACAAGAGAGAGGGGGATAAAAAAGCTTTGAGACTTCTATTCTTCTCCTCCTATAAACTACTGCTTCAACCCCCACATGCCAGAGCCAACAGATTGTTGTGAATACCTGGAGCGTACACGAAGGCTTCCTCCGGAACTCATAAATGACAGGGAGGGATGTAGCCTTCAGAGATTACAGTACAAAGTCAGCAAACACGAAGCAAAGCACAGATACACACTGTCTCCTCCTTCAGAAGAGCTGACTCGTTTGAAAAGACCCTGACGCTGGGAAAGATTGAAGTCTTTTTCATATAAAATTGGTTGCTTTTTTCTTTGTGAAATACAAATCACACTATTCTCTTATTCATGGAATTTCCATAAGGTTAGAAACTGTGTCAGTCTTCTTCATCACTGGAACCCCAAACTTAGGATAGTATCTGGTACTCGATAAATATTGGCAAAATGAATGAATTAATAATGACTATAACAATGAATGGAAAAACCATCACGTACAAACAACATCCCTAAAGCATCCCCAGGATGCAATGTTTACTTTCAAAAGACCAAAACAAATATTTTTAAACAATCTTAAATATATATATATCTAAACAGAGTTTTGGTCACATGCCTTGCTCTTCCTTTCCCTCTCACTCTTACCTGCCCAGTAGAGGATTCTGCTTTCCCATGCCTTCTGAAAACAACCTGCAGTGCCCTTCTGCAGCACCTGAGGGATCCAGGGCAAACTCAGTGGCAGCCCAGATCCATCATCAGCGCTATATACTTAGAGGGCTCCCAGTCCTCAGTTCCCTGTTCACCAATATAAGAACTTTATATTAAGAGCACTGGTTTTAAATCCCTCTTGCATCCATGAAATAATGAGGTATAAAAATAAATAGAATAATACTAGGTCCATAAAGAATTTGGGAAAACATTGTTTAAAAAGTGAAAAATTAATTTCTAGTCACAATTCCAAAACATACCTTTAAAGGCTTTCAAAGGCATGAAACATGCACACATATGCAATGTACTGTCTTGAGTCCTAGTTTAGACTCATCTGCTATGTCTCTTGTCTACTATGAATATCCTGTTATGCATCACAAGATTTATCCAAGAATTTGGAGAAATCTTTATTTAGAGCCTATACCTGGTCATTGTAGGAATCTTCAAAGTATTCTGTCACAGTTATGAAGCACATGTATTCAAGAGCCTTCTCTAAAACTATCAATATGATAAATTAATTTTAAAAATTAAAAACCCGCTTAAAAAGTGAAAATGCATTTCCCATTTTGCCTCCACAGACTCTATTCATCAGGAATGGCAACTTCTTTAATTCTGTTACTACATCTTTTTTTTTTTTAAGTCAATTTTTTTTCATTTATTTTTATTAGTTGGAGGCTAATTACTTTACAATATTGAAGTGGGTTTTGTCATACATTGACATGAATCAACCATGGAGTTACATGTATGATTCTGTTACTACATCTTTAGGAACATCTTCTTTGATGCAGGGCTTCCCTTGTGGCTCAGCTAGTAAAGAATCTGCCTGCAATGTGGGAGACCTGGATTCGATCCCTGGGTTGAGAAGATCACCTGGAGAAGGGAAAGGCTAACCACTCCAGTATTCTGGCCTAGAGAATTCCAAGGACTGTACGGTCCATGGGGTCCCGAAGAGTTGGACACGACTGAGTGACTTTCACTTTCACTTTCTTTGATGCAAGTCTAACTCAATTGACAAACGGAAATTTCCCAGTTTGCTTGCTTACATTTAAATCATTTCTTTGCCAGAACAAAGAAAAATAAAAATGTTATCATGTCTATTTTTTCCAGCAGTAAAGTAACATCTAGAAAGTGAAGACTGACCTTGATTTATTAGTATAGAAAAGAACTACAACTATGAACTAACAAAATAATTGCAAAGGCCAAGCACTAAATGGATGTGGTTATTGGCCCTCAATGCTCCACTGTACTTCACTCCACTAGTACAGTTCTTAACAGTATTACTTTCTATTGTGGGTATTGGGTTGTGAATTAATTCATTTAGAAACCAAGTTCCCACTCAAAATAATGTTGCTTAGTGTACCTGGCATAGAGCTTTGCAACAAGAAAGAAATGTTGAATGTATGTTTTTGGTTAGAAGAATCTGAGGCCATTCGCTCACTGAGGAGGGAACAGTCACAGTGAGAAGCGGTAGCATCTTCCATTATTTAAAACTTTCAGGTTAAAAAAAAAAAAAAGAATTAGTCATTCTTAGAGAGACAGTGTTACATGGTAGAAATCATTTGGACTTTGGGACCATATAGAGCAAAGTTGAAATCCCAGTCTCAGTTATTTTCTCTGAGTCATGAATTCAATTCTCAATTTCTTACTTATTAAGTGGAAAAGATACATCTACCTTCCTGAGTTGTAATGAGTACTTACAAGTGTATAATATAAATATAATATAAAGCACCTATCATATAAATGGTAGTAGTTAGTTCAGTAGCTCAGTCGTGTCTGACTCTTTGCAACCCCATGGACTGCAGCACACTAGGCCTCCCTGTCCATCACCAACTCCCAGAGTTTACTCAAACTCATGTCCATTGAGTCAGTGATGCCATCCAACCATCTCATCCTCTGTCATCCCCTTCTCCTGCCTTCAATCTTTCCCAACATCAGGGTCTTTTCCAATGAGTCAGTTCTTTACACCAGGTGGCCAAAGTATTGGAGTTTCAGCATCAGTCCTTCCCAGTGAGCATTCAGGACTGATTTCCTTTAGGATGGACTGGTTGGATCTCCTTGTAATCCAAGGAACTTTCTAGAGTCTTCTCCAACACCACAGTTCAAACCATCAATTTTCAGCGCTCAGCTTTCTTTATAGTCCAACACTCACATCCATACATGACTACTAGGAAAACCATAGCCTTGACTAGATGGACCTTTGTTGGTAAAGTAATGTCTCTGCTTTTTAATATGTTGTCTAGGTTGGTCATAACTTTTCTTCCAAGGAGTAAGCGTCTCTTTATTTCATGACCACAGTCACCATCTGCAGAGATTTTGGAGCCCAAGAAAATAAAGTCTGCCACTGTTTCCACTGTTTCTCCATCTATTTGCCATGAAGTGATATGAGTGGTGCTAAATAAAGAGTATCTATAGTTTTCATAGACTTCCCTGTAGCTCAAATGGTTAAAAAAAAAAAAAAAAAAAAAATCTTCCTATGATGCAGGAGACCAGGGTTTGATCCCTGCATTGGGAAGATCCTCTGGAGAAGGGAGTGGCAATTGCTCCAGGATTCTTGCCTGGAAAACCCCATAGCGAGAGGAGCCTGACGGGCTACAGTCCATGGGGTCGCAAAGAGTTGGACAGGACTAAGCGACTAACACACACACATAGTTTTCATATTTTGATCCCAAGTAGCATAACTGTTAATAGTGATGATAGTTGGAAGTATAAGGAGGCTCAGTTCAGTTCGGTAAAGTAGGAATTTTCTCTAAGTTAGAACAGCCAAAGATCAAATCAACTGGCTGTTTTATTATGAGGTGGTGACTTCTCCTTCATCAAGAGCCTTCAAGCAAAACCTAAATGACCTTTTACCAGGCACGATGAATAGGGAATTAAGTATAAGGCTTAAATTCTAGACCCCTTTACATGCTACATTTCTATGATGCCTTGAAATTCTTGCTAGTTTCTGAAATGATGAGCACAATTTTTCTGATTATTCTTGAAAAGAAAAGATAATGAATTTAGACAGAAGGGAGGGAATTTGTCATGAGACATTGATTTGGGTTAAATGGTAACTTTGCATGTCCAAAAAATTAGTATTCAGACTCATGATTTTTCCCCAGCAATAGACTTCAGAAAAAAAAAGATCTAAACATCCCCCAGCCTCTGGCTTCCAGTTGTCTATTTAAATAGCTCTCACTGTTCCACTTCATCTTTTTCTCTCTAGTTGGGAAGCAGGCATGACAAAGGTAGTTAAGCGAGTGCTGTTGATCAGCCCTAGGAAAACATCCATTTACTTCCCATTCATCAGGACACATCCTGGGAATTCTCCTCTTCAACCCTCTCTCAGTTTCTCAGTTGGCTAAAGTTCTCTCTCCCTTCTTCCTACTCCATCCAAAAGCAGGGGGGAAAAACCTCTCCTTGTCTCATGCACGATTTTCCTCTCCTCTCTAAGACAGCATATTCAGTCCTACCCAGAATTGCTGACTCTAAGAAGGTCTCTCAAAGCAACTTTCCAGCAAGACCAAATGTCTGTCTCCAAATGGAATCCTCAGACCATCCACTGAAAGAGCCATTTTCTTCATCTCATTGCAATACATTGTTATACAGTAGCTCAGTGATTCTAGAGAAGCATAAAACCTGGTGAGAGGTGGAGAGACATAGACTCTTAAGGTTTCCATGGAATGGCCTGTGAAATCCCTGAAAATGTGTGCAAAATCCCTGAAAATGTGAGGGTGCACTTTGCTATATGAGATTCCATGAATTCATCAGATTCTGAAATGTTGTATATGATACACCCCCAAAAAAGATTAAGAATCAAAGTCTTATAGGAGAAAATATTTGCAAAGAATATACCTTGATAAGGGTCTCATGCACACTAGAGTTCTTTATAGAATTCTTTGAGATCCAACAACATAAAGGTAAATAACCCAATTAAAATGGGCAAAAAAAATCTTTAACTTTTTATTTTATACTGGAGTATAGCTGATTAACAATGCTGTGGTAGTTTCAGATACACTGCAGAGCAACTCAGTCATACATGTATGTATCCATTCTCCCCCAGACTTCCCTCCCATCCAGGCTACCACATAACATTGAGCAGAGTTCCCTGTGCCATGTAGTAAGTCCTTGCTGGTTATCAATTTTAAATATAGCGATGTGCACATGTCGATCCCAAACTCCCTAACTATCCTTCCTCCCATCCTTCCCTGCTGGCGATCGTAAATTTGTTCTCTAAATCTGTGAATCTGTTTATATTTTGTAAGTTATTTTGTATCATTTCCTTTTAGATTGGTATATAAGGGATATCACATGATTAAAATGGGCAAAAGATTTGAATAGACATTTCTCCAAAGTATATATACAAATAACCCAACCAATAAACACATATACAAGTGATTAACATCACTAGTCATTAAGGAATGGCAAATCAAAACCACAGTGAGCTGTGACTTCCCATCCACTAAGAAAGCTAAAACCGAAAGGACAGACAATAACAAGTATTGGTGTGGATATGGAAAAACTGGAAGCTGGCTCTTGCTAAAAAGTAGGATATTGATCACAAATTGCCAACACAAATGGACTATAACAAATTACTGATTTTAGAAAAGAGGCATTTAAGAGTACTCTCTTGAACAGCATCGAAACATGTATATTATCTAGGGTGAAACAGATCACCAGCCTAGGTTGGATGCATGAGACAAGTGCTCGGGCCTGGTACACTGCGAAGACCCAGAGGGATTGCATAGAGAGGGAAGTGGGAGGGGGGATCGGGATGGGGAATACATGTAAATCCATGGCTGATTCATGTCAATGTATGACAAGGACCACCACAATATTGTAAATTAATTAGCCTCCAACAAATAAAAATAAATTAAAAAAAAAAAAAAAAGAGTACTCTCTTGACCATCTCTAGCTACTGGAACCTCGATAAGTAATCATCAGTGAGAAAGTCTTCAATTTGCACCACTGACACATGGGCAAATATTGAGATTGTCTCTGAATTTCTCATATTTTCCAATCCCACAATGAAGTAATGATGCCTTCCTTCATGGTGTTATGAAGATTAATGAAACTGCATCTGTCACATAATTTGAGTTTTTGTCTCAAATTTTTCTTGTAACTTTAACATGGCATCCACTTGCTTTTCTATTTAACAAATGAAATGTCAGCTCGAAAAGGCATTGAAGGAGAATGAATATATGTATATATATGACTGAGTCCCTTCTCTGCTCACCTGAAACCAAGACAACATTGTTAACTGGCTATACCCCAAAACAAAATATAAAATTTGAAAGAGAGAAAAAATAAAAATGAATTTTTAAAAAAATATTGCTTTATTCCAATAAAACTGAGGCCTCATGGACATTGATTTGAAAGCTGAGTGACCCAATGTTTCAATTATCTACTGCTGTATAACAAGCTAACCAAAAGGATAGTGGTATAAAATAGTTTCCATTTTGTTCATGACTTTTTGGATCAGGGATTTGGAAAACGGTTGGTTGAGAGTTTTGTCTCTAATTTGTGTCATCCATTGGGGTGACTGAGGTTAGAGGATTCACTTCAAGATGACGTATTACTATATGACTAACATCTCATTTGCCTTGGTACTCTGTGTATGCCAGTCTGTCTGTCTGTCTTTCCATGCAGGGTCTCATTATCCAAGGATTATCCATGTGGTTTGGGTTTCTCCCAGCACTGTGGTCCCAAGAAGCCACACTTCTTCCATGTTGCTGGTTTCCAAGAAGGAGGAAGCCGAAGTCACCTGGTCAACCAAGAGCTATGCCCAGAGCTGCACCATGTCACTTGTACTGTATTCTATTGGTCAGAGCAGTCAGAGAGCCTTCCTAGATTCGTGGGAGAGAGAAGATACACTCTACTTCCTAGTGGAGGGCTTGCAAGGTCACATTGCTGAAGAGCATCATCTTTGGAAAATACAATCTGCCATAGCCAGGTTCCCGTCTCAACATAATTTCCATCAACCTTTTATAATACTCCCAATATACCTATATTTATGCATGTACATAGGGCTTCCCCAGTGGCTCAATGGTAGAGAATCCGCCTGCAATGCAGGAGACACAGGCGACATGGGTCTGATACCTGGGTCAGGAACAACCCCTGGAGGAGGGCATGGCAACCCACTCCAGTATTCTTGCCTGGAGAATCCCATGGACAGAAGAGCCTGGTGGGCTACAGTTCATAGAGTTGCAAAGAGTCAGGCAGGACTGAAGCGACTTAGCACACTTTACATGCATTCATATTCATATATCTAGACCCCTACTGCCTACAATAGGTTTCATTGCTTGAAAAATGCTGGAGTTGGACCAGAGTTCTACTTAGGATCCTTCGATTTAAAGGAACAGAGAACTCACTCAAGATATCTTAAGAAAAATAGAATTTTCATAGGAAAACACAACACATTGGCACTGAAACGAGCAAACTCTCAGGCATCAGGTGTGCCCTTGGCCTCTATTAGAATGTTGGAGTGTATCGTTTTCCTTTCTTGGGCAAGTGGCATTCTTACAAATGTGATTTGATCATTGTGCTAACCCTTCCTCACAAGTCCACACTGTGTAGGGTCTATCAGTTTTAAACCACAGTTAAACAATTACATTGTCTCCTAGTTCCAGATTAAAATCCCACAGAAAATCAATTACCACCCCCCTCCATCTTTTTAGTCTATTACATCTTTCAATGTAGGTAACTACATAAGCCTTGCTACTCCAAGGGTTGGTTGCTTTTTTTTTTTTTTTTTTTTTATCAATTATACCTTTTTATCTAATCAGGAGAAGCAGTTAGGGAATAGTGAGGTTGGTGTTAAAGATAAAGATGATATTACTTGGTACAAAAAAGTGGCCATCTAGACAGCATGGTGATCCATGAGCAATACAACTAAATAACCTCCAAAGTCATTCCAGCTCCAAGCGTGTATGGATTTTGTGAAGGTAATTTCCATTAGCTTGTGCAGTAATACAATAGCCTACTCATTTCACAATGACTCACAGAGTGTTTCTTAAAAAAAGAAGAAGAAGCTACTGAGCAGCTTCCATTCCCTAGAGAGAAGAAAGCGTGCTCCAGGGACCCAGCCTCATTTCCTATAGCCATTCTATTATCCCCGCTGTATCTGCGGTTTCTATTAGCCCTTCTGTGCTATTGATCAGCCTGGTCACAATGAAAGAGCTTTATTGAATTCCAAGTAATGGAAACTCATTACATGGCCTAGATAATTAATTACCAATTCTTTCCTTTTAGTGAAATTGAAACTGGCTGTGGAGAGCAAGCTGAGTGAGCTCAGTAATGCAGCCTGTTAGAAGCTTTATTTAATGTGTATGAGGAACACTCTCCACTGGCCTTGGAGATGTGTTTGATGTACTGCAGACCCTGGAAACAGCTAAAGCTCTTTCCTTTAAAATAAACCATCTTTTCAAATGGAATCAATTGAAAGGAGGAGGCACTTAAACCATAGAAAGTAAAGAAAAGCAAAACAAAAATATGAATCATTTAAGGATATGAGGGTAAGGCATCGCTTTACTAGTACGTTTAAAACAGGCCATCAGAGTGTTTTTAGCAAACCACTAAGTCAGAGTACGAGGTGGCTTCATGCCTTCAATCTTGCCTTTCATTCTCCTCGCCTCATATGACTGCTGGGTACATTGCCAATGTGATTTTCAAGTAGTGAGTTACTAAGCAGGCAAGAATACCTAACATACGTGGAGAACAGATAACATATCACTGAGAAGGA
The DNA here is from genome assembly GCF_963930625.1 of Muntiacus reevesi. Classification (NCBI taxonomy): domain Eukaryota; kingdom Metazoa; phylum Chordata; class Mammalia; order Artiodactyla; family Cervidae; genus Muntiacus; species Muntiacus reevesi. Next base: position 39,512,757 of record NC_089268.1, read on the forward strand.
CTGAAGATGGAGGAAGATGGCTACTAATAATAGGTGACATTGATTCAGTTCAGTTCAGTTCAGTTCAGTCGCTCAGTCGTGTCCTACTCTTTGAGACCCCCATGAATCGCAGCACGCCAGGCCTCCCTGTCCATCACAAACTCCTGGAGTTTACTCAAACTCATGCCCATCGAGTCGGTGATGCCTTCCAGCCTTCTCATCCTCTGTCATCCCCTTCTTCTCCTGCCCCCAATCTCTCCCAGCATCAGGGTCTTTTCCAATGAGTCAACTCTTCGCATGAAGTGGCCAAAGTATTGGAGCTTCAGCTTCAGCATCAGTCCTTCCAATGACCACCCAGGACTTATCTCCTTCAGGATGGACTCTCCTTGCAGTCCAAGGGACTCTCAAGAGTCTTCTCCAACACCACAGTTCAAAAGCATCAATTTTTTGGCACTCAGCTTTCTTCACAGTCCAACTCTCACATTCATACATGACCACTGGAAAAAACCATAGCCTTGACCAGACAGACCTTTGTTGGCAAAGTAATGTCTCTGTTTTATAATATGCTCTCTAGGTTAGTCATAACTTTCCTTCCAAGGAGTAAGCATCTTTTAATTTCATGGCTGCAGTCATTGATTACATGCCTGCTATGCATCAGGCACTGTGTTAGGCCTTTTGCATGTATTATATCATTTAATTCTCACAACTCTACACTCTAGGTTATATTAAAACTTATTCCGATGGTGAGTGTAACAAAATTCAAACTGCCCCAAATCACAAGGCTTTAATTCTATAAACCCAAATTTAGATTTGCCTGATTAACTCTGTATGCATGCTAGGTCACTTCAGTTGTGCCTGACTCTGTGCGACCCTATGGACTGCAGCCCACCAGGCTCCTCTGTCGATGGGATTCTCCAGGCAAGAATATTGGAGAGGGTTGACTTGCCCTCCTCCAGGGAATTGTCCCAACCCAGGGATCAAACCTGCATCCCTTGTATCTCCTGCATTAGCAGGAGGCTTCTTTACCACTAGCACCACCTGGGAAGGCCACCGATTGAGTCTATTCAATCTATTACTACCATATTACCCTCCCCCCAGAATTAGTACGATAAGAAGACAAGACTTCAAAAATCGCTAACAAGAAACTGAGAAAGACCTGCAGTTTATAGAGTTCAAAGTGAAACATGGAAAAGAATTTATGCTTGAACTGAGAAGCATACGAGGAAATAGCTCTTTTATTACCATCACATCCCTGCTTATGGAGACTACTGGTGGCAACACAGAATGCAGTGTTAATTTGTTTTGCAAATCTTGCTCCTATGATATTTGAAACCTAAATGACAGGTGTGAAAACTAGAAATGACAGACTTCCAAAGCTTACTCAATCCTCTGTTATAAGAATTTCATTCGTTGAATTCAAAGCCATTTTTTTCCAAAAGAAACACAAGTCAGACTCCGAGAAACATTGAACTGGCCTTAATGTTCTTCATTCTCTGTATCCAACGCTATTATAACACACTGAACACTGCAGTTAGTACGCTATCCCATCCTTGGTACATTGACATATTCTTCCTACCGCCAGGTAACTTCTCTGCTCATCTAGAGTCAGTAGAGTTTGTCCCCAAACTGGCTTGTACCAATTATACTTGCTACAGTGAAAATATCATTTAATGCCTTATTATATAAATCAATGAAATGAAAAGTATATGAGGTAAAAGAGTTGGTGACTGTAGTCAAAAAGAAAACAAGACTGAATTCTTTGGAATACTTGAGTACTAAAATATTGCCCAAAATACTGCTGTTGATTCGGGTGTAGGTAAGAAAACTGTTAAAAATTAGGAACTATATAAAAATATACAATTATCATGTACTAAATTATCTAACAGGGACTTTATTTGCTTCAAATAAAGAAAATAAAGATTCAAATTGGCTAATTATGGGTAGAGTTTATGCAAGTAAAATAATTCAGATATCTTCTGACTCAAGCCCACTTAATAGCTCTTGGCCCTACCTCAATGGATGTACTTCCAATTTAAAATTAAAATTTTCATGAAACCTTGTTTTCAATCCCCACAGTAACTATACATATTTTTAAATTAATTAATCAGTTATCTATTAACCAGCTTGTCTGGGCTAAGAGACTTTCTAATATAATCATAGATGTATACCAAAGATTTCTTTAAAGGAAACAAAGTAAGACTATATCATATGCACTGTGAAGGCATCCCAAGCATCCTTGTTTGGATATATCTTTCTTTTCCTAAAGCCCCACTCCTTTTTGTGGCTGTCTTATATTTGTCTAAGCCCCACAAATGCCTCATTGCTCAGTCATCTGACTGTCACTGACTTTCTACCTTTCATTGTCTCCCCCTCACCTTTTCTCATATAGACCAATGGAGACCTTTGGTTTTTTTTCCAGTTCTGCTTAGTTTATGAAAGGCCCAGGAGGCCCCAAAAACTGAAAAACAAAGATTCTCCTTTAAAAAATAAAGTAAAAGAAAAGGCTACACGTGCATTTAGTATTTTATCCCCTTTATATTTGAATAACTAATTTAAGCAGACCTCTATTCATTCTGAGAAAGTCTCCCCAATGAACCTTTTACTTGTTAAATACAAAGCAAAGACCCTGGACTGAAATGAATGTCTGTCTTTGGAGAAATTTGTCACTACCAAGCAGCCAAAACTCTGCTTTGATAATGAGGTAAGAAAATTAAAAACATTCTGTGGGGGAGAGAGAATTCCATGTAGGAGGAATATGTAGATCTTCAGAAGTATGGATTAAGTGACGGGTACATGAGGACAGTGAGGCATTGACGTGCAGTTTCTCAGTTAGGATCTGATTTCCAGCGATCCAAGGGGCATGGACCAGAAGCTAACAGAACAGTTCTTAAGGGTTTTGATGTGGTTCTTTACTTAAGCAGGGCTGGAAGTTGGGGGAAGGAATATCCACACGGTGGGGGAGAGAGGTAACTTATAGATGATTTCTAGTGTATATAGGGTGGATTAGAGGGCTGAAGTGAGGAAGTGATTGATGAAGAAGACAAGTGCCCATCTAGATATCTGCAGGAAGAATATTCCGGGCAAAGGCAACTCCAAAGTGCAAATGTTGGAAGCAAAAAAAAAAACAGGCTTGGTGAGTTTGAGGAATAGTGTAGGAGGCCAGGTGACTGGGGCTGGTTGAGCCAGGAGGGGAGTGGCAGTTGATAAGATCAAACAGTGTGTGATAACATTATTTGTGCGCCACTGTGAGGCTGCTTTTTATTCAGATATAACCAAGGAGACTTTAATCTGTGAGACAGATTTAGAAGTCCATGCAAAACTGAATATTATGGGAGTGAATAGATGTGACATTTATTTTTCCATTATTCAAATGCTTACTATGTGTAAAGTTAAGCAAAATGAAAGTAAAGTACAGGCATTCTCAGATAAAAGTCTTTTAGGTACAACGAAAGACAAAAGTTTAGTCCTAGGTGTCTACCAACTGATAAAATTGTAAAGGTAACAAAGTGAAATTAAATTATAGCAAAGGGCTATCAAAAGAGCTTCAGTGATGTCAGATAGGTAAATATGAAAAAAAACTATCTTTTTAAACCTTAGTTTCCTAATCTTACAAAATGATTTAATTGATAGGATTCTTGTGGGCTCTCCCACACTGAAATTGGGGATTTGCTACTGATACTTGATGACCTGGGACTTATGTCTGAAATGAGAGGGATATGACAGACTTTAAGAGTTACAAATCTAAAGGGAAGAGGAAGAAGGATACACTGTGTATCAGGAAGGTATGTACATACTTGTATTTAAATTTATCAGCTGAGCAATTCCAGGAGCACACAGAAAGAAAAGCTAACGCCATGCTGCTGTGAGAAACTTCCACAAGAACCCAGACAATTAGAAGCTACAAGATAACAAATTTTTCTAATAGAAATTACAAAACTCGAACAGAAGCAAGATAAAGAATCATTGGGGGACTGCTATTATCAGGGTGTCTTTCAGAGTTTCATCCTTTTAAAAAGTAAAGCATCAGATAAGTTAATGTCTTACTGATAACTTCAGCTTTCAGAAGATGCGGGGGGACCCAAAAGGGCCTCATGGTTAAGATGGAAATGAACAAGGAAGAATAAAATCATGAATATGAAATTGATAGATATGCAACCTAGGTTGTAGGAAGGCAGACTTCAGAATAGAGGAAAAAATGGAATGCCATGGATAGGATACCCTGAATGTGGATTGTGTGCAAAATGAGGCTTCAATACATGCTGCTTTGACTCTAAATAAGGCCAGGAAGAAAAGAGGAAAGAACTCTTAAGAACCCAAGAAACCTGAAGGTACTCTTAAGAAGAGGTGTTAAAAGTATGAAGGGAAGGACAGTTCATTGAACACCACATTAACTTTGTCAGTGTTTAATAGATTGAATATGTTCAACAACAACAATCTTAATTTCATTCAGAGATCAAACTTGCATTGGCCAAGACACTGAGCTAATTGTGGCTATTAAGAACTTGAAATGTGACTAGTTCAAATTGAGACACACTAAGTGTAAAGTACATTTCATAAAAATGATTAATATGGAACAAAGAAAATAATATCTCTGGTTAATAAATACTCTAGCTACAGTAATCAAAACAGTATGGTATTGTCATAAAAATGATACATTCTTCAATGGAATAGACTAGAAATAAATCCACATATGTATGGTCAACTCATTTCCAACCAAAGCACCAAGAATACACAAGAATAAAGGATAGTCTTTTCAAGAAATGGTATTGGGAAATTTCGATATCCACATGTAAAAGAATGAAACTGGAAGACCATATTATACCATACACAGAAAATCAACTCAAAATGCATGAAAGTCGTATGTGTTAGACCTTAAGCCATAACAATCCTAGTGAAAGCATAGGGGGAAATCTCCTTTACATTGGTCTTTGCAATTATATTTTTGATCTGACACCAAAATTATAGGAGATAAAAGCAAAAATAAACAAGTGGGACTACATCAAACTAAAACATTTCATACAGCAAGGAAAACAATCAACAAAATGAAAAGGTAACCCATGGAATGGAAGAAAATATTTACAAGTTAAGTATCTCAAAAAGAATTAACATCCAAAAATATATAAAGAACACAGATGTGCATGCATGCTCAGTCCTCCAGTCATATCCAATTCTTTGTGACCAATGGACAGAAGCCCACCAGGCTCCCTTGTCCATGGGATTTTCCAGGCAAGAATACTGGAATGGGTTGCCATTTCCTACTCTAGGGGATCTTCTCGACCCAGGGATCCTACCCGCGTCTCCTACATTGGCAGACGGATTCTTTTAATTCTGTGCCACCTGGGAAGCCCCCAAAGAACACATAACTCAACAGCAAACCAAAACAACCCAATTTAAAACGAAGAACAGGAATTTGAATAGACATTTCTCCAGACATAGAAATAGAAAAGATTTATAGGAAAGATACTTTACATCATTGATCACCTAGGAAATTCAAATCAAAACCACAGTGAGATATCACCTCACACCTGTTAGGATGACTGTTATCAAAAAAGTCAAAACATTGGCAAGGGAATACTAAGATAGATGGATAGGCAAAAAAGTTGGGACGGACGGAATCATTGATAGAGAAAGGGCATGAGGAAGCTCTCTTGGAGGATAAAAATGCCCAAGACTTTGATCTGAGTGATAGTTATGCGGGTACATACCTATGTAAAACTTTGTATAATAGTGCACTTCAGATTTGCATATTATACTGACTATAGAATATGGCTCAATTTATTTTTTAAAAGAAAAAAGAATACAAAGGGTCTGCTAACATTGAATCTAAGCCTTTCAGGCTCAGTAAAGTTGTCACAAAAACATAAGAAAAAAAAATTTCCAATACATATTGATTTTCCTATTTTGGTTCTGTTTTTCCCCCAAATACCTGATTCTCAACATATCATATTTAATTTTTTTAACTTAATAAAGCCAGCAGTCCTTGCTTTCCTAGAACTTTCTTTAAATTTTTTAAAAATTAGCCCATCCCCATTCTATCCCTTCAATTCTAACCACTACTTGTGATAATACTTGGATTTACATGTTTTCAAAGGGATATACAACACATTATTTATGATCTTTCATAAGCCAATCAGCACAAACTTCCCTGTCACTCTTCACTCTTATCTTAAAGAAAACACCATTCTGACTTCTGTCAGCATGTAGTTTTGCCTGATATTGAACTTCATATAAATAGAACCACAGAGTATGTTCTGTTTGGTACCTGGCTTCGTTCATTCAACTTAAGGGTTCTGAGAAATAGTAGTTTGACATGTCCAGGCAGACAGAGTTAGCTGTACAAAACTAAAAACAGGGGGAACTCAGAATCTGGAATGCATTCTGCCCACTGTTACACAGAAGGTCCTGGAGCAGCTGATCCAGCTACCAATGATGGAGACAAGTTTCTGTCACTAAATTAATTTGATATTACTAATATTTCATTCTAGTTTCAGGTTGCAGCTAAAATCCTTTAAAACTCTGAAATAAATGCAAAAACACTTTTCCTTCATAGAAAGGAAAGGGCTTCCTAGGTGGCACTAGGGCTAAAGAACCTGCTTGCCAATGCAAGAGATGTAAGAGCCTCAGGTTCGATCCCCAGCTCAGGAAGATCCCCTGGAGGTGGGCATGGCAACCCACTCCAGTATTCTTGCCTGGAGAATCCCATGGATAGAGGATCCTGGCAGGCTATAGTCCATAGGATCACAAAGAGTTGGACACAACTGAAGAGATTTAGCATGCCTGCACACATAGAAAGGAAAAAGAAATAAGATAAAAACCAGAGATTTTCAGATTTGTATAAGTCTCATCAGTCAACATATTGCACAGTATTTTGGTAATGCCTAATTTTTAAGTATGAATATTTACTTATTATCTTTCACATTTTTTTAGATGACTGCTTCGTCATTAAAGTTTTGCCAAAATAAAATTTTATTGTTTCTATCTTTATGGGTTTTTTCTTTGACCACAGGATGAACTTCTAAAATTCATAATTTTAAAAGAACATTCTGTGGTTAAAAATCCTCCCCATGTGCATTTATAAATAATTGGTTTTCCCTTCAAAAGCCACAACATACTTTCAAAGTTTGTCAAATATTTCAAATAACCCCACACTCATCAGTATATTATAGATTTTTCCCCCCATGTCACATTATTCAGTGTTCCAGTCCATTGCATAAGCAGTCAGTAGGTTTTAGATATGAAAATGAAAACTTTGATAGAATTTCAAAAATGAACACACCACAAGGGCCAACTGAGAGTGTTCCCAAACCTAATCCATTTTAGTTTTCTATCTCCTTAGCATATGTGACAATTTTAGGCTATAGGGACTAAGCTTGACTTGTCCAGCCCCAGCTTCTATTGTTGTCAGCTGAGTGACAATAACATACAGCGTGAATGTGACTCACGGAGGGTATGAATTATTCTGCAGGATTCAGGGAACATCAGTGATCCAAGTAAAGGATGGAAAATGCTTTTTTCTTGGTGAGAAAATATATATGTCCACTTCTATTTAGATCACACAAAATCTCACAGAATCTCTCAGGCTAAAAAAAATTAATATTTGACTCCTCTGGATATAGAACAAGGAAGAAAGCCAGTAGAGTTTTCCTTATTATTAATGCACAGGGTACCACTATAGTCAACTTTGAATTCCCACTTTACTCTTGGTCTTGAGATTGTTTTGTTCTTTAGTTTTGCTGAAATACCCTTAGGAGGATGAAACTTCGCTTGGACCAATTCCAATTATCATAAAACTTCAACAAGCCAACTTATGAATATTAAGCCTTCTCCTCATGTTCAAAAGCATCCAAATAAAGATGATAATATAAAGAAATGGCCCCTAACAGGCATGATTACCAAATCTAAAGAAATGTCAGTGTCTATGGATTTGAGACATGCAATGTATTTAATATTTAAAAGACTCTTTAACAAGGTATGAACTTTCCTCTTCAATTAATTATTGATCCAGGCACTCATCTTCCTTCCATTTAAAACTTTTTTAAAAAGTGTCTGAAGCACTTGGGTTTGCTGTGAAAGGAGAAGGCAGTCACTGACTTGAGTTGTTTGAAAGTGTGATCAGAAAGGACTTTTAACAATGAGGAAGAAACCTTGAACAACAATCTTCCATTATTCCTACATTTGAGGCTACTGCAGCCATCAAGGAAACACTAAATAACAACAAGCAAACTCTGTTGAAATGTTTAGCTAAATGGAACCAAAACAGTCACAGTTGACAATTTCATAAATACATTAATTAGAAGTGTCTCCAAATAGCATGTGATTTTGAATTATTAACATAAAACACTGCATTATAAATGACTGCAAATTGCATTCCTAGTGTTCTCCATGCTTAATTTATCATGCCGGTAGGAAAATTTGCAAATTACTTCACTGTTTTATACTTAATGACAAGTTTTATGTGTATATTATTACTTTAAGATAAAATTAAATTAGTGTACATACGTGATATGTGACCTGTTATAGGAGACACTCAAAGTTGGGTCAAAAAACAGTCAATTTCCCTTCCTTATTATGGACATATTGCATTCCCAGAACTTTGTTGCTAAGATTCCACCAAAGTCCTGGCTACCCTTCTCTCTCAGTGTTTACTCCCCTTTCTTCCTTAGGGATACAGTCTACCCATATTGGTATAAAATTTTTACTTAACTGTGCAAATCATGGCTTTTTGTCACTGAGCACTTGTTGGTATCATACTTAGAAATATTCTCTGAGTAGGAAAGAGCCAGGAATCTGGCCAAACTCAGCCCTGATGGATGTTGTCATTCACACCATGAGGACACACTCTGAATATTTTAGTTTATTTGAAAGCAATGATCTATGTAAAATTTTTCAGATACTACAGTTCTTATGATTCTATCTTTTATTTCACATTTATATTGCTATTTTACCTACATACTTTCTAAAGAAGTGATTTTTCATTTGTTCTTTTCTTAGCTACAGAAATCCTTAGTAAACAAAACTTAAAATGTGGGAGACCTTGGTTTGATCCCTGGGTTGGGAAGATCCCCTGGAGAAGGGAAAGGCTACCCACTCCAGTATTCCAGCCTAGAGAATTCCATGGAGTGTTTTGTCCATGGGGTTGCAAAGAGTTGGACATGACTGAGCGACTTTCACTTTCACTAAAAGCCATTAATCCCAGTCTGAACAGAGTAAGCCTTATCCAGGTATTTAAGAGGCTAACATAGTGTGAATATTTAAATTACATACAAAAATTATTTATCTTAAGTGTAGGCATCTAAGGAGCGGAGCCTCTCCAGGTTCTCCCTTCTAAGACAGAGTCCTCCCCTCCTCTTAGGATACCAAGGTAATGATTTGCCCACATTTTCTATGATCACTGTGGTTTAAAAGCCATGCATCATGCTGTGTTTCTCTATTCATCTTCATCTTCCATCTGTGTTCCCAGAACCACAAACTGAACTACTCTCCTCTCTTTGAATACATATTGTGACTGGTGGTATCATTCAGCTTTAGTTAGGGGAACAGAAGAGGCCCTTAGGCCTTGTCTATCATGGGCCATATGCGCATGCTCAATTCACTGATGTAGAGACCCGTGTAGATACTCATAAAGTATGAATTGCCATCTTCTTAATTTCTCCCTCCTTTCTCAGTAGAGCTTCTGCAAAGAGTTCTCTATATTCATTGTCCTTATTTACCCATATAGTGTTCTCTCTTCAATCCAATCTACACTCTAATTTCAACCCTACCAGTCCATGGAAATTGCTCTTATCAAAATGGCCAGTAAATTTCTGGATACTAAATCAAAAAAAAAAAGTGTTGTTGCCTTGAAATCTCTCACTTGTAAATTCCAGAGCTGGCTGTTCCTGGTTCATTGAGATTCTCTACTTTCATGACTTCCATAGTAAACACTGCCTTCCAACTTTGCTCCTCTCTTTCTGGCCATTTCTACCCATGTTCCCGTGTGGTCTCCCCTTTTCCTATTTGTGCCCTAAATGGCAGCATTTCTCCAAATGCCATGACATCCTCTCTTTGTTTCTTTTTATCCTACTCAGTTGAAAGCATATTCAGTCTAATAGACTTATTTCACATATCAGTACCTTCATCCAAATTCTGACTTTAAATTCCAGATTTGTATATTCAACTGCCTGCTACAAATTCAAGTTTGAAAGAATCTACATGCTTTAAAATCAACAATTCTGGAAGTAAACATATTCTCTTTTTTGACACAAATTTCTTTATGACCTAAAGGTTCTATTTCTCCAGAAATAATACCACTACCAACCAACTCATCCTCCTCATGAAATAATCACCACTCACTCTTTTTAATTTTTAGTAGTGTACCTCTGATCTGTCTCCTCCTTTTATTTTTTTTTATTTTTATTTTTTATTTTTTTAATTTTTTAATTTTTTTATTTTTCAGTGGGTTTTGTCATACATTGATATGAATCAGCCATAGAGTTACATGTATTCCCCATCCCGATCCCCCCTCCCACCTCCCTCTCCACCCGATTCCTCTGGGTCTTCCCAGCCCACCAGGCCTGAGCACTTGACTCAGGCATCCCACCTAGGCTGGTGATCTGTTTCACCATAGATAATATACATGCTGTTCTCTCGAAACATCCCACCCTCACCTTCTCCCACAGAGTTCAAAAGTCTGTTCTGTACTTCTGTGTCTCTTTTTCTGTTTTGCATATAGGGTTATCGTTACCATCTTTCTAAATTCTGTATATATGTGTTAGTATACTGTAATGTTCTTTATCTTTCTGGCTTACTTCACTTTGTATAATGGGCTCCAGTTTCATCCATCTTATTAGAACTGATTCAAATGAATTCTTTTTAACGGCTGAGTAATATTCCATGGTGTATATGTACCACAGCTTCCTTATCCATTCATCTGCTGATGGGCATCTAGGTTGCTTCCATGTCCTGGCTATTATAAACAGTGCTGCGATGAACATTAGGGTGCATGTGTCTCTTTCAGATCTGGATTCCTCAGTGTGTATGCCCAGAAGTGGTATTGCTGGATCATATGGCAGTTCTATTTCCAGTTTTTTAAGAAATCTCCACACTGTTTTCCATAGTGGCTGTACTAGTTTGCATTCCCACCAACAGTGTAAGAGGGTTCCCTTTTCTCCACACCCTCTCCAGCATTTATTGCTTGTAGACTTTTGGATAGCAGCCATCCTGACTGGCGTGTAATGGTACCTCACTGTGGTTTTGATTTGCATTTCTCTGATAATGAGTGATGTTGAGCATCTTTTCATGTGTTTGTTAGCCATCTGTATGTCTTCTTTGGAGAAATGTCTGTTTAGTTCTTTGGCCCATTTTTTGACTGGGTCATTTATTTTTCTGGAATTGAGCTTCAGGAGTTGCTTGTATATTTTTGAGATTAATCCTTTGTCTGTTTCCTCATTTGCTATTATGACAGCCCTAATCTGAGGGCTGTCTTTTCACCTTACTTATAGTTTCCTTTGTTGTGCAAAAGCTTTTAATTTTCATTAGGTCCCATTTGTTTAGTTTTGCTTTTATTTCCAATATTCTGGGAGGTGGGTCATAGAAGATCTTGCTGTGATTTATGTCAGAGAGTGTTTTGCCTATGTTCTCCTCTAGGAGTTTTATAGTTTCTGGTCTTACATTTAGATCTTTAATCCATTTTGAGTTTATTTTTGTGTATGGTGTTAGAAAGTGTTCTAATTTCATTCTTTTACAAGTAGTTGACCAGTTTTCCCAGCACCACTTGTTAAAGAGATTGTCTTTTTTCCATTGTATATCCTTGCCTCCTTTGTCAAAGATAAGGTGTCCATAGGTTCGTGGATTTATCTCTGGGCTTTCTATTCTGTTCCATTGATCTATATTTCTGTCTTTGTGCCAGTACCATACTGTCTTGATGACTGTGGCTTTGTAGTAGAGTCTGAAGTCAGGCAGGTTGATTCCTCCAGTTCCATTCTTCTTTCTCAAGATTACTTTGGCTATTTGAGGTTTTTTGTATTTCCATACAAATTGTCAAATTATTTGTTTTAGTTCTGTGAAAAATACCATTGGTAGCTTGATAGGGATTGCATTGAATTGATAGGGATTGAATCTATAGATTGCTTTGGGTAGAATAGCCATTTTGACAATATTGATTCTTCCAATCCATGAACACAGTATGTTTCTCCATCTGTTTGTGTCCTCTTTGATTTCTTTCATCAGTGTTTTATAGTTTTCTATGTATAAGTCTTTCATTTCTTTAGGTAGATATACTCCTAAGTATTTTATTTTTTTTGTTACAATGGTGAATGGTATTGTTTCCTTAATTTCTCTTTCTGTTTTTTCATTGTTAGTATATAGGAATGCAAGGGATTTCTGTGTGTTAATTTTATATCCTGCAACTTTACTATATTCATTGATTAGCTCTAGTAATTTTCTGGAAGAGTCTTTAGGGTTTTCTATGTAGAGGATCATATCATCTGCAAACAGCGAGAGTTTCACTTCTTCTTTTCCTATCTGGATTCCTTTTACTTCTTTTTCTGCTCTGATTGCTGTGACCAAAACTTCCAACACTATGTTGAATAGTAGTGGTGAGAGTGGGCATCCTTGTCTTGTTCCTGATTTCAGAGGAAATGCTTTCAATTTTTCACCATTGAGGGTAATGCTTGCTGTGGGTTTGTCATATATAGCTTTTATTATGTTGAGGTATGTTCCTTCTATGCCTGCTTTCTGGAGAGTTTAATCACAAATGAGTGTTGAATTTTGTCAAAGGCTTTCTCTGCATCTATTGAGATAATCATATGGTTTTTATCTTCCAATTTGTTAATGTGGTGTATTACGTTGATTGATTTGCAGATATTAAAGAATCCTTGCATTCCTGGGATAAAGCCCACTTGGTCATGGTGTATGATTTTTTTTAATATGTTGTTGGATTCTGTTTGCTAGAATTTTGTTAAGGATTTTTGCATCTATGTTCATCAGTGATATTGGCCTGTAGTTTTCTTTTTTTTTGTGGCATCTTTGTCTGGTTTTGGAATTAGGGTGATGGTGGCCTCATAGAATGAGTTTGGAAGTTTACCTTCATCTGCAATTTTCCGGAAGAGTTTGAGTAAGATAGGTATTAGCTCTTCTCTAAATTTTTGGTAGAATTCAGCTGTGAAGCCATCTGGTCCTGGGCTTTTGTTTGCTGGAAGATTTTTGATTACAGTTTCGATTTCCGTGCTTGTGATGGTTCTGTTAAGATCTTCTATTTCTTCCTGGTTCAGTTTTGGAAAGTTATACTTTTCTAAGAATTTGTCCATTTCATCCAAGTTGTCCATTTTATTGGCATAGAGCTGCTGGTAGTAGTCTTTTATGATCCTTTGTATTTCAGTGTTGTCTGTTGTGATCTCTCCATTTTCATTTCTAATTTTGTTAATTTGGTTCTTCTCTCTTTGTTTCTTAATGAGTCTTGCTAATGGTTTGTCAATTTTGTTTATTTTTTCAAAAAACCAGCTTTTAGTTTGTTTATTTTTGCTATGGTCTCTTTAGTTTCTTTTGCATTTATTTCTGCCCTAATTTTTAAGATTTCTTTCCTTCTGCTAACCCTGGGGTTCTTCATTTCTTCCTTCTCCAATTGCTTTAGGTGTAGAGCTAGGTTATTTATTTGGCTTTTTTCTTGTTTCTTGATGTAACCTGTTTCTAATAAGACTCCTTGCTAGGACCTACAAAGCCCTCCTAACGGTCCTTTCCTGTTAAATTCTCTGGTTTCAACATTTTTGGTGACCTCGGAACATACCTAAGTGCTCTACTTGTGATTACCCTAATATAATATATTCCTTCCCAATTCTATGGTTTTATACATATCTCTCTTGCTGGCTGAATCCTTCCCCTTTTCCCTAGCTTATCTGTCTATATAAATTAGACTTACCTTTCAAGAATCAACTCAGATGATGATTAACACATTGTCACATTGCTGCTATATCACTGTCTCTTTTCTCAATAGCCTGAAAAACCCTCCATATTCAGAGATGGTTCCATTTTTCCATGTGCATTCAGCGATTTCCCTTGTTTGTCACATATAAGCATTCCAAAATGAAATGAAAAAAATATGTTGAAAATTCAAAAGACTGAGAATTCACAGTTGACTTGTATGGTCAGAAAAGTATTTATATCAAAATGAGATCTGGACAGTAGATAAGAGGAAATAATGGGAAACTAGAATTTCTTGGGCTTCCCAGGTGGTGCTAATGGTGAAGAATCTGCTTGCCAATGCAAGAGACGCCAAGAGATGTGGGTTCAATCCCTGGGTCAAGAAGATTCCCGGAGAGGGAAATGGCAACCCACTCCAGTATTCTTGCCTGGAAAATTCCATGGACAGAGGAGCCTGGTGGGCTCCAGTGCAAGGGGTTGCAACTGAGCACACAGCACACAGTGCTTCATGGGCAGAAACAAATTGTGCAAATATACTAGACAGGGAATAGCGACATGCACAACTGGACTAAAAGGGCTTGGTTAAAGAAGGAGAGAAGTCTTGAAAATGTAATTGTTAGCTGGAATGCCAAGCCAAGCATTTTAGAATATATAGTGAGCAAGAAGACAGCATGCTCAAAGCAAAAGTAGTCCAGGCTAAGAGAGCATCTAAACTTCCTGGAGTTATGTTTTTGTTTTAAACAGAAAATGCTTGAGATCCTCTCCAGGCAATTCTGATTCAGAAGCTCCCAGGTTACTCATATATAGATTTGAGAGCTACCAACTTAAAATGGTAACTTGTGAAGATTAAACATAATCCATAATTTGTCAGAAAGTAAACTTCATGTAACTTTTATTTACCTTGGTAATAGCCTGAGTCATAGAGTTTGATGATCATTTACCAGCATATTATCACTCACATTTATCCACAATTTTTCTTAGGAAAAAGAATACTTAATTTATTTTTAAATTCCTATTTACTGGCAAAGCATATATTTGGCCCTTAACAAATTTTCATCAAATAAATAAATAAATTTCTTAAGTGATGTTAAAAAAATCATAAGTAGTAGTTTTCAATCAAGATAGAGGAATGAATACAAGCATCTTTTCTTCTCCTGCTTTTGATTCCATAAACAACAATTAAAAACAAAAGTATAAGTAGAAAACTATGAAGAAAATGAGAAAGAGTCAACAACGGACAAGCGACTTCAATAAAGTTTTATTAGAAAGAATAATTTCAATAAACTTCCATTATATAGAAATTGGATGATGTAATACTAAACATGCTTACAAAAATAAACAACAGTATTTAGCATTGTTAATCATTATATAAATGCAAATCAAATCCAGAATGAGATATCACCTCACATCTGTCTAAATGTCTATCACCAAAAAGTTTACAAATAACAAGTGTTGTCAAGCGTGTGGAGGAAAAGAAACCCTAGAATACCACTGGTTGGCATGTAAATTGGTATAGCCATTATGGAAAATATTATAGAGGTTCTTCAAAAAACTGAAAATAGAACTACCATGCATGCATGCTAAGTTGCTTCAGTGATGCCCAACTCTTTGTGACCCCATGGACCGTAACCCACCAGGTTCCTCTGTCCATGGGATTCTCCAGGTAAGAATACTGGCGTGGGTCGCCATGGCCTCCTCCAAGGGATCTTTCCAACCGAGATATCGAATCTGAGTCTCTTTATGTCTCCTGCATTAGCACGTGGGTTCTTTATCACTAGCACCACCAGGGGAGCCCAAAACGACCATAGGACCTAGGATTTCCATTCCTAGGTATATACGCTAAGAGAACAGAACACCAGTTCAGAAAGATGTGTGCACTCCAATGTTCACAGAAGCATTATTTACAACAGCCGAGGTATGAAAGCAACCCAAGCATTCATCGGTGAGAAACTGCAGAAAGTATGTACACTAATGAAACGATTCAGAAGAAAAGACATATGGTACAAGAGACAGAGGAGACAATTGGAGTGATGTCCTAAAGCAGTAAGAGGCAGATCGCACAAGTGCAGAGACTGGCTTTAGGTAAGAGAACAGGCAACTCATTCATAGTCACAGGACTGGAGTATACAGAAAAAAATATATGCACATTCTGATGTTGAAAAAATTGCTATTTCATCTTGAAACTAAATAAAACTGACTGGACTCAGAAGCCTATTACTCTAGACTTATTAAGAAATCCAAAGTCAAAGAGTGTTCATATTCAAAGTTTCTAATTTCACTTCTAATTCAGAAGGGACAGTAGAAGTTTTGACAAAATTTTAATTAAAAAAAAAAACTAAGACTTTTTTTTGGCAAATAGATTTTACCCATAAACATTTAGTTGACTCCCATAAACATTTTGATGATCCCAGTGGAAACAAACCAAAAGCAGTATTAAAAATGTGGTTTGTGGGGGTAAAGTGTTAGAAAAACACATCTTGCTTTTCCTTATTGCAAAATATTTAAAAATAAATTTTTGACTTTGTTGAATGTGCACAACAAAATATACTGTCCACCTCCAGATTCTGGCTTGTTTGCTACATGCCAGAATTCTGGGAAGAACATGGGAATTATTAGCACATGGAGTATAAGACTGTGTAATGCCATAAGTTCCCCAAATTCCTTTCAGGAAAAATCTGATCAATATCTTCAAAATTGTTTAGCTTTCAAGTTCCAAATATATTCAAAACTAAAGAGAATAGTAGGATGATTTCCATGTACACATCTCCAAGCTTCAGTGATTATTAATTCAAGGCCAGTCTTTTTTCATTTATACCTCCACCCAAATCCCCTTCTTATTATGTTAAAGTAAACTTCAGACAATATATTGTCCCATCTTTAAATATTTGAGTGTACATTGCTAAAGGCTACACGCCATTTTTCTTTAAATTCAACATCATATTATCACTCCTAAAAATTAATAATTCTTTACTATCATCAAATATCTAGTTAGTGTTCACATTTTCTTAGCCCTCATAGTCTTTTTGAGTTTGAACTGAGGTCCAAATGAAGTCCAATGTGAAATTGAAGTTCAAATGAAGTCCGACACAATTACAATGTATTGATACACGTCTCAAAACTTCTTCATGTAAAGGTTCCACCTAAATTATTTTTCTTTTGCATTTTTTTATTGAAGAAATTCAGTTATTTGTGGTGGTAGCATGTCTCACAGTTTCAATTTTTTATTAAAAAAATTTAATAAATTTTTTATTTAGACATGCTTCTTTCCTTTAAAATGTTAGATCTAAATATTAGTTAGATTGATGATCCAAAAACTTAATAAAACTAGTTCATAGGTGGTGCTTATGTGGCTCCATTGAGAGAGACACAATGATTGCTTGTTTTATCTTTTTGTGATGTTAGCAGTCCTTGACAATCATTGTCTAGATCCACTGAGATCCATTATGATATTGAAATAGGTGTTCTGCTCACCAACTACAATATGTGTGTGTGTGTGTGTGTGTGTGTGTGTGTGTGTGTGTGTGTGTGTGTGTGTGTGTTTGTGTGTGTGGAGGAGGAGGAGGAATTCCCACCACCAAGAAGCAATTCTCTGGATACAGCTCACTGCCCTACAATTCAACTCAACTGGCACTCTCTGCTATCTTCTGGGAGATAGCATTAGATTTCACAGGTTAAGGGGTCAATTCCACAAAACTGCTCCTCCCACACACACTTTAGACACCAGTCAGAAGCCTGGATTACTAACTGTGCTTCTGACCAATCAGCTACAAATTGGTTGTTCCAACGACACCCTACAACTCAGGATGCCAATGTCAAGTCCAGGTTGTCGCCTGTGTCTCTCCCCAACCATCTGTCTATGAATCAGAGATTTACCTCTAGTGTTCAAGTAATTTGCTATTGATTACTCTGAGATTCAACTGTATAGGAAAAGCACGAAAACGCTTTATATTCTCCCCTTACTTATTAGTTTCCAAAATCATAAGTTCCCTAGTATAGGGGTTCAGAACAAGTCCCCCAAAGTATGCCCCATTCATAAGAGAATTATTTTGAGCTAAAGGCAGTCAAGACCCTATAGTTTCAAAAGAAACTACTACCCCTCCCTTAACCACCTAGAAGAATTTAAATTAGGTATTTTTCCCAGGAAAAAATTTATTAAGAGCAGTAAATTTTATCTAAGTGGCCCTATCTATATGGCAAACATCCAATTACCAAAAATCTGTTATCGTCCTGACAATGACCCTCCTATCTTTGGAAGCCCCTGGCCCTTACCCCATTCCTTAGCTCAGGATGGCTTATATGCCTCATTTTACTTTTCTGTCTCTGAACTTCTCATGTATGTGGAGTTATCATACATACAAAATTAAATTTGATTTTCTCCTGTTAATCTGTCAATTTAATTCTGAGACAAGCCAGGAGAACTTATAAGGGTAAAGGAAAGCTTTCCCCTCCCTGCTACCAACATCCTCCAATGGTGACCAAGTCAATTTCTCCCTCAAACACCATTAGGAGCCCATGGATTTAAATATAATTTATGTTTTGACCCTTTACAGTTGTCTTCCTTACTGCAGTTCAAATTATGCCATCTTTGGCCAGGGGAGACTTACCAAGATTACCAAAGTCTACCTTGCCCAACCCATCTGGTCTTTTATAAGATATCCCAGACCCATTTTACATACTCTCTGACAGAGGCCTGAAATCAGTGATTTCACCAAGGAGCACTGATCACTTTTCATAGTAAACAGTATTGAAAGGCCACAGTACAGACATTAGATGGGCTCACTGTGGCTGGGTTGTTCTAGACTTTTCAATGGCAAGAGAGAGGTTTTTTTTTAATTCTTCTAACTTTTGATATTGAGATAATGTTAGAGCTTTTAAATGTAGCCAAAATACTACAGAGAATTTCAATATGTCTTTCATTCAGTTCCTCCTAATTTTAACATCTTTTATAACCATAGTACAGTTATTAAAACCATAGTACAATTATTAAACCCATGAAATTAATATTGACATAATAGTAGGTAATCTATAGACCTTATTGGAATTCTCCACTTTTTCCAATAACACTATATTTCCTGTCCAAAATCCAATCCAGTGTATCATGTTGCATTAATTGCCATGAGTGTTTCTCTAATCTGTGACAGTTCTTCAGTTTTTGAAGACTTTGTGGGGGTCTTTTTGTTTGTTTTTTATGGCCGTGACACTTCAAAAAGAACTGATCAAATTTTTTGTAGCTCTCTCAAATGCTGTCTGTCCATGTTTTCCCGTGATTAGATGAAGACTCTGGTTTTATGAAGAATACTACAGGAGTGATGCTAGGCCCTTTTCTTTTCTTTCTCTTTTTTTTCATGCATCATGCAGGATCTTAGTGTCCAGACCAACTCTCAAACTGTGCACTCTGCCTTGGGAGCTTGGAGCCCTGTCCACTGGACAGCCAGGGAACTCCTGGGCCCTTTTCTGTGTATCATTTTCGACAGGATGAGAGTAGGATGGACAGCTAAAAAGTTTGAAGATTCCTGTGATTCATTACAGTAACAATGAAATCAGTAATTCTGTTCATTTATTCAGTCAACATTGAATTTTACTTGTGTCCACCTACTGCAAATATAAAGCAAAGATGACAAAACGACCTCTGTCAGAAGTACACACACTATGTCTAAGCAAGCAGACACGTTTTCCCTTTTAGAGAGATTTTTGATGATAAGCCCCCCTTACTTTCAGAGCATTTTACCGTGGAATTACTCTTTATAACTAGTGCTCTAAAGAAATCTGCATTATCTCCACTCATCTTAAGAAAATATATTCATGGTGGTTTTCAACATGCAAAATGATGTTAAAAGTAGCTAGCCAATTGTGACTCAATAGTGACACTGAATTTAGCACCTTCATCAAAAAATACTAAGCTCCTAATATCCCTGAGTAAATGAGGATGGTCAGCTTATTCACTGAGTTGACCATTAGTAAATTGGCTTCAGTTTATAATATGTTCTGGAGAAGGGCATACCTCAAAAATACCTACTTGGTACCATTTTGTATAGGACTCTGAAAGTGGATAGCACAAAGCTTTAAACACAGGAGATCCAATAACTGTTAGAGTGTGTTTGTTGGTTGGCTGGATTGCTGGTTTGTATCAGTTGATCTCAGGCTATTTAGAGGAATTCAAAATAAGGAACTATCCTAAGTCTTGCATATGAAACAATGAAATTGAGCCTTCTTAGGAGATTGTCACTTCTTAGACATTTCTATAAAGGAAAAACAGGCAAAATTGTTGAGTGCATGGACAAAGAATGTGACACCACCCATCCTTGCCCTCCCAACCCCACACCAAGTTTCCCATCCAAGGTCCCAAGACAGCAGGATTTCACAGTCCAGGAGCCCTCTGCAAATGAGTCCTTTCCACAGCTTCTGTCAGGGAAGAGTTGAAGGGTTTGAGCTCATTTTAAGCAGAATGAACTCAGAATTACTGAGCGAGAAAGAGGTGTTGGTGCATGGCAGCTGTGGTTCAGATTTCATAGGTTCCCTCCTCTTGCTCTTCACTATCAAAAACAAGGTCTACCCCCACTGGTTCATCTTCCCAAGGTTACCATGTCAAAAGTGTGGACATATTTTCTCTACTTTTTAACTTCTAAGAGCCGCTAATTAGAAGAAGAGGTAGGATAAATAATTTATTTTACTAAGAATTAGAAAGTTTTAAAAGTTTCGAAATAGTCGAAAAAGAAAATGCCCTTACAATTAAATCTTGTGGACCAGTATAAAACTACCTCTATTGGCATACACTCTTAATAGCTATCATACTATCTGTTTCCAAAACACATCACAGCAATGACCTTTAAGAAAATTCCCCATTCACTTGTCTATTTTCTAATTTTTCCCCATGACTTCCTTTCAAAACCTAATGATAAATTAAGGCAGTTATCGCCCAAATTGGATACAAGTATGCCTATGCAGCTGTTTGGGTTTTGTTTTTTTTGTTTTTTTTTTCCAGATAGGTCATTCCTTAATCATTAAAGCATCAAAGTATGGGACTTCTTCCTGTAATCAAATATTTTTGGTGAAAACATTTAAAATTAGAACAACCATGAGTACATTGTTAAACAGAATGGAAAAACTCACATTAATTGTTAAGATAAAATATTAGACTCCAAAAATATTTTTTATCTTCTGCAGCAGCTGGTATCTGACTACCCCCCACCATTCTTTGCTCTCTTTTCTCTGCCATTGAGAACACTTTAAGATGACTTCAGTAGAAAAGTCTGAGAAGCACTGTTTCTGGTAATACCTCAGGGTGAAGGAGGGATTATAATTTTGCCTTGTAACCTGAGACACTTGAAAGACATCTAGAAATCTAAAGAGGGAAGAGTTTTCCAAGGGTTTTGTCTCTTAGCCCTTGATTAGTCCTAATTTAGGGGGTAACACATGAGCTTGCTGTTTCAATTTCAGCACATTGATCTCCAGGAGGATATTTTAAGTTAATTTTTAGCTACTTAACATGAGCATATGTACAATTTGGACATGTTACACACACACCCACACACACACACACACACACACACACACTGAAATTTCTTGAGACAGTAGGCCCAGGAGAGTAAACATTTAAATTCAAGAGTTAGGTCCTCACAAAGTACCCTAAGAATGGAGGTGACTTACAGTGAAAACATGAAGCCTAACCTCTGGGCCCCCAAGTTTTCAAAAAACTCTTTTTCTAGTTTTGGCCCCCACGGCCTGAATGGTCGAGGAGTTAAAGCTTGTCCCTGAAGCTGACTAAGAGAGAGTAGGCTCTGTCCCAAGAAGTGGCCTCCATATTGTTCAGAAAATTTGATGAATCTCAAAAAGTCTACTGTTCCTTTTATCAGCCATTCTCTTTGCCCTAGTATCTGGGCGAGCAGTTTATCCTGGATCCATAGAAACTTGGACAAAGAAAGTCAAGTGGGAATGCTCTCCTGTTTCTATGAATCTGAAGAGGTAGATTACTTGTGTGGAGTTGGGGAGGGGGGAATTTTAATCCATTTTAGATTCTTGATATAGGTGGTAAAGTCAGCGTTCAACAGCAGCTGTCTCAGTGGGCAAAGGCAGGCTAAATCAGTAAATTTCTGGGGATCAAGGGCCTGGAGTCTATAAAGGATTCTCAAGAGAATATCTGGCCATCTCCTGCTGTCATTTCAATTCTACTTGAGCTTTGCACCCAAAAAAAAAAATGCTTCATGCAAAGAACATATCACACTGTGCTTCAATTCGATGTATCTGAAAGGGATAATACCAAGGCATAAAGAGGATCTCATGCACTTTTTTGGCTTTTTTTTTTTTTTTTTTTTTTTTGCTATTGGTACTTTTGAATATTCACTGTCTCTTTGATTTTCAACCCTTATTTCTTAAATCACCATTGCCTTAAATCCCAACTGGGCCTTGTCTCCATAGTCTGTGAGTTGGGAGTTAGGTTAACTGATGTCCTTGTAAGTCCATTATCCTTTCAAAGGGAAAGAGTCAGGTTTATGAACCCATGACTTTCCCCATGCTTGGATTTCATAAGCTCCAAAAGCCTCAGACGGCTTGCTTCCCCACCTATTGACTCTCCCTCAAATTCCACTACTGGAACATCATGTTTTTAAGTTGAATGGAGTGTTCCTTATACAAATATAAAACCTCAGTGAGGAGTAACACTGAAAAATGCTTTAGCCATTTCAATTTTCTTTCCTTTCTAAGAGCTGAAGAGTGGGCTTTGATCAGTTGAAGAAGAGAGAAATGAGATATTCAGTCCCACTGAGGAGGAAGAAGAGGGCAGTCAGGGTGGGGCACAGTCAGCAACAGAAATCTCTCTCTTATGACCTGCCCAGAATGAAAATATGAATATCAAAGAGGAATGCTTTGCCCAAATTTCTAATATACTAGGTAACATATTACCCCTAGGAAGACAGACGTGACCTGCCTAGAATATATTCTCATCAACACCAATATAAGTTTTGTTCTATTTGTTTTATATCATTGTACACAATGTTTTGGATCCATTAAAACATAGTATAAATTTATAATGACCAGTACTTATCAAGCTAGTTTCTCTTGGTAAGTTACTTCCTAAGAATAGGCACATACACCCTGGGACATCTCATGAATCCTTGAGGGTCCCATTAAATGGATTACTAACTCAGTATATTAAACAGTACCCAGGTGGCTTTACAAAATACCCAACAATTCATAACAGGTAGTCTGTGTCCTGGGAGAATCTGTCTTGTTGATCATTTTTCTTGTGTCACACGTATCATAACTGACACTGCAACATTTTAGCTGCCTGTATCAACTTAAACTCTCATAATCTAACAAAAGTGCAAAACACAAACACACACATGTGTGCACACACATGTGCACACACACACGTGTGCACACACACAGAGTACACACTGCAGGAACTTTTTTTCTTATTCTTTCAAATATCATCTCTGGATACAAGCTGAAAATCTGCGCTTAAAGCTGTTCATTAATCTGAAAAACGTAAAGATCCAAACCAGTCTCTTTTCCATATCCTCAAAGTCTCCTACTCAGGCATGTTTTTTAAACCTAATGATTTAAGCCTTGCGCCTCAGTATACTGGATGCCGCATTTTCCTGGAAGCACCCTCACAGCTTGTGCTGGTCTCCTTTTCTTTGCAATTCACACAAAATCCCCATCATCACTTCCCCATGGTATTCTTTGCTCAGCTATTCAAGTAGGTGGCGTATTCACAGTAACAGAGTGGTACAGCAGAGAAAAGTCCTTCCCAGAGAAGCCTTGCTTCTTTGCAAGTCTCAGGCCTAAAACAGGTGCCCTTTAAACTGCATGGTCCTACAAAAGCATTCCCTGCTCTTTGTTTCCTCTGGAACCTACTCCTTCTAACTTTCCTGGGATGCGTTTCTCTCATTTTCTTGCTCTTTTTCACCGTCAGGTGAATTTGTTTTTATTGAATCCCCCTTTTCCCTCTTTCCCCTCTCTCCCTCTTGAAAACAAGATCCATTTTCTTTTGCTGTGGACTATAATTACTAAATAATGTACAAATATATGGCCGTGTATATTCTAAAGGAACAGCTGCAAAATTGCTAATATTAGGTCTAATTTAGCTACAATAAATTAGCAAATGTGTGGAAGCACAATGATGACAGCATAATTATAACAAAAGTCGATGTGTTGAAGTATATGGATGACAATACATACTAATTTTAGAGAGAAGGAAAAAAGAATCCTACACCAAATGAAATGCATGCGATGAACAGACGGGACTAATAGCTCAGACACATATACTTAATGCGGCCAGTCACTGTGAAAACAAAAAGATAGATGAAGCTGTTCAAAAATCTAGCGCTAACAAGCTCTGGAGTCTGAAACCATTAACTGTCAGGGGTAATAACATTCAAAGTGCTGAAGTGCAGTAAAACCGCCGCGCTTTCCTGGGATGGGGCCGGCGGTACCAGCACGCACCTGTGAAGAGGGCGCTAAATCTATCCCCGCATTCATTATAACAGAGGGAGGAAAAACAACACTAATAATGCAAAGTATAAACGGAAAGAGCAGACAGCAGAGAGTGACATTTGCATGGTCCCAGTCAGCTTGTTAGCTGAAGTGGGTTTTAATTAGCTATTTTCCAGCAAGCAAACGAGCAAATTAGTGGCAGCCGTAAACAAGAAGAGACAATCAGGCCCAAAGAAAAGCAAAAAGGATCAGGGTGACTTTGCAGGAGGTGAGGAGGGAAGGGCAAGGAATTACAAAGCTTTAACTGAAAACTTTTCTCAATCAGAGAATTAAAGAAGGTTTTCTCTCGAATTCACCTTAGGGATTAGCCCATCCTCCTTTCTTTTACAGGGAAGGACACTGAGGTTCATAGAGGCTAGCTAACTTGTGCAAGATTACACCTCTGAATACGGCTCTAAAAAACAAAACAAAAAAATAATGAAAAGCCCATGAAGGGGCATCTTCCAAATCAGGGTTTTCCCAGAACCTGCTTTTGAAATACTGTGAGTTGATCACCTCTTTAGGAGCACAGAGAAGTGTGGAACCATGTGGAAAATTTCCATGATAATCAATGGATGCAACTGGTTATAACTGTGGGTTCAACAGAATGATGGTAGTTTTGTATAGTCAAAAGTACCTTTTGAAAAAGTATTGTTCTGAACCAATACTCATCCCGTAGTGAGAACTAGGTGCTAAGGGTAACTTTTACTGTCTGGTAGGATGTGCAGACAGACATTAAAAATGGTGGGATGCAGACTCTGATGTAGCACATCAGAGATGCTACTAAGCTTAAAGTGGGGAGCCATGAGGAACATTTGAGAGGAAGGGCCATCAAACCTGGACCCGAAGATGCACAGCAGAACACCAGCCTCCTCACAACTCGACGATAAGCAAGCACCGATGAATTGAAGGTAGTCACTTCTGTAAAAAGGAATTTAAAAGAACCATTTGTTTCACTGGACTAGACAGGAAAAGGACTCCAAATGCATAAACAAAGAGATGTGTCATATAGTTTTTTTCGTACAATTTCATCTGATTCACAACTGGAAATATACTGTGAAGAAAGCATAAAATAATGGGGAAATGGGGGGAAGCTTGAAGTGGGGAATAAAAGAAGTCAGTGGGCTTATTCCCTTATGTCATAAATTCACTCACTATATTAAGAATTAAATGTATTGAAGCATGATATAACCCAAGGGAAATGCAAAAAGAAAATATAACAGCCAGGACAAAAGACTGAAGCAAATATTACCACAACATTTGACCCTGCTGCAGATAATAAACTCAGGGACAGTTTACATGAAGGAGAGTAGAAAATTAAAGGCTGTATTTATCAGGAGGCATCAAATGCATAATCATTAAAATGTGCATTTACAGACTCACTATGATATGGGAGATATTTCAAAGAGCAGAAAATCGGTCCTCGATCTTGACTTCACTATCCAAAGAAAGACTTCAAATTTGATATACAAAAAGGGATGGACAAACACAGAAAAATGAAAAGAGTATGTGTCCTCTCTCAACTGCACAGTTAAATGAGATATATATGCATATCATTTCAGTTCAGTTGTACAGTCGTGTCCAACTCTTTGCAACCCCATGGACTGCGACAGACCAGGCCTCCCTGTCCATCACCGACTCCTGGAGCTTACTCAAACTCATGTCCATTGAGTCGGTGATGCCATCCAACCATCTCATCCTCTGTTGTCCCCTTCTCCTCCTGCCCTCAATCTTTCCCAGCATCAGGGTCTTTTACAATGACTCAGTGCTTCACATCAGGTGGCCAAAATACTGGAGTTTCAGCTTCAGCATCAGTCCTTCCAATGAACACCCAGGACTGATTTCCTTTAGGATGGACTGGTTGGATCTCCTTGCAGTCCAAGGACTCTCAAGAGTCTTCTTTTACAATGACTCAGTGCTTCACATCAGGTGGCCAAAATACTGGAGCTTCAGCTTCAGCATCAATCCTTCCAATGAACACCCAGGACTAATTTCCTTTAGGATGGACTGGTTGGATCTCCTTGCAGTCCAAGGGACTCTCAAGAGTCTTCAACACCACAGTTCAAAAGTTTCAGTTCTTTGGTGCTCAGCTTTCTTTATGATCCAACTCTCACTTCCATCCATGACTACTGGAAAAACCATAGCTTTGACTAGACGGACCTTTGTGGGCAAAGTAATGTCTCTGCCTTTTAATATGCTGTCTAGGCATATAGTATATATTAATATATAATTAAATATACATAGTATTTAATTAATCAAAGTATATATTAATTTTTCATTCATCCAACATTTATTGAGCTCCTACTATATGCAAACATTGAATTAGACACTGGTTACACAGATATGAATAACTCTAAAGGTCATTCAAGCATATCTATTTCTTTTCCTACCAGTCAGTCAGATATTGAAACAGCTAAAGACAATGATCATGTTCTCTGATTCTTCTTTTCTGATGTTTAACAATCATATTTACTTCATCTTTTTTCATGTGCAATTTCCAACTACATTCAACCTTTCTGCTCTAGTAGTCAGATTGTTTCTATCCTTTCAAAAGCATGATATTCAAAATAGTATTATGTTTAGTACAGATTTAAACCTAATTATTACCTCTTTTGATCCAGATATTACTTCATTAACCTAACCTAAAATCACATCTGCATTTTCAGCAGTCACACACGATGTTAGCTATATTTAAGTTTGCTATTAACCAGTAGCTCTAAAATAGTATCCTATGATGATAATATCATACATTTGGAAGACAATTGCAGGATTTTAATCCATCAATGTAAAACTTTGTTAGATTTTATCTGTATTTCAGCCTTTAAAAATTATGTTGATTCCAATTCTATTACCTAATATACTCACTACATCTCCCCCTACACCAATACTATGTCATCTCCAAATCTGTTTAGAAAATTTCTACATTTTTACTCAATTATTTATGAAAGTAGGAAAGATAAGGCAAAATACCTTTACAGGGTATCCACTGAAACATCCCTTCTGACATAAAGCAATTAACAATAATTATTGTTAATTGGTTTGTGAAATGATTCACTTATCTTAGACCCTAACCCAGACTTAAGACTTGGAATTAAGGAAAGGTAGTTTATTTGGGAAGTTTCCTCAGAAAGTCCTGGTGAAGGAGAGTGGCAAGTGAAGCAGGGGAACAGGGGAAGGGAAGCAAGGAAGTAGACACAGGACTCTTCGTTGAGGGATGAGAAAACTGGGGTACAGAGCCATGCACTTTCCTCTCTCACTGATTGAGTGCCGTTGACAGAGGAGTTAACTCCCTGGCCTGTACATGGGCCAAACTCACTGCTGGGGACCGATAAGTCCTCAGGCAGAAAGTGGCAGGTGCTTGCAGTAATGAGCTATCAGGATGCTGAGTGCTGAGGGGATACGGACGGGGCGCCAACATCTGCTACACTGCAGCTCATCCAGTAAGACTGCATAAGACTTCTTTTCAAGTCTCCCTCAAATTGAGATACATAGAACCAATCCCATCACCCACACTCATTCATTCCTTTGCACGGTTTGAACATTCTTTGTTGCCTAAAGTTGCAGACACAATGTTTATTGTCTGATGCTCTGTAACTTGAGTAATCTTGTCCAAAAATGATATTCATCTTAAAACTTGTAAGTCAATTTGAACCCTAGTGATTTTAGCTTAAGTATCTCCTACCAATCTTTTAATGGTGTCTTTATAATACTCTGGAGAACTAACACAGGCTAATCAATCACAAACCTATAGAATACTTTTTTATTTCCTTCTCATTTTTTATAAGTCATGCATCCCCATTATTAAATATTTCTTCTGATTTTTCAAGTTTCTGAGGCCACCAAAGCATTTTTGTTTTCAGGATTATAGTAATTCCCCATGCCAACCAAATGAAGAAACTAGAATTCTGGGGGAATAAACATAACAAACATACTTATAAATGCACAGCTGAGACTTCCCTGGTGATCTGGTGTCTAAGACTCAGCACTCCAAGTGCAGGCAGCCTAGGTTCAATCCCTGGTTGGGGAACTAGATCCCAAAGGCTGCAACTAAGAGTTTATGTGCCACAAATAAAAACATCCTGCATGCTGCAACAAATGACCCTGCGTGCCACAACTCAGATCTGGTGCAGCCAAATATATAAATAAGCATTTTTTAAAATGCACAACTGAATTTATAGGAAATTTCAGTGGTTAGGAGACTTGAATTTTAATAGTGTGTGGTGGTAAATTTGGACTCACACAAAATGGTGACTTGAAAATACCTCCTGTTTCCAACCTGAAAAAAACTAAATCTTCACAAAACTATATCCTTAACTCAAAAGTTTAGCTGGAGAAAACTCCTGTTAACAAAAGAGATAAAAAGACACTGTTCTGTCTAATCATGGAATCCAAGTAAGATAAAATAGTCTCCCCCCATAATTTGAGCCATGCAGGTTTGGGGCTAAAATATGTATACACTATGATCCTCAAAAACTTAAGGCAGTGAAACTACCTTACATGATATTGTAATGGTAGATAAAGGCTATTATGTATTTGTCAAAACCCATAGAATGTACAATAACAAGAGTGAACTCCATTGTAAGCTATGGGCTTTGGGTGATAATGATGTATAGACACAGGCTTACTGATTGTCATAAAGGTACTGCTCTTGTTGGGATTTTGATAGTGAGGGGGGCTGTGCCTATGTGGGGGCAGTGTATATACGAAATCTCTTTATGTTCTGTTCAGTTTTGCTGTGAATCTAAAACTGCTCTAGTTAACAAAATCTAGTTTACAAAATAAAGAATAAAACCATAATCATTAAATACATTGATTTAAAGGAAAAAAATATAAATACTTATACCAAAAAATTAGGCTTCCCAAGTGGTTCAGCAGTAAAGAACCCGCCTGCAATGCAGGAGATGCAGGTTCTGTCCCTGGGTCGGAAAGATCCCCTGGAGTAGGAAATGGCAATCCACTCCAGTATTCCTGTCTGGAGAATCCCATGGATAGAGGAGCCTGGAGGGCTACAGTCCATGGGGTCACAAAGAGTCGGACACAGCTTAGTGATGACAACAACAAATACCAAAAATTTTAAGTCTGGATAATTATTATGTTGCTTCAATCAAAAGGAGAGATAAAATTCCAATTTCATATAAACTATTCCAAGGAATAAAAATATAAAAATAAATCCATCTTAATTCATTACAAAGCTAATCATACTGTAATACTGAAAACAGAATCAAAGGGAAAAACAATCACTGGCTAATTTCATTTTTGAATACAGATGACAAATCCAATGTATTAAGAACAGCCACCATAATATCATGACCCAATTGGATTTATACCAATAAGGCAAGAATTCACTAGAATTTGAATATCTATTAATTTAAAATGAGAAAAATAACATTTAAACACATATAAGAAAAGCAAGACTAATATCCCAAGACCTGTTTATGGTTAGAAAGAAAGTCTTCAGTAAACTGAAAATAGAATAAATATTCATAATCTCATATCTGCCCCAAAAAATACAGTGGACAATACGCATAAAGGTTAAAATTTAGAAATGCAAATGAGAAATGAATGCTATACTCAGTTGAAAATGTTTTCTAAAATTATAAGAATTGCAAAGAAGCAACAAAAATATCGGTTTGGCTTAGTTTAAAAGCTCAAAAGCATTTTAACATGTTGAAATTAAAGAGCTCAGCAATGTCATGGGATTAATGTACCAAAAAAAAATCACATTTGTATACACCAACAAAGAACAGAACATGTAATCAGTGGTCATCAGCAGCCATTCAGTAATCCCAGTGGGATAATTTTTGAGAGTCCTAGGATACAATGTTTCTGGTCCATGGACTTGTTCTCATTTTGTACTTGCACTGATGCATACTTTTATATTCTCTTTACCTATTTTATACTGACTTTCTCTTTCACATAAGTCTTTGATGGTCTTTTCAGTTAGTTCTTTTAAGAATTGCCTTCTTCTATGCATCCCTTAATATTATACCATAAACTCCATGCACAAAAAGTAGCATTTCCTTACTTTTCTCCTTGCCAGTCAAATCTTTCTCTTGCCCTCAGCTATTTTTCAAGTTTCATATGGTATTCAAGTTTCTCTGAAACTTCACAGTGTGGTTCAATTCTCTCATATTTGTCCTGGACCTATTTCTTTCTATTATTTATTTCTATCATTTTGAAATTTGAACTACCTAGAGAGTTCTTTATTATTTACTTCAGTTTGTTTAGGTACCAATCACTGTTCTTCTATATTAGAAATATTTGCATAGCTGGTATTGTGTTATCTGAAGACTTTGCAAGATGTGTGAGGATTCTCTTTTAGAGTCTCATGCTGTGAATCTGCCCTTGTTTCCCCAAGTTAATCTTTCTGCCTGTATCATTTAGGATGGTCAAGCTTAGGCTGTGTTGACAATTTCAAAATCACAATGTTTTATGACAAGTAAAATCTCTTGCTCCTATTACATGTCATTTGTGGTTCTGCTATGGCTCAGCTTCATGTCATCATTATTCCATATCCCAGGTTGATGGACCTGCCTCTATTTATAACATTGCCTGTATCAGGAGAAAAGAGACATGTTATTCTTACAGTTTCTGTTCTAAAGTGACACATGACATACTTTTACCACTTTTCTTTAGCCAAGATATTCATACATACAGCCACTGCTAATTTGAACAGAACAGAGTTGCATAATGCCCTAGCAGGAAGGATCACTAGTCAAAAAATCTACCACAGTCCATCCTTCCAATCACCGAATACTGAGTTCAACACCACTAGACTGACAGGTCCTTTTTTTTTTTCCTTTTAGTACTTTAATGATATTGTTCTATTGTCACTTGACTTTTGTAGCATCCAATGATGTCAGCTGTCTTTCTTTGTCCCCTTTTGGCCTTTTCTCTGACTATTTTTACAATTTTACATTTTTTTTTCTTTCATTTTTAGTTTTCAGCAATTTGATTCTCATATACTTTGGTGTGTTTTTCATAGTTTCTTCTACTTTGAGCACAATGAATTTTTTCAATCTGTACATTTCTAATTTCTACCACATTTGGAAAATTTTAGGTCGTTATTTTTTTTAATATGTATCTGTCCCTCCTCTTCCTTTATTTAACCACCAACATAGATTGTCTTGGAGTTTCCCAAAGACTGTTGCTGCTGCTGCTAAGTCGCTTCAGTTGTGTCCAACTCTGTGCAACCCCATAGACGGCAGCCCACCAGGCTGTACCGTCCCTGGGATTCTCCAGGCAAGAACACTGGAGTGGGTTGCCATTTCCTTCTCCAGTGCGTGAAAGTGAAGTTGCTCAGTCCTGTCTGACTCTTCGCGACCCCATGGACTGCAGCCTACCAGGTTCCTCTGTCCATGGGATTTTCCAGGCAAGACTACTGGTGCTCTATTCTTTTTTCCCCAACCCCAGTCTCTATTTCATTTTGGAAAAATTTTACTGCTGATTTCAAGGTCACTGATTTATTTCTGCAAAGTTTAATCTGATATCAGTCCAGACTAGTTTATTTTTCATTCTATTTGTTTTATTTTTAATTTCTAGAAGTTTCATTTGAGTCCATTTATGTCTTCTAAGATCATGGCATCCAGTCCCATCACTTCATGGCAAATAGATGGGGAAACAATGGAAACAGTGACAGACTTCATTTTCTTGGTCTCCAAAATCATTGCAGATGGTGAGTTCAAGCCATGAAATTAAGACACTTGCTCCTTGGAAGAAAAGCTATGACAAACCTAGACAGCATATTAAAAATCAGAGACATTACTTTGCCAACAAAGGTCTGTCTAGTCAAAGCTATGGTTTTTCCAGTAGTCATGTATGGATGTGAGAGTTGGACTATAAAGAAAGCTAAGTGCCGAAGAATTGATGCTTTTGAACTGTGGTGTTGGAGTAGTCTCTTGAGAGTCCCTTGGACTGCAAGGAGATCCAACCAGTCCATCCTAAAGGAAACTAGTCCAGATATTCATTGGAAGGATTGATGCTGAAGCTGAAACTCCAATACTTTAGCCACCTGGTATGAAAAACTGACTCATTGGAAAAGACCCTGATGCTGGGAAAGATAGAAGGCAGGAGGAGAAGGGGAAGAGAGAGGATGAGATGGTTGGATGGTATCACCAACTCGATGGACATGAGTTTGAGCAAGCTCTAGGAGTTGGTGACGGATAGGGAAATCTGGCATGCTGCAGTCCATGCGGTTGCAAAGAGTCAGACACAACTGAGCAACTGAATTGAGCTGAACTGATATCTTCTACATCTCTCAGCCTCAACCTGTGAATATGGAGTATATTTATAATAGTTATTTTTAACATCCTTGTCTGCTAATTTGATCATCCCTGTTACTCCTGAGTCTGAATTACTGACTGATTTTTTTTTTTTTTTAGTTATCAGTCATACTTTCCTAATTCTTTGTATGCCTTCCAATTTTCTTTTGTATGCAGGACGCTATGAATTTTATGTTGTGTGGATGATTTTGTTGTATTTCTTTAAATAGTGTTGACCTCTTTTCTGGGATGCAGTTAGATTACCTGGTATTATTTTGTTTTGTATAGAATTGCTTTGAAGCTTTGTTAAGTTAGGTCATTATTCTAGGCATAATTTGACCCTACATCTAAGACAATTTTCTTCTAAGTATTTTATCCAATGTGTCATATATTTTGAAATCTCATTTATTCTGATTGACACAACAGAAACTGTTCTCAGTCCATGGTTAGCTTCAGGAGTTGTTAGCCTGGATTTATTTCCAGTGGTTCTTTCTCTAGGTTTGGATATTTTATTCTCCTGCATGAACAGACTGGTACTCTGCCAAAAATTCAAGGGCATATCTCTGCAGATCTTCCAACCTCTGTCTTTGTGAACTCACTTTGCACCAATATTTTAGCCTCCCTAAATTCCAATCAATGTCTCTAAAACTCATGCCATGAGATTCCATGGCATTAATCTGCTTTCTCTGTCCCAGTATAGCAGAGGGTATACATGCTCTATGAGGTAAACTGGGGCAATCACACAGCTTGCCTTATGTGAAAGAAAGTGAAAGTGTTAGTCACTCAGTCGTGTCTGATTTTTGCGACCCCAGGGACTATAGCCCACCAGCCTCCTCTCTCCATGGAATTCTCCAGGCAAGAATACTGGAATGGGTAGCCATTCCCTTCTCCAAGGGATCTTTCCAACCCAGGGATCAAACCCAGATCTCCTGCATTGCAGGGGGATTCTTTACTGTCTGAGGCCCCTGGAAGCCCACAGCTAAGCTTATAATCAGGGATAATAATCATGTGCAGTCTGTCATATAATATGCTTTATATGTGTCTGGTTTCTTAGTTGGTTAATGTAAGAAAGTAAATCTGGTACTGTTACTCTCTCATGGTCATATCCAGAATTTTCTTAATTTTCATTTAGTAAAAGAATGACATTACACAGAATGTGCCATTGTGCTTGTGGTTGCTGTATTTTATTTGAGAATGCTGATGAGGGTTAGGGGCTTTAAGTATTAGCCCCACAGTCTGGGGCTCACATATGTGAAACATAGTTCATATATGCTATCTATCTTGAATAATAAACTGATACATATTAGTTAAGGCAATATTTTCAGTCTCAAAAAATGATGTTATATTTGCTTGAGATGTTAATATGAATAGTCCCATGTGCAGAACTCAATCCAACATTGTGGATTTTGAACGCCATTCAAATATTGGGGAGAAGAAAAGACATGTAAGGATAGGGAGTTTATACATATCAAGCAAAACTGGATTTTTTAAAATAAGATATAACACAAAGGCATGTAAACACTTTGGCCACATTTTCATAACTGTCCCTAGGTGAATTTAAAAATGCACTGTCCAAATACTTTTCACAACCAAAACTTGCATAATTGTATCATAAAACTTCCTTGAAAAAAACTTTCCCCAAATTGCTGGCTCAATGAAACATTTGAAATGCTCATTTACAGATGCCAGCTATTTCCCTACATACCAGTGGGTCTCAGAGAATATAAGCCTATGCTTATGCCAGACACCCCACATGTGCATTAGTTTTCATGCAAACCAAACAAAAATAATAGAAAGCAAAGGGGATTTAGAGTTGGTATGTATCAGTATCCATACCAATCATGCCAATCCAGGAACACATGATTGTTTGTTTGTTTTATCACCAGATATAAACTTTGGTGTGAAATTTTTAATGGTTTTCACTTTAAAACCCATTTTATGGTGAATGGGTCATACTTTGATAGACTCTGAGCTTTTCTGGGTAAAATGTATCCTTTAAAACATACGGCCAAAAAAGTCTCTTGCTTACAACAACAAAAACATGTTTTTATCAGTTATATAAAATAGAGTCAAAATGTTAGTATTTGCTTATATATTCCTCAATAGATATTAAAGAAAGATATCACAACAACAAAATGTTTGAACAACATGGACCTTGATTAAAATTCACTTTTTCTTCTGATGAACTAAGCAGATTTCAAAAGAACCTTCACCCCCAGCATATGGCTAAAGCAATCATAGTATTTGAAGGTTCTGGCATGCTCTAGTTTTATTCTTGGTTTTTTTTTTCATTACTGTCCAGGAAGAATAGTACACCAGATTCAAATATATGAATGTACTACTCTAAATTATCTGTCTTTGAAATATTAACTGGTTTTTCATCGTTTTGAAATTAATATGCATTTATAGAGCTAATTTGATATATTTACAATCTTTTAAAACTTTTCTTTCAAATATCTCTGTCATTCTGTATCTAAAATTTTATAGTACTTTCTTTCTCACAGCATAAAGAGATTTTCAGTTGAGTTTGTATATTTTTAAATTAAATAAATTTGTTTATGTCAAAAGAAAAAGATGCATATAAAACTTATTTTATCCAGCATTAATAACTCCTTTCCCATTATGTGCTGTTACATACTGTCATAATGGTTAGGCTATCTTCATAACTGATATTATATGCCCTAGCTAAAGGCCATAAGGTTTCTCTTATGGCTCCAAAGATATTCGTGCTACCTATTTTTCTAGTCTATTAGGCATTGTAATGATGTACTTAGATGTTCTTTAAAGACTGTCTTAGGCACCTCATAGATCAAAATGGTTCCTCTGAAGCAGTTACCAGATCTGTTACGCAATTACATAATTAAGTCCGTGTAGTAAAAATCTTAACAAAACTCTTTTAAAAAATAAGCAGTGTGCACTGGAGCAACAGATAACTTTGACTGCAAACTGAAAGTAGAGAGAAAGTGGTAATATATTCAATGTAAAGGTCTCTCAATACTAATTTTTATATTGAGATCTCATCTCTCAAAAGAAATCTCAGGGGAGTTGGGTCTGGCCTCTCAGTTGTCCAGAGCATTGGTTGATGGTTTTATTAGTGACATTTCAAGAGAATTTCTTCTGCATAAACTTGTCCATCCATCTTCCTCAGAAACATTCATAAATTCACTATAATTTGGGGCTACCAAAAAGATAAACAGTGACTAAAACACTAAATAAAAAGAATGTTCTTCATATTATCACTTAGTATAGTTTAAGTCATTTGAATTCTGCTACATCCTATGTAGCTCTAGTATATAATCTTAAATACCGGTTACTTATATGCATTTGCAAAGTAATTTGCAAATTAAATAACATAATAAAATTTGGAGCTAGTGCTTGCCCCAAAACTCACAAATATAATACTTTTTAAAAAACACCATTGGCACAGAAATACATAGACATTATGTTACTAAATTACCCAAATTTGAAATCAATATATCAACACTGCCTTCCGTTATTGCCCACCCCTCATTGTATAAGAGCCAGAAACAAAGATCCATCTAACCTATAGGGGAACAGATATTCAAGGCCAAATAGTCACTTAACACTTGATCCTTTCAAAACATCCTATCTTTCAGACTCCACAAATCCTCAAGTGACTGCAACCCTTGACTTGCATGTTGTATCCAACTGATTCTTAATTACCATTTTACCAGGTCTCTCTTCATTCTCCCTACAACCAACCACATGTGAAATTTTATGTCCTATTCATTTCTTATTCTCATCAGTTAATTTGGAATGTTGTTTCCTATTACTGCATTTTCACTTTGACAAAAATTAACAGCGACAACTCTGAAGGTCACTTGTTGCTAATTTTTAAAGAAGGAATATGTCAAACCAAAGTGCTTGTGTTTCCTCTGTATTAATTCACTGTGTTGGTTTTCTACTGTTACACAACAACCACTCTAAAGGTTAGAGGCTTAAAACAATGATTTATTATTATGCCTCACAGTTCTGTGAGTTGACTGGGTTCATCTGGGTTGTAATCACTTCTGATCACTTATGTGGTCATGGTTAGACAGTAGCTGGGACCAGAGTTATCTGAAGATCTGACTGGACTTTAATGTTCAATGTGACTTCTACACTCACATTTCTGGACTCTCAGCTGTAAGATTTGAAAAACTAGGAGCTGGACATGTCTTTCCACATGACCTCCCTCCATTGCTGGCTGCGGTTCCTCACAGCATGGCAGTTTCAGAGTAATAGCCAGTTTTTCATCCAAAAGCATGTTCCTTCCAAGAGACCACCAGGTGTAAGCCACCAGTATTTATATGACCCAGTCTCAGAAGATATGCAATGCAATACCACTCTGTTGTATTATTTGGGTTACTCAGGGAGACTACAAAAGGGTGTAAATAGGGATAAGGGTATAAAAGGGTATAAATTGGTATAAAAAGGGAGATGTAGTTCCTGGGGGGATCATGTTTGGATAAACGGATGGTTCACACTCATCAGATATGTTACCTCACTTAGCAAATATTTGTCAAAGCAGGATAAACAACCTAGGGAATAAGATCAAGCAAGGTATAAGTCAGTAAAAACATCCCTGAAGTCACCATGATAGCTATAAAAATTTGTATTGTCTCTGATGAGCTCCTATATTGTATAAGCCTACAGACTCCTCCAGCCCTATTGCTGTTGTTGTGTGTTAGTCGCTCAATCAGGTCCAACTCCTTGCAACACCATGGACTGTAGCCCACATAGCTCCTCTGTCCATGGACTTCTTCAGGCAAGAATACTTGAGTAGGTTGCCATTCTTTTCTCCAGGAGATCTTGACCCAGCGATCAAACCCAGGTCTCCCGCATTGCAGTCAGATTCTTTACCATCTGAGCCACCAGGGAAGTCCTCCTATTGTTGTTGGAGAAAATTAATTTAGGCTCTCACTCACTCCATAGTACTCAAATAAATTTCAGAGTTCAAATTGCCTTAAAAATAATCATACCATGACAACTATTTAAATCCTTTGGTGATCAAAGAACGAGAAACCAAGTTTCTATCAAATTATGTTATATACACACACATGCACACACACAAATATGCTATCTGCTGGCAGGGGTGCAGTGAAACAGTCACATTCATATCCTGCTGATGGAAGCTTAAATAGCTACAACCCCTTTGGAAAGGAATTTACAGCATGTTCATCCTGCTTGACCTGGTCATACTACTTTTTGGAACTGAGGTAATTCAGAAAATACACTGAACTACAGAGAAGTCTTTTCATACAAAGATGTTTATCTCAAGATTATTTTGTGGATGAAGGAACTAAGAGTTAAAGAAGCTGAATCACTTCCTCGAGTTTGCAAAAACAGAGGAATAAAAGCTTCCCAGGTGGCTCGGTTACTAAAGAATCCATCTGTCCATGCAGGAGACGTAGGATACATGGGTTCAATCCCTGCCTGGGTCAGGAAGTTTCCCTGCAGATGGAAATGGCCATCCACTCCAGTGTTCTTGCCTGGAGAATCCCATGGACAGAGGAAACTTGTAGGCTATAGTTCAAAGCATCACAGAGTCGAACATGACTGAGCACACATGCACCTCCAGGCAAGAATTTGAACCCACACACTCTGTCTTCACATTCCTGCGTTCATGACCACCTTGCTATCATTTCTGGTGAACAACTTTAGGTTAAAAAAAAAAAATCACACATATACACACACACTGTTTCAGAGAGAATACAAATGCAACTAGTTTACAAAATAAAATATGCAGGAAACAGCAAGATTGGGAGGATATAAACTAAAATACTGATAACAGCTGCCTTTAAGTGGTGATATTCTGGGTTGTTTTCCCTTCTCCTTTATATGTTTTTAAGAAGTTCTCGAATAAAAAAGAAGTTTTTTAGGTCCGTAGGGGAAAGGAAGATTTGTTGTTTTTTTTTTAATCCTGAGTTGCTATTCCTTTCTGTACAGATAAGGAGCCCAGCTCTGTGCATATTTATCACAAATAACCTGGGGATGTAGAATTTTAACACAAGCTAGGAAAGTTGGAATTAAGAAAAGAACCTGGGGAGATCCTTAAAACTTAGAAAGACAAATGCCACCTTTCACTTGATAAGTGATAAGTGGTTATCCTTTCACATGATAAGAAAGAAGTCTCCAGGGACTTGGTCAATGGCCAAAGTGCTGGGATCACAGAGTTCCTAGAGTTCTGCAGAGTCAGATTTACCTGGAAAGAACCAAGACAGCAGCTTTCCTGATATTTATTAGCTGCAGGTTATAGATGAGGTATGCAACCAGGCCTAGGTTTTTTGTTCATCATGATTGATTCACTGATTGATTAACTCTTGCACAAAACTACATATAGATTCAGCAATATAATAATTCCTTAAAGTATTCATGTTCATGATTTTATTAAAAATTTTTGTAAACAATGATACATTGAATGGAAAGCTGGCATATCCTTATTTTCTCACAGAGTGCATGTGGCCTTTTCAGTCTCCAAGAAGTCAGTGGTGGTGGTTTATCTGGACAAGTGACAATATAACATAAATAGATCTGTGGACTTGCCTATCACTCAAGTGATAAAGAATCTGCCTGCAATGCAGGAGACCAGGGTTCAGTCCATGGGTCGGGAAGATCCTCTGGGGAAGGGAATGGCAACCCACTCCAGTATTCTTGCCTGGAGAATCCCATGGACAGAGGAGCCCGGTGGGCTACAGTTCGTGGGGTCACAAAGAGTCAGACACGACTGAGTAAGTAACACACACAGGCCTGTGGGTATTCGCGTTACAAACTCCTAATTCTGTTGACAGAAAGTATCACAGAACTGTAAGTAATGCGAAGATTCAAGAGGCTCATTTCACTATCCATCCCTGGGTTCACACCTCCTTCTTTGGTGACTCCGCGGGAGAGCAACAAGGGGAAATGGTAACTTGAAAACAAATAGGCAAGAGCTCATCCCGGTTATAAGAGTTCCCTTCTTTTCTGTCACTATTTTTTATTGGAGGATAATTGCTTTACAACGTGGCATTCCTTTCTGCTGTCCAACAAGGTGGATCAACCACAAGGATACATATATCCCCTTCCTCCTGTGCCTCCCTCCTAGAGCACCGAGCTGAGCTCCCTGCCCTTTAGAGTAGCTTCCCACTAGCTGTCTACTTCACACGTGGTAGCGTGTATATGTCA
The DNA here is from genome assembly GCF_963930625.1 of Muntiacus reevesi. Classification (NCBI taxonomy): domain Eukaryota; kingdom Metazoa; phylum Chordata; class Mammalia; order Artiodactyla; family Cervidae; genus Muntiacus; species Muntiacus reevesi. The sequence goes on from NC_089268.1 coordinate 39,552,530, forward strand.
ATGCTATTGTCCCAATTCATCCCACCCTCCCCTTCTTCCCCTGTGTCTGCAGGTCCATTCTCTATGTCTGGGTCTCTATTCCTGCCCTAAAATAGGTTCATCGGCACCATTTTTCTAGATTCCATATGTATGCGTGAATACGCAGAGGTTGCCTCCAGTAGTTTCCCAGGCTTGTCCCTCTAGTATCTCTGGGGTTGGTGCCAAAGCCAAATTAACACGGAGCAATTTGAATTTTAGAGATGAAAGGGAAGATCGGACACCAATAAAAATCTGTCTCATAAAAACACGGTTGCTTTTCTGAGCTGAGGAAGTTTAATTATTGTTGATTCTCTCAGAGTTTGTAGCCTGATTGTGATTATCCTTAGTGAATTAGACCAAATATCTTCCTTTCCTGGAAAATGAGTCCTTTCCCTCTTCTCTTATTCATCATCTACTTCCAACCCTTCTCCTCCTCTCCAGCAAGTTCTCCCCTCCCTTCAGAGTCAAGCTTAATTAATTATTGACACTACTATAGGCCTTTTTCATCATTCCTCCCTACAACAGATCACCCCTTTCCTAAACTCTAAGGCATATCAATAACCATATCTTAAATCTTTTTTTTCTTATAGAAAGATTATCTCTTATCTATGGTAACATTGCCAAATAAAATAATGGATACCCTGCTAGGGGTTGAGTTGTATCCTCCAAAAAGATATGTTGAAATTGTAACCTCTGGTGCTTCTTAATGTGATTTCATTTTTAAATAGGGTCTTGGCAGATGTAATTAAGTTAAAAATGAGGTCATTAAGTGGGCCCTCATCCAACAGGCTCAGTGTCCTTAGAAGGAGAGGAAAAGACATATACAGGGAGAATAACTGTAAAGACTGAGGCAGAAAATGGAGCAATGCAGCTGCAAACCAAGGATTTGAGGCTATCACCTGAAGCTACGAGAGAGAGGCCTGGAATTGACTCTCCCGCAGAAAGAATAAACACTACTGATGCTCTGAATTCAGACTTCTACCTCCAGAACTGGAAGAAAATCAATTTCTGTAATAGGAAGTCACCAGTTCTGCAGTCCTTTGCTATGGCAGCCCTATGAAGTTATACACCATCCACCTGCAACCTTTTCTTTCCCTGTATCACCAGGTTGTCTATCTCTTAAGTCCATGCCTATATCCTTAATTTGTTTTTTTTTTTAATTCCTTAGAGTAGAAACTGTATCTTGATCTTTTTTTACTTATAGAGAGATTATCTCTTATCTATGGTAGGGTGGCCAAATAAAATACAAGATACCCAGTTAACTGGGCATCCCAAATTTTTATTTCCTAAATTGGGCAACCATAATTTATGTACAAAAGAGATGAACAATAAATACTTTAGAAGTAAATGGTTGAATCCCTAGTTATCAATTTTATGAAAAGTTCTTTCTTAACGTCTATAACAGTCAATCATCAACAGGTACACTGAGAAACTTAACTCTATCTTCTATTAAATTTTGGTGGCCCACACCTGGAATATTGATTAAGATGTTATAAGGATACATCAGAAGTAGAGAAGATCAAAAAAGAATAATTATGTTGGTCAGAAATATAAAGGCAGGTGTTATTGTGAAGAAAGGAACTAAAGAGTTTCAGACTCTGCTATATGAAAATGTTGAGTTGAAAGATTCATGATCAAAATCTAGAATCATAACAGATATTAGTGAAATGATTAGTTTGCCAAACTTATAAAGACGAGGCTGAAAATGAAACTAATATTAAATGATTACTTTTCTGTCATGCCTTTTACATACATTAATTCATTTCACCTGTGTTAGCACGTAGGTATTAACAGCTCTGCATTTCTGAGATAAAAGAACAAAGGTTTGGAGGTCAAAGTTGGGATTCAAACTCAAGATCCAAGATCCACACTCTTTCCACACTCACAGAGTGCTTCTCTAAACCTCTGTTCCCTGAGCAGTGCAAATGAGAAACAATTAAAGGAAGCACATATTTACTAAGTAGATAATACATTTTAAAAAATCCATTGATGCAGAGTGCAGCCTGGCAGCAAATATAAACTGATGCAAAATTTATGGATAAATTTATGAGTAAGAAAGCCATTAGGGCAAGATGATTCACATAGAACTTACTTTTAAAATTGACATCAGAAACTACTAGAACTTCTAGAACACCTGGCTAAATTGACATGGGGTCTATTTCAGGATGACCTTCTCCACATTCTTGTGCAAATGATAAACTTAATACAAAGTCCATTTACTTCATTATCATTTAGTGTTTTCAGGAGCTACAAAAACTGAATCATGTATTATAAAGAGCACTGTATTATAATCGTAGACTCTCAGGCTGCCTCATTCTGTTACTTACTAGCTATGTGACAACAGAATTAAGTCACAAGCAATCTGGGCTCAGTTTCCCTCCTCTGAAAATGATGGGCTGCTTTTTAATTCCTATTTAATGAGCACTTCAGAGCAAACTATGTGCTGCTTTTATTTTATTTTATTTTATTATACCAATACTTTTAAACTACCAGTTCCCCCACATCTTAAATAAAACTCTTCTTTATGTCTTTGTACTTCATTCTTTTATCCTATAAACTGATCTCCCACTCCATGTCAGGCACTGTGCTATACGTAATAAACAAGAGAGACAAGGTCCTTACTCTTATTAAGATCAAAAATTAAGATTAAGAACAAAAAGGAATAATTAGAATGGTCAGAACTAGGCAGATGTCATTGTCAAGAGACCCTAAAATAATAAATAAATAATTACAATTTTAATAAACGCTTTGAAGGACAATTATAGAGTCCTGAGAAGCTCTTTAACACTTCAACTTGATACAAGTCTCTAGGGTGAGGGAAAACTTCCCTGAGGAAATTAACATGTAAATTTTAACTTGAAGGGTGATGAGAATTTGGCAGATAAAGAGGTTGAGAGAGAGCATTCCTGATAGAACATCAAGTGTGAAGGCTCCGATTCAGGAAGGAGTTTGGTTCTAACAGGAAACAAAGGAAGGTCAACACAATGAAGTGGAGTCCAGGTGGATTCAACAGCTGAGATGTGACTGAACAGTCACAAAGGGATAACTTTGAACACGGAATGCAGAGTTTAAGAGTAGAGAGTGGACAGAGTTTACGTGCTTATCAAAATCTGCTGTCTTTGAGGATGCACTGGAATTATCCAGACAGAGGAAGGTAAGGGGGCGTTCTAGACAGGGATGAAACCAATCAAAGCCATGAAGTTTTGTTGAGATAAAGGTAAGCTATTTTGAATTCAAACAGACACTGTTGCCTCAAAGGATACACTCAACAGAGTGAAAGGCAACCCATGGAATGAAAGAAAATATTTGTAAATCATATATCTGGTGAGGGGTTAATATCCAGCATTTATAAAGAACTCTTACAATTCAACCAAGAAAAAACAAAGAAGTCTATTAAAACTGGGCACAGGACTTGAATAGACATTTCTCCAAAGAAAAGAGAAAGCACTCTGTGAGTCAACCTAGTCGAGAATTGAGCCGCTTTGGGGATTTATTGTTGCTGTTGTTATTTCCACTACATGATAGGCTTCAAATACCTTTAGGGCAGGGGCTGATTAATAAAAGGGTTTTCCTCAGTGTTTGTTTTGCCTACAGCTTCAGGTCTTTTATTTGCACTTGCACCTTAACAAGGGTCTCTTTATATCCTATACTCCTCTCCCAGCAGTAAACCTCTAGTACCTGATACTCAGTGCCCACTAGCCAGGTGGTGGAGACCAGGGAAGATTCTCTGTTGTCCTGGCTCAGCTTCATTCTTTGGCAGATGCTATGTCACTGGATCCCAGAGGTGGACACTTCTTACTGTTTCTGCTCCTCCACCAGCAGCAGGACATTTCCCATCGTCTAGTCCAGGGCATCTTTTTTGTTCCCACCAAGGGATAGAATATTTTGCTGTTGTTCCTTTTTCAAAGCTCCAATGGGTTTTTTAACTGTGGCCTGAAGGCAATAGAGTCTGGTACCCTTATCATAGAAGCTGGAGCCTTTTGATCAGTAGGCAAAAATAGGAAAGAAGAGTGTTACATCTTCCTTTCCTGAGGGCCTTCACTGCAGGAAAGGCTTGCCTATCCGTCTTTCTCATGAGCACCCCATGGAGAACAGAATACAAGGGTTTCTGAACAACTCTTCTGTCTGCAGCGGTCCTCACAGCATCCATACTCTCATACTGGCCAACATCCAGCATTTCGAATTTATTAAACTTTGTAGCTGAAGCTTCCTTACACCATTGCATGAAATCCAATATGTGCTACAATGAAACCAGGGCTTGTTGGTACTCCATTCCTCTTCAGAAGCACCAGTCTTTCCTTATAGATTTTTGGCCCTGAGACCTAAGCTCTCGGAGAGTTCAGGAAAAGCTGTGAATTTGCCAATCGTCTGCCTTTTTGTTTTTGTTGTGTAAGAGTAAGAAGGGTCTCTTTTCAGCTTTCTGCACCCCCAAGTGGAAGACGGAAGTTTCCACATCACTTTTTGTTATCACTGAATTTCTCTCATTTTAAATAGCAAAACCTAACAAAGAAATTGTCTATACTCACTTTCTTCCATCTATCTCATCCCATTTTTATATTCTTCCCCTACTACACTCAAAAATTTATTAACTATAAAATTACAAGTGACCTACAAGTTACAAATCCCAGAGTCAATACTTTAGTCCTCATCCTATGCAGCATGTCAGTAGATCTTGACACAGCTGACCTCTCCATCCCCTGAGATATTTTCTTATTACCTTCCAGGGTGTCACACTCTCTGGATTCATATCCTCCTTTAATTGCTACCCTGAGAAGTTTCTTCCATGAGAAGATTCCTTACCTTTCAATCTTTAAGGGATATAGTATCCCCAGAATCCCTCTGGGGACTTCTCTCCTCTATCTACGTTCATGCCTTCTGTCTCATCTAGTCTCAAGGTTTTACATATCATTTATAAACTGATGACCCCAGATTCATATCTCAGAATTCAGTTCAGTTGCTCAGTCGTGTCCAACTCTTTGAGACTCCATGGACTACAGCATGCCAGGCCTCCCTGTCCATCACCAACTCCTGCAGTTTACTCAAACTCATGTCCATTGAGTCAGTGATGCCATCCAACCATCTCATCCCCTGTTATCCCCTTCTCCTCCCACCTTCAATCATTCCCAGCATCAGGGTCTTTTCAAATGAGTCAGCTCTTCGCCTCAGGTGGCCAAAGTATTGGAGTTTCAGCTTCTGCATCAGTTCTTCCAATGAATATTCAGGACTCGTTTCCTTTAGGATGGACTGGTTGGATTTCCTTGCAGTCCAAGAGACTCTCAAGAGTCTTCTCCAACACCACAGTTCAAAAGCATCAATTCTTTGGCACTCAGCTTTCTTTATAGTCCAACTCTCACATCCATACATGACTACTAGAAAAAACAAAACTTTGACTAGATGGAACTTTGTTGGCAAAGTAATGTCTCTGTTTTTTAATATGCTGTCTAGATTGGTCCAGAATTACATATCTGTAATTCTCCTCTGAACTCCAGGTGTACATGTACAACTTCCTACTTTATGTCTCCATGGTTTAGGATTTCTCCTAGGCATTTCAGTAGGAACATGTGCAGGATTGAGCACCCAATTGTCCTGGTAACACTGCTCCTCCTATAGTCCTCCCCAACTCCATAAGTGGGCAAAATCCATACTCCTGTTTGCTTAGGCCAAAAAACTCTCACATCCTCCTCTTCCTCCTCAATTCATCTACTTCTTTTGCATCCTTATATCCAATAAGTCAACAAAACTTATCAGAAATACCTTGAAGACATGTGCAGAAGATGACCACTTATATTTGCCAGAATGATCACCAGATACAAGCCACCATAACTTCTTCTTATTGCAGAAGCCTCTAAAGCTGATTTCCCTGCTTAACTATTCTGAAGTCAGTTTCTGGTAGGCATAAACTAAGATCTCATTTGCAGGCTCTGAATCCTACGATGTCTTTCCAGTTCACTCGGGGTAAAAGCTGACGTCCTTACCGTGACCTGGAAGGTGACCCCACAGAGCAGCTCTGGCTTCACCTTCTCCTACTTTGCTGAGGCTTCTCTTGGTTTTAGCCTCGCTGGCATTTGTTATTACTGTTGTTCCTCAAATATGCCAGGTAAGCCTCTTGTTACTTCAGGGCCCTTGCAATTTCTCTTCTCTTTCTTGAGATGTTTTTCTACCAGAAAATCTACCTGTTTTATTCCCAAACCTCCTTCAGGTCCTGCTTTACTCAAATGCCCTCTCCTTAGCGGCCTTCCCTAGCCACTGATCTAACATTGCAGCCTCCTTTCCAACTAGGTCTTACCTTCATTTTTCCCTTTATTTTTCTTCTTAGAACTTACAGCCATCCAACAAGGTACATGTTAAGTTATATATGTTTATTGGCTTCATTTATCCCACAAGGATATAAAGGTAAGGAATGTTGTATGCATTGTTTACTGCTATATCAGCCTGGGAAAACATTCATATCACATAGTAGGTGTTCAACAAACATCCATTGACTCGGTGAAATATGTCACAGTTTAGACTTTTTTTAATGGTTGGGAACTTCACTCTACTCTAATCTTTGCATTAGAGCCACTTCCCCCCCCCCCCCAAAAACCATGAAATGGTGCTGCCATCCTCTATATTGCATTGGGACATTCGAAGAAAAAAAGTTTAATCTGCTCCTTGCACTGGCAGCTCATGCATTCAGATTTACTGATCTCAAAGGGCACTTATGTACCCACTGTTTATTTATTTTGGAATTATTTTATTATCAGCTTTACATGGTTATAAACGGTTGCCAGGATTGAAAGTCCTCAGAGGACTGTTATTACTCATCCTCAGGATGCTCCCTGACCTGACCTTGAGAAATAACTGCACCTCCTTGCAGAAGCTGGAGATAATCAAATCTCCCTTACTTGCTCTACTTGCTCTGGGCCAAAGAGATCACTACCCAGCGCCAAGAACAGATGGCTGTTAACCATGGCACACTGCAACTCTCAAAAATCATCATGCCTACCCCATGCCCAACAAGAAATACACATTAAAAAGGCCATGGGAATCAGCCACAATGGTGTGTTTGAAGGTTTCCTTCACGTGTACCTCTTTTTCTCCCTGCAACAAACAAAAAACAAACAAGAACACAACAAACACAATTTCTGTCTGCATTCTTTAACTTAAAAAGAAGGAAAATTCTTTCAATTATGGGAAGGAAATAATTCTACAGAAAGTTTCAAAAATAGAACAAGCAGCCTATAATCACACCACCCAAGGCAACCAACTTCTTCAGGCAACCACTTCTTCTTTTGTGTACCACTTTTCTGTCTTTTCTCCTATGAATAACTGGTCATGTGCATGCAATTGCATAACTTTTTGAAAATAAATATTATAGTCATTCATTTCTCAGGTGGATAACAAAAATTTAATGGAGACAAACTGTGAGCCATGCATTCTCCTGGACACATGGCTTATATGACCAAGAATTGCAACCTCTCTGTCTTCAAGGTTCTCTAAGACCAGCATTTTTCAATAGCAACACAGTGTAAGCCACACCTCTAAGTTCAAATTTTCCAAGAAATGGGTAAAAATGCTTTTATTGATATGGTTTAACCCAATGTATCTCAAATATCATCATTTCAACATATAAATGATATAAATTGTTAATACATTATGTTTATAATTAAGAATGATTAAAATTGTTATTAAGATATATTACTCTTTCGCCATACTAAGGCCTCAAAATTTAGTATCTGTTTCACTTTTGCATCACATCTCAGTTTGGGTGAGCCCCATGTCCATTGCTCAAAGGTGAAGTGAAGTGAAAAATCACTCAGTCGTGTCTGACTCTTTGCGATCCCATGGACTATACAGCCCACGGAATTCTCCAGGCCAGAATACTGGAGTGGGTAGCCTTTCCCTTCTCCAGCGGATCTTCCCAACCCAGGGACGAAACCCAGGTGTCCCACATTGCAGGCGGATTCCTTACCAGCTGAGCCACCGGGGCAGCCCAAAGGTGAGGAGCAACCAAACCAGCTGTGTGTGCATTCTCAGTTGCTTCAGTCACATCCGACTCTTTGTGACCCCGTGGACCGTAAACCACCAGGTTCCTCTGTCCATGGGGTTATCCCAGCAAGAATACTGGAGTGAGTTGCCATTTCCTCCCCCAGGGGATCTTCCTGGCCCAGGGATCGAACCCACAACTCCTGTGCCTCCTGCGTTGGCAGGCAGATACTTTACCACTGAGCCACCTGGGAAACTCCCAGTCAGACTGGACAGGGGGTAGACTACTACAGAGGGGAAGTGTTAGTTTCATTGCATCACATCAGAGGTACCTGATTTCATCATGGTTTATTACTGATGATCTTATTGTATTTTACTTTGATGTATCCTTGGATTATTTTACCTGTGGTTTTCCTCCACAGCTACTGATACCTCAAAAATTATAAAAGAGTGACATTTGAATGCAAATGATGATCTTAAAGATATCTGAAAAGTTGCATTCTGAATTTAATTGTCTTCAAACAAGCCACCATAAGAAACTTCATTTTCCAATGAAGCCACCACCATTTTATTTTCCCATTTTTATATGTTTATTTTTATTTTTAAAATAATCTTTGCAAGAATATTACAAATAACTTTTTCCCCTAAACTACTCAAGGATAACTTGATGACCTAATGTTCCATTACCCTTGAACCCAAATCGGGATATTCTCCTTCAAAACCACAATACAGCCATCAAATGTAAATTAACATTGCTACCCTTACTACTATCTAATCCGCAGACTCTAATACAGTAGCCTCTGTTCAGTTCAGTTCAGTCACTTGGTTGTGTCTAACTCTGTGACCTCACGGACTGCAGCATGCCAGGCTTCCCTGTCCATCACCAACTCCTGGAGCTTACTCAAACTCATGTCCATTGAGTCAGTGATGCCATCCAACCATCTCATCCTCTGTCATCCCCTTCTCCTCCTGCCTTCAATCTTTCCCAGCACTGGGGTCTTTTCCGATGAGTCAGTCTTCTCATCAGGTGGCCAAAGTATTGGAGTTTCAACTTCAGCCTCAGTCCTTCCAATGAATTTTCAGGACTGACTTCCTTTAGGATGGACTGGTTGGATCTCTAAGCTGTCCAAGGGACTCTCAAGAGTCTTTTCCAACACCACAGTTAACACAGTAGCCTACTGTCCTAATAAGGCCCTTCCTAGAAGAAAAAGATCCACGCAGATAAACAAAGTACACTGATGTGCGCCATCTCTCTACTCATCTTTAATTTGAGGCAGTCTTTCAGTGTTTCCTTGACTTTTAAAAGTCCTGACACTTGAAAAGTACAGGCCAGTTCATATGTGGAATGCCTCTTAGTTTAACTTTATCCAAAGTTTCCCCATGATTAGATTCAGGGTGAGAACAGTACAGAAGTGATGCTGGATTCTTCTCATTGCATCTCAACATGTGGCATGTGATGCTGCTGTGTTCTCTTACTGGTGATGTTAACTTTGACCTTTTGACTCAGGTTTTGTCTGCCTGTTTTCTCCATTGTTAAGTTTCTGCTTTTCCCCTGTGAGAAAAAGTAAGTGTGGAGAGGCCCTTTGAGGCTGTGAATATCCAATTCCTCATCTAACTTTCACCATTAGTTTTACCTCCATTGACATTTCTTGATCAGATTAATTATCACTATGCTAGTTGCCAAGTGATCATTTCCTAATGTCATCATTTTTTCCACACTTATTAACTGGCATTCTACTGCAAAAAGAGCTTTTTCTTCTCCTCATTTATTATTCTCTTATTTATTTATCAGTATATACTCAAAGACATTTATTTCATTCAATTAGTTATAATCCAGCACTATCCTTTGCTTCATTTTGTTACTCAACTTGCCTGAGCCTTGGCCAATGGAGCCCCTTCAAGGTGGTTCTCATTATCTTCTGAAGTGTTAAACACTTCAGTACTTTCTGGTACAACAAAATGTTCCAAGATCACCTTATACTTTCCCTGCCCACACCCTGACATCAGTCACTTCTCTAGAGAGTTTGGGTTCCTTGTATGGAGAAAGGAATTTACAAACTATGCTCTGGGCATTGGGTGTGCTCATTATTATAAAGGCATCACTGCAGTCAGGCCCTCTGTGGACAGAGGCTCACGTACACATTCAGATCTGTATTCATTTCTATCACCACTCACATGCACTGAGTTCCAACAGTCCAATTCAGTTGCTCAGTCATGTCCAACTCTTTGCAACCCCAAGGACTGGGGCACGCCAGGCCTCGCTGTCCATCACCAATTCCTGAAGCTTACTCAAACTTATGTCCATTGAGTCAGAGATGCCATCCAACCATCTCATCATCTGTTGTTCCCTTCTCCTCCCACCTTCAATCTTTCCCAGCATCAGAGTCTTTTCCAATGAGTTGGTTCTTTGCATCAGGTGGCCAAAGTATTGGAGTTTCAGCTTCACATTAGTCCTTCCAGTGACTATTCAGGATTGATTTCCTTTAGGATGGACTGGTTGGATCTCCTTGCAGTCCAAGGGGCTCTCAAGAGTCTTCTCCAACACCACAGTTCAAAAGCATCAATTCTTCAGCACTCAGCTTTCTTTATAGTCCCAACATCACATCCATACATGACAACTGGAAAAACCATAGCTTTGACTAGACGGACCTTTGTTGGCCAAGTAATGTCTCTGCTTTTTAATATGCTATCTAGGTTGGTCATAACTTTTCTTCCAAGGACCAAGTGTCTTTTAATTTCATGGCTGCATTCACTATCTACAGTGATTTTGGAACCCAAAAAGTAAAGTCTGTCACTGTTTCCAGTTTCCCCATCTATTTGCCATGAAGTGATGGGACCAGATGCCATGATGTTAGTTTTCTGAATGTTGAGTTTTAAGCCACTTTTTCACTCTCCTCTTTCACTTTCAACAGTCTCCTTAATTCTTCTTCACTTTCTGCCATAAGGGTGGTGTCATCTGCATATCTGAGGTTATTGATATTTCTCCCAGCAATCTTGATTCCAGCTTGTGCTTCATCCAGTCCAGCATTTCCCATGATGTGCTCTTCATATAAGTTAAATAAGCAGAGTGACAATATACAGCCTTGATGTACTCCTTTTCCTATTTGGAACCAGTCTGTTGTTCCATGTCCTGTTCTAACTGTTGCTTCCTGACCTGCATGTAGATTTCTCAGAAGGCAGGTCAGGTGGTCTGGTATTCTCATCTCTTTCAGAATTTTCCACAGTTTATTGTGATCCACACAGTTAAAGGCTTTGCCGTAGTCATGTTTTTCTGGAACTCTCTTGCTTTTTCGATGATCCAGTGGATGTTGACAATTTGATCTCTGGTTCCTCTGGCTTTTCTAAATCCAGCTTGAACATATGGAAGTTCATGGTTCATGTACTGTGGAAGCCTGGCTTGGAGAATTTTGAGCATTACTTTACTAGTATGTGAGACGAGTGCAATTGTGCAATAGTTTGAGCATTCTTTGGCATTTCCCTTCTTTGGGATTGGAATGAAAACTAACCTTTTCCAGTCCTGTGGCCACTGCTGAGTTTTCCAAATTTGCTGGCATATTGAGTGCAGCTCTTTCACAGCATCATCTTTTAGGATTTGAAATAGCTCAACTGGAATTCCATCACCTCCACTAGCTGTGTTTTTAGTAATGCTTCCTAAGGCCCACTTGACTTCGCATTCCAGGATATCTGTGTCTAGGTGAGTGATCACACCATCATGACTATCTGGGTCATGAAGGTCTGTTTTGTATAGTTCTTCTGTGTATTCTTGCCAACTCTTCTTAATATCTTCTGCTTCTGTTAGGTCCATATCACTTCTATCCTTTATTGTGCCCATCTTTGCGTGAAATGTTTCCTTGGTATCTCTAATTTTCTTGAAGAGATCTCTAGTCTTTCTCATTCTATTGTTTTCTTCTATTTCATTGCATTGATCATTGAGGAAGGCTTTCGTATCTCTCCTTGCTATTCTTTGGAACTCTGCATTCAAATGGGTATATCTTTCCTTTTCTCCTTTGCCTTTCACTTCTCTTTTTTTTTTAGCTATTTGTAAGGCCTCCTCAGACAACCATTTTGCCTTTCTGCATTTCTTTTTCTTGGGGATGGTCTTGATCACTGCCTCCTGTACAATGTCATGAACCTCTGCCCATAGTTCTTCAGGCACTCTGTCTATCAGATCTAATCCCTTGAATCTATTTCTCATTTTCACTGTATAATCATAAGGGATTTGATTTAAGTCATACCTGAATGGTCTAGTGGTTTTCTCCACTTTCTTCAGTTTAAGTCTGAATTTAGCAATAAGGAGTTCATGATCTGAGCCGCAGTGTGCTCCCGGTCTTGTTTTTGCTGACTGTATAGAGCTTCTCCATCTTTGGCTGCAAATAATATAATCAATCTGATTTCAATGTTGGCCATCTGGTGATGTTCATGTGTAGAGTCTTCTCTTTTGTTGTTGGAAGAGGGTGTTTGCTATGATCAGTGCATTCTCTTGGCAAAATCCTGTTTGCTTTTGCCCTGCTTCATTCTGTACTCCAAGGCCAAATTTTCCTGTTACTCCAGGAAAGATAGTATCTCTTGGCTTCCGACTTTTGCATTTCAGTCCCCTATAATGAAAAGGACATCTTTTTTGGGTGTTAGTTCTAGAAGGTCTTGTATGTCTTCAAAGAACCATTCAGCTTCTTCAGCATTACTGGTCGAGGCATAGATTTAGATTACTGTGATGTTAAATGGTTTGCCTTGGAAATGAACAGAGATCATTCTGTCATTTTTGAGACTGCATCCAAGTACTGCATTTTGGACTTTTTTGTTGACTATGAGGGCTACTCCATTTCTTCTAAGGGATTCTTGCCCACAGTAGTAGATATAATGGTCATCTGTATTACATTTGTTCTTTCCATTCCATTTAAGTTCACTGATTCCTAAAATACCAATGTTCACTCTTGCCATCTCCTATTTGAACATTTCCAATTTGCCTTGATTCATGGACCTAACATTCCAGGTACCTATGCAATATTGCTCTTTACAGCATTGGACTTTACTTCCATCACCAGTCACACCAACAACTGGGTGTTGTTTTTGCTCTGGCTCCATCTCTTTATTCTTTCTGGAGTTATTTCTCCACTGATCTCCAGTAGCATACTGGGCACCTACTGACCTGGGGAGTTCATCTTTCAGTGTCCTATTTTTTGCCTTTTCATACTGTTCATGGGGTTCTCAAAGCAAGAATACTGAAGTGGTTTGCCATTCCCTTCTCCAGTGGATCATGTTTTGTCAGAACTCTCCACCATGACCCATCTGTCTTGGGTGGTCCTCCATGGCATGGCTCATAGTTTCATTGAGTTAGACAAGGCTGTGGTCCATGTGATCAGGTTGGTTGGTTTTCTGTGATTGTGGTTGTCAATCTGTCTGCTCTCTTATGGAGTAGGATAAGAGGCTTATGGACGCTTCCTGATGGGAGAGACTGACTGCCACAGAGGTGCCTTCTCCACTTTCTCGGGTCACATCATCCTGCACTAAGCCTCTACCTCTGTCACATTCTTTGCACGGTGCACTCCTCATCACATCCAGGGTCTGACACCCAGGCCAAGGTGCCATTCCCAAATGCTGCCAAATGGGGATGCCTACCTTGCTCAGCCCTACCCAATAGATTTTATGAGGAATTAATCAGGGAGGAAAGCAGGAATAGGGTAGAAAACAAGCATGATTTGAAATAGCTTTTGATTCTTGCCAAATAATATATGAGTTGAATTCTTTTAAAGGTCTCATTACTTTATAGTCACACTTTGCCACGATATTATTCAATAATAAATTGACTACTAATAATCAACCACTTGTTGCAATCATGAAATCTATCTCCAAAGGGTAAAAATCACTGAAGAGAATCAGAAGAACATTATACAGGCTCTGTCATACCCATTATAATGGCTACTATCAAGAAAAAGAATAAAATAACATGCATTGGTAAGGATGTGAAGAAATTGGAACCTGTGCACTACGGGTAGAAGTGTAAGATGGCTAACTGATACAGAAAACAGTAAGGAACTTCCTTAACAAATCAAAAATAGAATTACCATATGATCCAGCAATTCCACTTTTAGATTTATACCCAAAGGAAGTGAAACAGAGACTCAGAGAAATATTTATCAACCCATGTTCATAGTAGCATTATTCAAAATAGCCCCAAAGTAGACACACCTCAGTGTCCATCAATGGATCAATGGATAAACAAAGTGTGGTATATACATACAATGGAATATTATTCAGCTGTAAAAAGGGAGGAACCTATGACATATGTTAAAACATGGATGGACCTTGAGGATATTATGGTAATTGAAACAAGTCTGTCACAAAAGCGCAAATTCTTTATGATTCTACTTGTATGAAATACCTAGAGTAGCCAAATTCATAGAGACCAAAAGTTGATTAAAGATTCTTAGGCACTGAAGGAAAAGAGGAGGGGAGTTTTTGTTTAATGGTCACAGAGTTTCAGTTTTGAAGGTGCAAAGAGTTCTGGAGATGGATGATGGTGATGGTTCCAAAACAATGAGAATATACTTTTAATGCCACAAGCTATACACTTAAAAATGCATAAATGAGCTAAGATGATGAACGTAATGCTATGTTTTTTCTTAGTTCTGGCTGCTATCAGAAAATCCCATGAACTAGGTGGCTTATAAACAACATAAATCTGTCTTCATAGTTCTGGAGGCTGGGAAGTCCAAAATCAAGGCAGTAGCAGATGGGGTGTCTGGTGAGGATCCACTTACTATTTCACTGATGGCCCTCTTCTTGCTGTGTCCTCTTGTGGTGGAAAGAGCAAGGGAGCTCTTGGGGTTGCTTTTTCAAAGGCAGCAATCCTATTCACGAGGGTTCCCTCGTCAAGACCTAATCATCTCTCAGACCCCATTTCCTGATACCATCATACTGGGGGTTGGGGGCTCGGTTTTAACATATGAATGGGAGAACACAAATATTCAGCCTATAACACATGTATTTTACCATGATAAAAACATTTTCAAGAATATTGTACAACCTCTGAATATTATTTCAAAAGAGATGTTTTAGAAATATGCCAAGCAGGCAAACACTTATGGAGCAAGTGTATAATTCCTATGTGATTATGTGGCACCTACACTGAGAAAACAATACTAATATTTCTAAACTATCTCATAGAAATACCCACATATTTACGGTAACCATAACAGCTCTATTTAAACACAAGAATCTTTGAGGGGGTAATATTCTATTTTGGCCTTGGATAAATTAATATAAATTCAATTTATTCATATTTTTAAGAAACATATTTTCAGAATAATTTTGGCTAAACACATGTTTGAAATGTCCATAAAATTCCTTCAACCATGCATATAGTAAAAAATATGTGAGAAAAACAACAGATAATGCCAATAATAAATTCTTCCAAGTCTATAAAATATATTGGTGCTGATTTGAATAGTGCAATCAGTCTACATGAATGTTTTAGGCAACTTGGTTTAATTCAGCAAACTTCCATTGAACAGCTGTTTATGCCAGAATATAGTATTAAATAATGAGGCTATAGAGATGAATATAACATGATTCCCACCCTCTAGGATTTTAAATGTCCTAGTTGGAAGATGATGGGGAGTAAGAGGAGAACTGGCATTTCCTAGGAACCTGAATACAATATCTAAAGTAACCCTCTCAACCTCTCTACAAGGAGATTATCCCCATTTCTTCAGATGAGGAAACTGAGACTCACAGAATTAAATCAATCACCCAATGATGACTATTAGTGAAACATAGACATCTAATTTCTACTTCACTCCATCTTATTCTGAAGTGTATGCTCTGTCTGTAGTCCTACTGTGATGTATTAAATTATGCTAAACTGCAGCATGCAATAGAGATAGTGTGTTAGTCACTCAGTAGTGTCCGACTCTTTGTGACCCCATGGACTATAGTTCACCAGGCTCCTCTGTCCACGGAATTGTCCAGGCAAGAATACTGGAGTGGGTTGCCATTCCCTTCTCCAGAGAATAGAGATAGGCACAGGAGTAAATAATTATAACCCCCCGCAGATGTACATCTGGACATACAGGACATTTAGTACAGATGATACTAAAGTGCATGTAACGCAGAGAAGTGATACACAAGATTGTGATCAACTCTGTTCCTTAGGGCAGGCTCAGAGACACTTACTTTAATAAAGTGATTAATTCTGCAATGCAATTTGAAATTAGACAGGCATTTTACAACTGACAAGGGAGGAAAGAATACTCAATCACAACGGGAAACATTCGAAATATTTTCTTTGTCTTTTCAGTATCAAAGTCTTGCCTCTGGTAGAAATTATCCTCCTTTTCCTTCTCCTTGTCTATATCGTTCCTCTGTTTGAAAAACTGGATTAAAACTCTGCAGTGCACAATTTTTCCTCTAATTAAGATATCTTTTCTCATTCATTCATCCTTCCAATTTACTCCTCTGCTCTGCAACTCGCCCATAAGAAGGTATCTATCCCATTGCATTGGCCTTTGCTTATAAATGTTCCCAAATCTTCGCCAAGTGAGGCTGCCAGTTTCACTATCCCTGTTATATAAATAGAAGCTTACACATATGTGCCTTTGAGTATGTTCTTTATTTTTGTAGTATGTTTATACTTGTCATATCTTGATGTGTTTCATATATGCTGGGGTATAACAACTTGTATCTCTTTTATATCTCCACATCATGTCTGAAATCATTTTCAGTGCATGAGGGATGCTCAGGAGATATTATTAATTGATTTTAAGTTTTCTCAAAGAACATTCATTTTCATTATCATTATCATTATGCCCACATTGGAAAAGTGTCAGATGTCAAAGTCTACTTGATAGAAAGAAACTGACTCATGAATGTTAATATCTTGGTGAAATATTTTTTCATAGCTAACCATTTTCTAGGAAAATGATCTTTTGATGTAATGACTGCATACAGACTCATTCTTCCTCTAGGGGAAAAAAAGGCACTCCTACAACACACACCTCCCAGACCCTGGGTAGTGATGGGGCTAAGACACATGCCCAGAGCTACACCCCCTACCCAGACCTGATATTCTTTTTATCCATCATACTTCAAGCATCAGATCACTAATTCATGTACAGGATAAGACAACTGCCAAATGATTAGACTACAGAGAGAAGCGCCTCAGACACCTGTCACGTTGATGAAAGCAGCACCGTCCTCTGACCTTTGCTGGTTCAAGGTCGATAACGAGCCGAGTCAGGCAGCGTGTGCCGACTCCATTAATGCGCGCTGTGTGCACACTCCGGAGCGCCGCGGCTCCCGTCAATTAGAGTGGGGATACGAGGGACTGCTGATTACCGGAGATGTGGCATAGTGAGACGCGGTTACCTCTCCTTCTGTACCCTGCTGCATTTTAATTAGCCCCAGTCCCTCGACAACTTCTTCAGTGCTTCATTATTGCCATCTTCAAGGAACTCAAGTAAGGCTTTTTATATTTCATGTTGCTAATTGGAAGAAATGTTGAACATCCTAGTAGTGGGGCTTGATGAGGCGCTTCTTAGAACAATACAGCCTTGACTTGCTTGGAGTGTGTGTCGCGGGACCAGGGAAGGAACCACAAGGAGAGATGGACAGCTTCCAGTAGGGAAAGCAGCGGGGATGCAGCTAAGAAAGAGACAAAATAAACGCGATGTGGCTCCACGGACAGGTGTGTGGAGGGGCCTGTCTATATACTCTTACAAAGAAAAAGGCTATAAGCAAGCAATCTTTGAATCTCCAAATTAAGAAATTTTTTAAAAAGGAGTTAAAACATCTGGAAAGGGAGAAGTCTTCAGATTTCTGATACTGCTCTCTTATAATAAGAAACGACCTAGATCTTGACAAAATCATTCTATCCAGAGACATTTAGCAGGGGAGTTTAAAATATGAAAGTCAGCAAAATTTGTTCTTATAAACCAACAACCCTGGTTCTTTGGGAACAGTGGTTATTAAACTCAAGTCAGCATAAAACCACCCAGACTGCTGTGAAAAACAGACTGCGGGGTTCACACCCCACCTTCTGCAAGTCTCTGATTCAGTAGGTCTGGGGTCCCCTAGGGGATCTGCATTTCGAACAAGTTCCCAAGTGCTACGGATGCTACTCATGGGAAGCAGAGGACCACACTTCAAGAATCTCTCTCCTAGAGACAGCTAACCAAAGTGCAGCTGGCATGCCTGAAAGACATGGGCCCTTGCCTTTTAAAACAAGGAAAATCTTACATGTGATCGCCTAAGTCACTGAAACATCAGCATGAACCTTTATTTTTTAATTCATTTGTTTATTATAATTGGAGACATTACTTTACAATATTGTAGTGGTTTTTGCCACACATGTGTCTCCCCGTCCCGAACCTCTCTCCCACCTCCCTCCCCATTCCATACCTCTGGGTTGCCCCAGGGCACTGACTTTGAGTACCCTGTTTCATGCATTGAACCTGGACTGGTCATCTATTTCACATATTTCACATATGGTAATATACATGTTTCAATGCTATTCTCTCAATTCATCCCACTCTCGCTTTTTCCCACAGAGTCCAAACTTTATATGCACTAACATCATTATTTTATTCAATCATATTAACAAATATTTGGGGGGGTGTTGTATGAAGTTCTTTAATGCAAGAAAGCTCATAAGGAGTACCTTGCAAAGTAAAAAGGGCCTCTCTTTGGTGATAATGCCTCCTTCATGACACCCTCTTACTCTGGCTTTATTCATATAGGATAAATCATAACTAACCACAGACCAAGCTATGGGAACAATGACCTGGGAAGTACTTAAAGTAGTTGAATACATGTGTGTCGTTATTATTGAAGATTAGTTGGGTGTTCTATTTCGGGACTTAATCTAAAAAGTATTCCAAACACACAATTATTATGACTATGGAACAACATGTTTTAATATATGTAGACTTCAGTTCCATATCTACAAGATATGGAAACTCACTTAGCAATCTTGGCTCTTTCTAGCATTCAGAGTTCATGAGAGGGCTCCCCCTTCTCTACATGAGTCAACTGGGTTAGTGCCTGGTGGGACACTCAGATTAAAGATGAACTTTTTAAATTCTGGGCTCAGTCTCTTTAGCAAGTGTTTTCTTTAATTTGGATCAGCACCAAATTGAAAATACCTCTTCAGTTGCATTTCCTCAGTGTTCCTACAGGCAGAACCTCAAAACCACACTTCACATTCCAAAATATCTACCAACCCAGATGCCCCTGGAATAAGCAATGCATAAAAAGGTAACATTCTGTACCTTGGGAAGATTTCATCTTTTGAGAAATTATTCCTATGGCAGAATTGTCTACCCGTTGACATCCTTGAGAAGAGTACTAGGAGATTGTTACATTCAAATTCGACTGAGAAATCACTTGAAATTCATACATATTTCCTCCATCTGCTTTATTTCAATGAAATATTAGAATGTCCAATGCTACTGATTTAATAGCCTAGTATTCTGAAACTAATGAATTCTGAATTCCCTCTACAACATCAAATTTATCGAGAGAGTCCAGTCAATTTCAAAGTTCATGCCGAGTACATAAGATAGACTAGTGTCCTGTGTCCTTCAACACTTCAGGCATAGCTCAAGGTTTCAGAAAACTGAAAGTCTAACCATGATACTTTCTTCTCCCTTCTGTCCTCAGGATTTCTGCCTTTGAAAGGCTTGCTCAGGCACCGCTCTCTTTTCCAGAGTGTTTGTGTAGTCCCTCATTTTGCCTCTCATGTTTTTAGATAATAATGTTAAAATTGACTTTCTCTCCACCCCAGCATACCTCAAAAACCACTAAGCTTGTATGTAGAAAATTCTCTTCATTTACCCAAACCTCTGACCGGGGCAGAGTGGGATTTTCAGGTGCCACAGACATGTGCAGTCAGGAAGGTGAGGAAGAGTAAAACTCACACCCTTTCTTTTTGACACTAACCTTCCAGTGACATACAGAACATATATGAAGTCTGCAAGGATATAGTCAAAATATCAGTATCTTTAGAGGAGTAAAATAATAGAATGCAGGAACAGAGATGATTGCAGTAATAGAGAAAAATAAAGACGGCTTATAAAATTTTTAAATGAGAGTATAAAATTCTTGACTACTGGAGTCACACGTCTTTCACAGGTATCCCAGAAATGAGATGTCTTATACATTTCATGTCTTATACACTCAAAATCTCACAGCCCAAGTTTTCATTTTCACAGTGTATTTTGGTAGCTTTTGAGATTGTTTTCTTCCAGTGGTCAGAGTAAGACTCTATATAATCCTGACATAAACCTAGAAAAGACTAACTCTTCACAGAGCAAGCCATTAAGACTACATGCCCACACAGAGGCAATAATGAAAGAAGTTTATAAACCAAAAGTTTTTGTTTTGTTTTGTTTACCATCTACTTTCGTTGACGTCCTGCCTGGAAGATCTGTAAAGAAGGGGAAAAGAGGGGTGAGTTGGGGGCTGGGTGTGTGTGTGTGTGTGTGTGTGTGTGAGTGTGTGTGTGAGTGTGTGTGCGCACAAGTGTGTGTGAGTGTGTGTGTGTGTGTGTGTGTGTGTGTGTGTGTGTGTGTGTGTGTGTGTGTGTGTGTGTAGGATCAGGGTGCCCTCTGGTGGACATAATTCATTTCTTTATTCTTTTAAAATACAACAAAGGAGAAAGGCAGTAAGAAAGGGAAATTAGAAAATGAAAAGGGGGAAAGAAAATAGAAAAAAAGTAAAAAAGAAGAAAATAACTGCTTAAAATATCAAATTTAGAATGACTAGGTTTCATAAAATCTGGTTTATTACGTAGAGCTGAAGCTTATTACAATAAGCTGAAGTCTTACTGACAATTGCCAATATCCCACACATATTCATTGCACTGCCAAATTTGGGAATATGTGTCATTCATGTCAGCTAGGGAAAAAGAGAAATTCAGAAGAAGCTCACAGCACCAGCCTCCGACCCTACAATGACCCAAAATAAGGCCAACCGGAGCCACTGTCTCTCTGCCCAGGAATAGACCTGGAACTTTCCCTGCCCGCCAGATTGCAAGGGATTCAGGGGCCCAGAAGCCCAGCCCTGAAGCCCAGCCTCTGGGCTCCTCTCATCAGCCTGCACCAACCCGGTGAAGGGCTCAGTGCTTCCCCGCCCTGATAACCTCACTGCTGAAGCAAGCACAGTGGTTTCTCACCTTGTGGAATTTGCAAGCAATCACCTTCTGCTTGCAAGACTGTAAGCTTCCTTAAATATTTAGCCAAAGGGCTATTTTGAAAAGGGGCGAAATTAATTAGGTTCATTGAAAGCCATTAAGATGTCCTAGGGCGTGCAACCAAGCTGAAGCTAAGCAGTGAAGAAAGGAAATGCATACACAGCCAGCTGTGACAAGTCACACACACAGGTGGGACAGAAGGAAAAGCAAAGCAAAGACAGGAATTCTTTTTACATGCAGGGATCTCTTCCTTCTATCCCAGAAAGGGCAGCCAGAAAGTCATCTGACCATCCCTCCCTGCCTACAGGTGAGACAAGGATGTGACCACCCGTGTCTCCTCCTTGCCGCCTCCTCACAGGTGAACCTGGGGTCATTCTTGGCTGAGCTCCTGTTCACAAGACTGAAGGGAAATTCAAAGGCAATTAGGTTCAAGTGGACAGATAGTCATGTGGAACGAGTGACTGACCTTTGGCTTTAATGCTTGGATATTGTGTTTCTTTGAAACACTGAACTCCCTGCATAGTTTGACATATTCTAATTAGGTGCTAACCTAAAGATGCTGGTAATTAAAATGCATTTTGTTTCTGAAGGATTCAAATTTCTAGGGAACCAGGTCCTTGTCACCTCTTGTTTTGCACAAGTTACATATTTTATAATATGAATCTGTTTATATTTCTCCTCTCCTCCTCTCTCTCTCAATTTATTCATTATTATCATACCTTTCCTTATTGAAAAATGAAACCTAATTATCTTCACTAAGAACAAGAAGAGGGCCGTCAGAGAAGGAGATGGTTAGATGGCATCACCAACTGAAGGGACATTCTGAGCAAAGCCCTGGAGATTGTGAAGGACAGGGAAGCCTGGCGTGCTGCAGTCCACAGGGTCGCAGAGTCAGATACGACTTAGCGACTGAACAAGAGCCTCCTTCTTGCACAAGCATGAGGAAATGAACTTACCACTGTGCCAGCAGCAGCCCCTGATTAGGCAAGGGCTCTCGTCCTCTTGGCGAGAAGGCTACATTACAGGCAGGAAGCAGTATGAAAGATGGTTCCACAACGGTGGAGCAGAAATTCTAAATATCATTAACAAAAAAAAACTCCAAAACTTAGTATGATAAAAGTTTAATATCAAAGTGAAATTCATTTCCCATATTAAAAAAAAATTCAACTTGGATGATTACTATTGCTTGGTGGGGAGACATTGTTTCCTGCAGAAGTGTTTACATTGGAGGTAAGTCACCAGCTTAAAAACCAAATAAAAAATTTTTAATGTTTTCTTTTGAGAAACTGTGAACTTATCAAAACCAAAAATGTGGGGTTTTTCTTTCTCAGTAAGCTGAAAAAGTCAGTTTTATCAAATATCTAAATCAACTTGTGGTTGTAAATTGGACATTAGCAGAAATATTATTTTAGAATATAAAGATAATACATTTAAACCTTATATCTACCTTGTAGCAATATTGGGTGTTCATAAACAATAATACTAATTTTTGACATTTATTACTGTGTGTAACAGAGTACCTCTCTAAACATAATCCAGGTTGCTAATGCCAAAATGATCATTATAAATTGCAAACAATTTAGTTTATAAACTTTGTGTTTTTAGCAATTTTAGAAAATCAAAAATGATCTTAATTTTTGAAAATTACACCCCATTTAACATAATTCTAAAAAACGAAGCTTCAATCAATCAAGGTAGTTAGAAGAACACTTCTGTAACTAGATTAATTCATGCGATGATCATTTATAAGATTAATTTTACTTGAGGCTCATAATTATTTCCTTAGTACTAATTACTAGCTTAGGCCCACAGCTATTGACTCAAAGTTTCTTATTCATTCAGAAAATATTTATTGACGACTGGGTGGTAGCAATACATTATTTTACTTCTAACTGACATTTTTCAAATGCTGGCATTAGAGAAGAGACAGACAAGTGTTTGATACAGTTTTATAAAGGTATTAACCATCCATTGCAGTAGCATAATAAAGGGCTATCTAATCAAACATAGAAGAATCAGGAAGACTTCCTAGAAGACATCTGAATGAAGTTTTTAATGATAATAACAATGACAGCATTTATTCTAAATGTTTCAGTTTTTCAGTTAACATTCACAGCAGCGCTAGGATAGATGCAATATTATTATCCCATTTTTCAAATAAGAAAGTGGGGGCAATAAGGGTTAAGCTACTTACTAAAGGCAGTATAAAGAGAAGTAGATATTTCTGGATAAAAATATAGACTAGCCTGAATCTGCAGCCCATTCTTAACCACCCAGTATGATGAACTCTCCTATTTCAAGCAGAGGGAGGAAGGGTTCAAAGGTCCTGAGGTATAAAAAATGACTAAGCGTTCAGAGACCAGCAAGCAGATTAGTACAATGAAAGCACAGAGTATAAGATGGGTGCTAGTGCCCAAAACCAATCTACATATATCAATAAGAATTCTAGGCCTTGCTGGTTATAATGCTAGTCCAAGCAATTGTACTAGGCAGGGAAGACTAGTCTGAGCCACAGTTAACAATACAGCCCTGAAATCTCAGTGACTTCAAACAACAAATGTTTCTTTCTTTCTCCTGTGACAAGTCCAGTATGGGAAGCTCTGCTTATCAGTCACTCAGGGACCAAGGCGAATCTGGGCTCCCTCTGAACTCTTGGCTTCCAGGATAGTTCTGGAAGGAATGGGGAAATTGCAGAGTCAAGTCCCAGCTATTACTAATAAATGCCTTGACCCAGATGGGATGTGTATCACTTTTATTTACTTTGCACTGTCCAACACTAATTACACGATCACATCTAACTTCAACAGAGTAAGAAGGACACTCCCCCTTGTACTCAGAAGTTGAGCAGAACCGGATATTGGCAATTAGGAGCAATGCATAACATCATGACTTTTTTTTTCAGTATTGAGAGAGAATAGCATGCAGCATATAAAAATCTGATTTTAAGCTAGACATAATAAGGTTAGAATCCTAACTCCACATCTTCTTAGTTTATTCTAATTAGGTACTTAACCCTCAAAATTGCAGTTCTTTTTTTAATTTATTTTTAATTGGAGGGTAATTGCTTTACAATGTTGTGTTGGTTTCTGCCATACATCAACATGAAACAGCCATAGTTATACATACGTCCCCTCCCTCTTGACACACCCCCCCACCTCCCACCCCATCCCACCCTTCTAGGTTGTCACAGAGCACTGGGTAGAGGTCCCTGCATCATACATAAAATTCCCACTGGCTATCTGTTTTACATATGGTTAGTACAGCTGCTTTTTACTAAGTATAGGAACTTTATCCTTCCAAGATTGTTGGTGAAGTTTAAATGAGATCATGTATAAAAAGCATAATGTATGTGCTTCATTCAGTCAGTTCAGTCACTCAGTTGTGTCCGATTCTTTGCGACCCCATGGACTGCAGCACGCCAGACTTCCCTGTCCATCACCAACTCCCGGAGTTTACTCAAACCCATCTCCATTGAGTCGGTGATGCCATCCAACCATCTCACCCTCTGTCATCCCCTTCTCCTCCTGCCTTCAATCTTTCAGCATCAGGGTCTTTTCCAATGAGTCAATTCTTCACATCAGGTGGCCAAAGTATTGGCCTTTCAGCTTCAACATCAGTCCTTCCAAAGAACACTCAGGACTGATTTCCTTTAGGATGGACTGGTTGGATTTCATTGTAGTCCAAGGGTCTCTCAAGAGTCTTCTCCAACACCACAGTTCAAAAACATCAATTCTTCAGCACTCAGTTTTCTTTATAGTCCCAACATCACATCCATACATGATTACTAGAAAAACCTTGACTATTCGGACCTTTGTTGGCAAAGTAATGTCTCCGCTTTTTAATATGCTGTCTAGGTTGGTCATACCTTTTCTTCCAAGGAGCAAGCATCTTTTAATTTCATGACTGCAGTCACCATCTGCAGTGATTTTGGAGTCCAAAAAATAAAGTCTGCCACTGTTTCCCCATCTATTTGCCATGAAGTGATGGGACTGGATCCCATGATCTTAGTTTTCTGAATGTTGAGTTTTAAGCCACTTTTTCACTCTCCTCTTTCACTTTCATCAAGAGGCTCTTTAGTTCTTCACTTTCTGCCATAAGGGTGGTGTCATCTGCATATTTGGGGTTATTGATATTTCTCCCAGCATCTTGATTCCAGCTTGTGCTTCATCTAACCCAGCATTTCTCATGATGTACTCTGCATATAAGTTAAATAAGCAGGGTGACAATATACAGCCTTGACGTACTCCTTTTGCTATTTGGAACCAGTCTCTTGTTCCATGTCTAGTTCTAACTGTTGCTTCCTGACCTGCATACAGATTTCTCAGGAGGCAGATCAGATGGTCTTGTATTCCCATATCTTTCAGATTTTTCCACAGTTTGTTTGTTGTGATCCACACAGTCAAAGGCTTTGGCATAGTCAATAAAGCAGAAATAGATGTTTTTCTGGAACTCTCTTGCTTTTTTGATGATCCAGCGGCTGTTGGCAATTTGATCTCTGGTTCCTCTGCCTTTTCTAAAACCAGGTTGAACATCTGGAAGTTCACGGTTCATGTATTATTGAAGCCTAGCTTGGAGAATTTTGAGCATTACTTTATTAGCATGTGAGATGACTGTAATTGTGTGGTAGTTTAATGTATGTGCCTAAGGCATAGTAAAAAATAAATAAGTAAATGGTGGTTTCATTTTGAATTGGTCAAGAATTTGTCACTCAGGAAAACTTTAGAGTAAACTTGATGAAAAGGGTTATAGGAAAATAATTGATTAGACTGGTTACCTTAGGTTATACAATGAAATATTCAGAGAAGCTGCAGGAAATTCAAATGTATATGCTACAAACAAAACATACTCTACTTTGGTCCTCCCTCGAATTTTTTTAAATTTTTTTCTTTAATTGAAGGATAATTGCTTTATAATATCGTGTTGGTTTCTGCCATACATCAACATGAATCAGCCATAGGTATATATATGTCCCCTCTCTCTTGAACCTTCCTCCCACCTCCCACCACTTCCAACCCCTCAAGGTTGTTACAGAGACCTGGTTTAGATTCCCTGAGTCATTCAGGAAGTTTCCATTGGTTTTTCTTATTGCTGTACAACCAATTACCACGAACTTGGTGGCTTAAAACCATTCCCATGCATCAGCTTACAGAAGTCCAGAGAGGGTGCTCCTGGGTTCTCTGGTTCCTCGCCAGACTAAAATCAAGGTATTGTCCAATCTGTGCTCTGCAGTGGGGCTTGTGGTCTTCTGCAGTCTTCCACAGTTACTGAAGGGTTCAGTTCCTTCTAGCTATGAGATGGAGCTCCCTGATCCTTGCTGCCTGTCAGTCAGGAGCTGTTCTCAGCTTCTAGAGGCTTTCCAGAGTTCCTTGCCATATGGTTCACCAAGGTCGTGTAGGACACAAACTGTGCTTTCTTCCAGATCAGTGGATACTCGTCTCTGTGACTTCTTCCTCTGTTATCAACCAGAGAAAACTCTGTGCTTCTGAAAGGGTCACTTGATTAGTTCATGCCTACTCCAGGTAATTTTCCCTTTTATAATATAATGGAACATAATCATTGGAGTGATACTCATCATATCCAGAGGTCCCACCTGCACTCAATGGAAGAGGATTATACAAAGATAAAGAAGTTCTTTGGTAATCACCTTAGAATCCTGCCTACCACAGCCCTCGTGGTCCTTACAGGTGGAACACAGCAGTGTCTGTAAGTACAAATAGTGGTTCATGGAGGCAAAGCATAGAAGCATCTATGGTATAGAACACACAGTCCTGAGTGCCACCTAACCGTTGATGGCAAATATAGTACATACAATACTTAGTGCCAACTAGCCTAGAATTCCTGAGGCTTGTTTATTTGGAAACCCACTCCCAAGTATAATCTTCACATATTTGTTGTAAGGCAATTTTCCATGTGCCTTGCATTTCTGCACATCTTGCAAGCAGAGGTACACACCACCCTTTGTTCTAGACTATCTTTTAAAAGATATTTATAGATCAAGGCAAGCTTCAAAGATGGAGATAGTGTATCTCTCAAGAGCAAAGAACATGTTTGTTCACTAACTTATATGGACAATGTATCTCCTTCCAAAGAAAAAGGCATGCATACACACTGCCCATATAAAAGATTCAGATTCCACAAGTAAAGAGTTCTCTCCTGAAACACAGCACACTGTGTTCAATCCATCCATCTGGAGTCATCTGCTTTCATCCCCATGGAATATGGAGACAAAGAGAAACTGACCAGTCCAGACTATGACTTCTTCATCTCTGACCTAAGATTCTCATGTCTTCTGCCAGCATCCATGAAACTGTGGCAAGCTAACATATTTTGCAAGTGGAGTAAAATCTTAGACCTTTCATAGTTCTTGATAATATTCAATGTTTTGGAAGAGAGGATATGTTAGTTAGACAGCAGTAGGGAGGATGGCATTAAATAAAAGCATGCTTTGTTTTAAAGAAACACAAGATGTTCCAAAAAAGTTACAATGCGTTCCAGTCAACAAGATACCATAGTGCAAACAAAAACCAAACACCGCAAGTGATGGATTTATTGATTCCTCTAACAGATATAAGAAATGTACAGTAGGGGGGGAAAATTGCTTTTAGAAATAAAAAAGTACAGCATTTATTTGTAAAGAATTATACACACATATTTTCCCCCTAGGTGATAAGCATTCTGGCAGAATGCACTTAAAATTACATAGATTGATTTTAAAACTAAAAAAAGAGTTTCCATATGATCCAGCAATTCTATTCCCAAGCACACATCCAGAAAAGTTGAAAACTCTAATTTGAAGAGACACATGCACATCAAGTTTCATAGCAGCATTATTCACGATAGCCAAAGCATGGAAACAACTTAAATGTCTAACAACAGATGACTGGATGAAGGAAATGTGATACACACACACATACACACACACACACAATGGAATATGACTCATAAAAAAAAGAATGAAATAATGTCATTTGCAGAATCATGGATGAACCTAGAGATTATCATACTAAGTCAGTCAGGCAGAGAGGTACTGCTAATATGTGGAATCTAAAAAATAATAAAAACCAATTTATTTACAAAACAGACTCACAGACATAAAAAAAGAACAAACATAGTTACCAAAGGGGAAAGAGGAAGGAGGATGAATTAGAAGTATGGGATTACTATTAATATACCACTATATATAATATCAATGAACAATAAGGATTTACTGTATAGCACATGGAACTATACTCAATATTCTGTAATAACCTACAATGGAAAAGAATCTGAAACTATATACCTGAAACTTAGTCAATATTGTAAATCAACTATAGTTGAATTTTTTAAATACTTTTAAA
The DNA here is from genome assembly GCF_963930625.1 of Muntiacus reevesi. Taxonomy (NCBI): domain Eukaryota; kingdom Metazoa; phylum Chordata; class Mammalia; order Artiodactyla; family Cervidae; genus Muntiacus; species Muntiacus reevesi. Next base: position 39,581,036 of record NC_089268.1, read on the forward strand.
ATTATCTAAATTGAAAGATAACTTGAATAATTTAGACTTAGATCATCTGGTTTTATTTATTAAGGAGGAAAATCACAAGAATTTTACATGAATATATTCAATGCATGTTTATTTTTCTTTTCCTCAGTACTATTAATACAGATAATGTTATCTTTATCTGTATAAAATAACTTTTAAATAGATTTTTGTTTAATGTCTACATATAATTGATTTGTAATCTACAAATGTAATTCCAAATAACTTCTAATTTGGAATTACATTTGTAGACTACAGATCTTACTTTTAAGAAAATGTTCCATTTCAATCATAGAAGAATATGACCAGAGTTAACAGATTACATGAAGTAGATAAATTTAGTTTTTCCACTGTTGTTTTTAGTCACCAAGTCGTGTCTGACTCTTGTGACCCCATGGACTGTAGCCCACCAGACTCCTCTGTCGATGGGATTTCCCATGAATAATATTGGAGTGGGTTGTCATTTTCTTCTCCAGACCATCTTTCCGACCCAGGGATCAAACCCACATCTCCTGCATTAGCAGGCAGATTCTTTACCATTGAGCCACCAGGGAAGCCCAGTGTTTCCATGGGAGTTTTTAAAAACAAATGAAAAATTCTCGTGAGTTTTGTTGTTGTTGTTCAGTTGGCTCAGTTGTGTCCGACTCTTTGCAATACCAAGGACTGCAGCACGCCAGGCTTCCCTGTCCTTCACCATCTTCTGGAGTTTGCTCAAAATCATGTCCATTAAGCCAGTTATGCCATCTCATCTTCTGTCATTCCCTTCTCCTCCTGCCTTCAATTTTTCCCAGAATCAGGGTCTTTCCTAATGAGTCGACTCTTTGCATCAGGTGGCCAAAGTATTGGAGCTTTAGCTTCAGCATCAGTCCTTCCAATCTTATGAGTTTAATTTCTCACAAAACTTTTTCCCTGCCTCTATCCTTTAGTTGTACTACTGAATATTGAAATACACAAACACACACTTACAGCCACCTAGAATTCTTGTATAGAAAAGGAAATTAATAAGAAGCATGAATGTCTTTTGGGAGTTCACTAAAATCTCACATCTAGACTTATGTTGATGTGTACTTAATATACCTAGCACATTTATTTCTCATTGTCTAACATCAAATTAATATTTTCAATGGTACAAGAAATGTCCTGGCCTGTGGTTTTAAAGGCTTCAGTATCTAGAATCAGGAAGGCTATAGGACACACTCCACCCCAGAATCTTTCATCCAGCACAATTTGTTAGCTCATCACTCTTTCAAGTTTTAATTTCTATTGATGCAGCATCAAATCTTTGATTATGTTCTGTTTGGGTGTGGGATATCTACCAGTTTGAGGGTCAATTAAAGTTTCTATTTCAGTTGATCCAAGTTAAAATGATAAAACCCTTTTCCACAGAGGGCATTCACTTACCATCGGACTTGGCTGCATCACAAACTAAAAATCATTAAGCTTGATTCAAAATTAAATCAGAAGTCAAATGAAAATATTTCCTGCATATAAGAACATTCATGGGACATAGTTTACAAAGAGTTCATTTTGAAGAGAGAGTAAGGACTGAGTCATAATTTCTTAGATTAGAGCTTTCCATTTTATTCTGTTACTCAGTTTTTCTTTTGGAAACTGATTCCATCAGACATCAGTCATACTCACAATGGTATCTTTTCTATATCATGGAGGCCAGGAGATATGTGTCATTCTTTACCCTTCTATTTATTTGAGAAGAGAGAGACATGATACCATGATACAAAAAAATCAGAAATCAGATTTAAGAAGGTTAAAAGAATGACATGGTATTAATATATGTCATTCTTAAAGTCTCAGCTTTGAAAATTTATTATATGAATTAGGTTCTGGAACTTGGAAAGCTAGTATTAATTCAATTTTGTGAATGTAAAATAATAGGTTGGTATGGCTAGATAGAGATATAAATAGCCATATTTACATCCATGTTGAATGCATCATGTTGAACTTGTTGAAATTTTGAAAATATAGAAAAATGTTTAAAAAAAACATTGAAGTCATCCAATATCACCCCACCAATAATAGTCCCTATTAATATTTTGGTGCAATTTCTTCTAATATTTTTTAGTATATAAACACATATGTATATTAGAAACTGGAATGTTAATTTTTAATGCAGGTTTGTACCATTTTCCTGGTACATAAATATGTTCCAAGAATGTAGGTGTTGGATATGTAAAGTACAGCAAAGTCAGGGTGGCCTCCAAAAGGAACAAGAATGAGACTTGGAACAAAGTTTATTACAAGCATACCTCATTTTATTGCACTTCACAGATACTGTTTTCTTTACAACTGAAAATCCATAGCAGCCCTGTATCCAGCAAGTCTATCAGCTTCATTTTTCCAACAGCATTTGCTCACTTCCTTTTTCTGTGACACATTCTGATAATACTTGTAGTATTTCAAACTTTTTGACTACTGCTATATATTTGTTATAAATATAAAACTAGCAGGTGAAGAGTTGCTTCTTATGAATGAGCAAACTAAACAGTTTAAAACGAATCTATTCCTGGAAAAAAGAGGCTGTGAAAACTGTTGAGATGATAACAAAGGATTTAGAATATTACATAAACTTAGTTGATAAAGCAATGGCAGAGTTTGAGAGGAGACTCATTGCCATTTTGAAAGTTCTACTGTAGGTAAAAGGCTATCAAACAACTTCACAGATCACAGGGAAATTGTGAAAAGACATGTCAATTGATCCAGCAACCTTTTGTCTTATTTTAAGAAATAAAATTTAAAATAAAAGCTCACAGCCACCCCCAGTCTCCAGTAACCACCATCCTGATCGGTCAGCAGCCATTAATGTCAAAGCAAGACCTTCCACCAGCATAAAAGACTACAGCTTGCTAAAGGCTCAGATGATGGTTGGTGTTTTTTAGTAACAGTATTTTTTAATTAAGGTATATACATTGTTCTTTTAAACATAGTGCTATTGCATACTTAACAGACAACAATATAGTGTAAACATAACTTATATACGCACTGGAAAACCAGAAAATTCGGGTGACTCCCTTCACTGTGATACTTGCCTTATTGTGGTGGTCTGAACCGAACCCACAGTATCTCTGAAGTGTGCCTTATACTCACAGGTCTCAGAGAGGCGGTCACTTTGTGCCACGCAGAACCATCGAAGAAGCACCAGAGTGGTCAGCAGGCAGTGGACAGGAGTGAGCGGAAGGCCTCGGCCAGAGACTTTATTGGGATTTCTACAGGGAAGGAGAGGCAGGGCAGGGCAAACAGCCTAGGGCTGACTAGTGTGAATGCTTCTGACGCGCTTCGGGACACAGAGGGGGTCTTTAGTTTCCTGGTTCCTGGCGCTGGGCTGATTTAGGGCGGGAGGAATATTGGCTTGGTGTGTGAGACACTGATAAGGAAGTATGTGGGGGACATGAGCCTGAAATGTCTCAGTCTGGGTATGGAAGACATGCTCCCGGCCAAGCCCTTTGTCATCTCTAAGAACTGGCTCGTAGATTCCCCGGGGATGGGCAGTCCCACCCCTGTCATCAAGGTGACAAATTCCAGAGCATCAAGAATACGAAATAAGAAAGTGTAGCTAATATAACTGGCCTGTGATAGATGGACAGGAAATGGACAACCCAGAATTTGAGAAAACACAGAACAAAAGGTATGATCTCTTCATGACTGCCTAGTAATTCAACACAGAAACATCCCACAAGTTACACAGTAATTCTGCTACTATTAGATTTTTTTAATAGCTGTTTGGCATTTTAAATAATTTCACAATGAATGGACAGAGAAGAAAAAGACAAAGAAAAGAAAGAGACATGTAAATGCATACATATTGCTTACTCTCCAGAAGGGGGGGCAGGAGCTCAAGTTGATTGTTGTGCTGAAATTTGGTATATATTTTACTATTTATAAGTGATTTAAAGTTGATAGTGTTCATCACCCTAATTCCAAAACCAGACAAAGATGCCACAAAAAAAGAAAACTACAGGCCAATATCACTGATGAACATAGATGCAAAAATCCTTAACAAAATTCTAGCAAACAGAATCCAACAACATATTAAAAAAAATCATACACCATGACCAAGTGGGCTTTATCCCAGGAATGCAAGGATTCTTTAATATGCGCAAATCAATCAATGTAATACACCACATTAACAAATTGAAAGATAAAAACCATATGATTATCTCAATAGATGCAGAGAAAGCCTTTGACAAAATTCAACACTCATTTGTGATTAAACTCTCCAGAAAGCAGGAATAGAAGGAACATACCTCAACATAATAAAAGCTATATACGACAAACCCACAGCAAGCATCACCCTCAATGGTGAAAAATTGAAAGCATTTCCCCTGAAATCAGGAACAAGGGTGCCCACTCTCACCACTACTATTTAACATAGTGTTGGAAGTTTTGGCCACAGCAATCAGAGCAGAAAAAGAAGTAAAAGGAATCCAGATAGGAAAAGAAGAAGTGAAACTCTCGCTGTTTGCAGATGATATGATCCTCTACATAGAAAACCGTAAAGACTCTTCCAGAAAATTACTAAAGCTAATCAATGAATATAGTAAAGTTGCAGGATATAAAATTAACACACAGAAATCCCTTGCATTCCTATATACTAACAATGAAAAAACAGAAAGAGAAATTAAGGAAACAATACCATTCACCATTGCAACAAAAAGAATAAAATACTTAGGAGTATATCTACCTAAAGAAATGAAAGACTTATACATAGAAAACTATAAAACACTAATGAAAGAAATCAAAGAGGACACAAACAGATGGAGAAACATACCATGTTCATGGATTGGAAGAATCAATATTGTCAAAATGGCTATTCTACCCAAAGCAAGCTATAGATTCAATGCAATCCCTGTCAAGCTATCAATGGTATTTTTCACAGAACTAGAACAAATAATTTCACAATTTGTATGGAAATACAAAAAACCTCAAATAGCCAAAGTAATCTTGAGAAAGAAGAATGGAACTGGAGGAATCAACCTGCCTGACTTCAGACTCTACTACAAAGCCACAGTCATCAAGACAGTATGGTACTGGCACAAAGACAGAAATATAGATCAATGAAACAGAATAGAAAGCCCCACGAACCTATGGACACCTTATCTTTGACAAAGGAGGCAAGGATATACAATGGAAAAAAGACAATCTCTTTAACAAGTGGTGCTGGGAAAACTGGTCAACCACTTGTAAAAGAATGAAACTAGAACACTTTCTAACACCATACACAAAAATAAACTCAAAATGGATTAAAGATCTAAATGTAAGGCCAGAAACTATAAAACTCCTAGAGGAGAACATAGGCAAAACACTCTCCGACATAAATCTCAGCAAGATCCTCTATGACCCACCTTCCAGAATATTGGAAATAAAAGCAAAACTAAACAAATGGGTCCTAATGCAACTTAAAAGCTTCTGCACTACAAAGGAAACTATAAGTAAGGTGAAAAGACAGCCCTCAGATTGGGAGAAAATAATAGCAAATGAAGAAACATATAAAGGATTAATCTCAAAAATATACAAGGAACTCCTGAAGCTCAATTCCAGAAAAATAAATGACCCAATCAAAAAATGGGCCAAAGAACTAAACAGACAGTTCTCCAAAGAAGACATACAGATGGCTAACAAACACATGAAAAGATGCTCAACTTCACTCATTATTAGAGAAATGCAAATCAAAACCACAATGAGGTACCATTACACGCCAGTCAGGATGGCTGTTATCCAAAAGTCTACAAGCAATAAATGCTGGAGAGGGTGTGGAGAAAAGGGAACCCTCTTACACTGTTGGTGGGAATGCAAACTAGTACAGCCACTATGGAAAACAGTGTGGAGATTTCTTAAAAAACTGGAAATAGAACTGCCATATGACCCAGCAATACCACTTCTGGTTATACACACTGAGGAAACCAGATCTGAAAGAGACACGTGCACCCCAATGTTCATCGCAGCACTGTTTATAATAGCCAGGACATGGAAGCAACCTAGATGCCCATCAGCAGATGAATGGATAAGGAAGCTGTGGTACATATACACCATGGAATATTACTCAGCTGTTAAAAAGAATTCATTTGAATCAGTTCTAATGAGATGGATGAAACTGGAGCCCATTATACAGAGTGAAGTAAGCCAGAAAGATAAAGAACATTACAGCATACTAACACATATATATGGAATTTAGAAAGATGGTAATGATAACCCTATATGCAAAACAGAAAAACAGAAACAGAAGTACAGAACAGACTTTTGAACTTTGTGAGAGAAGGTGAGGGTGGGATGTTTTGAAAGAACAGCATGTATATTATCTATGGTGAAACAGATCACCAGCCCAGGTGGGATGCATGAGACAAGTGCTTGGACCTGGTGCTTGGGAGGACCCAGAGGAGTCAGGTGGAGAGGGAGGTGGGAGGGGGGATCAGGATGGGGAATATGTGTAACTCTATGGCTGATTCATGTCAATGTATGACAAAACCCACTGAAATGTTGTGAAGTAATTAGCCTCCAACTAATAAAAAAAAATTTTTTTAAAAGAAAAAAGAAATAGCACGCCCACACAATTAGAAGCAATTACTCAAGTATCCCACCCTTGTTAACATTTTGATGGAGGTCACCTTACATTTTCATGTGCATTTATTCATGAATTCTTTTTTTTTAAGAAACTTTTTTTTTCATTTTTAAAGTCTTTATTAAATTTCTTTTGTTACCAGTTCCAAAAAATAAATAAATAAATAAAGTTGATGGTGTTATCTTCCTGGCTAGGTTTTGTGGATTGTATTTGTTCTTGTTGATCCATATAACTTTTGGAGAATGAGTGGAGAAATTAAAAGTCAGTAATAGCCGTTTTCCCAAGCTACCTGAAAATCTCTGCCTTTGTTTTTAACTGAAAAGTTTTGTCCCTTTGATCCAAAATTTTAGTATTTAACATTTAACTGATATTTCCCCAGCATTGGAAGAGATCCTGATGCTGGGGAAGATTGAAGGTGGGAGGAGAAGGGGATGACAAATGATGAGATGGTTGGATGGCATCACCAACTCAATGGACATGAGTTTGAGTAAGGTCCAGGAGTTGGTGATGGACAGGGAAGCCTGGCGTGCTGCAGTCCATGGGGTCACAAAGAGTGGGACACAACTGAGCAACTGAACTGAACCGACTGATATGACTATCTTACAAGTTTCTTGTTTCTCCCATCACTTTTCCTTTCCTTGGACACCAAATGTAATTTCCAACATTAAAGCTATCCTAGACTCAAAGAACTCATAAATTACCCAGTTCAGCCTAAACTTACAGCAGAAATCTCTTCTATAACTGATCCAAAAACCAGACAAACAAACAAACCTGAAAATGACTATTCAGATGCTGCTTTCTTACTTTCAAGACAACACAGGCAATATTTAGAAACTTATATACATTTGGTGTTTTGACTTGGATTAAGTCAAAAAATAGACTCCTGGGAACCAATGAGCAGAAGCCCATTGGTCTCATTTCAACTTATAGTATGGATACTCAGGCATACTTGTGTATTCCAGAGAGCAAAAGATAGTACAGAATAAACACAAATGCTCTTTCCTGAAGATATGAAGGGAAGGGTAAAAAGCACCATTTTATATTACAACAGAAATATACATTAAAAAGTAGATTGTAATATCTGGATAATGTTTTTAAGTGAAATGTGAGTTCTCAAAGAAATTTGACAAGTATCATTAAGCATACTTCAGTGGGAAATCTGAGAAGCAATTCTCATCTAGGGTAACAGAAGAAAAATCATTTGTCTTGTATGTAAGGTCATACAGCTTCCAGTGTTTTAATGTCTCCTAAAAATTTTCTGTTCACAATCAGCATTATTTTCCCCAGTTGGTCTCTGTACGACATAGTTTTCACTGACTTGACGATTCCAGTCTTACTTTTTTACTTAGTTTCTATTTGCAATAAAATAAAATTCTTAGAATAGTTATGACATTCCAGATATAACCAGGTAGTCTTACATAATCTGAACCTTATTTAGGCTTTTAAATGTGCAGTCTAACATTCAGTTATTGTTTTTAACTCTTGAATCTCATCTTTGGTTCTGATTACATTTGGAACTCCTAGGTATTTTTGATAGGCATTATTCTGTGTGTAAGTGTGTAAATATACCTATAATATTTTTATATAGATATATACCTACCTAAAAATACTGATACAACTCATTTCTTAAATATCAAATTTTATATCTGTCCATTTATATTTTACCTTGTCAATTTCAACCCTTTTCCCTAACCATTGAGATAATTTTGAGTCTTAAACCCAAAATCCAAGAGCACAAAATGGGAGTGGAGATGAGGGTAGTTAGGAAAACAGTACTTCCACTTTTTTGAGTGTCAGGCCTAAGATTACCCAGAGTAGTTACAAAAACACAAAAATATTTCTTTAAACTAGCATTATGGATTTCACTTACACTGGAAGTAGGCTTCCCACAGGTTAGAAAAACATGTTTTTTAAGTATTGATTTAACTGCCTGACTTTGAAAATGTGATGAATAGGACATACATAGATAGGCGCCCAGTGGCATGCAGCTAGAGGCTTCCCTTCAGATAGACATCAATCTCTACAACAAACAATATATTCAGTTGCTGGGATATTTCTGAGATGACCTCGCTTGATTATTCTCCATCTCCCCTTTTCTCTCTAATCTACAAGACTATTACAAAATGCATTGCTTATATGGTACTTCTTTTTTGATTTGGTAGATTCCACTGGGTGCTCATTAATTAAGATATGGCCTATTCATACCACTTCCTTCTGGAGAGAGAAGGAAGGAAAGAAAAAAGGGAGGGGAGGAGGGAGAAAGGAAATCATAATGGTGGTACTAGGATACGTGATGCTTTTGAAGTGTGGGGCTGGAGAAGACTCTTGAGAGTCCCTTGGACTGCAGGGAGATTCAACCAGTTCAGTCTAAAGGAAATCAGGCCTGCATATTCATTGGAAGGACTGATGCTGAAGCTGAATCTCCAATACTTTGGCCACCTGATGCGAAGAGCTGACTCATTTGAAAAGAACCATTACAGTATACTAACACATATATACGGAATTTAGATAGATGGTGGCGATAACCCTATATGCAAAACAGAAAAAGAGACACAGAAATACAGAACAGACTTTTGAACTCTGGGGGAGAACGTGAGGGTGGGATGTTTTGAAAGAACAGCATGTATATTATCTATGGTGAAACGGACCACCAGCCCAGGTGGGATACATGAGTCAGGTGCTCGGGCCTGGTGCACTGGGAGGACCCTGAGGAGTCGGGTGGGGAGGGAGGTGGGAGGGGGGATCGGGATGGGGAATACATGTAACTATATGGCTGATTCATGTCAATGTATGACAAAACCCACTGAAATGTTGTAAAGTGATTGGCCTCCAACTAATAAAATAAAAAAAAAAAAAAAAAAAAAAAAAAGAACCTGATGCTGGGAAAGATTGAAGGCAAGAGGAGAAGGGAACGACAGATAATGAGATGGTTGGATGGCATCACCAACTCAATGGACATGAGTTTGAGCAAGCTCCAGAGTTGGTGATGGACAGGGAAGCCTGGCATGCTGCAATCCATGGGGTCACAAAGGGTCGGACACAACTGAGTGACTAAACTGAACTGAGGATATTGAGAGTCACAAAAATAATAATTATGCCTTGGGTCAGTGTTCTCAATATTTAGACAGAAACCAGTATTGGCTCAGTAACAGCACCTTTGATTGCTGATTACTGCCTAAGACATCCCTTGAGATATATGTGCCATTTTATGACAGTAAAGTGAAACCCTTCCTTAACACTGAATTGTGGAAAGAATTGTGGTTAGTTGAGTACATAGACACATGCATTTATTACTACCTCTCCCAAATCCAGCTAAAACTGACAGAAGTAGGATTTTTTTTTTTAAGTTAAAGATCCTCATGGACAAAGAAAATGTGAAGGAGACATCAGCAAATTAGAAACATCAACAGTTTTTCACAAGATAGAAAAAGGATACGGGAATGATGTTGACTTAAACTTATGGACCCCAAGAGGGTAGTATCAATGAGAAGCAAATTGCTTCATTGTCAAAGAAATTCTAAAAGGTTCAGAAATTAGAAAATCAGGTATTACATGACAGGGGATTTAAGTCTGGAGGTAAGAAAAGGGAAACTGACTTTATAAACATGCATAAGAAGCTAAACTTTCAGGTTCCCTCTTCTGCCTCACACTTCAAGGAAGCTTGTTTCCCATTCTCATGGGGTAATAAGTGTCTCTTTCCCAAAGAAATTGAACCAGAAATGCCACAGCTTGAAAATGTCAGGCACAACTAAAAGCAAGGATAAGGTGCTAGAGGGGAAAAAATAGAAAGCAAGTCTATTTACTGAGAAGGTGACACGAGCCTTACAATCCCTTCCTCTATCCAGTTGCCAAAATGTCTGTAGACTGAATAATAACCCTCTGGGCACTGGAGTTGACAACCTTCCAAAATATTCCAAATAATCCCTGTCTCCTGGCACTCACACTCCATGTAACAGCCTTCCCTTGTATGTGGGTTGGACCTAGTGACTCACTTCCAATAAATAAAATATGGCGAAAGTAATGGGAAGTTTAATTTATAAAAGACGGTGATTCTCTTCTTGCTGGCCCGTTCTTCTCGTCTTATTGGCCTGCTTACTTTAATGAAGTTAACTCACCCTGCAGAGAGACGCAAGTGGCAAGAAACGGGGCAGCCAACAAACTGCAAAGAACTGAGGTGTTCAATCCAACAACCTAGGAGGGACTGAATCTTAACAAATGGTTACTTGGCTCAGTTGGTTAGAGTGTGGTGCCAGTCGCACCAGGGTCGCAGGTTCAACCCCTACATGGGCCCCCATAAGAATCTTAGCAACAACCTTGTCATTAGGCCTGGAAGCGGATCCTTCCCCACTTGTGTCTAGAGCTCTAGCTAATACCTGTTTGCCGTCGGTGAGAGATCCTGAAACAGAGGAGACAGGAAGCCATGCCCAGAATCCTGACATACAGAGACTGTGGTATAATAGAGGTTGCTTCAAGCCACTATGTTTGGGGATCCTTTTCTATAGAGCAATAGATAAGTGATCCAGGTATTTTTTAGAACAACCCTCTATCAGAAAATCGGGTGATTAAGAGAAAAGACCTACAGAAATGGACATATGATGGACTCTCAAAAAAAAAAAAAAAAAACTCTGACCAACTTACAGTGAAGTCCATGAGCTAATGAAGTCGGCACCCTGATAAAGATCTACCACACTGCTCTGTCGTAAGAATAGGTAGCAAGAGTCACCGGAAGTTGAGAGAAATCTCTGACATGGAAGGCAGGCTAAAGCAAACATACAAAAAGAAAGAAACTTCAAGGAAACAGAGACAGTTCAGAAGATTGGTAAGAAGTTAAGCTACAAACAAACTAAAATTACTATTCTCTGGAAGATTAAAAAAGATACTACATCTATGAAAAAAGATACTACATCTATAAAATGAGAAGAGAATTCTAGAAGAAGAAAAGAAGGATCGAGAGGGAGAAGAGAAGGGGGGAGAAGGAGGAAGAAGGGGAAAGAGAAGAAGAAGAAGAAAAGGGGGAAAGAGAAGATAGGGAGGCAGAAAGGGAAGGAGACAAACAAAAAAATGACTACTGAAACATAATGTCTTAGGGCTGAAAATATAATTGAGGAAAATTTTCAAACTATAAAACAAAAGGGAGAGGAATGTGTACTATGAGATAGAAGGTTAAAAAAAAGAAAAAAGACAATCCACAAAGTCTAGTATCTGACATGTGCTGGGTGTTTAATCGCTCAGTCGTGTCCGACTCTGCGACCTCGTGGACTGTAGTCAGCCAGGCTCCTCTATCCATGGAATTCTCCAGGCAGGAATACTGGATGTGGGTTGTCATGCCCTCTTCCAGGAGATCTTCTGGACCCAGGGACTGAACCCAGGTCTCCCGTATCATAGGCAAATTCTCTACTGTCTGAGTCACCAGGGAAGCCCATCTGACTAATAGGCATTCCAAAAAAAAGATTTAAAAGGAGGGATTAATTAAAAATCATAATAATTAAACTTTCTCAGACTTAAAAACATGCTTTTCCATTTAGACAAAGTCCCCTGAGAGCTCAGAAAAGTGATTTAAAAAAAAAACCTACAGTAAAGTATATAATCATGAAATTTCAGTACATCAGAGATAAAAAGAAAAACTTCATGGCTTCCTAAGAGAATAAATATAAATCATCTGCAAATAATAATGAATAAAAACAGGCATGGAATATTCAAAAGTAACATTGGGAGCCAAAATACAAGGGAATAATGACTTAAAATTTCTGTGGGAAACAAATTTTCAACCAGAATTCAACACCTAGCCAATCAACTAACTATGAGAGCCGAATAAACTGATATGTAAGGTCTAAAAAAGTTGTAAACAAAATGTCTTTTACATAAAGGTATTGAAATTCGTGTGGCAGCTAAATGAGGGAATAAATCAACAGAGATGAGAAGACCCAGGTAAAAGGAAATTCAGTATGGGAAAAGGGATAAGATAGACTACAGAATAAAGCAGAAAGAAGTGCCAAGACCATCACTGTATAGTAAGTCTAGAAAGGTTACTGTCTCATCAGGAGCAGGTGGATTACGGGTTCCAAAACAGAAAAAATAGAATTTAACAGTTCACCTGGTAATTGTATTGAGCAGCTGCTGGAGATAAGAGAAAAAGTTGTTGAATGTATGAGAAGAATTAGAATTAGTTTCATGCAGATTAAGCTGATAAAGAAGTTGAGACTATTTTAAACTGCAAGGAAAGAAGTTTTAAAAGAAAAAACTTTGACCATGAAATACTACTGGACTCGGCAGTGAACAATATTTCATGAAATATTATGCTATTTCATAATTGTAAAATGTACACTCAAAGTATTTTTAACCAAAAATTTGAAATATAGTTGTTTTAAAAAGAAGGTATAGAAAATATAGTGAGGAACATAGGTGTAAGGAGAGAAATCCTCACATACCATAAAAGGAACTTGATAAAAATACTACAAAAATGATAAAGAAATGGCAGCATCATGCATGCTAAGTCACTTCAGTTGTGTCCACCTCTGTGAGACCACATGGACTGCAGTCTGCCAGGCTCCTCTGTCCATGAGATTCTCCAAGCAAGAACACTAGAGGGGGTTGCTGTACCCCCCTCCAGGGACCTTCCTGACCCAGGGATTGAACCCATATTTCTTACATCTAACCTGCATTGGCAAGCGGGTTCTTTATCACTAGTGCCATCTGGGAAGCCCAAAAAGTCAGCATTTGGCAGCACAGGAATATTATTTATAATGTAGAATGAAATACTCCATAAGACAGATAAAATAACAGAAAATACTTTTCTATGAGAAGTGAGATAAATGAAGGAAAATATTGGTGTTCTTTTTTATAAGCCTTTTCATCTGTCTTTAATAATATGTGTATATTACCTTAATTAAAAAGAGCTTTAAAAACAAACAGAAGAGAATTACATAAATCTGTTTTTCTCAAAGGATATTCCAAATCCCCAGTTAAATGAAAAAGCCATGATGCACCTTAATGTATGTGGTAAATTTTTTTATTTTCACAAAATCAAAAACAAATAAATATAGTTTATATGTGTATAAGTGAAAGGGTACAGACAATACTGAAAAATATACTCATGTTCATTCTGATGCATTTGAGAGGCGCAGAACTGAACCGGAGGAGAAAGGAGATTATTAATTTCCATGCAAACCTTTAATCTTTGACTTGTTACAACATTAAAGTTGAAAAGTCAATCATTTGGATTCTAAACCAGATAATTTTTATATTACAATAAAGGGCATTTAGTGGGACAACTGGTGAAGTTTGAACAAATTCTGTAGATTAAAGTACTACATCAAGGATAATTTCCTGATTTTGATAATTATACCATTATTGCATAATGGAATGTCCTTGCTTTAGGAAATACTTAGGAGTAAAAGAACTTTACATCAGCAATTTATTCTCAATGAATTCAAATCATATACATATAAAATAAAAAGAAATCAATACAGAAAAAAGAGAGAGAAATAAAGTAGATATGATAACATTTAGAAGAATGTAGATGAAGAATTTAAGGGAATTTTTTGTACCATTTTTGCAATGTTTTTGTACATTTAAAGTTATTTTAAAAAAAAAAGTTTTTTCAAAAGTCTAACCATGTACAAAAAAGACTCTTAGGTTACTCCCCAAAATATATCCTTGAGATTAGGACAAAAATATATTTTTTGTCATGGTATTATTAGCAAGGTTCCACCATCAGATATTCATTATAGAAATCAGTTAGGAGCCAAGAGATATTATAGCTGTGTTCTTCCTAAGACAGAAGGAAGTTAAAATGACAAATAAGACTCATCACCCTGGAGTGGTTTAAAGAAAATGCACTGTAATTGTTTTAGAAAGAGTTATTTGGAAAGAGAAGTATTTTTTGCTCTGCCTCTCATATTGCATCTATATCAGACAAGTTGATCTTATTAAAGATAATTGAAATGGGATTTTAAAGCGTACTTTTTTTAGGTGCTTCAAGAACCCTGAATAAATTGAAATGGAGCAAGTTTCCCCAGACAGGTACTTGGAGAAATTTGCTTCTTAAACTTTATGGAAGGCATTCTGAACTAGGTCAGAGTTTTGTGTTGGTTAACATTTTCTAAAATTTTACTCTTCTTTAATGACAGTCACTGATTACTAGGCTAAATTTAATGATGGACAAACAAATTTTACTGAGTGGTAAGTTCTATTTAATTACTCCTCAGAGCTACCCACCAAAAACTGAAGACCTTATATTAAAAAAAATTTAGACAGTCACTGTTAGGCATATGCTCTGTCTGTTACAATCTGCTTCTCTGAGTGTCGCTTTATTCACATATGCAATAAATACGATGTGTGGGAAGTGCAATTACTTAGCTGGGTAATTTAGGAAAGTCAGTTTGTTTCTCTGGATGTCACTTTCCTCATGATTAAAAAGAGCATTAAATAATCACTTCACGTTCCTTTCCAGCTCTGAGAATGTTGTCACTATTGTTCAGTGACTAAGTCTTGTCTAATTCTTTGCGAGCTCTAAGAACACAAGCTCTAAGAATGCTTGTATCAGAGTTCTCCAGGGAAACAGAAACATCAGGATAGGAGGGGGAGAGAAAAAGAGAAACTGCTTTTAAGAAATTAAGAGAGGACATGCCCAAAATCTACAGAGTAGGTTGGCAGGATAGAGACCCACGAAAGCGCCGTAGTCTGAGTCCAAAGGCAATCTGCTGTCAGATCCCACCTCCGATGGAAGAAGTCAGTCTTAGTTCTATAAAGGCCATCAACTGATTGCATGAGTGAAGTCGCTCAGTCATGTCCGACTCTTTGTGACCCTATGGACTGTAGCCCACCAGACTCTCCCATCCATGGGATTTTCTAGGCAAGAATACTGGAGTGGGTTGCCATTTTCTTCTCCAGGGAATATTCCTGACCCAGGGATCGAACTCAGGTCTCCCACATTGCAGGCAGATTCTTTACTGTCTGAGGCACCAGGGAATCCCTGACTGCATGAGGCCCACTCTTGTGATGGAGGGTAATCTGCCTCAGTTGAAAAGATTTAAATCTTTTGGATGTTAAACTCATCCAAAAAGACCATCACAGAAACTGCCTAAACAGTTTGTGACCAAATATTTGGTCATGATGACCCAGTGAAGTTACATATAAAATTAGTCGTCATGATACTTTGTTATAGAGACAATTACATTAAAAGTTTAAAAATTAAAAATAGCATGAGAAGGTCTGTTATATTTTTCTTACAGGAAAGCCTGAAGAACTCCACTACAACTGGGAAAGCATCATAGTGTTTAAACAACTGAGATGTTCTTTATCAGTGGGCTCCCCTGGCTCCCCAGATGGTAAAGAATCCCCCTGCAATGCAGGAAACCTGGGTTCCATCCCTGGGTCGGGAAGATCCCCTGGAGAAGGCATGGTAACCCATTCCAGTATTCTTGCCTAAAGAATTCCATAGGTAAGAGGAACCTGGTTGGCTACAGTCCACGGGGTCACAAAGAGTCAGACGTGACTGAGTGACTAGCGCTTTCACAGTTGAGCCATGGCATGGTGTGGGATTAACTCTCAAACAGCATTTTCAGTTACCAACAGGACGTGTTATACAATTTCAAATACAAATCTCTTGACATAATGTTATATGTCAATTATATCTCAATAAGACTGGGGGTGGGGGGAAACAGTATGACATCCACATTCCCACACATTAAGAACCATTGTTTGCCTGTAGTTTTAAGGACAAAAGAGGTCATTATGGTCACTGTGGCCAATACAGAAAAAGAATGGTTTAAAAGACATGAAAAAGTTCTTCAAATGGACAAACATATAAAAGTGAGTGCGGCTGTAAGCAAACATGGGTGAACAGGAAGAAAATTCATGCCACCCCATTCCTTTCATGAGGTGTTAATTGGAAGAAGGAGATAGAATGAATCCTCACCTTCATGCCTGTGGTATAAGGAAAGAGTGCCAAATGAGTAGCTGGTCAAGGGCCCAGGTCAAGAAATTTCCTTGTAGTAGCCCTAACCATAGCTGTTCCAAGCATGAGTGTTCTGAGAGTGTTCTGGGCTTGCAGAGTCCACAGATTTCCCCAACCCCCAAGACACACTAGAAAATACCTGTGACATTCAATGAAGTCCCAGCTGCCCATTTGGGTTCTTGACATGGAACACTCAGTGAGACAGGAGGTTGTTCTCTTAATTAATAAAATAGAGGCTCTATTAACTACTTCACAGGGATATTATGAAGGAATATAAAAGTGAAAGTCGCTCAGTCATGTCCGATTCTTTGTGACTCCCTGGACTATAAGTCCCTGCAATTCTCTAAGCCAGAATACTGGAGTGGGTAACCTTTCCTTCTCCAGGGGATCTTCCCAAACCAGGGATCGAACCCAGGTCTCCTGCATTACGGGCAGATTCCTTACCAGCTGAACCACAAGGGAAGTCCAAAGAATATAAAGGTATATCCTAAAGGAAATCAACCCTGAATATTCATTGGAAGGACTGATGCTGAAGCTGAAGCTCCAATACTTTGGCCAAGAGTCAATTCATTGGAAAAGACCCTGATGCCAGGAAAGATTGAAGGCAAAAGGAGAAGTGGGGTTAGATAGCATTACTGACTTAATAGACATGAATTTGAGCAACTCCAGGAGACAGCGGAGAAGGGAAAGACTACCCACTCCAATATTCTGACATGGAGAAATCCATGGACTGCATAGTCCATGGGTTTGTAAAAAGTCAGACACAACTGAGCGACTTACACTTCACTTCACTTCTAAGCCACCTCGAAGTCACTCATGGGAGACAGTGGAGGACAGAGGAGCCTGGTGTGCTGCAGTCTGTGGGGTCACAAAGAGTCAGACACCACTTACCAACTGAACAACAACAATAATATGTTTTTATACATGAAGTAGAGCTGGTCATTGAAAAATCAAAGCTTTGTGTATATATGGTGTTGGGATAGAGACACAAGACCATGCCTTTTCCTTGGACTACTTTCAGTCTTAATTAGAAGAGTTTTCTTACAAAAAGAACACCCTTCAGCTTCATGACATGCACTCCTTGCTCATTCCGTTGAGATTGGTACTCAGCAATTTTGACTCATAAATTAATTTCTGATAAGCAGATGTGGAATTTCAAAATGGGTATTAGTTCCATTTGGGGCAATTACTTTGTACAATCAACATGGTTCTTGGTAAACAAAAACTGCCGTTACAAATCTTAGGTTCTTTCAAAAAAAATGATCAAACAATGTCTGCTTCATTTCCAAGGAAACAAACGGTCATACATTTATTTAACTTCTGCTTCTATGGGAAATAAAAAGCAACAAATCTAAGAATCAAGCTCTTGGGAAATTCCTAATCAAAGATAATTTAGTGTCACAACACTACTGCTCAAGGTACACAGATTTTCCTGTGATTTTTTTACAATAATGTCTGTAATTATTATTAATTATAGGGTACTTGACAAGGTACTCAGCAGAGTATTAAACGTTTACTTTCCCTGATGGGTTTACAATCTATGAAAATATGTTAATCTAACTTTTCCAACGTTTACGTTGCCAGCCCCTCCCCTCTTCACCTTCCTTCTCACCCCATTACCTTCTTACATATATATATATATATATATATATATATATATACATACATATCCATTTATAAAACAAACCCACCAAGAGTCCTACACAGCAAGCATATCTGTCTCTGCTCTCTAGCTTCTCAAATAACTTTGCCCCCACCTCTTATCATATTCCCTACGTTTTTGCCGTTTCCAATTTCCACTCTCTACCCTCTTTCTTCCTGTCTTCCCATTCCCCCTCTGCAGGCAAAGTTCCTACTTCCATGGCTACCTTTGTTTAATTGTCTAATAGTTTTATATGAACGTTTGAAGAAGAGGAACTTTCCAGAACATTCAAAAGGAAGGAAGGAAAGAAAGAACTTTAAAAATGTAAAGGTGGCCTTGCTTAGAGAGCACCAACCACCTACTACAGAGAATAATGGCAAGTAGAACTTTCTGTCCATCCTCCCTTCCTTCCTTAACTGGGAGCCCTGTTGTTATCAGTCACAGATTGATGCAAGCAAATAGCACCCTTTGCCGAGCTCCGACAGCCAGTTTGAGGGACTGGAACATTCTGGAAAAGTTCTTTGTGCAGTCAGAAAGAGTTTAGAACTTGAAGACTCAAAAGACAGGAGTGATGTGCCGGAGTAACAAAGGTCAACCTGGCTAAATAAATAAATAAGTTAATAAGCATGGTGAGAAGGAAAATATGGTTTCATTAGAAAAGTCTTCCCAGGTAATAGAAAACTAAAGAAATACTAGGAGAAATCAACCAAAGGAAAATTAGGAGCCACGAAACTGGAGATAAAGTAGAATTAGAGGCAAAAGAAGCCAAGGCAGGATACAATCTCTAAGGTCAATTGATAAAATGTGTTGCAAGCGCTGAACCAACACCAATCAATACGGCTCGGGATGAACCGAATCACAGCCTAATAACCACATCACATCCATTTTATGGTACTATCTATCACGCGAACAGCAGGAAGCAGGGGCAATTCAGCTCACTGCACACTCCAGCGAACTGGCTTCCGAGTGTCGTTTGAAACCAAGAGCGCGGCAGTAGTTGCAGCGATAAAGGGACAAAGGAGCAGAAATGGCTTGCAGAAAGGCCTGTGCGCGCCTAGAAATACGAACCTGGGGCAAAGGTGAGAAAGAAGAGGGCCGGAGAGAACAAGGGACGCAGATGAGGAGCTTCCTGAAGACTGCCTGCTCAGATTCCACGTCGAATTAGAATCCTATTTGGATAGCTCTTAGACACATTACGAAGAACGGAATCAATAGCCATCTGAAGCAGGGGGCGAGGGAGAGGGAAGGGCTGGGGGAAACTTGAATCATGATCAGAATTATGAAGAAGAGGCTTGTGAGCTGGTCAAGAGATCTCAATGGAGATGAATGGACAATGGTCCCCAGAATTGGGGGGGCTTATATAGATTGTATCTTGCTTCTCTTTTTACATCACTGTGACATTTTGACTTTTCTCCTAAAAAATACAAAATTCTGAGAGGAAGAAAATACATATGTGTTCATCAAGCAAAATCCAGAGAGTGCTGCACACACTGACGTCAAGGTGTCCACTGGTTACATTCACTGCCTGCAAGCCATCCTCCTTTCCTGCTTGTCTTGGTAAGAGGCTGTTTTCTTCCCCTGGGGTGAGGATGGCAGAGACACAGCCGCCAAACCTTCAAGAACTGTACCATAGGCATACTCCAGATGTGTCTGATAAGAATTTTTTTTAGAGAGTTTCTTGGAGTTCAGGGGTTAGGATTCCATGTTTCCAAGGCAGGGGGCATGGGTTGAATCCCTGGTCTGGGAACTCACATCCCACATCCCATGGGCCACGTGAAGCAGCCAAAAATAAATGTTTTAATAAGAACTCAAAGTATAGCCTATTTTGCTTCACTATGACCATTATATATTATTATAACTTGTCTTCAATTCACTGCATTTTGACTTCCTTTCTTAATAGAGATGTCAAGTTTGTTGTAAGGTCTGAGTGGAGATGCATGACATAAATACTTCAAGAGAATTAAATTCATTACGGTGTTAGGGTGCAGTCACCATAACTATGAAAAAGGGCACAAAGTGAAAGTCCAATTTTCACACTTGCTCTGATATCTCTAGGGAATAAGTGAAGCATTTAAATTGATTAATTAAACTGTACCTACTTTGTCAAGTATATATATAACAAAGAATATTTGGGGGGCTTCCCTGGTGGCTCAGTGGTAAAGAATCAACCTTCAATGCAGGAGACATGGGTTTGATCCCTGGGGTCGGAAAGATCCCCTGGAGGAGGGTGTGGCAACTCACTCCAGCTTCTTGCCTAGAGAATTCCATGGACAGAAGAGCCTGGCAGATTACAGTCCATGGGGTTGCAAAGAGTCAGACAGGACAGAGCGACTAAACACAGTACGGATAGAGGTGATGGTGGCACTGTATTTTTAGAGCACCAAGTGCCACGGCATCTTCTACTTTAAAATGGTTAATCCTAAGTTATATGAATCCCATTCAATTAAAAAAAATACCATATTAGGATGGGATTGAAGGTTCTGAGAGGGAAGGGCCTAATTCAGTAGAAAACTCTACCTCCTGACCCATAAGACACATAGCATTTTCTTTTCTGTACTTCTTACAGAGAAAGCCTGCCACAGTCACACTCAGAGGCACATGGAATAATCTTGCTCAATCTTCTCAACAGAGAAGACTTGGCCGTGCAGTCACTTAGTCAACAGTGACTGCTCCTCTGGGGCCTGGCAGTTGGCATTTAACGTCTTCCTTCCTTTTGAAACTCAGAAGACAATGGAAATACTGTCTTCCGTTTTCAGACTTGTCACAACTCTCACAAAAATTCCCCATGAAGAGGTTTTTGTCCAATGTACTGACTGAAGTCTGGCCAGTTGTTATTGATATTGTACTTTTCCTCAGACTGATTTATTCAATGACTTACATCTATTGGATTTATTAAACAAAACCTATTATAATTCATCTAATCTATCTTCCAATGCAAATACTTCTCATAAAGAGAAAAACAGAACAGAACAAAAACACTAAATTCATAAAAAAAAAATCAGATCTGCAGTTAAGGGCAGGGAGTGGCAGATCGGAGGAAAGCAGTCAGGAAGTACAACCTTCCAATTATAAGATAAACGAGCACTAGAGATGTGACATACAATGTGATGATTAGACTTAACACTGCTGCATGGTCTACAGGAAAGTTAAGAGAATGCATCTTAGAGCTCTCATCACAAAGATAACCTTCTTTCTTTTCTTTCTATTGTATGTATATGAGATGATAGCTGAGCCTATTGTGGTAATCATTTCACAATATATGTAAATCAAACCATCACGCTGTATGCCTTAACCTTACCCAATGATGTACATCAATTATTTTTCAATAAAACTGGAGGAAACAAAAGAAAGAGATGTTTTTGAAAGGTGTGTTTGGTATCACTTGATGTGTTAACCAGCGTCCTCCAAAGAAATTGGATCAATAGAACACATATATATACATATATATGTGTATATATATATATAGGCATACCTCATTTTATTGCACTTTGCCTTATTATGCTTTGCAAATACTGTGTTTTTAGCAAATTGAAGGTCCATGGCCACCCTGCATTCCACAGGTCTACCAGTATCGTTTTTCCAGCAGCATTTGCTCACTTTGTGTCTCTGTGTTACATTTCAGTAATTTCTGCAATATTTCAAACCCTCCACCAGCAAAAAGATTATGACTCACTAAAGGCTCAGGTGACAACATTTTTTAGCAAAAAAAAAGTATTTTTTAATTAAGCTATCTACATTGTGTTTTTAGACAGAATGCTATTGCATACTTAATAGACTATAGTATAGAGTAAATAAATTTCATGTGACTCAGTTTATTGCAATACTTGCTTTATTGTGGTAGTCTGTAACCAAACCTGCAATATCTCTGAGGTATACCTGAATATATATATACATATACATATACACACACACAAAGAAATTCATTGTAAGAAACTGGTTCACGTGATTATGGAGGCTGAGAAGTGCCAGGATCTGCATTTGGCAAGCTGGAGACCCAAGAAGAGTCCATGTTTCAGTTTTCAGTTTGAATCCAAAGGCAGGGAAAGACTGAGGTCCCCACTCAAAGCAATCAAGCAGCAGGTCTTCAGCTCACTGGGAGAGATCCACACACATTAAGAATGTTATTGCCTTACTCAGTCTACTGATTTGATTCAAATGTTATTGTTGTTGTTGTTCAGCCGCTCAGTCATGTCTGATTCTTTGCGATCCGTGGACTGCAGCACACCAGGCTTCCCTGTCTTTCACCATATCCCAGAGCTTGCTCAAACTCATATCCATTGAGTCAGTGATGCCTCAATGCCTCTCATCCTGTCATCCCCTTTTCCTCCTGCCTTCAGTCTTTCCCAGCATCAGGGTCTTTTCTAATGAATCGGCTCATTGCATCAGGTGGCCAAAGTATTGGAGCTTCAGCTTCAACTTCAGCGTCAGTCCTTCCAATGAATATTCAGGACTTATTTCCTTTAGGATTGACTGGTTGGATCTTCTCACAGTCCAAGGGACTCTCAAGAGTTTTCAACACCACAGTTCAAAAGCATCAATTCTTTGGCACTCATCCTTCTTTAGGGCCCAACTCACATCCATACGTGACTACCAGAAAAACAAAAGCTTTGACTATTCAGACCTTTGTTGGCAAAGTAATGTTTCTGCTCTTTAATATGCTGTCTAGGTTTATCATAGCTTTTCTTCCAAGGAGCAAGTATCTTTTAATTTCATGGCTACCATCACCATCTGCAGTGATCTTGGAGCCCAAGAAAATAAAAGTCTGTCACTATTTCCATTGTTTCCATTGATTCAAATGTTAATGTTATGCAAAAACACCCTCTCAGACACAAGGAACCCACAGCTTGTGGCCCAGTCAAGCTGACACAACCATCACATCTGGCCACAGAAGTTTGGACAGAACGTCACGTGCCCCATACCTCCCAATATCGGTCCTTACCAAAAAAAAGTAGAAATTCAAATATTTATTGAATGAAGAATGTAGATCCTTTTTTCATCAAATTTGTTTATTAAGAAATACAGCCAATGGAAATGTTCAAGTATTCCCAAGCCAAATTAATCACTTTAAAAAATGCATTAATTTTATTAGTCTTGGATGAATGGTATAACTGCTTCCAAAAATAAAAATAAGACTAAGGAGAGGGTTCCTGATAGCATACACCACCTTCTTGATAACTTTTCATACCTATCGAAATATCCAGAGAAGAGCAGGTAAAGAACTGAATGAAGACAGACCCTGGAAAGAGCTAAAATAGTATGGACTAAGGATTATTATTGTCATATATTAATGTAACTAGTATAATCAGAAGACAGTGTTCTACACCAACAGAGAAACCATATATTAAACATGTTCTTATCTCAGTGGTGTAGCGGTTTAGGGTACAAACTTTGGAGTGAAACAACATGGCTGAGTAACACAAAACCAGGCAAGGTTTTAAAGCTCAATTTCTCTCGTAAGCTAGGAAGGGTTTGAGATACATTTGGAACAGATTGCCATTCCCCGCCTTTTCCAATATTTCTCCTCCACTCACCTGTACTGACATGTGAAGGACTCCAGCGGAGACGATTACTTGGAGAAAGACAGGATTTTGTTGCTAACATTCAGGTGTTCCAGAGGAAAGAGCTATTTAACACGACACAATTGACAGATAATGGAGAACATATTTTAGGAGCGAAGGACAATGAGAAGTAGGAGAGGAAGAAAAACAAGCACAGGACACTTAACAGCTTGGTTCAGGACTCAGGGGCACCAAGGCGAGACGGAGTATCAGACACATCTGACAAAGTGATGATAAAAAGGAAAAGGAAGACTAGACGAACGAGAGGCAGGAGGTCACCAGAGAAAGGGCCCCTTTGCTAAAGCGCAGCTTTCCCTTATTCTTCCTCATTAAGCAGAGGAGTCCGAATGCACCCTGTGGATCACAAGACAGGGAACATGATAATGTCCTACAAGGTTGGTTGATAAACAATCCAACGTTTTATGACATGGGGGAGGAGTGATCATGGTTTTTAATTGCCACATAAATTTTGAATGGTTCTTCAGCTCTAATCCTAGCTGCAAAGCTCTGGATCATGTCATTGCCCCTCTTGCACACAGCTTGCCTCCACGATTTCACTTTCTTGGATGTGCCTCTCTATATGCAACTTGAGTCAATTGATTTCCTAATGCATCAAAGCCCACATTTTGCTGTAGGCCGGTGCTGTCTTGAGAAACTAGCATCCTAGGATGTGTTGAAAACAATGCTTCACCCGCCCCCTCTCCCTTACCACACCTACTCTGTAGAGGAATTAAGCTCGGGGATCTGAGTTTCTAGAATACCCATAAATTTTGATTCAGGTAGCACCACATTAAACAGAAAGCTGACTTTGAGTGGAACTTCCAACAATCTCCGTGATTTAGAGCTGTATATTGCAAGCGTTAATGTGCATACAAATCACCTGGAAACTTTGTTAAACTATAATTTCTGATCCAGTAGGTCTATAGCCCTAATGGGGCTTCCCAGGTGGTGCTAGTGATAAAGAACCTGCCAGTGCAAGTAGACTTGAGATGCAAGTTCAATCCCTGGATCGGGAAGATCCGCTGGAGGAGAGCACCGCAACCCACTCCAGTATTCTTGCCTGAAGAATCCCATGGATAGGGGAGCCTGGCATGCTGCAGTTCGTGGGGTCACACAGTCAGACAGGACTGAAGTGACTTAGCACATACGCACGAACAGTCCTACCATGGTCCTCAGTGATGCTGCTGATCTACAGTCGTACATCGAGTAGCAAGGATGTGGAGAACATGTGACAGCCATGGTGTCACAGGTTGAATAGGAGTGATACTAACACGGTTACAAAGAAACATAGAAGGATCCTTAGTGACCATAAGCATGCAAGCATTCTTGAGAACTTTCAAAAAGTCACCAGAAGAGAAAGGAACCTTCTAATAACTTAATTCTCAGGTCAACTTACGGTGCTCTAAAATGTCAAATCCAAAATGTAAAAGCACATGTGAAACCAATCAACTCCCTCCAGAAAGTTTCAATAAACTCTTCAACTATACAAGCTTTTCATTCTTAACAAAGGGACAGATCAAAGTTTGCATTTCCCACTACAGTTTTACCCCTTTCAAATCTCTGGTGGAAAGTGGTGGTGATAAGAGTTCAGGGGAAGGGGGGCTATTGTAATCTAGAGACTAAAAAGAATTGAAGAGACATCATCTAATTTCACTGTCTGGTTTCATTAGTAAGGAAAATGATCCCATTATGATTTCCTCAGGGTCACCCAGAAAAAGTCACATAGCTAATCACTGAAAAATGTGAGGCAAAATCACTAACTCCTAACTCTTAATTCATTACTTTGACTTCTACAGTGTTAACACTTTTCATGTTTAAACTTTAGTTTTTACTGAGTATTTTACAATGATAAAAACCTTTCACACACACACAAAAAAGAAAAACTGGTCCTAATAGAGGTTTTGCCTCTCAAATGGTTTACAAGCAAACGGCAGACCTGATGACCTATTAATGTGACCAGCCAGCTAAAATCAGTAAGAAAGTCATGTCAATTTATTCCTAAGATAACAGAACCAGGAGCAAGAACCAGGTGCTTTTTAAAATATTTTATCAGTTATGGGTCATTTGGGCTTATAATAAGTGTTCCAAAGAACTACATGAAGACGAATTTATTGGGTAAAGCCAAGCACCAAGGGAACTCACTAAAGACTGGGGTTATTTCAAAAATAAGAATTGTGTTGTCTAGTACCAAGAAAAAATGCTGAGGATGCTTCTACCACATAGAAATAATTTTCTTGTATTTGTGATACAAAGAATAGATTTGATTAGATTTAAGACCAGGTAAGAAACTTTACTTGAAGTTCCATTGAGGAGATAAATGTGTACACAAATAGGAAGTGAAGAGACTGGGGAAGCGGACCTTGACTTGGCATAAAAAGAGAGTGTTGCAGGCATAGAGAACAGACTTGTGCACACAGCAGGGGAAGGAGAGGGTGGGAAGGATTGAGAGAGTAGCACTGAAACATATACATCACCATGTGGAAAATAGACAGCCAGTGGGAAGTTGCTGCATAACAGAGGGAACTCAGCCCGCTGCTCTGTGACAATCTAGAGGGATGGGATGGTGGTGGGGTGGAAGGGAGGTTCAGGAGGGAGGGGACATACCTACGCTTATGGTTGATTCACATTGTATGGCAGAAACCAACAACATACTGAAGAAAGTATGCTCCAATTAAAAATAAAAATAAAATAAATTTTATAATTTAAAAAATAGAGATAGTCTCAAGCTACTAAGATGGATGCTATATAGCCAAGTAGCTAAGAAGACAGACTCTAATCTTAGATTCTCTGTGTTCAAATCCTAGCTTCTGTATTTACTAAATCTGTGTGACTTTGGGCAAATAACGTATGTGTCTCTCAGTTTCCTCATTTGCACAATCACGTAAAAATAGTAACTTCCTCATAGATCTGGATGAAGATTAAATGAAGCAAAATATTGAAAGTCTTTAGAATAATGTCTGACACAGAGTGTTACCTAAGTATAAGCTACTCTAATTACCGTTCTGAAGAGGGACTTTTTCAATTCCCAATGACTCTTACCATAGAATCCTCCCAGAATCGACACGGCAAGAGAGCAACCAGAAGGGCCAGATCTTCATTCGGTCACATAGCGACCTGCCATGCTCCTGGGAGCAGTGAAACAGTTCATCTCCAAATGTCACATAACATAAGAAAAGTTTGCTCTGGGTGGTTAATATTTTTCTCACTTGGGCCTTTGAACTAAGCCAACTCCGGTAAACTTAGTATGTTTCTCAGCACAGAAAACAGACTCAACCCAGTGGGGCTGAATCTGTTACCGGAAATCTTGGCAAGGACTTTATGCTCAGAGCAGAGCTGATTTACAGTAGGGTGAAAAACTAGGAGGGAGAAATATTAAAATAAAGTGCAATCATGTTTCTATTTAAAAGTGGTTACTGCCAGCACATTGCAAAATAATGCTGGCCAGCAACCAGGAAGCCGCACCTGCACAGATTCCAGCTGAGGATCCCTGGAGCCCTCACTGGGCTTGTCAATAGCTCTCCTAGTTACCACCACTGGCAAAACCTGGCAAATCTTATGTATCCACAAACACACACACACGTGCTCACACACTCACACACACACTGGCCTTTCCCAAGACCTTTCCTGGCCTCTCTGCTCAGGGTGGAGATGACCTTCTCTCCCCACTCCATTTTTAGACATGTCCCTCTTCTCTATTTTCAGGTTCAAGGCATATCCATACAATTTTTCATGAAATCCCAAGGGAAGGGGCTTGTGGGATCCCCAGCTTAGAATCTTCTCCTGACTGTCCATCTAACCTAGACTAGAGTCTGGACCCCTTACCGTGCCCTGCAAACCATTCAGAGTATTTTCCTCTTAGAAAATAGTTTTTTCTTTTACTGTCTGAATTGAAATTATACACAAGTTTATATCCCGCCATATTGAGCACCTCCTAAATCAAGTGCCATTTAAATTATGCATGTGCCTTTATTTTTTGCCATTTAACATCTGTACACATCTAGAAGAAAGAGTGTGTCTACCTTTAGGAATAGCCATTAAAAAGTGAATGTTTGAGATTCTTTTATGTAATGCCCTTTTCGGAGGAGCTCCTGGTGCAAAATGTACCAACAGTAATAATACCGTAACTATAAACGTGCAGCAAGTTGCAGAGCTCATTCTGGTGTCTAGATGTGAATCATAAAAAGAAGTTCTGAAGCAGGAAGACTAGGTGTTGAGTATCTCCCCCACCACTCAGCAGCTGCCTGTCTATCTGCCCTTCGACCAGAGACTCTCAGTTCCTCACTTTGCTCATCTGCATGATAGGAATCAAACACCACATTTGGCTGGCCCACAGGTTTGCTGTGGAAATTGTAATGGAAATGTACATGAAGGGAGTTGTAAACTACCTGGCACCTCATGGGTGCCTGCCAAGTCACTTACCTAACTCAAGAACTTATTTAAAATCTCATGAAAGCAACTCAGAAAAGATTCAATGTGTGGGCTCCATTTTTTCTTTCCTTTTTGGAAATTATCTTGGTCACTTCTGAAACCAAGTATTCTCTCTTCCCAACAAACATTCTCAAAATATTCTAGAGCATATCTATGAAAGACAAGATTTAATCTGATGAAAGATTGAATTTTATCCTTACGAATATACATTCTGGGGACTTCCCTGCTGGTCCAGTGGTTAAGAATCCACCTTCCAATGCAGGGAACACAGGTTCGATCCCTGGTTGGGGAACTGATTCCACATGCCACAGGGCAACTAAGCCCACACACCACAACTAGAGAAGTCCTCATGTAACTCGAGAAAGTCCACACACAGCAACAAAGACCCAGCACAGCCAATTTTTTTTTAATTAAAAAAATAAAACAAGTATACTTTCTGTTTGGTAATTTAGATGTCACTTTAAAGTAAATGACTGGCAGGAGAGAGAGAAAAGGGGGCACGAATAGGGTCTCTAGGACTTTCTGTGAATAAGACCAAAGGGTAACTAGGGAGACTCAGGGAGTTTTAAAAGACAAAAAACAGGGGAATATGATAGAAAGATTGACATTGACTTAGACTTATCTATTATTTCTTCCTTTAAAGTCCTGCTGACAAATGAGATCAACTATTTCAAATATTTGTGCTTATTTTTTTTCTTATTGTTGCATCTTCAAACAGAAAAGAGCAACCATGTAAATGAACAATTTCAATAAAATGTGCTAAGCCCAACGATGGAAAAGCACAAAGGAGAGATACTTAACACAGCTCTTAAGGATCAAGAAAGAGTTCTTCAAGAGGAAATTCCTAAATTGAGCCCTCAGGGAATTCATCCCCAAGAAACACTACTCTTTTCAGGTGGAACCAAGCCTTATTTTCTCCAATAAGCTTTATAAAAATATCTTCCACACTTCATGTTGGATTTTGTCCATGCCCAACACCAAAAAGGAGGTTTAAGGAGACTCCATCTTGCTTGCAACTGCAAAAAATTTATTTTAATAATCCACAGTATCTGGGAGAAAAGGCATTTCAGATGAATAAGAGAGTACACCTAGGGCCTTGAACAGAAATCAGATAAGTTCTAGAATACATATCCAAGCTTCTAATTAAATTGGAGAAAGACTAAAACCTTAGTCAAGTTTATTTAAACCTCCATGACTTCATTTATTCCAGAGCAGAATTATTTTAGTAATCTGAGATTGATGAGAAAATGAGTTAGTGTTTAATGTGTTCTGAAACTTTAGAATGGAAAGCTTTTTAAGTAGAATTCTTTTTTAATAATTCCTCTGGCCCACAAGATCTTCTTCAGGTGGTTATTTTCAACTTTGTTCTATTTACAATAACTCTACAGGCAAGTAGACCAAAAAGACACATTTGGACATAGCAAACTCAGATACACATACATGATGAGTACAGATTTATTTGCATCAGTGGATGCTGGAAGAGGAACTGTGAAGAAACAAAAAAGGATTCAAGCCCCCGTTCTATTAACAGCCCTGTTGCTTTGCAATGAGCTAGGCTACTACTATCAACTCAGGAATGTAGGGCTCTTATTTCAGAAAGGAATTCATCAGAAACTCATCAGTAAGGCAGTTGATTTGACCTTGGTGCCTGATTAGTAATTTGTTCCTTTGTACTGTACCATAATCAGGATTGAATGTTTCAAGGACCACAAGAAAATCATCT
Source organism: Muntiacus reevesi (assembly GCF_963930625.1). Taxonomy (NCBI): domain Eukaryota; kingdom Metazoa; phylum Chordata; class Mammalia; order Artiodactyla; family Cervidae; genus Muntiacus; species Muntiacus reevesi. Next base: position 39,610,931 of record NC_089268.1, read on the forward strand.
AGAAAAGAAATGAAATTCGGTTCTGATTTTCCCACTCGTACTCAATTCTTTTGAAAATATGTGAGCCTTCTCTGTGTGATCAGCCTACTAACACATAACTGAGAGGCCAGGGAGTGAAATCCTGACAGTTACTATTAAGGTAAAAATGGGGTTACAGAATTCATTTTCAAAGTTTCTTTCCAGTTTATTTTTAAAAAAAAATTAAATTGGCACTACCAAATTTAATGACACGGCTACCCTGCTGAGCTCTGAGCCCAGAAAGCTATTGTCTCCCTGGTCTATGCATCCTGCTCTGCTCTAATGTTTCCTATAATGCGACTAATAACCAGCCATCAGCAATAAATGCCTTGTCATCTCATTGTTGCACCCAGCGATAGCTGAAGCAGTGATACTGATAAATGAACCTGCGTAATCATTTTGGATTTCTTTGTTACATCTCACAGTGTGAAGATGGCTTCGGCTCAGCACGTCCCCAAAAAACAAACAAGCGCTGTTGCTGTTCCTCCATCAATCTCCCCTTATTGTGTCATTCAAGCCCCTGTGCTGCCCTTGCTACCACCCATCTTCTCAGAAAAGCACCGCATCCCAGATCTTTGAGTTTAGACCTTTGATGTCCTTCTCTCATTGTTCCTTTGCCAACTGTATCTCTAAGAAAGAAATGAAAATCCAGAGGGTGAAGGAGAGAAAGGATGTGAACTTTCTCTACTTTCCAGGCTGTTGTCCTTAGGAAAAAAAACATAAGCTCATTAAAATCCAGTTGAGTCTGACATTTTTCCTTTTACCTTTTCAATCTTTTTATAGTTTCAAATCATTAACGATCAGCATGAAGCTCAAAGGTAGCTCTCGCCATCTATGAAATGGTGACACATGTGACAATAATGCTTTTGAAGAGCCTGTCACATTCTCTCCCCAAACAAGTCTCATTAATGCTGAGACTGTCTTTCTTTTCTCTCTGCTTCTTTTCTCCTGATTTCTCTCTAATTAGCTTGTTTTTTTATGTTCCCTCGTTCCACAGTTTGAGCTTAAAAAAAAAAAAAAAAAAAAGGAGAAGGAGGTGGATGTCATTTCCATGAACCCCAAGGCCAAGTTAATCAGCAGAATTAATGACTCTATTACCCATTAGACTGGGGGCGGTGGCGCTTAACGCTGAGCACCTAGTGTTCGCCCTCTACCATGCTTCTTCATTTTGCTCTGACAAATGTAAACTTTTGCTCCCTTAGAGCAAACTGTGAGGTCCAGTCTATTTGTAGAGCATTTCTTTTCCCCTTCACATCCCCCAGGATGTGAACTGGGAGGAAAGGTTGAAAATGTAGCCACTTCTGTCTGCAGTGTTCATGCTGTGAAGGTATCATGCCTGTTACATGAAAATGGATAAAAGGAAGTCTTAGGGAAGACTGGAAAAGAGGCAAAACATGTATGACTCTCCACAATTCTTAACTCCTAACTGTAGAATATTTCATAGGTACAGCATCACAGGACACCGCCCAGCATTTTTAAAAATCATACTGTAGAAATAAAAGATACATAGAAATTTAAACCAGCAGACAGTTGATTTGATAAACTTTTAACAAACAAGCATGATTGGAGGGTGTATCATTTCTGAAATTCACTTTCAATGAATAGAAGGGCGAAATCTTCAAATTGTTTCCCCTTTGAACAGAACTGAGGAATAACATCCTTTTATCCTAAATGTCAGCACTCACACAAAACCACGTACACATTTTGTGTGTATTCAAAATGTTTTATTTTAGAAGCATCTGCCTAGACTCTGTCAGAAGAATAGGAAAGTTTCTACCTTTCATAACTTAACAAAAGCATCCCCTATTTTACTGTCTTTCTGTTTGAATTTTTAATGATACTGCTATCAATATAAAGACACAAAAGGCTAACACAGATTTATCTGGGCACTTAAGTAGGCTTCCAAATTTTAAAAATATCAAGACTATTTCAGAAGAAAGAACTGCTTTCATTCTTTTTCAGTTATAATGCCACCCTCATCTAATATAAAAAGGGTTTGGTATCACTGGGTGGGTTATCTTTGCCTAAAGAGATCATTAGCAGAAAAACTTCCTTTTAGGTGAAATTCCTGCCCTAGCTAGGTCTAAAGTACCTTGAGCAAAAAAAGAAAGTCTGTGCTTATGTCTTCCAGCCTTTCCTAGTCCTTCACCCTCAATTTACTCTACAAAATATACCTGAAAGGATATTGGCAAGGATGATAACCCTAACATAGACTTCATTCTTTTGCCATGTCTATTCATGGAGACAATGCCATTCTTGTTAAGTGTTCTTTCATTTTCTTTTTTTTAATTATTATTTTGAAAGGAAATCCTCGGGGCACTAAAAAAAAAAGTTTAAGTCAATAGCAGAACTCAAACTTTCAAGAGAAAAGATTGAGAAAAAATAACATTTCAATAGTTATTAATGAGGTTTTTTGTGTTACAAAAGGGCATTTGCAAGACTTGGAAATGAAAAGAAAAAGTCTGCAATGCTTGGAAAAATATCACATTTAGCATAGCTATCTTCAAATAGCATGGTAAATATAAGGCATTCAACTTCCCTTTGATGTGTAGATAGCAACAGGTATAAAATAAAGCATATCATAAAAATAAGCAATAACGTTTATTCAAAAAAGGAAACCCAAACACTTCATTCTAAGAGTCAATGTAGAATAGCAAGGTTTGCCCCAAATCTGAAACTTGAGGAATAAGAATTAGAACCCAAACAGCCAGCCTCTCAGAATGATTATGGAAGAGCATGACTTGGGGATGACAGTGCAAATTTTGCCATCTTATTTGCCTTGTCTCTATACAGAGAATAATAAGAGTAGAATATGAAAACATATTATTGGCAAATGAAAAGTAGAACATAAAAAACATTACAAAGATTTCTAGGACATCACCCAAACATTTACACACATACACACAATAAGAACTGTATTTGTGTGTGTGTGTGTGTTAATCTTTTGTCACAAAGAAAAACTCATTTTATCCCATATCTTCTTTATTTGCCTTTGTACAGGTGATGTAAGACAGTGGACTTTGGGGAATTTCTGAAATGTTTTTATGTTAGGTTCTCCTCCTAAGTGCTCTCATAGGATCCTCTAGTTATCTTGAAACATTTAGCTCATTTGTCTCTCCCTCCCACTGGAAAGCAGCAAGACCAAGAGCAGGATTGTTTTCCACTGCATCCTACATACATACTCCATGGGCTTCCCTGGTGGCTCAGGTGGTAAAGAATCCGCCTGCAGTGCAGGAGACCTGGCTTTGATCCTTCAGTCGGGAAGGTCCCCTGGAGAAGGGAATAGCAGCCCACTCCAGTATTCTTGCCTGGAGAAGTCCATGGAGCCTGGCAGGCTACAGTTCATAGGGTTGCAAAGAGTTGGACACGACTGAGTGACTATGACCCACAGCTGATATGACCAATTTGTAGAATACACAAGTGGAAGAAAATTGAGTTGATCAATTTAAGCCTAAAATAGCAGTTATAAACTTGATTTTTCTTATAGATTCATCCATAATTACCTCCAAATTACCTAAAAGCCCAAGACAACATCTTAGAATGCATGAAAGTATGGGGTCTTTTTGTGGTTGTTCAAGATGAGTAAAGTTGATGGGAAAAATACAAGCTCAGGTCAGACATGTTACTTCATTGGTTACTTTTTTATCCTTGATTTTCTTTAGTATTTAAAATGTCAATAGTGCAAGAAAATAAAAGAAAACATTCAGGTATCTATGCTTTCATGTTGATTGCAGCATTATTTACAATACCTTTACAATATCTGAGATATGAAAACAACCTAATGTCCATTTATGGATGAATGGATGAAGAAAAATGTGTGTGTGTGTGTGTGTGTGTGTGTAATTTAGCCTTAAAAAGGAAGGCGACTAAACCATTTGAAAAAATATGGATGAACCTGGAGGACATTATGCTAACTGAAATAAGCCAGACACAGAAAGAAAAAAAAACTGCATGATCTCATTTAAACGTGCAACTAACAAAAAGTCAAATACACAGAAGTAGAGAGTAGAACACTACAGGTGAGGAGGTGGGGGCAATGGGAGATACTGGTCAAAGGATAGAGAGTTTCAGTTGTATAAAATTAATAAGCTGAATCTAATGTTCACCATGATGACAAACATAATAATAGCGTATAGAACACTAGAAACTTGCTAAGACAATAGATTTCAAGTGTTCTCTTAAAAAAAAAGATGGTAACCATGTGAAAAAATGTTACCTTGACTATTAAAATCATTTCACCATATCTGTGTATCAAATCAGCAAATTGTACACCTTAAATATATTCAATTTTTTAAAAGAAAGGCATAAGTACATCATAAATATACAGAAACATCTACTTCTTTCTGAAATCAAACCCTTTCTATGGCACAGTAGAAAGGCTTTGGACTCCACCACATCTGCACTAGAATTCTAGCCTTACCATAATTGTCATGTGCCCATGAGTAAACTGCAACTGAGAAAAAGAAAATAACAAGAATATTCCTGCAAGGATTGCCGTGAACTGACAGGCAGTATAGGTCACAATATAGATGACCAATACATGTTTGTTCCTTTTTCCAACTTCCTATCCTATAAACGTGACCAGTAGAAAAAGAATAAAGGAAATAGGTAAAATAGATAGAAATGCTGACATATAAGGAAAATAAACACAGAATATGATTGTTTCCTTTAAATCGAAATAACTTCCAATAACTAAAGGGCAAGAAACTCAACTGAATTTCTCTGGGACTCAAACCACTTACAGATTTATTTTCTGAAATATTTTGCTGAACTCAGGGCATAGCCATGTTTAGCTGATTTTGGTAAAGGATTTGGAAACAATTCAGAAACTAACTATGACTCATAACAAATTCATGAAGGCAAAAAATCCATTTGAAATTGCAGGTGTTGATTATGAAAAAGAATGATACAGTAAAAGCAGGTCTCTCTGCCTTCTAGAGATCTACATAGTTCTCAGAAGAAGGAGCTTGACTTCTATTTCTTTATTTATCAATAATATCAAAAGTCAACTTTGCTGCAAAGCCTCTCCCAAAAATTCTCTTTCAAACAAGATGAGTTCAATTCAACCAGTGCACACTGATCAACCATATGTTTTGGCCGTATACTCCCAGATTACCTGGAATATGCCTCTACTACTGCACTTTTACTTCATTTTGTGAATGTCTACTTCCTTCTCTCCCCTACTAGATGGTGTGTTCCCCCATCTAGACAAAGAGAAACCAAAGAATATTTGTCTTTAAATTGCTCTTGCTCAACAGAGGGCCTGACACAAAGTGGTTTTAGAAAAAAAAAAAAAAAAAATTGGAAGGAAGAGTGCTAAGATTGCTAAGATCATCTAACAACAAAGTATTGTGTATCCAAATTATATGTGGGTATGTATCAAGCATTGGACAAAGACCAATCTCATTCATAAAGCAAAAAAAAAAAAAAAGAATCTAAATAAAATATTAGCAAGTTGACTCTAGCAGTACACTGAAAGAAATAACAAATGAATCATTGCTAAATGGAGATCATGTCAGGAATACAACAATGGCTCAAAATTATAAAATGTATCCTGAAAATTCATATTAAAAAGCCAGTGGAGAAATATAATATTATCTCATCAGATGCTAAGAATGCATTTGATAGGAAGATACTCCCATAACATGATAAAAATTTAAACTCAAAGTATATGCCAGAGCTTCAAAGTTAATAGTGAATCTCTAGAATCACTCCTATGAGTGTCAAGGACAATAATAAACAGTAATTTCTGCTATTAACTCCATTATTTAGCATTTTAATGTATATACATACACAAACACTTTTTAAGAACATAATTATGGGAGCAGAAGAAGGTAAAATTACCATTGTTTAAAAAATGATATATTTGTATGCTTCAAAGAAGCAGAAGATTCAACTGAAAAATATGGGCAGAAATAGTGCTGAGAATATCAAGGAACTATGAGACAACCTCAGTCATTCGAATATACTTTTAAATGGAGTTCCAGAAAGAGAGGAGAGAGAAAACAAATACATTAAAAAAAAATAATGGCCAAGAGAAAGACTGGCCAAAGAGGCCTTCTGATCACCAGCTACAAGAGGCTCGAAAAAAGACTCTGATGGGGCCATACTCCTGGGGTGGAGGCAGTCCGTGTCCCTCACTCTTGGCACCGCCAGGGTCCCCACAAGCCAAGCAGCTGCAGCACCTTCACACTCAACTCTCACTGGGGCAGAGCTGCCACAGGCAAAAAAATGTCTCCTGTCTAGGCGTGCAGGGTTGCTTCGAACGTGTCCAGCTCTTTGCAACCCTGCAGACTGGCCTGCAAGGCTTCTCTGTCAGGGAGGGGGGTTCTCCAGGCAAGAATTCTGGAGCGCATTGGCCAACACTGGCTGCCATACCCTCCTAGAGCGCTGTATTTCCTGCTGCCCTAGCCGCCAACCCCTGAGCACCTGGTGCTGTCAGACCCCTGAGACCCAAGCAGCTGCACCGCCTCCACACCTGGTCCTCACCGGGGCAGACCCAAGTCCTCCAGGAGAGCCTCAGGAGCAAGCCCCAGTGGACAGCCCATATCCAGAGGTGGAAATAAAACCACAACTGAAACCCAGGGGCAGTGTGGCTAAGGAAGAAGATCCCAATTCCTCCCACAATCTGTACAAGCTGCAGATTAAATCCACACGATCAGCTAGGCAGACTGTGTCTATGGAATATATAAAAGGTCATTGAGAGTTCCCACAAGAGAAAACGCACTAGCTCTGATAGCTGTGGACTTTGGAGGCAAGGACACAGAGGAGTAGGAGCAGATTACAATCTGAGCTGCCCTGACAGCAGCAGGTCCAGAGATCAGCACAGTGTCGGAGGGCATCCTAGGGAGGTGAGGTGGCCTGTGATTCCCAGCCAGGGAAAGGACTCTGACAGCAGTGACTCAAGGAAAACATTTACTATTCTTATTTTTTGACTTGTTCTGTAGATACTTTTGGATTTTTTTTTCTTATGTCCTTTTTCCCCCTCAGTTGTAGCTGTCGATTTTATCGGCACTAAGAAGTCCAATTAAGCTTTTGAGGTTTTTTTTTCCTCAGTCACATTTTTTATTGTTGTAAACCTCCACTTCTATGTTGGGCTTTTGCAGTTCTGTGGAGTCTTCACTTTTTTTCTCTCTCTCTTTTTTTAATTTTAATTTTTTAAACCTATTATTATTTTTTCTACACTTATTCCTTGTTTTCTTTTCCTACTGTTCTTTTCCCCTTGCAATTAATCTTTAACATATATAAATCTTCTTTATCTCCCTCTATTTAACTTTGCATATCTATTCTTTTTTTTCTTCTCTTTCTCTCCTTTCCTCTCAACATATTTGCTAGTTTTACTTTTATTGCTTTATTTCCCAATTGGCACCTTGCTTTAGTTTTGTTTTCTAGTTTGTGCTTTAGTTAGTTTTGTTCTTAACTGGTAAATATAATTTTTTATTTCCTTTGTTTGCTGGGTTAATCTATCGTACTTTATTTTTGTTGGACTGTTTTGACTTTCCTCATGGTTGTATATGTGTATGTTTATATTCCATTATTTTAATTATTATTTGCCTGATTTTGTAACTGCCATTTTCCTGGGGTTCATCTTTGGTTTCTCATTTTTGGATATTTGTTTTAAGCTCACATAACGCCATAACAAACCATGTATGAAATCTTCATTCCTGACCAGAGATCAAGCCCTGAGCCTTTGGAGTGGGAGCACTGACTCCAAGACCCTAGACTATCAGACAACTAACCCTAGGGGGTATCAAATAGTGAGAACTCACACAAAGGAAACCACTGTAATATCAGACCTGGCATCACCCAGTCACCAGTAGCACCCTGTGCAGGACACTTCATCCAAACAACAAACAAAGCAAAAACACAAACCCAATCATCAGCAGACAGGATTACCACCTCACTCAGCCTTGCCCATCAGAGGAAAAACAAACAAACAAACAAAAACTCAGCACAAATCTCACCCTATACAAAGCTTACACAGACCACTGGACCAATCTTGAAGTGAAGTGAGTCAGTCGTGAAGTGAAGGGGTCTGACTCTTTGCAACCCCATGGACTGTAGCCTACCAATATCCTCAGTCCATGGGATTTTCCAGGCAAGAATACTGGAGTGGGCTGCCATTTCCTTCTCCAGGGGATCTTCCCAATTCAGGGATCAAACCCGGGTCTCCTGCACTGCAGACAGACACTTTACCATCTGAGCTACCAGGGAAGCCCTAGGGCAGAAACCAAAAGGAAGAAAGAATTCAACCTTCTTCAAGGAAAGTATTCAACTTTCCTTGAAGCCTTGGAAAAGGAGACCTCAAACACAATAAGTTAAAAAAAATAATATTGAAAAGACAGAGAAATACTAAACAAATGAAGGAACAAACTAGAAACACAGAAGTCCAAATAAATGAAGAGGAAATAGGAAAGCTATCTGAAAAAGAATTCAGAATAAAGATAGTAAAGATGATCAAAAACCTTGAAAACAAAATGGAGAAAATGCAAGAATCAATTAACAAAGACCTAGAAGAATTAAAGAATAAACATACAGAGACAAATGACACATTACTGAAACCGAAAATACTCTAGAAGGAATCAATAGCAGAATATCTAAAGCAAAAGAACAAATCAGTGAGCTTCAACATAAAATGGTGGGGGAAATTTCTGAAGAGCAGAATAAATTAAAAAGAATGAAAAGAACTGAGAATAATCTTGGAGACCTCTGGGACAATATCAAATGCACCAACACCTGAATTATAGGGGTCCCAGAAGAAGAAGAGAAAAAGAAGGGGCATGAAAAAATTTTTGAAGAGATTATAGTTGAAAATTTCCCCAGCATGGAAAAGGAAATAGTCAATCATGTCCAAGAGGCACAAAGAGTCCCATAGAGGATAAACTCAAGGAGAAACATGCCAAGACACATACTGATCAAACTAACAAAGACTAAACACAAAGAAAGAATATTAAAAACAGCAAGTGAGAAGCAACAAGGAACATACAAGGAAAACCCCACATGCTAAACAGTTGATCTTTCAGCAGAAACTCTGCAGGCCCGAAGGGAACGGCAGAATATATTTAAAATACTGAAAGGGAAAAACCTACAACCAAGATTAGTGTACCTGGCAAGGATCTCATTCAAAATTGATGGAGAAATTAAAAACTTTTCAAACAAACAAAAGTTAAGAAAATTCAGTACCACCAAACCAGATTTAAAACAAATGTTAAAGGGACTTATATAGTCAAGAAATACAAGACCCAGCAATACCACTTCTGGGCATGCACACCAAGGAAACCAGAACTGAAAGAGACACGTGCACCCCAGTGTTCATCATAGCACTGTTTATAATAACCAGGACATGGAATCAACCTAGATGCCCATCAGCAGATGAATGGATAAGGAAGCTGTGGTACATATACATCATGGAATATTACTCAGCCATTAAAAAGAATTCATTTGAATCAGTTCTAATGAGATGGATGAAACTGGAGCCCATGATACACAGTGAAGTAAGCCAGAAAGATAAAGACCATTACAGTATACTAACACATATATATGGAATTTAGAAAGATGGTAATGATAACCCTATATGCAAAACAGAAAAAGAGACACAGATGTACAGAACAAACTTTTGGACTCTGTGGGAGAAGGCGAGGGTGGGATGTTTCAAGAGAACAGCATCGAAACATGTATATTATCTATGGTGAAACAGATTACCAGCCCAGGTGGGATGCATGAGACAAGTGCTCGGGCCTGGTGCACTGGGAAGACCCAGAGGGATCAGGTAGAGAGGGAGGTGGGAGGGGGGATCAGGATGGGGGATACATGTAAATCCATGGCTGAGTCATGTCAATGTATGACAAAAACCACTACAATATTGTAAAGTAATTAGCCTCCAACTAATAAAAATAAATAAAAAAATAAAAGAAAGAAATACAAGAGAAGAAATAAGATTTACAAAATCAACACCAAATAATTAAGAAAATGGCAATAGGAATATGTATATCAATAATTACTTTAAATGTAAATTGATTAAATTCCCCAACCAAAAGACACAGACTGGCTGAATAGATACAAAAACAAGACCCATATATATGCTGTCTACAAGAAACCCACTTCAGACCTAAAGACACAGACAGACTGAAAGTGAGAGCATGGAAAAATATATTCCATGCAAATGGAAAAGCAAAAGAAAGCTGGAGTAGCAATCCTCATATCAGACAAAATAGACCTAAAAATAAAGAAGATTACAAGAGATAAGGAAGGACACTACATAATGATCAAGGGATCAATCCGAGAGGGAGACATAACAATTTTAAATATCTATGCACCCAACATAGGAGTACATCAATACATAAGACAAACACTAACAGACATAAAAGGAGAAATTGACAGTAACACAATAATAGTAGGAGACTATAACACCCCATTCACATCAATGGACAGATCATCAAAACAGAAGATTAATAAGGAAACACAAGTCTTAAATGATACATTAGATGAGATGGATCTCATTGATATCTTTAGGACCTTCCATCCAAATGCAGAAGAATACACCTCCTTCTCAAGCACACATGGAACATTCTCCAGAATAGACCACATTTTGGGTTACAAATCAAACCTCAGGAAATTTAAGAAAATTGAAATTGTATCAAGCATCTTTTCTAACCACAATGCTATGAGACTAGATATCAATTACAAGAAAAAAACTGTAAGAAACACAAACACATGGAAATTAAACAACACATTTCTAAATAACCAACAGGTTACTGAAGAGATCAAAAGGGAAATCAAAAAATTTCTAGAAACAAATGACAATGAAAACATGGCAACTCAAAATGTACAGGATGTGGCAAAAGCAGTTCTAAGAGGGAAGTTTATAGCAATACAATCCTACCTCAAGAAACAAGAAAAACATCAAATAGACAACCTAATTTAACACCTAAAACAGGTGGGAAAAGAGAACAAAAACATTCCAAAATTAGTAGAAGGAAAGAAGTTATAAAGACCCAAGCAGAAATAAATGAAAAAGAAATGAAAGAAACAATAGTAAAGATTAATAAAGCCAAAAGCTGGTTCTTTGAGAATATAAGCAAAATTGACAAGGCTTTATCCAGACTCATCAAGAAAAAAAGAGAGAAGAATCAAATCAACAACATTAGAAATGAAAAAGGAGAGGTTACAACAGACAATGCAGAAATACAAAAGATTATAAGACTATTATGAAGAACTCTATGGCAATAAAATGGATAACCTGGAAGAAATGGACAGATTCTTAGAAAAGTTCAATCTTGCAATACTGAACCAGGAAAAAATAGAAATTATTAACAACTCAATTATAAGCACTGAAATTGAAGCTGTGATCAAAAATCTCCCAAAAAACAAAAGCCCAGGACCAGATGGCTTCACAGGAGAATTCTATCAAACATTTAGAGAAGAGCTAATGCCTATCCTCCTAAAACTGTTTCAAAAAAATCACAGATGAAGGGATATTTCCAAACTCATTCTATGAGGCCACTATCACCCTGATATCAAAACCAGACAAAGAAAACACTAAAAAGAAAACTACAGGCCAATATCATTGATGAACATAGGTGCAAAAATCCTCAATAAAATTTTAGCAAACAGAATTAAGCAACACATCAAAAAGCTCATGCACAATGATCAAGTTGGGTTTATTCCCGGGATGCAAGGATTTTTCAGTACATGCAAATCAATCAATGTGATACACCATATTAACAAATTGAAAGATAAAAACCATATGATCATTTCAATAGATACAGAAAAAGCCTTTGACAAAATTCAGCATCCATTTATGATTAAAACTCTTCCAAAAATGGGCATAGAAGGAATCTACCTAAACATAGTAAAGGCCATATATGATAAGCCTACAGCAAACATTATTCTCAATGGTGAGAAACTGAAAGCATATGCCATAAAATCAGGAACAAGACAAGGGTGTCCACTTTCACCACTATTATTCAACACAGTTCTGGAAGTCCTATCTACAGCAATCAGAGAAGAAAAAGAAATAAAAGGAATCAAGATTAGAAAAGAAGTAAAGCTCTCATTGTTTGCAGATGATATAATACAGGACACAGAAAACCCTAAAGATAAAATCAGAAAATTACTAGAGCTAATTAGTGAATTTAGCAAAGTTGCAGGGTACAAAATCAATACACAGAAATACACTTGCATTTCTATATACTAACAATGAAAACTCAGAAAGAGAAATTAAGGAATCAATCCCATTCACCACTGCAGCAGAAAGAATTAAATATCTAAGAATAAACTTATCTAAGGAGACAAAAGAACTGTACACAGAAAATTATAAGACACTGATGAAAGAAATCAAAGATGACACATACAGATGGAGAGATATTCCATGTTCCTGGGTAGGAAAAATCAATATTGTGAAAATGACTATACTACCAAATGCAATCTACAGATTCAATGCAAACCCTATCAAATTACTAATGACATTTTTCACAGAACTAGAAGAAAAAATTTCACAATTCGTATGGAAACACAAAAGACCCCAAATAGCCAAAGCAGTCTTGAGAAAGAAGAATGGCGCTGGAGGAATCAACCTTCCTGGCTTTAGATTATACTACAAAGCTGCAGTCATTGAGACAGTATGGTACTGGCACAAAAACAGAAATATAGACCAGTGGAAAAAGATAGAAAGTCCAGAAATGCACCTATGGGTACCTTATTTTTGACAAAGGAGGCAGGAATATACAATGGGGCAAAGACAGCCTCTTCAATAAATGATGCTGGTAAAACTGGACAGCTACATGTGAAAGAATGAAATTAGAACACTTCCTAACACCATACACAAAGATAAACTCAAAATGGATTAAAGACCTAAATGTAAGTCCAGAAACTATAAAACTCTTAGAGGTAAACATAGGCAGAACATTTGATGACATAAATTAAAGCAAGATCCTCTATGACCCACCTCCTGGAATAATGGAAGTAAAAACAAAAGTAAAAAAGTGGGACCTGATTAAAAATTTTGCATGGCAAAGGAAAGTATAAGCAAGGTGAAAAGACAACCCTCATAATGGGAGAAAATAATAGCAAATGAAACAACCGACAGAGGATTAATTTCAAAAATGTATAAGCAGCTCATACAACTCAGTACCAGAAAAACAAACAACCCAATCAAAAAGAGAGAAAAAGACCTAAACAGACATTTCTCCAAAGAAGACATACAGATGGCTAACAAATACACAAAAAGATGCTCAGCATCACTCATTATTACAGAAATGCAAATCAAAACTACAATGAGATATCAGTCAGCATGATCACCATCAAAAGTCTACAAACAATAAATGCTGGAGAGGATGTGGAGAAAAGGGAATGCTCTTGCACTGTTGGGGGGAATGTAAATTGATACAGTCACTATGGAAGACGGTATGGAGACTCCTTAAAAAACAAGGAATAAAAAAAAAAAAAAAAAAACTAGGAATAAAACCACCATATGACCCAGCAACCCCACTTCTAGGCACATACCCTGAGGAAACCAAAATTGAAAGAGACACATGTATCCCATTGTTCACTGCAGCACTATCTACAATAGCTAGAACATGGAAGCAACCTAGATGTCCATCGACAGATAAATGGATAAAGAAGCTGTGGTACATATACACAATGGAATATTACTCAACCATAAAAAGAAAATGCATTTGAGTCATTTCAAATGAGCTGATGAACTTAGAACCTATTATACAGAGTAAAGTAAGTCAGAAAAAGAAATATAAATATCAGATTCTAATGCATATATATAGAATCTAGAAAAATGGTACTGAAGAATTTATTTACAGGGCCCACAGTGGAGAAACAGACATAGAAAATAGACTTATGGACATGGGGAGAGGGGAGGAGAGGGTGAGATGTATGGAAAGAGTAATATGGAAACATATTACCATATGCAAAATAGATAGCCAATGGGAATTTGCTATATGGAAATTCAAACAGGGACTCAGGAAACTCAAACAGGAACTCTGTATCAACCTAGAGGGGTGGGATGGGGAAGGAGTTTCAAAAGGGAGGGGATATATCTATACCTATGACTGATTCACGTTGAGGTTTGACAGAAAACAGAAAAAATCTGTAAAAGTTATCCTTTAATGAAAAATAAGAAATTAATTTAAAAAATAATGGCCAAATAATCTCCAAATTTGATTAAAACTACAAATTTACAGCTTCAACAGACTCAAAGCACAAATGAGATAAAGCAAATGACACTTAATAGGAAAAGTAAAGGACACATCATAATCAAATTATTTCAAAACAGCATAAAAGAGAAAAATCTTAAAAGCATCTTGAGAAAAAAAATGTGGTGCATTAATTATGGAGCTAAAAAGTAAGAATGACCCCTGACTTATCAGAAACAATGAAAGCCAGAACATAGTGGGGCAACAACTGTAAGGTAGTGAAATTACACAACTGTCAACAGAACCATCAACCCAGAGAAAATATCCTTCAAAATCAAAGTCAAAATAAAAACATTTGCATACATATAAAATCTGAAAAAATGCATGGCTAGCAGATCAGCACAATATGAAATGATAAAGGAAAGCCTTCAAGCAAGAGGAAAATGAGCCAAAGGAAATTTGGACTTAAGCAAAGGAATGGGGAAAATGAGAAATAGTAAATACATAGGTGGATATAAAAGTTATTTTTGTTATTTTTTAATCAGCTTAAAGGATAATTGTTTAAAGCAAAAATAATGAAATGTACTGAGTTTATTATGTAGGTAGGAGTAAAATGTATAACAAAAAATAACACACAGTGCCCGGGAAAGCGAGTAACAATATATGGTTAGAATAGTCTTATACAACATGGGAACTGATATAATTCTAGCAGGTTTTTGTGTGGAAATTGACATGCTGATTCTAAAATTCATAAGGAAATGCAAAGGTCTGGGAATAATTTTTAAAAAGAAAAATAAAAAGGTCTTACATTACCTGTTTTCAAGACTTACTATAAAGCCAGTAATCAAGACACTGTGGTTGCCATAAAGATAGACATATGCTTTAATGGAAGAGAATAGTCCAAAAACAACAACCAAATAATGACATATATATGGTCAGTTGATCTTTGACAAAGTTTCAAGGCCATTATATCAAAAAAAAAAAAAATCTTTTCAACAAATGATACTGAAACAGTTAATTAGATAGCGATGTACAAAAAAGAAACTAAATTTGACTCAGCTCACGACATATATAAAAGAACTCAGTTAAGAACACAAAACTATATATAAGAGCTAGGACTATAAAACTGATAGAATAAAACATAGACAATGCTAGAGACCTCATGTTTGGCAAAGATTTTTAAAGTAGGACACCAAACCTCATAATCCATAAAAGGGAAAAATTGATAAACTGAATTTAAACAGAGTTTTTCACTCTTCAAGGGACAGTGTAATGAAAATGAAAAAGCAAACCACAGACCAGGAGAAAATATTTGCAAAATACATACCCAAAAGAGAACTTGTACCTAGAATATATTCTGATGTCATACAACACAATAATAAGACAAAAAAATTCAACAAAAACAGGGCAAAATATCTGAACAAACCCTTCACCAAAGAAGATATACAGATGGCAAATAAATACATAAAAAGATGCTTGACATCATTATTTATTAGAGACAAATTTAAAACACAATGAAATACTCCTACACACCCACTAGAATGCTTCAAGTTTAAAGGTTTCTCTCCACACCAGAAGCTTCACTACGAACAAAGCTAGTGGAGGTGATGGAATTCCAGTTGAGCTACTTCAAAACCTAAAAGATGATGCTGTGAAAGTGCTGCACTCAATATGCCAACACATTTGGAAAACACGACGGTGGCCACAGGACTGGAAAAGCTCAGTTTTCATTCCAATCCCAAAGAAAGGTAATGCCAAAGAATGTTCAAACTACCACACAATTGCACTCATCTCACACACTACTAAAGTAATGCTCAAAATTCTCCAAGCCAGGCTTTAGCAATATGTGAACTGTGAACTTCCAGAGGTTCAAGTTGGTTTTAGAAAAGGCAGAGGAACAAGAGATCAAATTGCCCACATCCTCTGGATCATCAAAAAAGCAAGAGAGTTCCAGAAAAACATCTATTTCTGCTTTATTGACTATGCCAAAGCCTTTGACTGTGTGGATCACAATAAACTGTGCAAATTCTGAAAAAGATGGGAATACCAGACCACCTGACCTCCCTCTTGAGGAACCTGTGTACAGGTCAGGAAGCAACAGTTAGAACTGGACATGGAACAACAGACTGGTTCCAAGTAGGAAAAGGAGTACGTCAAGGCTGTATATTATCACCCTGCTTATTTAACTTACATGCAGAGTACATCATGAGAAACACTGGGCTGGAAGAAGCACAAGCTGGAATCAGGATTGCCGGAAGAAATATCAATAACCCAGATAAGCAGATGACACCACCGTTATGGCAGAAAGTGAAGAAGAACTAAAGAGTCTCTTGATGAAAGTGAAAGAGGAGAGTGAAAGAGTTGGCTTAAAGCTCAACATTCAGAAAACTAAGATCATGGCATCCAGTCCCATCACTTCATGGGAAATAGATGAGGAAACAATGGAAACAGTGGCTGACTTTATTTTTCTGGGCTCCAAAATCACTGCGGATGGTGATTGCAGCCATGAAATTAAAAGAAGCTTGCTCCTTGGAAGGAAAGTTATGACCAACCTAGGCAGCATATTAAAAAGCAGACATTACTTTGCCAACAAAGGTCTGTCTAGTCAAGGCTATGGTTTTTCCAGCAGTCATGTATGGATGTGAGAGTTGGACTATAAAGAAAGCTGAGAGCCGAAGAATTGATGCTTTTGAACTGTGGTGTTGGAGAAGACTCTTGAGAGTCCCTTGGGCTGCAAGGAGATCCAACCAGTCCATCCTAAAGGAGATCAGTCCTGGGTGTTCATTGGAGGGACTGATGTTGAAGTTGAAACTCCAGTACTTTGGCTACCTGATGCAGAGAGCTGACTCATTTGAAAAGACCCTGATGCTGGGAAAGATTGAGAGCCAGAGGAGGAGGGGACGGCAGAAGATGAGATGGTTGGATGGCATCACCGACTCAATGGACATGGGTTTGGGTAGACTCCAGCAGTTGGTGATGAACAGGGAGGCCTGGCACGCTGCGGTTCATGGGGTTGCGAAGAGTCAGACACTACTGAGCAACTGAATTGAACTCCACACCAAAATAAAGTTAATACACTTTTTGTCATAAAAACCAAGAAACATTAAACAAAAAGAGTGATAAATTGACTACATAAAATAAAACACTTCCTTATAACGTAAAAATAAAAGCTCTACAAACATCTTTGGAAAACAAAGTCAACCTGGGAAAAACAAAGTCAACCTGGGAAATAATATTTAGAAAACATTCAACAATGGGTTACTAGCCTCGGTATGCAAAGAATTCTTGAAAATCATGTTTTTAAACTCAAGAGGACATAAACTGACAAGTCCCCAAAGATAAAACAAAGTGATCAACAGTCATATAAAAAGATGATCTTTCTCAGTTATTATCAAAGAAATTAAAAAGCAACTAAATAACATATTAGTAAGCTGGCAAACTGATTACCAAGCCTACAACACCCTACTAAAGGACATAATAGAAGAAAGATGTAAATAAATAAATGAATAAATGTTCTCTTGTATAGAATTGCATTATAAAAACATAAATTTCTCCAAATCATCACATATTGAACTCAAAACATTACAAAAATTTATTAAAATGCCCATTCAAAATTCCAATTAAATAACTTGAAAAATGGGCAAAATAGAGTTCAAAAATAGTTGTTATTATTATTCAATAAAGTCATTAGGGCAATAAACTGGTCATTTGTAGAAAAATATTGCCAATTGTTCAGGACAATAAACTATTCATTTGGAGGAGAGAGCAATAATGCTGGAACAGTATCTCATTTATTTAAAGAGTAAAATTAACCCATAAAATTGCAAACTGAAATTTATAAGGTTTTATTTGTTTGCTTGTTTTAAATAATCACACAGTGGGGAAAATCTTTTAGCATACCATAAAAACTCAGAAGCATAAAACAAAAAACACTGACAAATTTATCACATAAAACTAAGAACTTCATTATAAATGGATAACAAAGCACATTGAACAATTTTTTAAATAAAAATACAAACTGGGAAGTAACATTCATAAACCATATGACAAAAATTATTTTTAATTTGCAAAGAGCTCAAAGAAATTCTTTAAATTGAAAAAATATATAATATGACAAGAATAGGCAATTACTCAAAGGAGAAACTTAAAAATGGTCAGCAGTCATGAAAAGATGTTCTTTCTTATAATCAAAAGAGATGAAAATTAAAGCTACTATATACCATGCTAGTAGATTGGCAAAGGTGGAAAATATCAAAGATCTGGATTGAAAAAGGAATAGAAAATCAGGCACTTATGATCTGCTGATGAAAATTTCGATTAATATGCCCTTCCTGGAAACCATTTTGACTGGTACCCAAGCAAGAAGGAAAGGAAGAAGGGAGGGGAAAAAGAGAGAAAGAAAAGAAAATGTGTTCTCTTTTAAATGTTATATAAGATAAATAAGGCAATATCCTTCAAGCATTAAAAGTAATATAGAATCTTTCTTGTCATGAAAAAAAACTCAAAATCAATATAAATATATTATATATATATAAATGTACAGTGTATTTAGTGCAATCCCAATTTCATAAAACAACATGTAGGAATATATGTGTGTATGTAGGCATTCATAAGAGATATCAAACCATTTTCATCAATAGATTAGCAGTGGTTATCCCTTGGTGAAGTAATTCCATATGGTTCTTTTCATATTAATCTTTATACTTTCCTAACTGCTTTTGCTTACTTTGCTTTTCAGTTTTACTTTAAAAACTGAGTTTTTAAAATAACCAGTGAGTTTCAGATTTAAATAAAACTATTTTTTAAGATTTGACTCATCCAATAAGATGGGAGGAAATGTTTGAGAATAATGTGGCAATTGATTCAATTTATCACATATATAAAATTACCTAAAAACATGTATTCTCTGAACAATTCTTCTATTAAGTTCATTTTCTTGAATCCTCCCCCTCTTCAGAAAAGACAGAGGAAAAACAAAAAGGAGGGAGCATTTGATAATATTCCAAACATGAAAGAATATTTCATATTCTTTTTAGTGGTTTTAGTAACTGAATTGCATTTCGGGTCAGTACTTCTTTTGATATTTAAGAAGAGACAAAATAGAAAGAAACTTTAATAGGTCATCAACATGTTTCACGTATCATTAGTGTCCAAGCAAAACAAAGCATTTGTCATGGCATGTAAAGGAGAGGAAAGAGGTATAAGAAAGCAAGATAATAAACAATTATCCTGAGTAGGTGGGTTGGAAAACCATGAGAGATTCTAAAGCAGAGATAAAATCGGAAGACAGTTGGAAAAACCAAAGTCACGAACTATGGTACAGGATAGATTTGGGGGAGTAGTCTGAAAGAATAGTTTAAATAAAGCAAAACATTTATAAATCAGCATTTACAGCCAGTATTCATTCATTCATCCTTTGGTCCAGATCCAATCAGATATTATCTCCAGGTGCAATATTTGGCACTGAGATGAAAATTAAAATTAAATATTTATTGGTGCCTTAATATTATCAGAGCCTTATTCCAATTATGACCCGGGTTAGTTTCTATCTAAGTGCTGTATGATGCTAAATCCTGATCTCCCTAAAATACAAGAAATGTCATCATAGAGATCTTGTTTTCATTTCTAGTGTCAAGTCTCAGAGGCTGGCTGTCTTTTATGTTATTGTCTGGCAATATCATACTCTTTAAATATTTAGGTGAACCTGGATTATTTTTACTTTGAGGTAAATTTAACCAGTATGGCAGATAATGATTCTTCCAAACATCAGACACTTCAAAAAATAGACACTCTATATGACCACCCATTTAAAACACAATACTTTCACCCAGCCACTCTAATTCGTATGATGTAGGTGCATAAAGACTTATTTACAAATTCCAGTGTAAGATTTTTTTCAACAGGGATAAGATATGAAAGCATGTTAAATGCCTAAACAAGAAGAATCCATATAAAGAAATTTGGATTCAAGCATTCTTTGTCATCATTAAACCCAACTGAAGTTATTCTTTAAAATTTTGATTTTCAGAAACAACTTGTATAGCACTAGGATAAAGCAGTTCCATGGCTCCCTGTATGCCTATGCCCTTGAAATGTCTGATAATCACAAGCTGACATCCGTTCTATGTTCCACATGGAGAGAGATGACTAGTGTGACTGGTATTTATGACTATGACTGAATGCCATCCTCAGGTCTACACAGGATGGTGTGAGTACCATGTTACTCCTATTGTTTTGCGCCTCCTTCATTTTGAGTTTTGTTCTAAGAATACCTTCCTGGCCTGTCTTTCCTAGTGGGTCACATTGTATAACCAAGCATAAAAGATCTCAGATTGGTCCATGTTTTTTTTTGTTTTTGTTTTTGTTTTTTTTTTTTAATATTATTTTGTTAGTTGGAGGCCAATCACTTTACAACATTTCAGTGGGTTTTGTCATACATTGACATGAATCAGCCATATAGTTACATGTATTCCCCATCCCGATCCCCCCTCCCACCTCCCTCCCCACCCGACTCCTCAGGGTCCTCCCAGTGCACCAGGCCCGAGCACCTGACTCATGTATCCCACCTGGGCTGGTGGTCCGTTTCACCATAGATAATATACATGCTGTTCTTTCAAAACATCCCACCCTCACGTTCTCCCCCAGAGTTCAAAAGTCTGTTCTGTATTTCTGTGTCTCTTTTTCTGTTTTGCATATAGGGTTATCGCCACCATCTATCTAAATTCCGTATATATGTGTTAGTATACTGTAATGTTCTTTATCTTTCTGACTTACTTCACTCTGTATAATGGGCTCCAGTTTCATCCATCTCATTAGAACTGATTCAAATGAATTCTTTTTAACGGCTGAGTAATATTCCATGGTGTATATGTACCACAGCTTCCTTGTCCATTCATCTGCTGATGGGCATCTAGGTTGCTTCCATGTCCTGGCTATTAAAAACAGTGCTGCGATGAACATTGGGGTGCACATGTCTCTTTCAGATCTGGATTCCTCAGTGTGTATGCCCAGAAGTGGTATTGCTGGGTCATATGGCAGTTCTATTTCCAGTTTTTTAAGAAATCTCCACACTGTTTTCCATAGTGGCTGTACTAGTTTGCATTCCCACCAACAGTGTAAGAGGGTTCCCTTTTCTCCACACCCTCTCCAGCATTTATTGCTTGTAGACTTTTGGATAGCAGCCATCCTGACTGGCGTGTAATGGTACCTCATTGTGGTTTTGATTTTAAAGTGAGTTTGGGGGATGTTTAGGTACATGTTAATACAAAAAAAAAAAAAAAACTGTGTGTGATTAAAGCTGTCATACTGCGATGCCTGCTTACAAAGGGCATATATATGGAGTGGTCTTGACATTGTTCCAAAGGCTGTCATCACATTATCTAGGTCACACTACAAGCAATGTACTTAGAAATTGTTCACTCTTCTAAGTTTTAAATAAAGAAGATATTTTAATCTGAAATTGATCATAAGTCTAAAAAAAAGTAAAGTAGAATTGCACATGCCACAGTATTGATCATGATCCAAAAGAGATAATTTTCTTTGTCTTGGAAAGTATAAGTAACTAAGAAGCCTTACTTAAAATTTAATACTTTGTAAGGTCAGAGGATGAGCATGTTGATTATGACTGGCTTCTTCTTAAAGAAATAATTCCATCATAAACTTCTGATGCAAAGTTTTGAGTCAATTATTTGGAACACACATTTCCAGACAATATAGATTCTGGAGGTAGTTCTGTTTACTTAGTCCAGCTCAAGGATTCCATTTTGCCTTTGCCACTTCTCATTCAAGCAACTGATATGATTACAGCCATAACACAGATTAGGTGACATACTTTAGTGAAGTATTGAAAGAGACTTACCTAGTTCCTCTGTCACTCCAAGTTCAACAACTGTTATATTTCTAACAGGAAGCTATTTTAAGTCTTGCTTTGACCAGGGCTCAATCCTTGGGTCAGGAAGGTCCCCTGGAGAAGGAAATGGCAACCCACTCTAGTACTCTTGCTTGGAAAAGCCCATGGACGGGGGAGGCTGGTAGTCGGGTCGCAAAAGTCAGACACGACTGAGTGACTTCCCTTCACTTTGACTGGTTCTAGACTTCTTTGGGAAAGAACAATATGGAAACAGTATACCAGATTTGAATACAACTTACTTCTCTGTGGCCTTTGAGACTTGGTTTCCCCATCTGAGAATGACATAAGGCTTATCTCAGAGAATAGTTGTAAGGATTAAGTGAGAATGTGCTGAATAAATCATAACAACTCTATTAGTATTCATTATTATTTCCATTTTGTCACATATCTTGGGCTTCCCAGGAGGCTGCAGTGGTAAAGAACCTGTCTGCCAATACAGGTGAGACATAAGGGACATGGGCTTAATCCCTGAGTCTGGGAGATCCCCTGGAGGAGGGCACGAAAACCCACTCCAGTATTCTTGCCTGGAGAATTCCATGGACAGAGGAACCTGGTGTACTGCAGTCCATAAGGTCAAACAGAGTCAGACACAACTGAAGTGACTTAGCATGCACACACACATAGCTTTGGGTGGGCATGGCATTGATAGTGAAACCTCAGCAGAACTATTAAAAACATCTCCTCTAGAACCATGAGGTCCAGTTCTCTTGCCTCCAAATATAATCATTTCAGCTATCTATTACTGCATAAAATGGCACCGAATGAGGAACTTTACAACCATTTTATTTGCTCACAATTCTATGAGTCATTATTTAGAACTAGGCTTTAGGATATACAAGAGGACAGGCAAATATGGGGATCTGGAGTTCTACGTTTGAACACTAGAAATATTAAGGATTTATAACATCAAATTGCTGGAGCAGGAAATGGCAACCCACTCCAGTACGCTTGCATGGAAAATTCCATGGATGGAGGAACCTGGTAAGTTACAGTCCATGGGGTCGCGAAGAGTCGGACTCGACTGAGTGACTTCATTTTCACTTTTCACTTTCACGCATTGGAGAAGGAAATGGCAACCCACTCCAGCATTCTAGCCTGGAAAATCCCAGGGACAGAGGAGCCTGGTGGGCTGCTGTCTATGGGGTTGCACAGAGTCAGACACGACTGAAACGACTTAGCAGGAGCAGCTGAAGCAACATCAGATTGCAAGCAAAGACCACCATCCTATACTCTGGTTTTTCTTTTAATTTGGAGGGCACTGTGGGTCCAAAATACAATACAGTCAGCTCTGGTGGAGAAGTAGGTGGGTTCACAAAGGTTACCATGGTATTTACTGTTTGCAGTTTCATGAAAGAACAAAGACTTAAGGGAGAAATGGGGTAGCAGGATGTTCTTTCTCTCACCAGGTTCAGAGAGGTGAGTCAGTTTCTGTTCCCCAAATCAGGGGCTCTCTTCTCCTCCTTTACCCACATTTTCGCCAAAGGTCTCACTGTGACTCTTAGTGAGAGTAACTCCACGGGAAGTGGCGCAGACAATGGCAGACTTGATTCTCTTGGTGGTGTACTGCCTAGAAGGTGATTTTAATTAAACCATAAAATGTCAGACATTAGTATGGAGGAGGGTCAGCCTGCAGGGAGAGGGGATGAGTCAGATTTATTCACTGAGCAACAAGCTGACAGCCCTTCTCTTAGAGAAGATTATAAAAGAAAGCCAAAAGTTCATATTGTATATAAAAGCCATTCTCATTTCTCCCTTGACCAATCACTGTAGATCCGTTTAGACCTCCCTTCAAATTGCACCATGAAACTATTGGGGCATTTGTGAAGAGGAAAGCCTGGAGATGACTTTTCCAAGCCCGTGTTTAGTGTCTAACAGTGAATGGTGGGTATTCTCTTAAATATCGTTTTTCAAGGTTTAAAACCATTTGTTTTAGAAATTCAGCAAGATAGAAATCATTCCAAGAACACTTAAATAAGACCATTCCTCACTCATCAAGACGCAAGATTCTGGTGGGCTCCTACTCTCAAGACCAGTAGTGAAGGAAAACCAAACCATAGTGATTTCTGAATTTTAGTTCAAGAAGTTTCTGGTCATACTGTTATCATTTGTCCCTCCCTCTTCCACCTGTATTTGCCTTGACTTAGAATCCACTTCTTCCCGGAAGGTTTCTGGGCCCCTAGCTGGGTGAGCTCCCCCTTCTCTAGACTTTTACATCACCCTGAACTTGTGCCTGTCAAAACTCCTGCTATACTCTGCTGTAATTATCCATTTACTTATCTGTCTCTCCAATTGAACGACCTCCTCTAAAATCCAGGCCAGGCTTTACCCACCATTGAATCCCCAGCACCTGGCACAGTACAGGGCAGTTATGTAATGTTTGTTGAATTAATTAATCATCTTTCGATAGCACCATCCTATTAGACCTTGACTACATCCTTGTGATTAACTCAGTGACCTGTGTCATGGCTGAACCATGGCCAGATCTCCTCTAAAGACCCATTGGCCTTTTCTCCACACTAGACTGCATCAATACCAGTAACACATAGAGTAATCTAGACAACATTCTATTCACTTTGTCTTTGTGCCATGAAAGCACAGTGCTCAGGACTTTCAGAAGCACAGAGAGTTGGAGTAGAAAGGGCGCTAGAGACCTCTCTCGTTGTCCAACTGCAGCCTTTTACCCAAATGAAATCAATCCAGAGAAAAGTGACTGGGAGCAGACCTTGGGTTAGAACTCAAGCCCATCTGGGCCTCTCAGTTTTCTTAGATTTGACAGAAAGGTACCAAAGTACGATACTGGATTGATAAACGCACCTTTTTGCCAAATTTGGGCCTTTACCCCAAGCCTATCAATGATATGCAAGCAAGGGAAATTGATAAAGAACACAATTTTCCATTCATCTTCCTGTTCTGGCCCCCACATGCTGCAAATGGAAACCATTTGGTGGGGGCTACAGAGGTGACAAGAGATTCACGACGATACAGTTCTACATCGCCGCGCCACAGGCTTGTCAATAATATCTTACTTAACACGCTGTCACAGAATTTTCCTTCAGTGTCACCTCAGTCGCTACTGCAACACTCCATAAGAAATAATGCCATCTGTTAAAATACACAAGGCAGGGAAACGCAGCTGCTGTCACCACACAAAGATGGAATTAACCAACACTAGGCAATTACTTTCCTTTTACATTTCACAATTAGAATTTTAGTCTTGCTTTATTTGTATCACCAAAGTCACCACAACACTGCGCCTGTTGAAGTAACAACACAGCTCTCTTGATGAAAACATGGAGGAGGAGGAGTTTAGTTAGGGATAATGGTAATTGTTACTCTGTTGCCTTTTTTATAGATAGTTTTACAATTCCATTGGGCCATGTTAATTATAGGTGGCAGTACTAAGATCATGGATTTGTACCTGGCATTCACACAGAGGCTCTCCTAGTGCTCAACTAAAGACCGAAAAAATTGCCAAGTGAGGTTTATAGCTGATGAGATGATCGTTATGCTACACATTCAAGATCCTTTTTCCTTTTTCTCTCTTTGGTAGCAGGAGATTTATTGGAGAAGGAGGGGACCCTGGCTTATAGGAGACAGGTTTCTCATTTGAACAAAGATGAAATTCTGCCTCTCTGCTTTTATTCCATTCACTGGAATGGAGCAGATTGCTGGCTGACTAACAGAAGGGTGGACCTATTCAGAGCTTAACTGCTGAGCTAACTCTTCAAAAAGCTGTAAGAGATCAACAATTGCCTTGGCCATACTCCATTAGGAGAGTGTCAGCAAGCTGGTGTTTCTTTCTTTGATGCATTTTTTGCATGGAAATTATAAGCTGTATTTTCTAGGGGCAGAGCAATAGGCAAAACCTGTCTTAACTGGTTTCCTGATGGGCAGAGTTCTCTTATAGTGTAGGGCAAAATCGGTGGGTGTAACAAAGGGTTAAAATTGTCAGCTTTTCTCCAACTTCTGTGACTGTTTATGAATCACTCAAAGAGACCACATAACAATGATGCCACAAATGTGGAAATAGCTAAACACTTGCTAACTTGATCCTCGAGAGGAATCCTCAGATATCCACCCTTCTCATATATCCTTCAAAACTCTTAACTTTCAGTACAGTTTCCATTTGTTTTCAAAGATCTTTCACAGTTATCTGGTTCATAAACAGAATGAACCGTATACCAGTTCATAGATAGAAGGGCTCTCAAACCTCCTGGTAAAAACACTTATTCCACTTTAAGTTCACTCTAAACTCTGCAGTCAAGGCATAAGCCTTTTGTAGCAAAGCTACTTAATAAATAGCATACACTTGGTGCAGGCATGCATGTGTGCTAAGTCGCTTATCATGTTTGACTCTTTGCGACCCTATGGACTATATAGCCCTCCAGGCTCTTCTGTCCATGGGGATTCTCCAGGTAAGAATGCTGGAGTTGGTTTCCATACCCTCCTCCAGGGGATCTTCCTGACCACGGATCAAACCCGTGTCTCCTGTAGCTCCTGTATTGCAGGCGGATTCTTTACCACTGAGCTACCAGGGATTAGCTGAAGGAATTTGCAGGCTTTGCAGAAGTCAAGTTCAAATACAGATTTTAAAAAAATAAAATATATATTTGAACTTGACTTCTGCAAAGCCTGCAGGTTCCTTCAGCTAAGACCACCCCTGATCTTTTTGGATGCCCCATCAGGCATAACAGAGAGTGTCATCAGTAAGAAGTGCTCAATGTTTATGGACAAGCAGCTTCAGACTTTAAAAGCTAAGGTGTTTCTACTTTGAAACTACATATACTAGCCAGTAGGTTTCTCAGTTGAAGTAGAGTAGAGGAAGGGTACATGACAAAATCAATCTCACAAACGAAATGTGTCTAAATTCATTACGCAAACATACAGATTTTTCTTGGCTCTATTGACTAAAATCTTGACAGACACAATGATGTCTGGTATGTAATTACATGAAGAAAACAATTTTATCACAGACTGCAAGCCTCCTCAGGTCCTCGAATACAACGGATGCTACTTAGAAAGAAACTACAATCTGTAAACATAATCCACAATCAAGGGTCTCAAACTCACAAAACGGCACTGCTACATTTTCTGATTGCTAATTCAGTCGGGCACTCCCAGCACTCCAGTGAAGACCAAGCAGACAGAGGAAGCCTCTAGACCAAGCTTGTCCCCATTTTATACCATAGCCATGTGTCTGGACAACCTTCGGTTCTAAAAGATGCTATTTCTGTTTGTAGTATGATTTATAAAAAGAGAAAAGATGATGTGCTAGGCATTACACTAATATTTTCAATTAGTGTAGCACTAATATTAATAGTATGATCATTAAAATGATCAACTTTGTGTCTTTACTGGCCAGTGGCAGATCCAAAATCAGGGTTCAGTCACAACGTTGAGCTCCTGTATTTTATTACCTTTTCTTTTCTGCTATTTAATCATTAGGTCGTGCCCAACTCTTTGCAACCCATGGACAGTAGCAGCCCACCAGGTTCCTTAGTCTGTGGGATTTCCAAAGCAAGAATACTGGAGTGGGTTGCCATTTCCTTCTCCAGGGAATCTTCCCTACCCAAGGATCGAGCCCACATCTCCTGTTTGGCAGGCGGATTCTTTACCACTGAGCCACCTGTGATACTGATCCTGAGTAACAAGTCAACTGGTCTAGTGTTCAACCAACATAATGCTACTGAAAAACCTGAAAGCCTTAGCATTTACATCTTAGACTAGATCGAAGAGACAATTCTCTTTAAGCTACAATTTAATGAAAATTAAATAGAAAGTCACTATTCTTCAGAAAATAAATTCATACTATACTACTACACTATTATTTGAAAGTGATTTCTACCTCTCTGTAAAGAAGGGATCAAAATAATAATTAGAATTTTTCAAAGTAAAAAAGTGAGATTCACTAAAAGTTCTTTTCTGAGCCATGCTTTAAAGAATGTACAGCAATGATGAAAGTGCATAGTTAAGAAGCTAAAAAGAAAGCAAAGATTATTTTTCCCCATGCAATGTATAAGACGAGATCTTAGGGGTCTCAAAGAGGAAAATATATACACAATCTGTTCAAACCACCCAATTTCTCATTTAATCCCCTATGTGCCCATCTCATACTAGCTCTTCATTTCTAAAAAAAATCCCTTGCCTTTCCTATCTTCCTACTGTTGTTCTCTTTTGGGTCCCATAGACTCGCTATATATCCACAGCAAGACTCAAGATCTCACAGACATTTAGCATAATCATTTCACATAACATATGAACATTGCTCAAAGCTGCACACTGGGGAGAAGCATATACAAACCGTTCTCCCCTTGATCCAAAGCAATAATTGGAGAAAAACCTCCAAGTGTGAATGAAATAAAGTCTTTCCCACTTTAGAGTTTAGATTTCCTCAGATATAACAGCTTTTTTTTTTTCCCGTTCCAACTATTTCACTAAAAATGAACGCCTTTATGTAAGTAAAAAAGCAGAAAAGTATAAGCTTAAAGATGGGTGTAAGAGATTCGGACTTCAGCTGTAATTCTACCTGCACCCAAGCGTGATATGAAGTGGTAAATAAGACACAACTTAAGACTTTAGTGTTAGCTGGAGTCTCACCTACTTCGACACGTGAGCATATACCAGATGGTTCCATGGCAGTCGGGAGGCTTGAAATGAAGCTATCATTTAGTCTGAAGCTGGAATACACAGTATTGCTCAATTAAAAAAGAGGCTCATTTATTCAGATGGATCCCATGTAAAAGGATTAGATCTCACAGGACATGCAGTTTTACTTCTTTCAAGTTTCTAAGACATTTTAAACCTAGTGAACAGCACTCTCACTCCATCCCAGCCAATTCACTTTCAAAACCAAACCGAAATATTCCATTTGACTACGTGTATGATAATTTCTTCTTACTCCATAATATTTATATGGGTTCTTAGGTTAGACTTGGCATCAATGTGTCATCATGTTTTCATGTTTATCTCACATTGTCATAATTACAAGTAGAGCAGCCAGTTTGCCAAAGTCTATGTGAAGGTTTACATACATTTCAATCTACCATCAATTACTCCAGTGTTTTCTCAGGGTTTCAGCAATCTCCTCACTAACTTTGTATCAGTTTGGCTTATCCTAAGTATTGACTGGGTTTTATCCTGGGCATATGCAATCACAGCCATATTTATGCAATATTTTTAATTTTTATTAAATTATTCAGCCACTGAAAACTGTTACCCATTTGGTCCCACTTATTCCTCTTTAGATTCCTAAAAGGATATAAAACAAGAGAATAACTTAATTCATACATGATTCTGCCCAACTAATTTTCCTATATAATTAACATAAAGGAAGCCTTTAACTTAGGTAAACAAGCACCTAAAAAATAGAGTATAAAAATGGAACGTAGGTAGTTTATTGTTCTTTAGTTGCTAAGTCATGTCTGACCCTCTGCAACCCCATGGACTGTAACCCACCAGGCTCTTCTATCCATGGGATTTCCCAGGCAAGAATACTGGAGTGGGTTGCCATTTCCTTCTCCAGGGGATCTTCCTGACCCAGGAATCGAACCCGTGTCTCCTGCAATTCACACAGATTCTTTACCACTGCACCACCAGGGAAGCCCAGTGTAGGTAATAGAAAGTTTCCAAATCTCCTAGTCCCGCCAATATAATACTTATTTACCAGTATGCAGATGAATTAACAAGAATACATGCAGGCTTCCTAGAGTAAATTATTTCCTTCTCCTTCCTTCTGCCATGGAAAATTTCTGAATATCATAGTACAATCCACGTTGAAAGTATAAATTTTCTGTAAATTTTGCGAAGCAAACTCCTGAGAAGAAGGAACTGTGTGTGATTAGCATTCATGTTACCTAGCCCAGTCATTATGCTAAGGAAAAGGCCTAATCCCAATTTAAATTATCAGCATGTTTGTGTCCCATTGTGTAAATCAAAAAGAGAAGCTACAGCTTTGAATTTTCAGGTCCTGTCCTCCCCTGAACAATTGAAGGAAGTTCTCTTTCCAGAAGTTCCAGTAGAAATATAAGGTAAACGCAAGAAATGCAAGGCAAATCCAGAGCAGCAAGAACACTGTATAGTCTGTCTATAAACACAGCAGCCTTAGAAGCCTTCTCAGCTACAAAAAGAAAAAATCAATTCCTTGAGTATCTTTGTATATTTACTATCTTAATTTGCCCCTAGTTTTCACCAATATTGTTACAGTAGCTACATACCCTTACTGGCAATTGATTCTATAACTTATTCTATATAAGTTCACTTTCTGGACTTCTCTGGATAGAATAAAGCAGGTGTTTCATGAAATTGTATATAATATAGTAGGTACCTAGAACTACACTTTTTGAACGCAGCAAAATAAATATACTATACAATTACTTTCCTTCATACCATGAAGACAAAGTTTATTTTAAATTGACTGATATGTGCCCATTTTAGGTATCTATTTTTCCAAGTTGGCATAAGAAGAAGTCCTAGAAAAGCTATGACTTTGGCTGATGCATACGTTATTCCAAGTTATAGATTACCAGGGCAAAGGGGGGTAGTCTGTTGAGATCAGTGGATATATTTAGTCTTCCAAAATACAGGAGTGGAGACAGCATGAAATTACGGCAAAGAACCTCCAGGAATCTGAGTTTCTTCTGCAGCATAGCAAGGTTAACCTGTCTCACACGATAGCACTTGACTGTCATACTAGAGAGATGAACAAGATTGTTGCCTGCCCTGAGAGAAATACATGAAAAAATATAGGCTTATAAAACAGAGTCGCTTGGAAATTTGGAGCTGATTATTGTAAGGAATAGTTTATATTTTAAATTCAGCATCAAAAGCAACACAGGTGGCAGTTGGAATTTTAGGCTACAAGAAGGTAAAAAGAAATAGTGGAAGGAGGTGTAAGAAAAACAGCTTTAATAAAGTAAAAAGGAAGGAGAAGGAATGGAGACGGGGCATGTTCCTCTCAACCTCACCTTCTATCACTTTCCAGAGACAGAGTAAGTCAATTATGGACCACAGCATCACCTAATACAATTCTATTCCCTGGCTGACCTTCTCTGAACACAATTCCCTGCAGGATGTCTTGACAAGGTGCCCTGCACATCAGCAGAAGAAAACTTTTGCTACCTGTAGATCCAGAGAAGCTCATTAAAAACACATCGAGTGTGGCACAGAGATGTAAATTACTTTAGAACTCTCAGAATTTTCTCTTCTCTCTCAAAGGTTACGGATCAATTATTAAGCTTTGCCACAGAAAAGTGGATCATAGTATCCGTTACCATATCACAGTTTTATCAAGCCGCCAGTCATCATCCACAACAAAGAACACAAGTTTATGACCACGCTAAACCAATTATCATCTTGGAAGAAAGAAGCGGAGGAAGGAAGGGAGACAGGAAAGGAAACAAAAAGAGATTAAAAACTATTTACTGGGAAAATAAAGAAAATTTTAACAATAATTAATAAACCAACATTTACTGCACTAATTAGTATCTCCATAGAGGGATATAAATGTGTTTATATCAGTTAAATACTGTCTGATATGACAAGAAAATAGCTGCATGTCTAACATCAAAAGCATGTCTTTCTTCCTTCTCTTCCTCCCTTACTGTAGCGAGTGCATGATGAGCACATGAAGGAAGGTAGAATAATTCATTAGTTTGTCTCCCACAGGTTTGTATCTTCAACATTTTTTTTAATAAATACAAAGTCATAAATTAGCTTGTAGCAAAACATAATTAATTGAATGTCTTAAATAGGATCATCAAACCAAGGTCTGAGTCAATTTATCTGCCTAAGATTTTGCTAATGTAGTTTCAGCTCATTAGGGCAAGAGTTGATGTTAAGGATGGGATATTATTAGACACAGAAAGGGAAAATATAAGATCAGGGAAATCTGACTTGCTCTGTTTTCACAAGAGAATTTCTTGAAGGTTATCTGACATTTGTTACAAATCATAAAACGGCTCCCCTTCAAACAATAATCCATGATTGAAAAAAAAAGAAAGATGCTTTCATAGACTCTGAAGATATTTACACATATACTGACACTGAGAATGCTCTGCCCTTCATTCTCTCAAAAGCCCTTGCCAGAAAATGTCTTAGAAATACTGCATGGAACAATTGTGCATCTGTGTGTGTGTGTGTGTGTGTGTGTGTGTGTGTGTGTACGTGTGCACAAGTGTGTGAACAGCAAAATACATAAATATAATAAAACATATTTATGGAAAAGCAAAACACGCTCTACATGTGTGTATTATACATAAACAGAGAAGGAGGCCTTATTCTGATTATTTCCTTAGAAAATAAATTTTTCAGGTGTCCAAGTGAAACAAGAGTAATTGTACACAGTAAGAAAGACACCATAGCAAAGTTGTGGGGGAGGGGGATTTTCCCTGCATTCTAGTAACAGAATCAATAACACTCTGTGATTCTTCCAGCAAAAAGGCTTCCCCACAGGAGAACTTACAACAGTCGCTGAGCAGCCTGCCTGACCCAGGTCAGGCAACAATTGCACAAATGCCTGGTTCTGCTCCATCCCCACATTTCATCAATGTGAGCTCTCTCCTCACAGACAAGATAACATGATCTTGGCAGAACGACTTGCAATAAGTCACAATAAATTGAGGAAAATCAAACTGTTAGACTAAGGCTTAAGTAATATTCGTTGGGCCCAAAGACACCAGGTTCTTTACTAGATTTTTTTTCATTTGGTTAATCCAAATACTAAAGAATCCATATAAATGGAGCAAAACATCATCAGGGTTGCATAGCTGGAATAAAATGTCCAGAAGTAGTTAAAATTCTGGCTTGGTAGACAAACGAAGTTACTAATTAGATTTGACCATCGTCAACTTATGCTATCAATCAGCTCGGTCCTTATCAGAGTGTCACCATCATCCAGAGAAGGTGGCATCCATAATACATATAGGTTTGTTGAGAGGATTATAATAGAGGATGTATTCAAAGCACTTGGGCTTCCCAGGTGACGCTAGTGGTAAAGAATCCACCTGCCAGAGACATCAGAGACACAGGTTTGATTCCTATATCCAGAAGATCCCCTGAAGGAGGGCATGGCAATCCATTCCACTATTCTTGCCTGGAGAATACCAGGGACAGAGGAGCCTGGCAGGCTACAGTCCAGTGCATAGGGTTGCAGAATTAACACAACTGAAGCAATTTAACACTCATGATTCAAAGCACTTAAC
The DNA here is from genome assembly GCF_963930625.1 of Muntiacus reevesi. Lineage (NCBI taxonomy): Eukaryota > Metazoa > Chordata > Mammalia > Artiodactyla > Cervidae > Muntiacus > Muntiacus reevesi. The sequence goes on from NC_089268.1 coordinate 39,644,203, forward strand.
ATGAGGCACATAATAAGCACTTGACACATGTCACTTACACTATTTTTATTATTATTTACTAAATAATTATCATTCTCATTTCACTTAGCCTTTTCAAACACCCTGTGATGGTACAACAGAACCTTTGTTAAATGCTCCTTGCAATTTTAAACACAACAACAAATATAAAACTCAATTGGTTTTAAAAATCAAGTTTAAAACAACCTAACTTGATAGAATTTATATTTTTCTTCTGTTGATGCTGAAAAACTAATGACTGAAGCAGCTCCATTTACCAGAGATATGTGACATGTTCAACTTTACAATATATATACTAGGCACAGCCTCGGATTTTCTTAGGTTAAGCATGCTGAATTTTGCAATAATAAAAATAAAATATCCAAAAATATAAGTATACATTAATATTGCTGTTGTTTAATTGCTAAGTCATGTCTGATTCTTTTGCAATCCCACAAACCAGAGCTGACCAGGCTCCTTCTCTCTGTGGAATTTCCCAGACAATAATACAAGAGTATTTGCCATTTCCTTCTCCAGAGGATCTTTCCAACACAGGGATTGAACCCACATCTCCTGCAATGGCAGGCAGTTTCTTTACCACTGAGCCACTAGGGAAGCCCTATGTATTTATAGAGGGTTAAATAGAAAACGGAGTACGTCAAGGCTGTATATTGTCACCCTGCTTATCTAATGTACATGCAGAGCACATCATGAGAAACGCTGGGCTGGAAGAAGCACAAGCTGGAATCAAGATTGCCGGGAGAAATATCAATAACCTCAGATATGCAGATGACACCACCCTTATGGCAGAGGAACTAAAAAGCCTCTTGATGAAAGTGAAAGAAGAGAGTGAAATGTTGGCTTAAAGCTCAACATTCAGAAAACTAAGATAATGGCATCTGGTCCCATCACTTCATGGCAAATAGATGGGGAAACAGTGGAAACAGTGTCAGACTTTATTTTTTGGGGTCAAAATCACTGCAGGTGGTGATTGCAGCCATGAAATTAAAAGCTTACTCCTTGGAAGGAAAGTTATGACTACCCTGGATAGTATATTAAAAAGCAGAGACATTACTTTGCTAACAAAAGTCCAAATAGTCAAGGCTATGATTTTCCAGTGGTCATGTATGGATGTGAAAGTTGGACAGTGAAGAAAGCAGAGCGCCGAAATATTGATGCTTTTGAACTGTGGTGTCGGAGAAGACTCTTCAGGATCCCTTGGACTGCAAGGAGATCCAATCAATCCATCCTAAAGGAGATCAGTCCTGGGTGTTCATTAGCAGGACTGATGCTGAAGCTGAAATTCCAATACTTTGGCCACCTCTTGTGAAGAGTTGACTCATTGGAAAAGACTCTGATGCTGGGAGGGATTGGGGGCAGGAGGAGAAGGGGACGACAGAGGATGAGATGGCTGGATGGCATCACTGACTCAATGGGCATGAGTTTGAGTAAACTCTGGGAGTTAGTGATGAACAGGGAGGCCTGGCATGCTGCGATTCATGGGGTCACAAAGAGTCTGACACAACTGAGTGACTGAACTGAACTGACTGAAACATATATGGAATGCAAAAATAGGAAGTCAAGAATTACCTGGAGTAACAGGCAAATTCGGCCATGGAGGACAGAATGAAGCAGGGCAAAGGCTATTAGAGTTTTGCCAAGAGAACACACTGGTCACAGCAAAACCCTCTTCCAACAACAAAAGAGAAGACTCTACATATGGACATCACCAGATGGTCAATACAAAAATCAGATTGATTATTTTCTTTGCAGCCAAAGATGGAGAAGCTCTATACAGTCAGCAAAAACAAGACCAGGAGCTGACTGTAGCTCAGATCATGAATTCCTTATTGCCAAATTCAGACTTAAATTGAAAAAAGTAGGAAAAACCACTAGACCATTGAGGTATGACCTAAATCAAATCCCTTATAATTATAAGGGATTTGAAAGTGGAAGTGAAAAATAGATTCAAGAGATTAGATCTAATAGACAGAGTGCCTGAAGAACTATGGATGGAGATTCGTGACATTGTACAGGAGGCAGGGTTCAAGACCATCCCCAAGAAAAAGAAATGCAGAAAGGCAAAATGGTTGTCTGAGGAGGCCTTACAAATAGCTGAGAAAAGAAGAGATGCAAAAAGCAAAGAAGAAAAGGAAAGATATACCCATTTGAATGTAGAGTTCCAAAGAATAGCCAGGAGATATAAGAAAGCCTTCCTCAGTGATCAATGCCAAGAAATAGAGGAAAACAATAGAGTGGGAAAGACTAGAGATTGCTTCAAGAAAATTAAAGATACCAAGGGAACATTTCATGCAAAGATGGGCACAATAAAGGACAGAAATGGTATGGACCCAACAGAAGCAGAAGATATTAAGAAGAGGTGGCAAGAATATGAAGAACTATACAAAAAAGATCTTCATGACCCAGATAATCATGATGATATGATCATTCACCTAGAGCCAGACATTCCTGGAATGTGAAGTCAAGTGGGCCTTAGGAAGCATCACTACGAACAAAGCTAGTGGAGGTGATGGAATTCCAGTTGACCTACTTCAAATCCTAAAAGATGATGCAGTCAAAGTGCTGCACTCAATATGTCAGCAAATTTGGAAAACTCAGCAGTGGCCACAGGACTGGAAAGGGTCAGTTTTCATTCAAATCACAAAGAAAGGCAATGCCAAAGAATGCTCAAACTATTTTACAACTGCACTCATCTCACATACTAGTAAAGTAATGCTCAAAATTCTCCAAGCCAAGCTTCAACCATACGTGAACTGTGAACTTCCAGATGTTCAAGTTGGATTCAGAAAAGCCAGAGGAACCAGAGATCCAGTTGCCAACATCCATTGGCTCATCGAAAAAGAGAGTTCTAGAAAAACATCTTTCTGCTTTATTGACTATGCCAAAGCCTTTGACTGTGTGGATCACAACAAATTGTGGAAAATCCTGAAAGCGATGGGACTACCAGACCACCTAACCTGCCTCTTGAGAAATCTGTGTGCAGGTCAGGAAGCAACAGTAAGAACTTGACATGGAACAACAGACTGGTTCCAAATATGGAAAGGAGTAAGTCAAGCCTGTGTATTGTCACCCTGCTTATTTAACTTACATGCAGAGTACATCATGAGAAATGCTGGGCTGGATGAAGCACAAGCTGGAATCAAGACTGTCAGGAGAAATATCAATAACCTCAGATATGCAGATGATACTACCCTTATGACAGAAAGTGAAGAAGAACTAAGGAGCCTCTTTATGAAAGTGAAAGAGGAGAGTGAAAAAGTTGGCTTAAAACTCAACATTCAGAAAACTAAGATAACGGCATCTGGTCCCATCACTTCATGGCAAATAGATGGGGAAACAGTGGAAACAGTGACAGATTTTATTTTGGGGGGCTCCAAAATCATTACAGATGGTGACTGCAGCCATGAAATTTAAAGATGTTTGCTCCTTGAAGAAAAATTATGACCAACCTAGACAGCGTATTAAAAAGCAGAGACATTACTTTGCCAACAAAGGTCCACCTAGTCAAAGCTATGGTTTTTCTAGTAGTCATGTATGGATGTGAGAGTTGGACTATAAGTAAAGCTGAGCACCAAAGAATTGATGATTTTGAACTGTGGTGTTGGAGAAGACTCCTGAGAGTCCCTTGGACTGCAGGGAGATCCAACCAGTCCATCCTATTCAAGAAAATAGGTCCTGAATATTCATAGGTAGGACTGATGTTGAAGCTGAAACTCCAATCCTTTGGCCACCTGATGTTAAGAACTGACTCATTTGAAAAGACCCTGATGCCGGGAAAGATTGAAGGCAGGAGGAGAAGGGGATGACAGACGATGAGGAGGTTGGATGGCATCACTGACTCAATGGACATGAGTTCGGGTAAACTCCAGGAGTTGGTGATGGACAGGGAGGCCTGGTGTGCTGCAGTCCATGGGGTCACAAAGAGTCAGACACCACTGAGGACTGAACTGAACTGACACATATATGTTTATGTATGCATACATTCCTGTCATTTGAAAGCCATTACACAATCCCTAAGTATGGAATGTTTTCTATAACTATTATTTTGCATTTTATGCCCTTTTAAAACTGTGTTTTTCATATATCTAGTTGAGTTGAAATTGTAACTAATGCAAATTTCTAAAGTTCATTCTCTGGTAGGGAAAGAGTGTTGCTGTTTGTAAGAATCAGAGATGACCTTGTCCTTGCTCTGGGGAAACAAAAGATTGTTCATGGTGAATTTATTCTTACGGCCAGCAAAAATATTTCTCTGGTGCTTCAGACTCTTCTCTCTGGTACTATGAGTAGGCAACTTTGGTTAGTTGCTCCCACTCACATCTGAGCAGGGCTGCAATAATAGCAAATGGTCCTTGGAAATCACAGTCGCATTAGGCTGCTGTTCAAATAGCTTTTAGGGCTGTGATAATAGGAGGCATTCCTAATAACTGGTGACTCTGCGAGACCCTGCCCAGAAGGCCTCCAAATGGCAGCACACAATTTAAATTTTAATCTGGAAACAGTGGAAATGATGAGATTCCAGCTGGGGACCTTCTGGTCTGAGGGCCAGTGTTCAGCCTCCCCATTAGATGCCCCAGAGGGTCGTTGAGTCAATGAGTGAATGCCCTCGCTCTTTTTACTCTTTCCCATGCTCAGTGACGTCTTCCACCCCACGCCCCAGACAGAAGCAAGTTGCATTTCTTCGCTTCCACAGAGGCTTTATTGGAGCTGATGAAGCATTCCCACATTGCTGTGATCCAACTAACGCATTTGTGCCTGACATGAGTGGCATGATAATTTCATCTTTCTGACAAGTGATAACTTTCTAAACTTTTTTCCTTCCATGTGCTGGGTGGGCTTTGGGACATACATACCCACTTTAATCTTCCAGTGAAAGCTGGCAGATGCATGCTACGGGCAGGAGGAAAGCACTTTATTTTTTCCTACAATAAGCAATAACCTTTAGTATAATAACTCAACACAAGTTAAATAGCTAAAGGGAACATTAGTGGGACCCTGTAGGCATAGAAAAGAACAGCTGGCCATGTTAGTAATCACTGCATGTCATTACTTGGGAAGTCCACTCCCAATTCTACTACCAACTTGTATTTCCTGAGTGTTTAGGCAGTATATCACACGACAGATGAGAAAGCATAAGAGAACATTGGAGGCAGAACTCTAGATGTTGATATTTGGCAGTGCCAGATTTGGTTTCCAATGAGCAGAAAAGAAAAATATCTTACTAACTGAAATAAAGTTGGCAAGAAAATTTTGAAGACTCCTGTAATATCCCTCTTGTATCTCAGTATAAATCATTTTTAATAGGAAATTTTTTCCCCAGTGTATGACAAGGACTCCTAAGAATGGTGATTTCTCTCTCAGACTAAGAGTGTGAATCTAATGAAAGGATGAACGTTAGTGCCTGGAAGCCTGGAATTTTCAGCTGCTTCCACTGGGCTCCATTAGAAAACCCATTCCAGCACCCCAATACCCTTGGCAGCAGAACTGGAAAGTTGTTTTGATTTAAAAAAAAAAACACACACCACACACAGGAGCAAATTTCTGCAAGGTGGAAATGGGAATAAAAACCAGTGTTTTGGAATTTTTTCTTTGCAGATAGTCATCAAATGAGGTACAATATTTGCTAACAGAGGGTAATTTGAATTATCCACGGATAGTTCAAAAACACAAAGAGTTCATTACCCAGATATCTCTATTTAAAATAGATTTGCTTTTGTTCATCAGTGTAGTGCACATGGCTGGGAAATGGCAAAGTGCCAGAATGAAACTGCTCCTAATTTTCAGAGGAGGCCACCAGCTAATTACACAGACTGCAGGTGTGAAGAGAGAAGCTCAAAGTAATCAATAGCAGTAATTAATCTGCTAGACTGGAGCTAAAGAGCTAACAGCTGGACATCAGAAATGGACACATGCAACAAGATCAGCAATAATTACCTCTTTAAATATTGAATTTCCATAGCAACAATTAGGCTTATAAATAAAGGCTGGAAACCAAGGCTTTGAGGCATGACACTGCATGGCAAACACAACATTCCCCAAATCAACCCTTTTAATAAAACACCAACAATATGCTCGGGCTGGGTCGACCAGTTGCCAGGATGGTAAGAAGCTGAATGTAGCTCCCCTGGCCTCAGTTTTCTTGGTTGTCGGTCACTGGCTCTCAGACCTCTGTTCTGAGTCACAAAGATGGCCCTAAAAGTTTGCTTTGGGCAAGGAAGAGAACAATGCCCTTCCATGTCACCTAGCACCACAGAGCTACCAGCTACATGACATATTTCTCACCTGTGAAATGTGTTCCAATTTTAAAAATCACAAAACCTGTAAGCAGAATGTTTAAGGTGCTGGAACCATCACTCTTGAAGAAAGTAAGGGTTTTTTTCAAGACCAATAAGACAGACAAGAGCCCCAGACATTGAGGCCTTTGTGACTATCCTTTACTTTATAGAAAGAATAAAGAAAACTTCTTGTTAGTGGGTTTTGTATTATTTGTCAGTCAGTGGAAAGGGGAAAGCTAGTTGTTATTTATGCAAACTAAATGCCTGACACTATGATCTTCATCAATTTGAGCCTATTATCAATTTGTCTGAGGAAGCAAAAGAAGCATAGGGAGGCAAAAGACTTGCCAGGACCCCATAGCCAATAGAGGGGATATGGGAGGGCCGTAATTTGAACTTAGCCCTGTGAGTTTTTAAAACATTTCAGCAAAACACTGACATCTTTGGGAAAGAAATATGTTCTCCAAAACACTGCAAATTATTGTTGTGATTTGAAATGCAATTCAAAATATGATGTTTATATTCTATCACTGCCACAAAAAATTTAGTGATAGTTTGATTACTCAATAAATATTTGTTTAATCTTCTTTCATGCTTTATCATTGTGATGTTAGCTTACAACTTCCATAACTCTTATGCAAACAAATAAGCATTCCATAGAAAAATATGATGAACAGTCATTTACTTAACCAGAATCAAACAGCAGAGAAACTCTGAAATATGGAGTTAGCCAGGGATTCATAGAAAAATATGATGAGCCAATCATTTACTTAACCAGAATCAAACAGCAGAGAAACTCTGAAATATGGAGTTAGCCAGGCACATTTCATCTTAATCATGTTCAAAATAGAGAAATTTTTATTGAGATACTATTCTCCGCAAGGCACTTTTCATTCATTATCTCATATAATTCCCATGATAATATTATAAACTATACAATATAATTAATGCCCATTTATACCTGAGGAAATACGGCTCAATGAGATTAAGCAATATTCCCACGGCTACTTCTGTGAGTACAAGCTTTCTTGAGTTAGAACTTATAGTCCATCTATGCTTTCTCTCCTTTCATGCTACATCCCCTTATACTGACACTTTTTACTAATTATTATACATCTTTTACTAATTTACTAATTATACTGACACTTTTTACTAAATACGACTTTGTACTTTGGATCTCAACTTTCTGCACTTTCATAGTAAGATACCTATTGTTTGGGCTTCCCTGGTGGCTCAGTGGTAGAGAATTCACCTGCCAATGCAGGAGACATGGGTTTGATCCCTGGATTGGGAAACTCCCCTGAAGTAGGAAATGGCAACCCACTCCAGTATTCTTGCCTGGAAAATCCCATGGACAGAGGAGCCTAGAGGGCTACTGTCTGTGGGTCGCAAAAAAGTCGGACACAACTTAATGACTAAACAACAAGAGCCTGGTGTTTAAGAAATAATATGAAGCGAATATGAAGAGGAGCATTTTAAGAGGTGTGATCTCTTTTACAAACACGAGTGGAGACATTCTTCTGTTGATTTAAAGTAAAACAGGGACTGTGGCAGCTTTTGGCTGAAAGAGCATATGGGTAAGAATTTAGACCTTGAAATTAAACACAGGGCTTGAATTCGAGTCCCTACAGTTGGTAGCTCTGTAATTGTGGTTACTCAACCTCCCTGTAAAATACACATAATAATGGAACCTGCAGAGTGTTGTTAAGGGCTAAGAGAGTTTAGGTGCTTAGCACAGAAGTGGCATATAAAAGGAACTCCTTGACCAGTGAAATGTTACTGTTGCTATCTGTCTAATCTCTGCTATCTCATCCTCCAACTCTTTATTCCAGTCACCCCTTTTTATTTCCACCATCGCTAATGCAGTCAAGGCCCTTGTTCCTCTAATCGTGCCTTCTTCATCTCCCGGTGCCTGGCGCCTCTAGCACGTCGCCTGCACAGACTGGGAGAGGGCTGATTGCTGCTGCTGCGTCTACGCGGGGATGAAGGAGGCACAGCAGTACTTGTACACGAGGACACGAATCTCTGCAGCCGAAGACACACCCAGATGGCCTCAATACAACCACAGATCTCCCCTCAGCAACACGAATTCTAAAACAGCCAACTCTGGGAAGACTCTCTGAGATTGTATCTCAGTGTCTCATCCCAGAGTGTCTCAGTGAAACCGAAGCGAACCTTAGGAACACGCTAAGTCTAGGTACACAAACTTACCTTGTACAACACATGGAAATGTGTAAACCTCAACCGATCTCCAGTTAAACTGCTTTGCAACTGCACATTCAGTGTAACCACAGTATACTCATATACACACCCCCCTTTAGACATTAATTCCTTACTCTCACCATTAATTGTGGGAATTTGAGGTGTGTAAACAATAATGACACATATAGGAAAAGGGACTATATTCTAAGAACTTACCAACTGAATAGGCATATTACTTTCATATTAATCTGTACCCTAAACAATAAATGTATATTATTTTACCAAGCTAATTAAAACATGCTATTTTTTTACTCCTCTCAGAGGCTGTGTCAGAAAACTGAGGGAACAATGGATACTGTTCTGAATAAGAGAACTAGTTTTATATTTCTTCACTCAAATCTTTAAAGTACAAAGTATTGATTTGTTCAAGAAATTTCTATAGATAAAAACACTTCAGATCAACTCAGGTTAAATATCATTCCAGTTTTATATATAAAAATAATAGGTGATTCTTTTATAAATAATAAAGCCATATTAATTTGCACAAAATCATTAATTCCAACTTTGTTAATTGAATAGGCACTTTACCAAAGCTTGATATTTAAACTATCACTGGGAAAAAATGAGTAAATCAATAGCATTTGGAAGGAGAATTCTTACCACCAAACTCTTCATGTCTCCATAGATGGCAGGCAGACTTTCACACCACAGTCCAAAAGGAATAGTTTGGAAGGGACACCTCCAGTCTGTCTGTCTGTATGAGAAGAGAAGCAATTTAACTGAGATAAGAATTAAGGGGGATAGAGAAGTAGACAGAGGAATAAACAGTGAAGGTATGCAATGCATAGTTCCTCAAGGAAACTCTATCTAGTATTTAGTGGCAGATGGATTTTGGAAAATGAAAGTAGATCACAATAATACAGTATGTAATTAGATCTAAATATGACATTAAGAGAAACTTGTCTTCCATAGAAGTTAGCAAAGACTGTAACAATGCTAAACATCCAAGATTCTCATTTTTGGAAAAAAAAAATTCAAATCAAAGAAAATCGAAGGTGGCTTGGTTGCCCTACTAATTCTAAAAGGAAATAAACTATCACTGGTGAGTCCCTACTCTGGCTAGCCATTAGACCTAGGGCTAGTAAACTATAACCATTAATCAAACTCACGCCTCCTGCCATTCGTCCTTTATTTTATTATTTGTTTTTGTTTTTCTGATTCTTGATTATGCTTTTAAACTACTTTCATTACAGCAAAATACACACAACAAATGTTCACCATTTAAGCCCCAGTAGAGTTCAGTGGCATTAAGCGCAATCACATTGTCGTGCAGTCAGCACCATCAGCCATCTCCAAAATTTCCTCATCATCCCAAACTGAAATTCTGAACCTGTTAAATAAAGACTCCCCATTTCCCCCTTCCCCAGACTTAGATAACCATGATTCTCTCTCTATTAATCCGACTACTCTAGGTACTTATCATATAAGTGGAATCATACAATGCTTGTCCTTTTGTGTCTGGCTCACTTTCATGATGTTCTCAACGTTCATTCATATTGTAACGTGCGTCAGAATTTTATTATCTTTTTAAGATTGAGTATGTTACATTTTATGTATACGCCATATTTCACCTATGTGTTCGTTTACTCATGAAAGATTTTCTGCTTCTACTTTCAGCAATTGTGAGCAATGCTGCCCTGGACATGGGTGTACAAGCATGTGTTCGAGTCCCTGCTTTTGATTATTTTGAGTATGCATCTAGGATGAATTCTCTAGCTCATATAGTAATTCTATGTTTAATTGTTTGAGAAAACTGCTGACTGTTGTGGATAAAGTTTTATTGGAACACAGCCATGCTCATTTGTCTATATGTTGCCTGTGGTTACTTTCTGGCTACAATGCCAGAGTAGAGTGGTTATAACAGGGAGCACATGGCCCACAAAACCTGAAAGGTTTCTTGCCCTTTACAGAAAATGTTCGCCAATACCTGCATTATATCTCCAGGCACTTATAAAAATACAGATGTCTGGGCATTCTCAGACACTTTGAATCAGAATCTCCAAGGGAAGGAATTATCAATACAAGGTTATATTTCATATATTCTTTGAAAATGCTTCTGACACAGCTAGTCGCTGAGTCAGCATTTGGGGACCCCCGAAAATGGTTTAAAAAAAAAAAGTATCCAATTGCCCTAAATTTTAGCAACTATAGAATTCAGCGAATCTCAGCATCTAATAAACTCACTAATGTACAACTAATCCTTGAAGCATGTATACTGAAGATTCAGCTCAAGCTAAGCTTGATTTAAAACTTGTGTCTGAAAGATGAACATTCTGAGAATTGAAGTGAGCCAGTTTGGGACTGATGTAACACATACAAGAGGAGGTATTTTAACGGCCTCCCTCTCATTGATCCATGTAATCAGTGAGCAGAATTTCTTCATCTCAGTGGTCTGTCATATCTGTTTTAACTCAGCATCTCTGAACCTCTGACCTATCGACGGCTTCTCTACGTTTCAGTCCATGCTGTTTTGTTTTGCTGTGTGTTTTCTGAGTCTGCTCATTGATTTCACGCTCCTTTCTAGGGAATCTCAAGTCTCTCAGTCCATCTCAACATTGGTGTGTGTTCATTTTTGAGATCACAGAAGTGAAGCCCTACCTACTCTTTCTCCTTTCAGATGCTCTTTTTCAATTCTTGCATGAGTTCATAGAAAAACTGTTGAGAACATAATGAAAGTGAGCCAGACACAGAAGGACAAGCATTGTATGATTCCACTTATAAGTACCTAGAGTAGTCGGATTGAGATAGAATCATGGTTATCTAAGTCTGGGGAAGGGGGAAATGGGGAGTCTTTATTTAATAGGTTCAGAATTTCAGTTTGGGATGATGAGAAAATTTTGGAGATGGCTGATGGTGCTGACTGCACCACACTCAACCCAGATGTCACAGTAATAGCGCATACCACATCCCATTGAAGCAAGTACAATTTTAGAATAATCTCTTTGGATTACAGAAGTAAACATTCTAGCACAATCAAAGTGAAAGTGAAAGTCCCTAAGTCGTGTCCGACTCTTTGCAACCCCATGGACTAAACAGTCCACGGAATTTTCCAGGCCAGAATACTGGAGTGGGTAGTTGTTCCTTTATCCAGGGCATCTTCCCAACCCAGGGACTGAACCCAGGTCTCCCTCATTGCAGGTGGTTTCTTTACCAGCCGAGCCACCAGGGAAGCCCAAGAATACTGGAGTGAGTAGACTATCCCTTCTCCAGTGGATCTGCCTGACCCAGGAATCCAACCAGGGTGTCCTGTGTTACAGGCAGATTCTTTACCAACTGAGCTATCAGGGAAGCCCAGCACAATCAAAGTCACTCTTATTTCAGGCAATATTCATTATGAATTAATTGTATAAACTAAGATATTAGATTTTCTTAAAGTATCATTAAATAAATGGACTGGAGCTATAATTGACTAGGGCTAAATCTTGGCAGCAGCATATAACCGAAACCAGTTAACAGTTACATGAAAAATGTACTTTAATATGCATTTAGTCAAGTTAACAAATAATCAACATGGCCCCTATTAGGTACTAAAAAGACAAAAATAAACAAAGCATAGTTCAGTGATCCTCAGCCTTATTGAGAGCAATTAGAATGTCAAGATTTTTGACAACATACTAACAGAGCTGGAGTTACTCCACCATACATGTGGTCATCCTTCATAATGATGAACATGCTTGAATAGCTCTATGAACTTCCCTGACCATGACTTTTTTATTATCCTACGGAAAAGCTGTTACGTGTTCCAGAAATCAAGCCATCTTTTTGATTTCCAAATGGTGCTGTACCCTGTTACCTAATGCAGCCAGCTGCACCCACTCTGCACTGATTTACATCAGCTCAATCCTCATCCATCAGACTGCACTACACAGTTGTTCATATCCAGTCGCTAAGTCGTGTCCGACTCTTTATGACCCCATGAACTGCAGCACATCAGGCTTCCCTGTCCTTCACTATGTCCCGGAGTTTGCTCAAACTCAGGTCCATTGAGTCAATGATGCCACCCAACTATCTCATCCTCTGTCGCCCCCTTCTCCTCCTGCCCTCAATCTTTCCCAGTATCAGGGTTTTTCCAATGAGTTGGCTCTTTGCATCAGGTGGCCAAAGTATTGGAGTTTCAGCTTCAGCATCAATCCTTCCAATGAATATTCAGGGTTGATTTCCTTCAGGATTAACAAGTTTGATCTCCTTGCAGTCCAAGGGACTCTCAAGAGTCCTCCAGCACCACAATTCAAAAGCATCAATTCTTCAGCGCTCAGCCTTCTTTAGCTCACTTCTGTCCATGACTACTGGGAAAACTGCAGCTTTGACTATACGGACTTTTGTCAGCAAAGTGATCTCTCTGCGTTTTAATGCGCTATCTAGGTTTGTCATAGCTTTTCTTCCAAGGAGCAAGCATCTTTTAATTCTGTGGCTGCAGTCACCAACTGCAGTGATTTTGGAGCCCAAGAATATAAAATTTGTCACTGTTTCCACTTTTCCCCCACCTATTTGCCATGTATGGATTCTCAAAGGCAGCAAATATTTTATATCCCAGTTAAATGTGGATGGTACAATTATAAATGGTTGAAGTATTTTATAGAAAAGAAGCAAAGTCAGTGTTTAATGATATTTTCCTTTCATGACTGAGGTTCATTTTCCTGAACTTCAGTTACTTACTGTTCTGAAGCTCTAAAATGCTTCTCCAGTACTAAAGACTAGTTCCAATGGCCCTGATTTTTGCACTTTTAAAAATGTCCTCATTCATTCAATGTTAGCTGATATCTGTCTTTCTTTTCAGATATAGTGATATGGGAAAATCCATGGTCTTTGAGGTCTACAGACCTGGTTCCAAACTGAGCTCATCACTAATTAGCAGTATAATCCTGAGCAACTTAATCAAATTCTCTGAGCCTCAGTTTCCCCACACACAAAATGTAAATATTAAAACTTCATTTAAAACTTTGACAGTTTTTTTTAAGATTTAAAATTAGAATTTAAGGTGTAAAATGCAGAGTTAGCATAAGCACATCCTCCAAAAAAAGCAACTATTACAAATCTTTTTACTAGCCTTGCTCAAAACACCGCATTAGTCTCCCCTCTAATCTTTCTATTCATATCCTGCTTCTTTCTGCATGTAACCTGATTTCAAACCATTATCAACACTGCTTGCTACAGGTGTGACTTTTCTACAGTAGAATTCAGCTTCATTTTCTCTCCTGCTGAAAGTCATTCAGTGGCTCACTAACACTATCCCAAATGTGTCTCCACTTGCAATTCCCTGAGAGAGACTGTATTATTAATAACTTCCTGCCATCACCATTAAAAATTACCGATTACCCAAAACCACAAATTTATTATTGCATAGTTATGAAGTCAGAAGCCTAAAGTCAAGGTGTGCATTTCTTCTGGTGACTTGGGGAAATTCTGTTATCTTGCCTTTTGGAGCTTCTCAAGTGCATTTGCATTCCCTGGCTCCTGGCCCCTTCCTCCAGCTTTAAAACCTGCAGGACAGCATTTTTATTTCTCTCTCTGACTCTGACTTCCTTTCTGTCTCTCTTATCCACTTTAAAGAATCCTTGTGATCACACTGCATGTATCTGTATAATCTGTATAATCCAAGAAAAATCTCCTTATCTTAAAGTCAGCTTACTTACTTTAAGTAAGTAAACTTAACTTCACCTGGAGTTTTAGTTTTCCCCTGCCACACAGAGCAACATGTCCACAGGATCCAGGGAATGAGACGTGGACGTGTTTGGGAATGGGGGAAGGACATTATTCTGCCTATGACAAGGACCATGTTTTGCCTTGTCCCTATGCCTTCACACATGCTGTTCCATCAAACTGTAATGCTCTTCCCCAGCTTTTCCTTCAGAGTCAATCTCCTTTCATTTGAGACGCAAACCAAATGTCAAGTATCAACTCATTCCGTAAGCTCTCATACACCCTCACCCACTCCAATATTCTTACCTGGGAAATCCCATCAACAGAGGAGCCTGGCAGGCTACAGTCCAAGGGGTTGCAAAAGAGTTAGACACAACTTATTTACTAAACAACAAATTATTTAATTAATGCGTATCCATTGTTTTTTAGACATAATGCTATTGCACATTTAATAGACTACAGTATAGCATAAACATAACTTTTATATGCACCGGAAGACCAAAACGTTCATAACTCACTTTACCATGATACTGACTTTATTGTGATGACCTGGAACCAAACCTGCAATTTTTCTGAGGTATGCCTGTATTCAAAGACACACTATTTGAAAAGAAAAAACACTCTGTAATTTTGACCCACTCCTTTTTTGATAAATTCTGTACTTTCCCCTGCAGGAAAAGAAAGCAAAGTTTTATGTGTCCTTATTAAGTGGCTTTGTGCTGTGAAGTAGAAATCATCTCAGCCTCTGAAGAGCTACTTCTCTCTGTTGTTGCATGACTGGCTCATTAAACTTCAGTGCTTGGGCCCTGGCTTCCTATCCCTGGGCTCGGCCCGGGAGAATATTGGGACTTACCAAAAAGAAAGGCAAGTTCCTACCTGCGGAAACTCTCTGAGACTGTACAGGGACAATATCTACTTCATGAGGCCTCCAGAGCCCAGACTTTTGCCAAATTATCTAATTTTTTTTTTTTGCCAATCTGTCTGTTGCCAAACTAAAAGCATCAATAATGACTTCTGAGAAGAAAAAAAAAACGTTAAATAAAACTCAAAATGGTTGAATGCACTACATCTTGCTGAAAGGAAGCTGTCATCTGCAATCAGTATAACACTCATCAATGAACATTTCATAACGTCTGCTTTCCCTCCCAACTCCCAAATGTTAGTGTAGCAGACTACACACACAGGGAAGAAAACTGCTTTTAAAGTTCACGCCTGCTTAACATTTAAAGGCTTAGAGCAGGTTTAAGAGCATAGTATTTAAGGTGTAGTTTATAATATTTGCTAAGATACTATTACTGCCTTCTTGCTTCTTATACTAAAAAGAGAGTAACTTGAAAATATTTTTAAAATATAGAATACAGATTGATTTTTTCCAATTATAAATAGATACATAGCAAATTGCATGAGATAGAATACCTACTTTATTTAAATTATTTATATTTATATAAATTACCTATTCCTGGGTAACAAATTTCTGCAAACTTAGAGGCTTAATATATATTTATTATGTCTTTTTCCTGTGGATTATGAGTCCAGGCACAACTTAACTGTCTCCTCTGCTCTGGGCCCCTAAGGTAGGACAACATTAGGGATACAGAATGATGCAGAGATCCTGGGAGAGAATGATGAGTCAGCATGGGGAAATCAAGATGTCAGAGTCATGGTCTCATCTGGAAGCTAAACTGGGGAAGAACCCATTTCCAAGCTCACTCGGATGGTTGGCAGAATTCATTTCTTTATAACCGGACCAAAGGCTTTGGATTAATCCAGGGTTTTATCTTCACATTTTACATATCTTCTCATCTCTTCACTAGAACATTGCCTTTGGCATCACTCATCTCTGCGCCTGTCTTCATGTTGTTCTTCCTGTGTATCTATGTCCCAATTTCCCTCTACTTATAAGGACACCAGTCACTGGACCAGGGCCTATCCTAATCCAGTAGGATCTCATCTAAACTTGCTGACATCCACACAGACCTTATCTCTAAATAAGGTCACATTCACAAGTCTGGGGATTAGGACTTCAACATATCTTTGGGGCACAGCACAATTCAACCCATAACAGGGAGAAACTACTTACTATATACTCCTGGGCCCTAAAGTCAGAGTAAAGTGAGTCAGAGATGGGGTTAAAGGTTAAGGTAGGACCACTTTAGGGATGTAGGGTGATGTAGAGATCCTGGGAGAGAATGAGGAGTCAGCACGGGGAATCATGAGTGTTGCTGAGGCAAGAGGTTTTAATTTTAGATAAAACTGGGTTGGTTCTCTACCTTTTCAGAAGAGGACAGGGAACTAGAAGTTAACAGAAAAAGGAGACAGAAGTGAAGGAAGGCAGTTATATTAAGGTCACAAAAGTTAAAGTTTAGACTGATTTTAAAAAAATAGAGACCAAAGCTTCATGGGCATTAAATATAAAAATTCCAAAGCAATTATGTCTATAATGCTATGCTAAACAGTTCTCATAGAAGATCTAAACTGTATCACTTTGTAAAAATGTGAATGTAGTTTTAATGAGTCACTGAATAAATACGATCTCATGAATTACTCTCATTTTTGAGCATACTATTTGCTAGCAAATCAGTCGCAAGATAATTGTACACAAACAGAAGGGGCCAAGGAAAAATCCCAGGCACTGATGATCTAAAATTGTGGAAACTGAAAATGAGTAAAACTTTGTTCTTGGGATTACTTATACTTGAAATGACGGCTTTATTCAGTCTTTGGTCTCCCTTCATTTCCCTTTGATGTTCCCACAAATCAGCGACAGCTACAGCATTTCTGCTGAGGCAGCACTTTTCCCCCAAGTGATCTCATATTGTCTGAGAGAATATTTGGAACACTCCTTGATATGCAAAAGAGGACCTTATTTTCAAGTGCCTCAAGCCAAGACAATGACTGCATAAATCATGTGACACAGAATAGAGATGAGAAATAGCTACTCTATAGAGTTAAAGTTTGAAAATCAGTGCCAGAAAATGTTGCCACTGATCTTTGGAATCTTTGGAACAAAGGTTTAACCATATATTTATTTAATCCCTGATGCTGTATTTTCTACAATAAGTAAACCAGTATGAAAGAAAACCATCATCAATAGCAGGATACAATGAAAGGTAAAGAGTGAAATGGACACTTGCTCCCTTCATGACGAAAATGAGAAGTAGAGGTTTGTTAAATGAGTTTGGAAAGTGTGGCTGTTCTATTCCATTACATTCTTTATTATCTTTCTTCCTCTTTCCTTCTGACCAAAGCATTAGTGTTACACAGTCTTTACTACTGGTTCTGTGAGACAATGGATCTGAGGGGTACAAAGAAGACCGAGGCATAGAGCCCCACTGGATGGAAGGGCACATGAAATGATTTGTTCCCACCTCTGTACAGTCAGTAGATATGTGAGTTACTATCCTCCAGAATCATGACCCCCAAGTTTACCAGTTATTGTTGTTGCTGTTTAGTTTGCTAAGTTGTATCCAACGCTTTTGAGACCCCATGGACTGAAGTCCGCCAGGCTCCTCTGTCCATGGAATTTCCCAGGAAAGATACTAGAGTGGGTTGCCATTTCCTTCTTCAGGGGATCTTCCCTGACCCAGGGATCAAACCTGAGTCCCCTGCTTTGGCAAGTGGATTTTTTACCACTGAGCCACCAGGGAAACCCAAGTTTACCAGCAGAGGTTGGTAAAGTTTTTTTACCACTTTTTATTCTACAGAAACACAACAGGAAGGCATTGTGTCCTGAGAAAATAAAGTCCTTTCATAGAAAGGAGATGTTCATGGTCAGTATATGAGAGGAGGTTCCCATTATGAAATGACCTCCCTACCTTTTTTTTTTTTAATGACCTCCCTACTTTAGAGAACCCTAGCAATGATGGGAAATAATTTTGGGGATGAGATTTGTGCTTCAAGAAACAGGGAGCTTCAGTGAAAATAGGCTGGAAAACTCTATCAGGAAGGCTTAAAGATTTACATCCAATGTTTTCAAAAGATTCCTTCTTCCAGACTGATCCCAACATTCTTTGTTCACCCTAAAAGAGTAGCACCCTCAACCCACTGCTCATCCAAGCCTAAGCACTTACACTCTATTTTCTATCTCTGTCCCTGAGCTGAAGTAGCCATTGACCTTCGGAAAAACAGATTCAATCGTCCTGTCTTAGTCCTCCTCCTACTCAGCCACTCCGCTATATTTGATTCTGTTGGTCTTGTCCTTCTTAAAACTCTCTCCTACTTACCCTTCACTGCATTGCATCACATTCGTGGTCCATGTGTCTCTGATCACTCCTCTCTATCCTTCAATTTCTTGTCCTTTCCCAAGTGAAGATATTTACCCTTAAAGTCTTCATTTTGCTTTTCTCTCACTCTATTTATTCTCCCTGAGCAAGGTCACATGTTCTCACGACTTCAATTATTATTATTATGTCTTCTACAGTGTTTCCCTAGGCTCAAGTTCTCCAAGTAACTCGAACCTGTATTTCCAACTGACTGCTCTACATATTTAATGTCCCAGAAGCACCTCAAAACACTAGTAGAAAGCTGAGTTTACCTTAACACCGCATTCTGCAAGTCCTTTGGATTTCCCTCTTTTCCTCTCCCCAGCATCCAACCAACCAGGCCTGGTGATTGCTCCAGTACCGTCCTTTGTTATCATTTCCACCAACATTTTCCTAGTTCAATCACTAATTGTCACTTACATAGGGAGTTGCTCAATCCCCTAGTGACTTCCCAGCCTCCAAAATGTCCCTGCTCTTGTCTATCCCTTACGTTGTTCACAGCCCCTTGGATTCATGGTTCAGTTGCTAACTTGTGTCCGACTCTTTACAGCTCCATGAACTGCAGCACGCCAGGGTTCCCTATCTTTCACTATCTCCTGAAGTTTGCTCAAATTCATGTCCATTTTATAGGTGATGCCATCTAACCATCTCATTCTCTCCCACCCCGTTCTCCTTCTGCCTTCAAATCTTTTCAGGGTCTTTTCCAGTGAATCAGCTCTTTGCATCAGTTGGTCAAAGTATTGGAGCTTCAGCTTCAGCAACAGTCTTTCCAATGAATATTCAGGGTTGATTTCCTTTAGGATAAACTGGTTTGATCTCCTTGCTGTCCAAGGGACTCTCAACAGTCTTCTCCAGCACCACAATTCGAAAGCATCAATTCCTTGGTGTTCAGCCTTCTTTATGGTCAACTCTCACATCTATATATAACAACCCCTAGCTGCTCACAAATTTTCAATGCCCTTCCTCACCTCCAAGAGAAATAAAGATGCCTCATCCAAGAACAAGCCACACGATGTTATCCCAAGCTACTTTTCTAAATTTCTTTTTCACGATTGCCACACTAGACCCGACATTCCAGATCCTCCCCCAGCTCCTACAACTTCATCTCTTAGCCCTTCTTCCTTTGCCCAAATTTCTATGTCTTCTCTTCTCTATTAGAGCTTATGCCTTCCTCCAAGGTCAATATCAAAGGTAATTTTCCTCATGAAGGCCATCTTCACCCCGCCCCCACTTAGATATGAATATTTCTCTTTGAATCACCATTATAGTCTGAACTATTTCCTTTCTTATGGTAGAGTGTATTAGCTATTCCTTTTTTAATAGTACATGTTTCATTTTTTCCCTTCAGTTGATTAGATTCAAGCCATCAGGAGGATAAAGTTCCTGTCTTATTCACCTTTGCATCTCCAGAATCAAGGCCAGTTAAAATTTAAGAAAATCAAACCTACTTTTCTCTCACTGAAATGAAAGTTAAAGTAAACAAAGGCTAGAGGCTTTTGTGGATGCTTTCAAATGGCATTTGGATTCAAAATCAGTTTCTTTTCTACATACAGAAATATAATCATTCCTCTATCTTGTAAGACAAACTATTATCCCACTGACCACAAAACTGAAACAAGTTACCACTTTGAAAAACCTTGAAATGGGATGAAATAAGGTAGAAAGCAATGGGGTAGCTTTTTTGAAGACATATCATAATACATAAATTGCTATATTACTACAAAATCATGGTGACACATTTTCCTAATCAACTAAAAAAAAAAATATTACTTGGGCTACTAGAAAAAAATATACAATATGCACTCTACTTGTAAGATTTTCAAACCCCTAAAAACACTACTCATTAGAGGACAGCATTTTTTCTATTACGTTAGGAGTTCAGGCTCACATCAATAAATATATTTGTGTTGTTTTATCTGGATACTTGAATAGTTCCAAGCAAAAGCATCCATCATACTGGTACCTTATTCTTCCCCCTCCTAAAATTTAACTGTCAATAAGATGCCTCAGACCTTCCATCAGGACTTTTCATAGTACAATTTTTTTTTCCTTTTTTGGCCACACTATGAGGCATATGGGATCTTAATTCCCTGATCAGTGAGCAAACCAGTGCCCGCTGCAGTGGAAACAGAGTCCTAACCACTGGACTGCCAGGGAAGTCCCAATGCAGTCTTAAAATGGACAAATTTTTGCAACAATGTGAAAAATCTTTGCAGACAAGAGGGACCAACAAGCCTGGGGAGACAAGCGAACCTGTTCCTCTGGACCTAATTGCCTGGCTGCAATCTCATTTTCCATCACACTTTATTTAACTTTTCTTTACTTATATCACATAAATTAACTCAGCAGCCATGCAGAATAATTTTGCTTCATTTAGATCTAAATTAATGAGCGTGATCACAAAGCCATGTGTACAATTTCAATGAAGATACACTATAATTATTCTATTGTATGGGTTAGCATTTCAGCCGTGTATTAATGTATTTTGAATGCGTAATATATGATGCTTTTGTGGTCTTCTGCCATAACACTCTACTGAAAAATGTCCTCCAGTTAAGAAATCCTAAAATAAATTATTAAACACAAAAGAAGGGAGAAGAAAGGGGGGAAATTTTCGAAGAATAAAGAAATGACACAGGGAGAAGCACACTCCCAGGAATTCATTTCCTCATATAAATTTTATTTCCAGATCGCTTCATTAAGTAATGCATTAAGTTGTGCAACAATAGATCATATTTTCTTCTCAGCATTTAAGTGAGGGGTTTTGCAGAGAGGGAACTCTGGGCATTTGAGCATATGTAAGAAATGGAGAAGAGAAATCACAAAAGAACATAGGCATTTATGTTTCTGCAGTCAGTCATGAGTTATGCCAGTAAGTATCAGCTTGAGACTATGAATTATTTCTGCCCAGGCCATACAGTTCATGGAGCCCTGCTCAGGGAACACTACACCCTTAGGGCAGGCAATTATATGTTTTTAGGATTAATCCCAAACAAGACAATGTTTCAGAAATAGACACACTCTCTTTTTGAAGAGCTTTTAGTCATAAAAAGTCATTTTTTCTTCCCGACCCCTTAATGCCTTCTAACCCCCCTTCTTTTCCCCTCCTCTATAAAAGGTATAAAACAGTGCTTCCACCTGCTAACACTCACAGACCAATAACTTTAATTTTTGGCACTTATTTACAGGCTGAATAGACCCATCCACACCTGCTTTCCCCTTAATTAGCTGGCTATCTAAAGGCTGCAGATTGGAGGCTGCCAGCTTCCTGAACGAAGAGGAAGATCATTTCATTGCTTATGTAAGAGAAATGGGGGTGGGGAAAGGAGGAAAAAGGATCTTTCTTTTACAGAAACCAGGGAGAGAAACATTAGTACAAAAGGAGGAATCACTCATGAAGAATAAGGGAGCAAGATGTACATATTGTTACATTATATATATATACACACAAACATATATATATATATATATAAAACACATATATTATTATATATATGTTTATTTTTTAAAGTGACTCAAAGCCTGAAAAATAAACAACAGCCCTAGCTGGCAGTGATACAGTCATTTCTACTTTAAAACACCTGAAATCTTCCATGATATCTAATTTTTTTCCCAATTTATTACTTAAGATGGAACCCCATATGTCCTCAAAGAGGTGAAGTGACCCCTAATAGAAGAAAAAGAACTGAGTTGGGGCCAGATGTTCCCAAGGCTCTGGACATCACTCTGCCACTGACCCACCTCTAGAATTTGGAGGAATCTCATCACGAGGGTGTCTTAGTCTCCTGATCTGTAACGTGTGGGAGCAAATAAGATGAGCACCGAATCCTCCTTTGACCTGAATATCCTGCTATCATTTCAACCCCTCTCTTCATCAAGAACTACCACTGAAGCAACACAAAGAGGCAGGGGTGGGGGGGAAAAAAGCACAAAGAAAAGAAGAGTGCATTGTAAAACTTTGCCACTTTTTACCTAACTGGAATGTGTGAAAAGTTTCAAACCAAAACAGGTGAATTTTAAGGTTGAGGGGAAATTTTCATGAAGATTTACTTCAACCTTCACTCATCGCAGATACAAAAACCAAGGGCTACAATGATATCTCTCCCAGCATCACAGAGCGCAGTCAAGACTAGAAATCAAGTTCAACTGCCTCACTGCACAAATACCTGGTGATCTGGTAGTGAAAAGAACAAAGTCTAACTGTACACACTTGTGGTTAAACTTGCACCGAATTACAATTACACTCATTAGAAAAGAAGAGCATGCTGCTGGCTAAAATTTAGGTGCAAGTTTATCTTTCCTTCAGAGTTTATGGTCTCTTTATATATGCAACAGGTGCTCAATATAAATTTGGTATAAATAACAATGTACTCTCCAAAGGCCCTTCAAGATGGGTACTAAACCAGCATGTCTCTATGCTCCAGATATGCTGCAAGCATGCTGCTGGACCCTAGCCTTTCTCTGCTTAAATCACATAGATAGTTTCCACTGCCTTCAGGATAATTATCAGACTCCTCACTGTGACCTGAGGCCTTCATGACCTGACCACTGCCTCACTTCTGCAGCTGTATCTCTACCTGTTGCTCACCCCCCAGCCACTTGTGTTTCTCAACCATATTGATCTAGTTGCAGTTTCACAAGCACAGGCCTCTCTCTCTTGTTTCTCCACTTCTCCTCTCACTTTTCACCTGCCCCCATTTCCTATTCAGCCTTCAAGTTCTGTATTTTACATCACTTCTTCCATAAAGCCTTATATTTGACCTTTCTACAGCCAAGTTGCGCTTTTTAGGTAGCTCTAGCAGTAAAGAACCCCCTTGCCAATGCAGGAGACATAAGAGAGCCGGGTTCAATCCCTGGGTTGGGAAGATCCCCCGGAGAAGGGCATGACAACCCAGTCCAGTATTCTTGTCTGGAGAACCCCATGGGCAGAGGAGCCGAGTGGGCTACAGTCCACGGGGTTGCAAAGAGTCAGACACGACTGAAGCGACTTAGCACACGCTCACGCACAGCCTAGCTAGTTGATGCTGGTGCTTACATCCACCTGATAATTACTTTACTATATCATACTTGCATTTCATTCATCTGTCTCTCCCACCACCCAGGAAGCTTGCTAAGAAAAGCACTTTTCTTCTTCCCCATCAAATTTCCCATAGCACTCTGATAGATGCTCGAAAAATATCTGTCAAATAAATTAATATCAAAACAGCTGAAATTATTACTCATTACCATGAATTCCTGCACTCGTGGATATTTTAAAGGACTGAACATGTGTCTTTACAATTCACATAACAAAGGGTCTTTTTCTTTAAAAGTCTTTATTTTATACTCATAGACCCATTAACTTTCCTAGGATCCTTCGAGCATCTTCAAATTTATGAGATTTGCTAACTGAGGTATGAATCCCGGCTGTTGGCTAGGATCACCACTACTAAAATTTACTAATGCACTCCAGTCTTGCATAATAATCAATTCCAGTGTTCCCTGGAAGTCTACTGAAGAGAGTGCTTAGGAGCTAAATCCTGGCACCCGACTACCTGTTACGTCTGTGCTCTGCCACTTAATGTAACCTCAAGCAAGTTGTTTCACCTCTCACTATGCTTCAATTTCCTCATCTATAAAGAGAGATAAAATATTATTACCTATTTCATAGAGCCATTGGAGTCAAATTATATGTAAATTACATATGTAAAAATCTTATAACAGTAGGAACTGTTCAATACTTGCTTAACATTTCTGTGATGATAATGACCACCATAATCAGTATCCCGAAGTATTTTGTATGTATTATCTCATTTAATCTTTACAACAACTTAATAAAGGCAATATCATCTCCATTACAACTTAATACATGAAAACTTGTAATGTCATTATGTGATTGTAATATCATTGTGAACTTCTGGATGTTGCAAGAGTTGTATCTATAAATGTCAAGATTCTACTATATATTCTTTCCCCACCTCACCTCTCTATCCTCTAAAGATAATTGCATCTTAAACATCCTCATTCTATTAAAGTTAATATGATTAAAATTAAGACAATTCTCTCAGTTACCCACAAGCACAAAGCTTTGGAATGATCTTCAGCGTGTCTCTGCCCAACAGGCAACCAGTTCTCTTCTTTAATATCTCTTGTATCCCACTCACCTTTCCATTCCTGCTTCTGCCCTCTTCACTCAGGTCCTCATCATCTGAAAACCAGATGGCTGCACATTTAATAACTTCTGTTCTTAGTTTTAAAAGCACATCAGTTTTGTAGAGATCGAGGTCTACCGTATTTTCCCCAGATTTAAGCTTTAGGGTAAATGAGGGAGAAGGGATAGAAATTTGAAAGGAAAGGGGAACTTCTCGGGTGGTCCAGTGGTTAAGACGCCATGCTTCCACTGCAGGGGGCATGGGTTTGATCTCTGGTCAAGGAGCTAAGATTCCACTTGCTGTGTGGTACAGTCAAAAAAGAAATTTGAGAGGAAATAAAAATGGAAATATCTTTGTACTTAAGGAGTTCCTTTAAAATACATAAAGATAGCTTATTTGAAGATATATGTTTCCTATAAACTTCTTGCATTTGATATAACAATATATTAAGTTTGAAAGCAGTAGAATCACATATAAAACTATTATTGAAATTATTTAGCCTTTCTAAGCCAATATTTAAGAAGTAGAGAAATTCCTCCTAACATAAAAAAGTAATTGCCTAATAGTAAAGAAAGAGAGAGAAGAAAAAATGAAACAAATAGGATGTTTGGTTTTCTGGACTTAGTGTTAACTACTTTAAAATGTTTCATTTTCATTGAATTTGCTGAGAAAAAAAAAAAAAAGACAGGGAGAATCTTCCAGAATACTCCTTTCTGCCATGGATGTTCTTTAAAATCATCTCTTACTCTGAACTGTTACCCTCAATGGCCTGAGTCTTCTAGTGTTCTCTTCTCTACATCTCCACAGTCTTTTGAAAACCATCCGATGATTTTAAGACTACTGTGCTTCAAAGTGTCCCAATATGTGATATTTCTAAATGCAGACAAATTACTTTCATGCTGCACAGTCAGTTCAATCGCTCAGTCATGTCCAACTCTTTGAGACCCCATGGACTGCAACACACTCAATGGGCTCAAACTTGTGCCCATTGAGTCAGGGATGCGATCCAACCGTCTCATCCTCTGTCATCCCCTTCTCCTCCTGTCTTCAATCTTTCCCAGCATCAGGGTCTTTTCCAATGAGTCAGTTCTTCGCATCAGGTGGCCAAAGTATTGGCCAAGACTATACTTTCAGGGATCATTTCTATAGTTCATGTTGCAAAAGATGAAATAAAAACCAGACACAAGCAAGCAGAAGACTCAAGACTGGGTCATGCAGAGGGCTTGTTGCAGAAAGCCATGGCTGGATAAACTCTTGGATGATGTTGCTTGACTAAAGGCCTGGATGTGTGCTTTATTCTGCAATAAGACAATGAAATCTTTTGTTTCAAATCTAGTCAAATATGGTAGCAGCTTATTACCCCCACCTCTGCTTTTGAAAAGGATACTACTATAGATTTTTCTGGATCTCTTCTGTTAGCCCTAAATCCACCCTGTACTTTTCTCCACTGTGTACAGATCAGTACAGAAGGCTGACGTGTACAGACCACTCCATCAGGAAGCCTCTCACACTCTGGCTTTTGGTTGGGTTCTCTGGGGAGAATCCATTAGAGGAGACAGGAAATCAGAGAGTAGACAGAAATCAATGCAGACTACTCCATCAGCAAGCTTCTTACACTCCCCAGTGGGAGAACCCATTAGAGCAGACAGGAAATCAGAAAGAGGAAAAGATGAAAGTCGGGTAGTCATTCACTCTGGTCCCTTCTGCGGTCACCACAGGATGGATTCAGTCCTTAGACTAAAAGTCACAGCTCCTGTCAAGCAGCCCTCTCCACGTATTTTTCTCCCTCTCGGGGCTCTGAGAAGTCCTCTTCTCCTCGGTCATCTGGACTATACTTTGTGGTTTATCTACCATCTGAACACAGTGTTGTAAATAGCTCCCTTATTAAACACTGTTCAAATTACCCAATTTCCCACCAGGACCTTGACTGACACAGATTGCATTCGACTCCCTCTCTGAGAACAAACCAAGAGGATGAAGCCATAACTACAGATTCAAAGCCAAGAAAAGGAAATCCACACAGAAGGCACGGCATCCATGTTTGGGAAAAGAGCTCTGAGCTCTGAAAGCTAGGAAGGGCCCAACTCGTCTTTAAATGTTGTTCTGAAGAGTCTGCTTTTAAAATAGAATGAACAATATAATGTTTCCTAACAAATAAGGCACAAAAAAATTCTGAATAAAAGTCTTCAGAAATAGTTTGGTAGAATTTAAATTCTAGGTAGCAAAATACAAAATATTTGTCCTAATATTGATTTTTATTATTCCCAAATATTTTTTCCATTGAGTACTACAATACTTCCAAATATTTCAAGGGGAAATAGAAAAGAAATTTTGAAGTTTTTTTTTTTCCCTTCCTTCTTGCTCATTAGTTTTTTGTTTGTTTGTTTGTTTCTTTTAAGTTTTCCTATTTCTAAATAGGTAGTCATTTTTAACTTCAGTTGAGAACTGGGGAAGCTGAGGCATGCAGAGATGGCATGGCTCACCAGTATTGGAAATAAATTTCCATCAAAGGTCATCTAGTTCTTCCTAGAATTCATACCTCTCAGCCTACCTGCTGAAAATAATATGATTATCACGACTCAATGATAATATCAAGTAATTCCTAATAGAAGTTGTCCTCCGACCCGCCATGCTGATAACACTTATTCCACACACACATTTTAATAGTCCATTTGGTCCTGAGCCAAGACACAGCCCTGAGCTATGGCCCTAAATGAATTCCCCTACACTTCTCATTTCTTCTAGGGAATTGGACTAATTATAGTGACTACTTTGGAGAGAGCGATAGTTTGAAAACATTGCCTGAGGGATACAAAAGTTGTTTTATTTCATAATTAGGCATTTCTGTCCCAGGGGCATTTTATAGTCATGGTTTGAAATAACAGCCATTATTTTATTACAATTTTCTATTTTTTGCACATAAAAATATTTAGAACATGTTTTTCGCTGAGTTTTATTAGTCATAATGCCAGGAAGCGCCTGGTGTTATGGATGATGGAATTATCTTTGAGGGCTTCCCTTTAGTGTTATTTCTTCCTTATAGTCTACATTCTCTCAGTGTTTGGTACTGGAACTGAAATTTAAAGTGGAAATTGAATATTCCGTCTGCTTGGGAAAGTGACCTGTACATGAGGATAAAGTGGGCCCCACCCGTATGTCTTTCCAATTCCTTGCCCCTAGTCAGCATTATATCTTCTTTGCCACATGTGTACCTAGTTATACCATGGTTAATGCTATATTAAGAAGAACTAGAAACATGGAATCAATTCAGCAGGAACAGACGTAACAACTCAAAAACAACTGGTGTTAAATAATGTCCTTATCAAGCAAATGGATTAAACCTCCCTCTTGGGAGATCTAATAACCACAAGGTTGCGTGTATGCACTGGAACACACACACACATGTAGAAAATAGGATAATGAAGTCATGGAAATAGAAGGGGGTGTCTCATAAACCTGGGCAGTTCTTTAATACAAAACAGGAATTGCCTCTATAATATCTATCAAATTTTTACATAAATTCTTCTAGCGACAGGGCACACATTATCTTACAACACACACCATACTGGTTCTCTATGAGAATATTATTCCTTATGTAGAAACCAAAATCTTGTTTCCTCTTCACTTCTGCACACTGATACCAGTTCTCCCCTTTGGGGATACACAGAAAAGTCCTAATCCTTCTAATACATGACAGCCCTACAAATGTTTGGAAAATAGTTACCAATCCTTTATGGTGAAGAATATTATTTTTTGCTAGCTGGTACCCATCCTTCTTCTTACCCTTCTTCCAGTAAGAGCATCTAACTTTCCTTCCCTGTGACACCTTCCTCATTCTTATGCCATGTGTCTTTTTGCGATTGGAGGTACACAATACTGGAATTGTCAATAAACATATACAGAATTCCTGTCCCAATGGTCAGTTTATAACTGAGCATTTGGTGAAAACTAAATCAATGAGACCCAATTCCATGTATTTTTTCATAGAAACTTTGAGAAAGAAAAACTCTCTTTTTGCTCTGGGTTATTAGTTTTATTTCTTTTTTGTAAGATTTCTTTTGATGTAGATCAGTTTTCAAGTCCTTTTGAATTTGTTACAGTATCATTTCTATTTTATGTTTCAGTTTATTTTGGCCCTGAGGCATGCGGAATCTTAACCCCCAATCAGGAATCTAACTTGCACTCCTTCTGTTGGAAGGTGTAGTCTTAACCACTGGGTCACCAGGGAAGCCCCAGGTGATTACCTTTAGAACAATGAAAACTCAACGTTTCAGGCACCACTTCATGGAGAGATTTTTTTTGCCTGAGAAGGAGGCAAAATAAATCTGAGTCAAAGACAGAGGAAAGATACCACATAACATGATTTGAAATCTGGATATTAGCTGAACTTCATGCCAGGCCTAGTCCTGGCCTTTTCAGTTACATAAATCAATCCATCCTACTTTTTGCATTAATAAATGCAAGTCAGTTCCAGCCACAAGTTCTGAATAATATAGAGCTTCTCTGGATTTAATTCTTTCTAAGCATATCACAGTTCCTCCAACTGTTCTTTAAATGACATGTCTTCCTATCTTTTCACCAACTCAAACTCACTGCTTGACCTGTTCCAGCAGGAATGAGCTTCATAAACTCTTACCCAGAGCTAAACCCGAATTATGAGATGTTCACTGTTAACTCATCTGAATCTGATAACTCATGAATAATACTGTGATGGTTAATTTTCTATCTCAATTTGGCTAGAATATGAAACCCAATTGTCTGTTTAAATACCAAACTAGATGTTGCCTTGAAGGGTAGACCTCGAGTAAAGCAGATTACCCTCCATAATGCAGGTGAGCCTCATCAAATCAGTCAGAGGCCTTAAAGAAAAAACAGAAGTCTCCATAAAAGAGAAATTCTTACTCCAGGCTGCCTTTACACTCAAAACTGCAACACTGACTCTTGCCAGAATGTCTAGCCTGACTGATTTTAGACTGGTCAGCCATCCTCCAAACAATGTGTGAGTCTGTGTATTTTTCCTACAGAACTCTGAGTGTCTCAAATAAGGATAGCATAGTCTTTCCTGAGATAGAGCTCTCAGACAATAGAGACACTCAATCCTTTTACTTGCATGAAGACTCCCCATCTTACAATTGCTCAATTCATGTTTTCAACTAAGCTGTTTATACTTTACATGTCGTCCTACTACCATGATTTCCATCAACTGAGATTTTTTTTTAACAATTCCCTTCATCTAGCCTATTCATTAAGGTTCCCAGTTTGGGACCTACACACATTTGATAAGAAGGCTTTGATTTCTTCATTCCAGTAATTAGAAAAATGTTCATTAAACTATAGCTTATATTGGAGCCCTGCTGAACACAACTCAAGGTTCACATCAATCAGTATCCTATTGTGTGAACTTTTTAACCAGTTGTTAATCCACCTAACAGGATTATCACCCAGCCCAAACTTCTCTATCCTGCCTACAAGAATATAAAACTTCCAAGTCCTGTTGAAATAAAATGGTCTATGTTCACAGAAGTCTTTCCACCTTTGATTCTAAGAACCTATGTAAAAATAGTTACTTTGACATAAATTACTGTTTGTAGACTCATTCTGGTTTTAACCAGTCAGTGTCTTCTTTTGTGAAGAGTCCTCATAAGGAATTCATCTAGAATTTTGCCAGAGTGCCATCACAATACTAGTATAGTAAGCTTAGATCCTATAGTTTTGGTCATTTTTAGAAATATCATGGCCCTCAAAGATTAACGATATTATTTCCATGATTGCATCTCCAAATTTTTCCTTGAAAAGTACTTTACCAAAGAATCATGTTTCACTCATTTGAAGAAGAAAGATACAGTACTTCTCACCTTTTTGAGTTTCGGTTCCCTTCTATTCATGTTAGTTTCAATCGTTACAGTTTAAATTTTTTTCTTCTTGACAGAGAAGACAGAGATAAAACTAGGTTAAGTGAGAGGCAAGTAACCAGGAAAAAGTACTATAACAAAAAAAGAGGCAAAAGACTTTATCTTTGTTCTGTTAAAAGTAAATGAGACCTGATAGTAAAGTCATCAGAGCTCGAACAGGTAAATGGGTGAAGGACATGAATAGATAATTCATGAAAGAAGAACTACATTTGGATCACAAAACATGGGAAAGGTTGTACTTTCCTAATATTCCAATAATACACTAATATAAAGATTTCAAGCTTGGCCTATTAAATTAGCCAAGTATTCTTTTCAATATAACACACAATACTGATAGTGAAATTATAGCTTATAGTTACATAAACATACACTGCGTAATCACACATATTGATAACAGAAATATAACCTGCTACCACTCTTTTGCAAGGCTATGTATCAACATTCACAATATCCCAAGAAAATATTTTGGAATGCAGGAAAATCTTTAGTCACAAAGATTTTTACTGCATATTTATTCATGATTAAAAATAGACACTATTAATATAAAATCAAGAACATAGACTAGGTTACTATGTAGTCTCTAAAAATGATGATTACTATGAATTTGATACAACAGAAAGTCTCATGTTACAATTTGGGGTTTAATAAAAAGAAAATGTACACAATCTGTATAATAACATCTAGGCTATACAAATCAGCAAAACTCTTCATTGAAAGGAAAAACTGAAGAAAATACACTGAATATAATATGGTTGTGACACATTAGATTCTAAATTTCTTATAAAGAGTGTGAATGATTTTTACAAGTGAAAGAATAGCAAAAAGTATTATTTTAAAAACTAGATTTGGGAGGTCTGTTGTTTTATTTTTTCCCCAAAACTCTCAGGATCTGGGCATATTTTTAATAAGAGCCAATTAAATAGTTAAGAAAAATGATGAAAGTGATCACAGTTTCAGAATAACATGAGAGAGAGAAAGATAATGGGTCAGTAAAATTAGGTCATAATCTATAAAATTTTAAGAAAAGCTCTCATTTTTTCCACCACCCACACCTCCCAAAAATGCATCTTCCTAATTGTGTTCTGCCATAAGTTCTTTTCAGCCATACTTAAAGGCATTGTAACCGCTCCTTAACAGGATTTCAGTCATGAGTTAATGGTTAAAGTAAGGCAACTCAGCACAGTCTTAAGCTTGCAAGACTGATCAGTTTGTTAAGGATGAGAGATAGAAAGAGAAGATCATTTGCCATATGTAAATCAGCTCCCTTCACTTCTGAAACGCACTCCTGTGAGTCGTGAACACAGAACTCAGGGGAACGTAGAAAACGTCAATATACACTTAACACATTGAATTCCTCTTATGAAATCATACCCTCAGAACTAATACCATTCTAGGTTTAGTGGGAGTGAGCAAAGTCATTCTGACTTGAGCATTATGTTAGTGACTTGCCGGAGCAGTCCTCCACTAAAAAGTGCCATGAGATGTTCAGTATCTCTGATTATAGAAACACATGGTACAAGATGAGAATAAAAATGATTCCCATATAGAAGAAAGGAAGAAACTAAGATTGTACTGTGACCCAACATATATTTATTAACAAAACTACACTGACTGAGAAAACTTAATCTCAGATATCAGAATTTTAGAAACGGCAATTTCCCAAATTCTATATGCAGAGACAGGATAAAGAGTATAAAAGGCATGTGTATATGAGAAGAGAAAGACAAGTTAATGGAGAGGGTGCTTCCCTGAGAAATGTCTGACAGGCGACAAACCAGCGAAGTAAAATGAGATTCAAGGACAAAAGATACTAGATTTGCACTGAACTGGTCGGTGGGCTGGAGACAAAATGACTGATGGACAGTGGGGCAAGAAAAACAAAGCAAAGAGCACAGCAGAGATGCTCAGACGAAAGTGTTCAGGAAAGTCCATTAGTCCGAGCATATAGAGGAAGCTTAGTCCTTGAAGCTTCCAAACTGAGCTTAGGAAAAAGAACTAAAATGTAGCATCACATGTTAAAGAAAACCTATTCATTTCACCTCCCAATAATTAAGTGATATGTGACTGTTGACTTGTTTTTTAATAAGAATAAAAGATGAAGTTTAAACCAGTGAACTGTCTGAGCCAAGGTCAGTATTTCTAGTGCCTTTGCTGACGCTGCCCAATCCTTCATGATCCTTCTCCTGTAGAACTAACCCCACCCCAAGCCCCTACCTCCAGCTCTGCTCTGCTTCTTACAATAGAATATGTGCATGCTAAACCACTTCAGTGGTGCCCAACTCTTGGAGACCTTATGGAAGTATAACCCGATAGGCTCCTCTGTTTATGGGATTCTCTAGGCAAGAATACTGCAGTGGGTTGCCATTTCCTCCTCCAGGGAATCTTCCCAACCCAGGGATTAAACTCGCTTCTCCTGCACTGGCAAGCAGTTTTCTTTACCACTAGCACCACTTGGGAAGCCTATGTATCAGTGATAAATTGGGATAATTTATTGTTCTTATCCACCTGTAATACAGGAGACCCTAGTTCTATTCCTGGGTCGGGAAGATCCACTGGAGAAGGGATGGGCTACCCACTCCAGTATTCTTGGGCTTCCCTTCTGGTTCAGCTGGTAAAGAATCCACCTGCAATGTGGGAGACCTGGGTTTGATCCCTGGGTTGGGAAGATCCCCTGGAGAAGGGAAAGGCTACCCACTCCAGTATTCTGGCCTGGAGAATTCCATGGACTGTATAGTCCACAGGTCGCAAAGAGTCGGACATGACTGAGCGACTTGCACTTTCACTTTCACATTGTGCTTATGTAGAAGAATGCCTTTGTTCTTACAAAACACATCCTGAGCTATTTAAGAGTGATCTTTGCAACTTCCTTTCAAACTGTTTAGAAAAAAGGAAAAAGAAATTGTAAAAAAGAAAGATACATATATGCATATCTTACATATGCATAGAGAGAGAGATATGCCATCACTTCATGGCAAATAGATGGGGAGACAATGGAACCAGTGAGGGACTTTATTTTCTTGGGCTCCAAAATCACTGCAGATGATGACTTCAGCCACAAAATTAAAAGACGCCTGCTCCTTGGAAGAAAAGTTATGACAAACCTAGACAGCATATTAAAAAGCAGAGACATTACTTTACCAACAAAGGTCTGTAAAGTCAAAGCTGTGGTTTTTCCAGTGGTCATGTGTGGATGTGAGAGTTGGACTATAAAGAAAGCTGAGCACTGAAGAATTGATGCTTTTGAACTGTGGTGTTGGAGAAGACTCCTGAGAGTCTCTTGGACTGCAAGGAAATTAAACCAGTCAATCCTAAAGGAAATCAGTCCTGAATATTCATTGGAAGAACTGATGCTGAAGCTGAAACTCCAATACTTTGGCCACCTGAAGTGAAGAACTGAATCATTGGAAAAGACCCCAATGCTGGGCAAGGTTGAAGGCGGGAGGAGAAGGGGACGACAGAAAATGAGATGGTTGGATGGCATCACCGACTCTATAGACGTGAATTTGAGCAAGCTCTGGGAGTTGGTGACAGGCCTGGCATGCTGCAGTCCACGGGGTCACAAAGAGTTGGACGCGACTGAGCGGCTAAACTGAACTGAGAGAGAGATAAACAAGGAAACAGGGAGAAAAACAAATGTAGCAAAATGTTAACAACTGATAAAGAATATAATGGTGATATAGTATTTACCATTCTTTCAATTTTATATAGTTTTTTTTTTCAAAATAAGGTTGGGAAATCACATGCAAAACAAATACACAACCCTATGATATAATGGGGGAAGCTTAGAAGTCTGAAGACTGAGCTGTAAATACCTCTCAGACAAATGTATCTTGGTGACCCTGGACAAAAAGTCTAACTTCTTGGGGCTTTAGTTTCCCCTTCTATAGCCTAAGGTGAATAAACTGAACGATATCCACAGTCTCTTCCTGCAAACTTAGTAGGCATTTGAGAATCAAAATAGTCACACGTCTATGCATGTTGTATTGACATATGCAGACAGCATAATAAAACTGCTATTTCTCTTCATAAAATTACTCCCTGGTAATTTCATAATTTATAAATTATTCCTCCTCAGCACCTTAGCTAATTGTGTGTGTTTAATGATATTAGCTCACTTGGCACTAAAATTGTGTTTCTTGTTCCAAGAATCAGAGTTCTTATCTATCTTTTAAAAAAAGAAAAAGAATTCTACACAAAATAGCAAAAAAAGGAAAAAAGGACTCAAGAGAGAAAGAAGGAAGAGAGAGAGGAAAGAAGAGAGAGAGGAAGAGGGCAAGGAAAGGGAAGGAGGGAAGAGGGGGAAGCAGGAAAAGAAGAGCAAGCTGAGGGCGGCTCCAAAGAGGGATACTTGTAACAGCAGAGCTGGATGGGAATGAAGGTTCCTATTTAGCATCGTGAATCCCCCAGGTGATCCTCTCCAACTGAGAGTTGGAAATGGGACCAGTAACCACTCTATTACCTATAAATATACACATCTAATACATATGTGTAAAGCTCAAAGGTGTCCACTAGGAGCCAAAGCAATAAAAGCAAAACTGAATAATTCCAAGAAAGAGAGTAGACCAATTTTTTAAAACTGTACATATAACTTTCCCAAAACTTCACCTGATGGGCCATTTTCCAAAATTAGAAAAAATTTCTAAACCTATTAAGTAGATCAGTTTGTCTAATACCCTGGCTGAAGAACAAAATAAGAGAAGCTTCTGTTTATCTTTTTCAAATGCAGGATAGCAGCACAAAAACCATGCTCAAAAAAGTAAATAGTTATAAAAACCACTCTAACAATTTTTTACTATATACTTTTTTATATATTCTGGGGTTTTAGACAATATGCTTTTTATTACTGCATGTTCTGATTTTTTTTTTTTACTAGGGCTATATATTGTCTTTTAAAATAAATTTAAAACTTTAAAAGGAAACAAAGAAAAAAGCCTCCATGTAAAATAGCATTATTATTTACCTCCATTGGAGATGAAGAAATTTCTAGCACTATCATAATATGAGTTGATAAACATACTGACACCCATAAAGTAATTCTGGAAATTTTCTGAAACATGAGAAATTATGTTAACTAACATGAGAGTGTAGTCATTCTTCCCATCATTGGGTAGACTTTCTGTTTACTTTCATTATTCTTGGTGACCTGCGTTGGAGTTGCCATTAACCCATTGAAGAAATTTTTTTTAATTCTTTGAATTCCAACATATGGATACTTGACCTTATCATTGGCAAGTAGAGGAATGATTGTGGCAGAATGAAGTTGCACGCTATCCGGTTCTCCATCAAGGGGGATGGAGCCCCCCCTCTCTCCCAATCTCACCCTCTTTATTCTGCCCCCATCTTCTCTTCACCTTTGCCAAAAGAGAATCCATAAAAGGATTCTTAACCACCTACGTTGTCAGTGTATCCTTGGCAATATTTCAAATGCAGTATAGATGAGGATTTGCTTTATCATAGTGACTGTCCACTTGTGAAGTGTTGGAGCACACCCACTCAGAAGTCAAGCCTGTCGTGGTAACTTTCTATTGCAGCTTCTACTTCTTTGAGCCAGTGAGCGACCCAGAATCTTGCCTGGAAGAGTCAAAAAGAGTCCACCCAGACCAGGTATTCAGCAACGCTAAGAGTTTTAGTAAGACAACAAGGGGATATGTTAAAACCCACACACAGAAGTAAGACCTCGCCAAGCACACACCTGTATGAACCTGTTATGACAGGGATTACACAATGTTCCCTGCTTCAACACCAGCTCCTCCTCATCCAGCAAGCAGTCTCTTCTTTCTCCAACCTGAGTCTTTCCAGAGTGTGATGGCTCTTCTGCTTGTCCCTATCTTGCTCTGGAATCTCGTCAATATGATCGTCCCTAAGAGTGGTCCCCAACACTCAAACTTTTCATCCGCAAAGGCTGAGCACGCTTTTTAAATCATGAGTCTTTATAATTGATTGATCCAGGAGATATGTCTCCCATCAATATACCGTGCAAAACAAAGTGTGCAAAATGTTGACTGCTGCTGTTATGTATTAACAGGAATGACCGCATGATGCTGTAGCGCTCTCTTACTTTTTTTTACAAATACCATCCTGACTCATCCCTCCTCCCCCATGACCAGTATTCTGTGTGGCGTGACAACAAAAAGAGCATTTTAACCCCCTTTGGTTAGAGAGCACAGTTTATTTGACCTTTGTTGAATAATATCATGACTGTCCTTGGGTAACACTTCCTCCAGTGGTAGCAGCAATCTGCAAAGGCAACTGGCAAGCATCACCTAATGTAAGAGAGATACACTACCCTGGCATGCACCCCAGCCCGAGCTGCTGCATGAACCATTTTTGGTGGCATGCAGGATGACTGACATGCATCCTGACCATCATCTTACTCTCCTGCGCACATCTCCCTTCTCCAGAGGCCTTCTTGCCATCAGCTCAGGTACGGGAAGGGTGGCACCTTGATAGATAGAGCATGTGTGCTCAGTTGCTCAGTCCTGTCTGACTCTTGGTGACCCCATGGATGTTGCCGGCCAGGCTCCTCTGCTCATGGGATTCTCTAGGCAAGAATACTGGACTGGATTGCCATTACCTTCTCCAGGGGATCTTCCCAATCCAGGAATTGAACCTGTGCCTGCTTCATTGGCAGGTGTGTTCTTGACCACTGAGCCACTTGGGAAGCCCATATCTTGACAGAGAGAGACATAACTATATATTGGGTTGGCCAACAAGTTCGTCTGAGTTTTCTGTAAGATATTATGGAAAAATTGGAGTGAAATTTTCGGCCAACCAGTATTTGGCTATAACTAAAGCACTGAGGTGACTTTAAGATCACCAGACTACCCAGTCCAAGTTCTTCCTCCTCCTTAAAATTCTCCATAAAATACATTGTTCCACCCTACACAGGAAATACTAGGTACCTTTTATCTAAGTCATCATTCTCATATCATTTCTATATAAAAGGCAAATAAATTACTGAATGTCTCCCCACCACCCACCAACAGCATCCTCTGGTGGATCTCACTGGTAAGAAGAATTTAAGGCCAAAATTCAGACATTGTTCAAGAAAAAACAAACCTAGTGACCCTTCCTAAGCTGAGCAGCCAATCATAACAGTGGAGTCAACACAGACAGTGTGGCCTCATGCACAGTGAAGGAGTTACAATCCAAAAGAGAGTATTTTTTACCTGAGCAGTGATTCTAGCAGCTGAGAATTACAAGAGTTCATGTAAACAAAACAGTTGGAGCAGTTTGGAAAAAATAAGCAGTAACTGCAGCCAACTGCCAAACCAAGAGACATACAGACCCGAAGGACTCCCTCATTTACACAGCCAGAGCAGAATCCTGGTCGAAGCCAAGGGGAAGTTTAAGCAAAGCCAGAGCAAAGGCCACTGGCTGAATTGCAACACCATCACTATACATTCAGAGTTCAATACACATGGAATAGAATGTCCTGAATTTTATATATACACACATGTATACGTACAACATATATAGATAGATAGGTAGATAGATAGATGGATGCACAACAAAGAAACAAGTCATCTATTGGTAATCAATATTTTGATAAGCTACATTAAATAATCAATCTTGATTAAAGGCTATAGCCAAGTCTCATTAGCTGCTATTGTTTCCCCTTGGATTTTTGTTGGCTTGCTGGATTGTTTGGCCACTTTCACTAACTTCAATTAAGGAAAGAGAAAGAGGCAGAACTTTTGGAACTTAGATGGAGACCTTTTGCCCTATTCTTATAAGTCTTTCTTTCTTTCTTTCTTTCTGTATTTTCTGGCTTACAGTCTCCAATGAATATGCCCGTCATTATTTTAAAAATAATAATAATTGGACGTTAAGGAATAAAAAGCACAAAGCATGTGTATTTATTTATCTGCCATTCCCCTCAACTCAATGGCTATTAAAGGGCAATGATAGTCCCATGGAAATAGGGTTCTTTTAACTGCACCAGAAAACACATTTAAAAACCCAAACAAGCTAACTGTGGCCATATCTTTGTTTGGCAACCTGAGTATTCTCTTCACTTAGTCCTGCTCATAGCAACACACAAAGGATTACTCTGCAGCCAGGGATAATAGCTGATCCCATAATCTGGCACTAACACTTAGAAAGATTAATTACCCTATTAAAATCTCAGACATTACTAAGAAAATCTTTGTATAAACCTTTTAACTCACAACAAATGCAGCCTCCTTGGTGCCTCCAGTTTGTTACACAATACAGGTCCTCACCCTCCCACACTTTTCACCATTGTTTCCGGCGTCTTCAGAAATATCCAGATGCACATACACAACAGTGCCCACATGTCGGCAAGCCCGCACCAAGCAACAGAGTCGAAGCGTCTTCCTGGTATGAAGGCAGAAAGTGGGAGTGTGGTTGGAACAGATAAAGTAAAAACTCCTCCCATTCTTAAATTGGCTGTACTGGAGATTAAGCCGCAGGGGAAAAAACACTCAGTGATTCAAAGGCTGCTGCCGTGTCAGAAACCAGAGGTACCTAAGAAGATTCACGTTGTAATCCTCACACAAACTGTATGCCCAATACGTGAAATGATGAGGAGGGCTGAATTCTCGATGCTTACTATCAAAGTTTCCCTCTGGAGTAGAACACTGGGAATTAGACTTTAGGGACACCTCTGTGTTTTCATTTCCACACTCACCGTCAGCTTGTCATGGTTTTCTTTCTCCTGCAGGGTTGCCACTTTCTCAGATTTCTTATCACAATTTCGAAGAAAACCCATTGGTTTCAAGATATAAACATAATCAAATAAAAACAAGAAGCAGAGGGCTAGGGTCACAGGGTATGTCATTTATAGGACAAACAAAAAAGACATCGAACTCCCTCCATTCTTCTGATCAATTACGGCATTTCATTGACTTTGTCATCAAAGGACAGTGATCAAATGTTGTCCTTGGAAAAATGCTGAGATAGTGTTGATAATAAACTGGTTAAGGGCGTGTAGAGTCAAAATTCCACCTCCAGACATACCAGCTGCATGAGCCCATCTGTAACCTGAGTTATCTGACCAGCTCAAGCTTCAGATGCCCCATCTGTAAGATGGGAATGATATGCATACCGAATGCATAAGGGTGTTGTGGGACTCCTGAAGGAAGTGCCTGGTGGGTGCGGCCAACCACCTGACTCTTCCTCTTTTAGCAACATCACCACCATCATTGCTGCCCCTCTGGGCTCCAAAGCATCGGGTTAGCCAGAAGGTTTGTTCAGGTTTTTCCATAACATTGCACAGAAAAATCTGAACAAACTTTTTGGCCAGCCCAGTAATTCCTCTACCACTTCAACTTGGCACACTGTTTGTCCTGATTGTCACTCTAACCACGCAATAAGATAGTGACAAGAGGTCATCCTGTAAAAGTCTTCATTCAACCTGCAAATACAGTAACATAACTTTACCTCAAAACTAAGATTCCCAGGAGAGAGCATTTACTATGAGACAACAGTAAACTTTTGTCATTCTAAGTCTTTATTTGTGGCAGATCTAATTTTTTCATTCCAGCTTGGATACACTGAATCCATGCTTTATGAATCCAGAAACTCATAGTGACAACTAACAATGAATTCAGACCTGCCACTGATTACTTTACATGAATTATTTTATTTATCCTCACAGCAACTCAGAGTTAGGTACTATAATTAGGCCCATTCTACCCATGACAAAAGATACAACTGACGCCCTAAGAAGCTAATTAACTAACCCAAGGTCATATGACCAGAAAGTGGTGGGGCTGAGATTTGAAACATGGCATCTTGACAACAAAGCTTTGCCATCATGCTGCTCAGATTCCATTTTATAATCCTAGGTTTTACAGCGAGGATTCATCTTTTCAACAAATCTTTTTGATCATACCCCATGTGCCAGTCACTGGCCTAGCACTGGTAGTAACACAGACAGAGGCTGCTTTCATGGAGCTTACTTTCTATTTGGATAAACAGAAAATTTAAAAAAAAATATGTCCATGGTAAAAAGTCATCTGGTGATCCATGACATGAAGGAAAAGAAAGTACAGTAATGGACCGTGGAGGGAACGTGCTGTATAGCTCAGGTAGACGCATGACCATTCAGTTCAGTCCTGGTCTTCAGGTAGGACATGTATCATTATCCTCATCCAATAATTAGCTGATGAGGAACTAAAAAAGTAAGTGACTTGTCCAGAGCTTGCAAGTAACAAAGTATAAACTAAAAGTCAAATCTCCTACTTTCTATGGCTTTTTTAGTCTGCCATATTTAGTTTGCCTAATAATACTTCAACCTGAAATTGCACTTCCATAAATGTGCATTTTTAAGCACAGATAATCCCTGTGTACTCGTTTTTCCTTGTTGGTCCCAATAAAATGAGATCATCTAATAAAAAACAGAGTGGAAAGGGGAAAAAAAGCATCCAAAAAAAGAAAATTCTCTGAACTCATGAATAAGAAACTGAACTGTCCAGAATGAGGCCTCTCACCCTCAATTTTAAATACCTTGATTAATAGCTGATAGGATGTGCTGCAGTGTAATACTCATGGATTTGGCTCTCACAAGTAGAAATATCCTAGATCCAACACTTCAATTACTACGGGAAAATAAGAGCCCCCCAAATCACTACTAACAGCATTGACATAATTTCCAATCCTGCTCTTTTCTTTGTCTGGGTAGTAAACAAATGAAATTTTTGTGATAAATTGATTGCTCCATCCCATGCTGTAAGACGATGGGCATACTAATGGGCTGAATTGCAATTATGTGGTTTTGACATGACAAATATTAATCAGCTTAAACTCTCTGAAGACTATTTGGAAAACATGACCCAGTAGGGAGAAATAAACTCCATTCTTGTAACTGATTAAATGTCTTTATGGTTATTTTCTTCCCATGCCAATTTTTTTTCTTTTTTAATATTGGCAGGAGAACAGATCATTGACAATTGCAAATCTCAACTACAAATCATATTACTTGAAACAAGCCAGGAAAGACTACACCTGTGAACTGAGAAAAATCCAAACTTTGGACTGAGTTTTTCCTGGGCCGGGCATTTGGTTAGCTAAAACCAATTAATCCATCAATTTGAAAGTGTTAATCATCAAACATTTGCCTCTTTAAAAGTACAAATGCAACATAGATGTCAACTAGAGTGACCCTGCCTTTGAGAGTGTGATCTCAAATCTCGTTCTGACCACCTTGGGTAGTACAGCAAGCCACTCAGCATTTCCAGGGATTCTAGGGAGACATGTTTCTCCTTCACATTTTCAATTCCAATTCTCTGTTAAAGCCATAATAATATCTCACTCCTCTCTTCTTCTCCTTTCCTCTTTAGGTCAGCCCATTTATGGAACATAGCCCCTTTTCCTGATTTTCCAAAAAGAATATTCATACCTGGCCATAGGAGGTAGTAGATCTTTTAAAAAGATATTTATTTGGTTATAGCAGGCATTAATTGTGGCACTCAGGATCTTTAGTGGCAGCACATGAACTGTTAGTTGTGGTCTGTGGGATCTAGTTCTGACCAGAAACTGAACCTGGGCCCCCTGCACTGGGAGCACTAGTCTTAGCCACCAGACCAGTAGGGAAGTCCCTGTAGCAGATTCCTCACTGAAAACGCAAGACACTGCTAGCAAAGGGTGTGGGACAGTTACAGCATATTAAAAAGCAGAGACAGCACTTTGCCAACAAAGGCCCATATAGTCAAAGCTATGTTTTTGCAGTAGCCATATATGGATAAGAGATTTGGACCACAAAGAAGGCTGAGCACCAAAGAATTGAAGCTTTTGAACTGTGGTGTTGGAGAAGACTTGAGAATCCCTTGGACTGCAAGATCAAACCAGTCAATCCTAAAGGAAATCAGTCCTGAATATTCACTGGAAGGACTAATGCTGAAGCTGAAGCTCCAATACTTTGGCCACCTGATGCGAAGAGCCAGCTCATTGGAAAAGACCCTGATGCTGGGAAAGATTGAAGGCAGTAGCATAAGCGGGGATGGGGGGGGGGGGGGTGGCTGCAGCAGAAGATGAGATGGTTAGATAACATCACCAACCCAATGGCCATGAATCTGAGCAAACTCCAGGAGACAGAGAAGGAGAGGGGAGCCTGGTGTGCTGCAGCCCATGGGACCACAAAGAGTCAGATTTAGCGACTGAACAACGTGGATCAACAGAAGAGAGGCTTCTGTTCCTCTTCTGAGAAGTTCCGTAGCTCTCATCCACCACCATCGCTCCACCATCACTGCAGGATTCCCCCTGCCTTGTGTTAGGACTCTCTACATTTCTAACCACACATTCACACACTTAGCTTCCTCCTCCTTCCTTCTCTTCTCTACATACTTCACTGGCCCCTAGACTCCAAACGCCCTGTTCATTTCTCATTCAGAGTTGCTTATATAAGACCACTCTAATCCATAACATCTGAGCCCTGAGGACCTTCTTTCCCAAGTCATAACGGTCAACACAGATAACAAGCCAAACCATGGAACTTGCCCATAAAGGAAACTCTGTGGTCATCTCTTAACGTAAGATTTTTTCCTCCTCTATACATATCCCACAGTTAATATTATCTGTCTTCTCAAAGGGTGAAGGAAAAGCCATATCTACCTTTCCATTTGCTTTGTACCTGCAGTTAAAGCCTATGACAGTTCTAGTGATTCTTCTTTCATATCCTTCAACCTACTTCCCAAGGCTAATTAAGACTGCCACTTCACCAGCTGTGGTATTTACATCTGCATAAGAAAATGCTACCAATATAAACTGAAGAAAGGCTTATAAACCTCATTTGTTAAGCAGTATTGCCCAAGCTGGCAGGCCTCCAATTCACAGAGGATTTTGTGCCTCCACAAAGCCTTGGAAGTCAAAATATTTTAAGACAGATCTCATTTCTCTTTAGAAACCATGTGTTTCATTTCAGTTGTATATTCTTGACCAGGAGTCTGATTCTCAAATGTTATTCAGGTATACTCACCCTTTGATTGGTTGTAAAGAAGACACATACGTAGCATTATCTAAATAAAAAATACTGATTTTGTGACTATTCTTCATTATAAATTTTTTTCTGATTATAGAAACACTAGGCTTTTTGAAGAAAATGTTTTTCAGGAAAGAAAAATTACCTTCAAGCTCACTGCCAACAGATAACCACTGTTAACATTTTGCAATATTTCCTGTAAGTTTAT
This sequence comes from Muntiacus reevesi, assembly GCF_963930625.1. Lineage (NCBI taxonomy): Eukaryota > Metazoa > Chordata > Mammalia > Artiodactyla > Cervidae > Muntiacus > Muntiacus reevesi. Next base: position 39,687,851 of record NC_089268.1, read on the forward strand.
TTTCTCTGCCTATTTTTACAGATAGGAGATCACCACAATATACAGTTTTGGCTTCTGACGTTGGTACCTTATATCACATATCGAGCATTTTCTATTTGTCAACATAATTGTAATGCTTATATATTAAATCGTTTGTATATACTAATTTACATAACTTCACATATTAGTCAGCACTCAGATTTTATAAAATCCAAGTGAACACCTTATTAAATCAGCTCTTTGATCAACTATGATAAAAATGTGTGTATATATTTAAAATGTGCATACAAGGCAAATTAGAGTACAAAGAACAACATAGTAAACAATCAATAACTTTTTTCCATTTTTTTAATGTGGTAAAATAGTCATAATAAAAAATTTATTATTTTATCTATTTTTAAGTGTACATTCCAGTGGTATTAAATACATTCATAATGTTGTGCAACCATTGCCACCCTCCATCTCCATAACTTTTTTAATGTTGTAAAACTGAAAGTCTATACTCATTAAACAATAATTACCCCATTTCTCCCTCGCCCCAGCCCCCACACAAACATTATTCTATTGTCCATCACTATGGTTTTTGACTATTCTAAACACCTCATATATGTCTAATCATACAGCATTTGTCTTTTCAGTTCAGTTCAGTCACTTTTAGTGACCAACTTATTTCACATAATATCCTCAAGATTCATCCATGTTGTACTATATGTCAGAGTTTCCTTTTTTCAGGCTGAATAATATTCCATTGTATATACTTGGGTTCTTTGTTTTGTTGTTGAGTTTCAGAAGTTCTTTATATATTCTGGATAATAATTCTTTATCAGATGTACAATTTGCAATTTTTTTTCTCCCATTCTTTACACTGCTGACATTGTCTTTTGATGCACAAAATTTTTAATTTCCATAAAGGCCAATTTGTCTATATTTTCTTTTGTTTCCTATGCCTTTGGCATCATATCCAAGAAATCACCGCCAAACCCAATGTAGTTAAAACTTTGGCTCTATGCTTTCTTCCAAGAGTTTCACAGCTGTGGATCTTACGTTTAGGTCTGTGATTCATTTTGAGTTAATTTTTGTACATGGTGTTGGGTAAGGGACCGATTTCGGGTTTTTTTTTTACATGAATCACATAACTTCTTAAGAAATTTCTGTAGCCTAGATGAGAAACAGAGTATTGAAGTTACAAAGAACTGAGCCAGCATCAAAGCAGCCTACATGTGAAGATGGGAAACAGGGAGGCATCCACCTCTACACTCAACCCCATCCCTGCTATCAAATACTGAAACCATATATTGCAAGGGTGGGGATGGAGAGAACTAAGATCTTAAAGAAGAAAGACATCATATTTTCCAATGGTGTATGTCAACAGTGGACTGTCCAGGATACATGGTTTCCATTCTGCCTACTCAAAGTGCCATAAGTGGTTCCAGGTGTGAACAGATACTAACCAATTCACGATGCACTGGAGCCAGCCATAAGCTATACATGTATATATGATGTCATTTACTCCACTAATTAATCTTTGCCTCTCAAATGCATGATTCTAATTATGTTTCCCAAACTATACTCATTAAAATGCCAGCATCCACGGTATTCTCATCTTCCTGAGATTTTATGTTTGGCTTATCATCTAAGGGAAAAATCAACTGCCTCACAGTTTAACATATTCCAGTAAAACCAGTCCAGTGTCTCTAGCATAGCACCATTCTAATGACTCTATGACTTTTAAAGCTGGAACATACAGGAAATGTTATGGTGTTGATAGTATCTCAAAATGGTATTTCCACCCTTTTTCAAATCCCAATTCCACCATCCTGTCAAAATCCTAAATTCTCTCTTAGGGCTACTGGTAACTTCAAAGACCAAGGCTTTTACTACTATTTCACCCCCAGAACTGTGGAAAAGAAACTCAAGTCATTTTTTTTTCCCAAATGCTCTCTGTAAAAGGATCAGCTAAGAGTTCAGGGGGGAACATCAATCTCTTACAGCATGTGTGAGAGAAGCTTTTCAGGGGAATGGTTATTAGCATCACATTCAGACTCATAAACCAAGCTAAAGGGATTTGCAGGGAATAAACAGAAGAGTCTAGGGGATGTAAGTCTGTGCCCCCAAAGCCACGTTTATTTTGTGGTGCCTCTTTATAGAACACACTAGGATGTGAGCATCTCAGCCTCCCAAATTTACCACTCTCCATGCTGTCCTGCTGTCTTGTGAAGCAACTGAAAAGGACCCATAATCTAGAGATGAATCCTGAAAAAACTATACAGCCGTTGACCGGCTTTACACATGGGAATCCAAAGGTACGACCTAACAGGAAATGCTATGATTGTGTGATGCACAGTTTTATTGGAGCCAAGGGCCAATAAAGCCAACGCTGTGCTGAATAAAAGGGAATAACAAAATAAAGCGGAATAAAAAGCCATTAAACTCTGAGATGCCACAAGTTTTCTCTCTCAGTGAGCCACTCCAAGTGTCAACATGGAAAGTCAACTCTCCAAAAGTTAGCACTACGTTGTAACCAGTCACCTGTCTCCCAAGGGAAACAAAATCTGACAACAAACCCATTACGCCTTGTCTTCTCCCAGAAGATTCCTTGGTATCAGAAGGCAGAAAACTCTACAAAAGACTCACAAAGGATCCTGGGCACCCAGAGACGTCCCTGTAAATGGCCAATCTTGGTATTTTCCTGAACCGGTCAACACATGGACAAATCAAGACAAGGAATATATTTCTCCTCCACTCTCAAGCTCACCTCACCTTGGTTCTAGCAGCTCTGGTTTATTTCTAGATTTCCCTGCAAACACACTGCAACTCCCAGATAAATTCTCACACTTCATTGGAAAGTTGGCCTCAACAGGTACTATTTATACTACCATCCAGGAGACTGAAAGTGAAAGTGTTAGTTGCTCAGTCATATCTGACTCTTTGCAACCCCACGGACTGCAGCCCTCCAGACCCCTCTGCCCATGGGATTCTCCAGGCAAGAATACTGGAGTGGGTTGCCAGACCCTTCTCCAGGGGACTTCCCAATCCAGGGATCAAACCTGCGTCTCCTACACTGCAAGCAAATTCTTTACAGTCTGAGCCACCTGGGGAGCCCAAGGGACTGTTCACCCCTAAACCTGGGCATTTATCCACAGAAGGAGGTGGGACAGAATCTCTGACATAAAGTACAAGGGCTGTGGAAGGGGGAAATGGCTTCATTTTCCCTTAATTACTTGAATGGAAGAGATCACCTAACCAATATCCCTAAATGATAAATTTCACAGCTCTTGTCTTTGATTTGGGGATAATTCAACAGAAGACTCTTTTTTAAAAGACTTTTTTTTTTTTTAATATGGACCATTTTTTAAAGTTTTTATTGAATTTGTTACAACACTGCTTCTGTTTCTTGTGTTTTGGGTTTTTGGCCACAAGGCCTGCGGAATCTTAGCTCCCTGACCAGGGATCAAACCCACACCTGCTGCGTCGGAAGCAGTCTTAACCGCTGGACCACTAAGGAAGTTCCTCCACTGAAGGCTCTTGTTTCATTGTTTCTTAATCTAGGTATATTTTCCAACCCAGTTCCCTCTGAATCCCACACCATACTTTTAAACTCTCCCGCTGGCCTCCCATAAAGACAACCATCCTAAAGGCCCACCTGGCAGCCTGTCCGCTCCCTCCAGCCAGATGACGCAGAGAGAGACCTGCAGACTGTGGCTGGTGCATCCCGGAGATGAGGCAGAAGAGGTGGCTGGCCCTTTTCTTGGCAGCAGCTGGTTCAACCTTAGCAGGCAGCTGGCAATAATAGCCTCTTGTTTGAAGCTGGGGCAAGAAGCAGTGATTCCAACATCCTCTTCAGCATCAGCCGGCTCCATCTCACATCTCCTTCTGGCCCGCACAGCTCCTGTCACAGTGATTATGGAGGCAACAGTTGTGCCGTGATTAGGATCCTCCTGGCCTGGCCAATCTCAGTGACAGCAGGAAGCCAGCTGCTCCGTCGCCAGAAACATCTCCTTGGCATCCCTTCCTCTTTGGCATTCTTGCTCTCTCCCAGCTCCTACCCTGTCCTTCCAGCCGCTGGAGTCAATAAGTTAGGCTGAGACCAAGTGGACAAAATTCTCTTCTACCCCAAAGCCAAGGTTATTTATTTTCCTGGTTCACGGGGAGCAGCCTCAGCTCAAGACCCAGTGGAAAGGTGCTGGGGTATCAGTCTTTCTCAGTGACTCTTTGGTTGAGAGTGGGTTTCAGAGATTATTGTTGTTGTTGTTGAGTAATAAGTTGTGTCTGACTCTTTTTGACCCCATGGACTGCAGCATACCAGGTTTCACTATCTCCCGGAGTTTGCTCAAACTCATGTCCATTGAGTTGGTGATACGATCTAACCATCTCATCCTCTCACCCACTTCTCCTTTTGCCTTCAATCTTTCCCAGCATCAGGGTCTTTTCCAACGAGTCAGCTCTGGGCATCAGGTGGCCAAAAGTAGAGTTTCAGCTTCAGCATCAGTCCTTCCAACGAACATTCAGGGTTGATTTCCTTCCAGAGATTACCTGAGCACTTTTTGCTTCAATTCTCTCCGTCTTGACTACTCGCGTAGTGTCATAGTTTCTTCTGGCCCAATGGACACTTCTAATACCTGACAGTCACGCTCCTGGTGTCTCCTCAACCCAGGACCTGTCAAAGTCAGGATCTGGAGAAGATCACCTCCTAGGTGGCACTGTTCATAGGATATCTGTATGGAGGAAGGCTCCATCTAAGGATGCCCAGAGTCACTTCTCGTTTTGATTTCTTATTTCTCCCCTCTTCTCCTTTTAGGGTCTTGAAACAATAATCAGCAGGAGATTCCAAAAATGCTCCCACGTATGTCTCCTGACAAAAACAGGGCACTCACCTGGCAATGAGAGAAATCAGTCCTCTCGCTTCTCCGATTCAAGAGCAAGAAAAGAAATGCAGCGATAACATCTGGCGATGCTAAGGCAAGCCAGGAAAAGCCCCACTGCCCACAAGACCATGAGATCTAACTGCGCTGCTCAAGACCTAAGATATCAGTCTTCTCACTACCCCCACTTCCATTTTCTCTCCTCATGGTTAGCCAAACTTACCATAATGAACAATTTTATGTTACTACGGATAGAGGATATTTTTAAATCCCATGCTCCAGCCAATGACTCAAAATAAGGACAATGTTAAAAAAAAAAAAAAAAAAAAGCTTCCCCATTCCCTTGAGCCAATCCACCCCATCCGATGAATACTTCCCTCCAGGAAGAAAGCCAGACTAGAAGAGAGTGAGGCCTGTGAACCCACAAGTTCCGGGCAGAGTGGAGGGTGGGGCAACCATCCCCACCCCCAGCTTTCTTTTAGACTTTGAAGTGCCTAAGGCACCACTTTAATCCCTGATAGATACAGAAATGAGTCCTAGGGAAGAGAAGCAGGAAAAGACCACAAAGAAAGGGCTTGATTGTATTTAACAAATGGTCATGCTAATAAGCTCTCTGCCTGCAGGCTCTGCCATCCTGTCCCAACTAGGGGAGGAAATGACCAGCCCTTTCCTGGGTGTTGAGCTATCAGTTCCAGGCATCTACACATCAGAATAAAGCCCTCCTGGGTTGCCAGCAGAGCAGGACCCGCAGTCACCCTACAGCAAAATGTCACAGGCGGCACCTGGCTCTCAGCCTCCGCTAAGCTAATGGACGTGTGGCAAACGGGCAGTCCTGGTGGGGAAGCCTCGGCAGTTATCACGTCCAGCAAACAGAGACTTGACCAGTCACCCTGTCACCATGTGATCAACCAGCCGGGGTGAAGGCAGGCGTAAGCCCTGTCCTTGGGACCGGGTGGTTGAAGAAACAGCTCAGAATCACACAAGAAGGAATCTGTCCCAGCCTAGCGTGCTGGGAGACACCAACATCCTCAACAGCCAAGGGAGGCAAGCAAGACTGTATCACTTGCAGCGTGCGTTTTACAGCAAGGATGGTACAACTCTTAGACCATGTAACATAACACTGAAAAGGTGTTGGCCCCTATCGCTTCTTGTGAAATAGAAGCAGCAAATCATGTAATACAGGCAAGAAAACCTCAAAGGCTTTTTTAAAGGTATAAAGACTCAGGTGAAGGATGAGACTTGCCTCTAGCTATCCCCCGCTTGAAGGCTGTACTGATTCCTAAGTGGGAGTATTATGCCATGATACCTATAATATTTAGACCTAAGGTAATCAATTAATAAACCAGTAGAGACTTTGCTGCTATTTTGGTTTGTTTTTTGTTTGTTTGTTTGTTTGTTTTTGGAGGGCCTTGTTGAATAATAATTCTCACTCTTTTCCTTAGTGCCAGATTACGGAGCCGCTCCTCACTGTTTCCACCAGGACTGTGTACCAGTTCAATACCTGTGCCCAACTCTGGTGCCCAAGATGGACAGACAGATTGAGCCAGTTTATCTACAGTTGCACACATGGACCCAAAAGAGGCCACAGCCCTTTTCAATCTTGTTCAGCCTCGGGGTCGGGGGAACAAACCTGACATTGACATGGGCCCTGACTTTCCACTTGGTGCATAAACCAGAATGAGGCATGCTACTCCCTCCCTACCTTTTATACTTCATCCTCACTCCCTTTCTTCCCAGCTTGCTCTTTCTACTGTATCAGGTGAATAGGTTGTTATTTTCATGCAAGCGAACCTGCTAAAAGCTTCAAAAATCTTACAAGAAATTGTTATTGTGATTCAACCTTTCAAATTTTGCCATGTTAATAATCTCTTTAGACTCATAAAGGGCTTATTGGAAACAGCATTGGAATTAATTGAATTTGTAGCCTCACCAAACAGAGCCGGCAGCATTACGTAGGTTTTGATATTTTTGCATTCTTTATATTAAAGGGGCAGTGTCAAATTAAGCACAAAGCAGTCTCCATTCTCTCTTTATGTCCTCATTCATAGTTCCTCCTGTGACTCAAACCAAAGCAGGATATAAAACATGTATTTATTTAATGTTTGTATCTTTTGTTACTAATAGTTCTAAATGAGTAACAACTAAGTCTTCTCATTCCATAGTTTATTTTTAGGCATTTTTTGTTTCCTATTAAAATTACTCTCTTTATGGAAGACTTACTTTTTGTGACTTGGTTCATTTTTCGCTTAGGAATATTTTCCAACTGAGCTTTCTTTCCAGATTCTAAGTCTTTACACAGTTTGGCTTCACAATCTGGTAGAAATACCAACTTCTAAATGCTAGGGACAGCTTGTACTGATATTTCTACTGCCGGATATAACATAATGGGCTCGGAGCCAAGAGACCCAAGTTCTGGTACCAGTCACCAATAACCACTTGAGTGATTCCTCGGTGTCAGTTTTTCCTTTATCTGAAAACACCACAAAAAGAGGGAAGAATGATTTCTACTATCATTATCATCTTTAAGCTTTTTTTCTCAGTTTCTACATTTTATGTTATAATTGCATGATGTTAAAAAGACCTGTAAATACTGCTCTCACTGGTGAATCATAAATCATTCCTTTTAAAATTTATTGTACTGCTTGCTATAGCTTTATGAGAATAACTTTACACAATGCTTGTTGTCTCACATAATGCTATTTAGTGAAGATTTTTGCCTTAGAATCTGAATGTGTCTCCGTGTGTTGTGTGGAATATGCGTACCTCTGACAGGTTTAGATTTGTAAGTATGCTGGGGAAGCTGGTTATAATGGGGACCAAAGGAGAAGTATTTCTGACCCTTTAGTTTAGCTATTACCATCCTAGCTTCAACAGAGTTTTAAAAATCTGTATCAAGGAGATATAGTTACATTCCTTGAGAGTCAAAAGTATGTCCTATTCTTTATAGTGTTCCTAGATGGCAAATAATCATATAAATAAGCCAGTTTTATCAACTACTTTAATCATGAACTGTTATGGTAGCATCTGTTAAGGGGTCATCCTTGGTAGTAGATGCTATGTCTCAGCCATAGTTCCTCACCCTTAAGAAGTTAAGGCTCCAGGTGAGGAGATCCAGAATCATAGAACATTAGGGTTGGGAGCATTATCAAAGTTCTTCTAGTCCAACCTCTATCCCATGAAATCATTATAATGGACTCTTCAATTCAAAAGAGATCATCTTAAAAACGAAAATCCATGCACCCTGCACAAAGCAGGGCAGATTAGAAGGAGGGCCACTTCCTCCCTCCCTCTATCATCCAATCAGATCTGTACTAAGCTTATTAGTGAGGTTTGCAAAAATAAGAAAACAATATCCATACCATAACCCCACTGAATAAGAAAGAAGGAGCTGATACGCACCGATAAAACACATCCCTTCCCCCTACGTTTCCACTCTCTCAAAAAGCCAAAGAAAATCAGGCTCTATGATGGATTGATTTGTCGTCAAGACGAGCTTAAGGAGGCAAGAGTGACCGTGTGGGCTGGAGAAAGCGCCCGCTTAGCTGAGTAATTCCGCGTAGTCGCTCTCCCTCTAGTGGTCAAAGCAGAGATGGCAGCTCTCTGTTTCAGTCTGTGGAAGCAGAATAGGGTTACCCAACCCCCAAAGTTTTGACTGTTTCAGAACCCCAGTGCTAAGTTATAGAGCAAGTTGCCTTACAAAGACTTCTTAATTAGAACATCTTGCTTGTTTATACTGATCATGGCAGTTACAAAAGACCATATGTCTTTGAGACTGCTGCTTGGCAAGACGCCTCCAATGTTTACCAAATCTATTTTGTATCCCATGCTAATAATAGTCCAGTGGGTCCCCAGGCAGAGCAATGGAGACTGAGGACTTCTTGTTTCTTCTGTTACTCAGTATTCTGCCTTCATCATGTGAAAGACCTCTTAGTTCCTGTGAAAGGACTAAAACCCAGCTCTAAATTTCCCAAATGCTGTTATTTTGGGAAACGTTTATTTCAAGAGCTAAAGTGTAATCTTTTGACAAATCAACATTGAGCAATGCTCTGCACTTTGTTACACATACTTTAAACTATTCCTTCAAATAGAAAATTTCCAATGAGTGGTAAACCATTTTCTAAAGTATCCATAGATAATTCTATCTTCTAGAGCCACGATCTTTTGCTTCAGGAAGGAATAGCAGAGATACACTCCAATTTAAGAGGGTAGAACTGACGCCCAGTGCTGGTGATAAGTGGTTCAAGGTCACACAGTTACGTTCTCCCCACTGTAACAACTTGACCACGCTGTCTAACTAAAAATAAACTGAGTGAAGTGGCTGAACCTGTATTATCTATCGTCAACAAAACAACAAACAAGTGATCATTTGTTTTATTTTGTTGACATAGCAATAAATTAACATGCTCAGTTCATTCCTTTGCTCCCTAGGTCTGACTTTGGTCATCCAGAAAACTCGGCTTCTACTGTTCATTTTGGCACAAAGTTAGATGACAATTTATACAGGGATCTGGGAATTAACAGCTCAGGTTCAGTGTATCATCCAAGATCTGCTTAATTTATGTGAGTCTCTGAAAAACCCATCAGACATTTGTTGTGTGCAGAATACATGTTTGATAAACTTTCCTTCCTTTAAATTGTGAACATATAATGAAGCCTTAAGAATTTTCATTCTTGCTTGTGACAGCTCTACAGCTGTCAGTGGCAATAATCCTTCTTTGTAGCATATTTTATGCCCTTGGAATGACTATTAACCAGATATTTCTCCCTGCTTGGGAAATGTGGCAATATAGCAACTATCTGTAAAGAGGTTTGAAATAGCTCACAGAGATGAGAAATGATCATTGAAAATAAGTAACATATACTAACTGCTTAACCTGTGCCAGCCGGTATTCCAAATGCTTTCTCTCTATTAACTCATTTATTTCCAACAATAAACCTATAACGTAGCTACTAGTGATGTATGCTGTGTGCTATGCTTAGTCGCTCAATCGTGTCCAACTTTTTGTGACCCCATGGACTGTAGTCCACCAGGCTCATCTGTCCATGGGGATTCTCCAGGCAAGAATACTGGAGTGGGTTGCCATGCCCTCCTCCAGGGGATCTTCCCAACCCAGGGATCAAACCCAGGTCTCCCACATTGCAGGCAGATTCTTCACTGTCTGAGCCACCAGCGAAGCCCAACTACTATTGATATACCCATACAGAAGAAATATTCACTTTCATCAAGGTGTCTCCAAATTTGTTTATCACGTGATCTCACTAATCGTGATAACATTCTTCTGGGATGACTGACTGCTTCATTTTGCATTTTCTTTATCATATCAAATACTTATATTATACTCCTTTTGATTCAGTACATGCTTTAATTTTTTAATATCCATTGATGCCTTGAATTCCTTGAGGGCAGGGTTTGTGCCTTGTTCCTTTGAATCTTCTTGTTATAAGTAACTTTATTATGTGTGGTGGGTGGATTTTCTGAACAGAATTTGTATCTTTATATCTAAATTGCCTACTGAAGTTTTACAAATCAAATGGAAGAGCTTGCACCAGAAAGATTCTTATTTCCCAAAGAATAAAAGCAGAATTTCATTGAAAGTTTCATGAAACACCAATTAAATTTAACTCTGAGAGTGTAGAACCATTTTCTTCAGCTATAAACGTACTTTGGAACTAGCACTGAGGGGAAAGCAGTTGAAGAAAGTTATTCTCTGATGTGACCATGTATTCTTTAGAGATTGAAAAGAAAGTCACAATGCACCTGCTGCACCAGAAGCTCTAACAAGAGTGAACAGTGGTGATGAGTGCTTATCTGAGGGGCAGGGCTGAGTGGAGGTTTTATGGTTGCAATTCTTGCAAACCTCTGGACTGTAACCCACCAGGCTCCTCTATCCAAGGGATTCTCCAGGCAAGGATACTGGAGTAGGTTGCCATTTCATTCTCCAGGGCATCTACGCGACCCAGGGATCGAACCCCGGTCTGCAGCATTGCAGGTGAATTCTTTACCGACTGAGCTACGAGGGAAGCCCAGGGCTGTGACTCTAAGGGAATCTGAATCAAAGCCAAGCTAAGAGGTGTGATATATGTGTCAGGTTTCAGGCAACACCAAGACAACCTCTCCCAGGACACAAAAATACTTTGCATAAAATAATAGGCCACACACACACTCCGAGGCTATTGTTATCTTTTTAATCAGTTTGCCAAAACTTGGACTTAGGTTTCCCACCAAGGACAGGCATACACCTACAAACACACTTGTGCTTCTTTATATACACAATTTTGACAGGTTTACACAACACGTCCTGGGAAGAGGGAGATATTTTGCATTATACTGCTGGTTTGTTTCTATATGATTTCAAAATCCAGTTGAAAAATAGGGGGAAACATTTAGTCTAGTAATCCAATCATTTTATTCCAAAATATATTTGTGTCTTCCATCCATGAAGCTTTTTGAGCAACAACTCTAGACAGCTTTTGGTTGAAAACGATCAAGGGAGCAAAGTCCTGCCTCTTAAGATGCTGATAGCCTAGGAATACTGGGAGATAAACCCCAAGGCCCAATAAGGGTAAATAATATGGCGATGGCCATGTGGAGTAGTGAAAAGGCTTCAAGACTCCAGAAGGATTTCATAGAGAGGGTGAGCTACTAGTTGAACATTGAAGAATCATTAAAAATTTAAAGAAGCTGAGCTGGAAGAAGACCTTCAAGTAGAGCTAACCACAGAGAAAAGACAGAGAAGAAACTGCTCGAGGCACACACAGGGAACATCATCACACTTGAAATAGAATGCTGGAATGTGAGAATTAAAAGTAATTTTATAGCCAGGCTAAATTTTTCAATCAATTTTTATGGTGCTCTGTAACCACGACTGAAAATATCTAACAGCAAAGTTGAAGTGCAAGGCCAGACCCAGAAAGGAGCCCATGTGCAACAGAAGTTCAAATCATTTGGAGAGCAAGAGGCAGACAAAGAAAAAGGAACATTTCCAAACAAGTTAAATTAAAGTTCTGAGGACATTAGTACAAACAAGGCAATTAGGACAAATGCTGCTTAAGAGCCTTGTCTCTATCTCTGGAGACATAGCAGGAATACTCAGCTAATCATACCGAGCTGAACTCTAAAGAATAGGATATGGCATTTTTTTCTTTTTTTTCTTTTGGAAATATAGTTGATTTACAATGTTGTGGTACTTTCTGCAGCACACCAAAGTGATTCCGTTACACACACACACACACACACAGACACACACACACATTCTTTTTTATATTCTTTTCCATTATGGTTTATCACTGGATTTTTTAAATTTAGTTTTAATTGAAGGATAATTGCTTTACAATGTTCTGCTTGTTTCTGCCATATATCAACATGAATCAGTCACAGGTATACATATGTCCCCTCCCTCTTGAACCTCTCTCCCACCTCCCATCCCATCTCACCTGTCTAGGTCATCACAGAGCATCATTTTGAGTTCCTTGAGTCATAGAGCAAATACAGGATGTGGGTATTTTAAATGGGGAAACCTTGACTCCGGAACTATCTCTAAATTGGCTGTCTTTACTGGTCCTTAGGGCATAAGGTCAAGACTCAATTTTTCTATCTACTCTTCTACGATTATAATGAAGATGCTTGTTATTTAGTGATGTTCAGATTGACTTTGAGTGAAGACACTCAGAAGTTGACAAATAATGAGAGCATCTTCCTCTAATCAAACAAAAAAAAAATGGAATGACGGGTTCATTCCTTTCCTAGAAAAGAAAAAAAGTTTGATTTTCACTTGATTAATTTCAACTTGATTAATTGACTTAATTAGAGAAATAAACTCCTTCACCACCAAAGGGAAAACCCTAGATGCAATGTGCGAGCACAATTCAACAGTAAGAAAATCGAGAGGATCCTTAATGTTTTCGTTTCAACACTCTCTTTCCTGAAAAAACTACTTTCCCACACCTGAAGGGTCTAAAACACTTAGTATAGAGAAGAGTGAAAGCTTCATCGAGGGACTTCCCTGGTGGTTCAGTGGTTAAGAATTCACCTTCCTAATGCAGGAGGCACAGGTTTGCTCCCTGATCAGAGAACTAAGATCTCACAACCTGCAGGGCAACTAAGCCCACATGCTACAACTAAGACCCGACACAGCCAAATGCATTTAAAAAAAAAAAAAAAGGCTTGATCGAAAAGCATAACAGGATTTTGATGCCAATGTGTCATTTATTCAGCTCCAGCCATGACCGCTCCTTACTTAAAGTTCACATCAAGTCCAGTTGGCTCTCGGGGGTTCTGGAAGGTCCTCTCTGAGTTTCAGAGGGACAGACTGCATCGGTTGGAGATTATTTCCTGCATTTTGTCACTTTTATTCCTTTCTGCCATGGAGGTACAAATCTGATCTGCGAGTACGTTCCCAAACTGTTGCCTTTGTTTCTGTTCTCGGTGTGGTCAGCATCTACATTCATTTATAAAGCTCGTAGCTTGGATCATCCATGATGTGCCAGGGACTCAATCTGTTTGTTCATTATTTCTCTATTGTTTTTACAACCTCAAATTCTGCAAATATTTTTATTGAAATAATTTGCAATTTAATTTTCAGGTGATCCAAGATGATAGATTTTGATCAAAGAAATACTTGATTGAGGAAGGACAGGTATGCTGAGAGATAAAAAGGATGGCTGCGCCACCATCTTACACACAAGGATAGTATTACCTTTTCCTCAGAATCGCTCAGAAGAACTGAATTTTGTCCCCTGGATTTTACCTTGAAACACATAATTATTTCTCAGGAGCATTCGTTAAAGTATTCAACTAATTATGATTTTATATTCAAGTAATCATTATAATGCCAAGGATAATACTGGGTTAGCCTGAACTATCTGCCATCAAGATGGGAAATAAAGCACTACCTTTCTTGCAGCAACACAGAATGAAGTAAAATAAAGACCCAGCTGTGAGCTGCTTTGTTTACTGATCCACGTAGAGGACCGAGGTGAGAGGTGAAATGACTCTGCTCAGATTAAATTAACAGATGACTTCCCACCTATATCCTTCACAGTCTCAGAGCTAATACTCATCCTAGCCAGCTGTGTTAGTTAGGAAATATGCAACTAACGTGTTAACGGGGTTTCCCAGGTGGCTCAGTGGTAAAGAAGTGCCTGCCAAGGCTGGAGACGCAGGAGACATGGGTTCCATCCCTGGGTTGGGAAGATCCCCTAGAGGAGGAAATGGCAGCCCACTCCAGTATTCTTGCCTGGAAAATCCGGTGGACAGAGGAGCCTGTCTTGCTATATAGTCCATGGGGTTGCAAAGAGTCAGACACTACTGAAAACACACATACATACTGAATGTGTTAACTGTCGTTTTAGCCCCATTCTCCGAAAAAGAGACGACTGACACAGAGCCTGAACAATCCCAGGTTTTTAATATTTATTTCCAAAGGATCAAATCAAGAATTCAATATAATCAAGGAAAAATAGATAGGTTTCACATGCACCAAAAATGTGTAGAGTTATAAGCGCCCGGTGTTTCTTTTTTAACTTATTTTTAATTGGAGGATGATTGCTTCACATTGGTGTGTTGGTTCCCGCTGTACGACGTGAATCAGCCATAAGTATACACATACCCCTCCCTCTGGAACCTTCTTCCCATCCCCCACCCCCTCCTTCTAAGTCATCGCAGAGCACCAGGCTGTCTGTGTGTGCTAGTCGCTCAGTTGTGTCCAGCTCTTTGCACCTCCATGGACTGTAGCTTGCCCAGGCTCCTTTGTCCATGGGAGTCTCCAGGCAAGAATCCTGGAGTGGGTTGCCATTCCCTTCTCCAGTGGGTGTCATAGAGCAACTTCCCACTGGCTAGCTATTTCACACGTGAGGGTGTGTATATTTCAATGCCACTCTCTCAATTCATCCCGCCCTCTCCTTTCCCACTGTGTCCACAAGTTCATTCTCTATGTCTGTGTCTCTGTTAATGCCCTGCAAATAGGCTCATCAGTAGCATTTTTCTAGATTCCATGTATATTCATTAATATATAATATCTGTTTTCCTCTTTCTGACTTACTTCACTCTGTATAACAGGGTCTAGGTTCATCCACCTCAGTTCAACTGACTTAAACGCATTCCTTTAAATGGCTGAGCAGTATTCCAGTGTGTATATGTACCACAACATCTTTACCATCCATTTGTCTATGGACATCTAGGTTGCTTCCATGTCCTGGCTACTGAAAAAAGTGCTGCAATTAATACTGGGATACAAGTGTCTTTTTGAATTGTGATTTTCTCAGGGTATTTGCCCAGTAGTGGGATTACTAGGTCATATGTTAATTTTATTCCTAGTTTTTAAAGGAATCTCTATACTTCTCCATGAGAGAAGGGGCTTCCCTTGTAGTTCAGTCGGTAAAGAATCTGCCTGCAATGCAGGAATCCGCCTGCAATGCAGGAGACCCGGGTTTGATTCCTGGGTCCTGAGAAGGAAGTGGCAACTCACTCCAGTGTTCTTGCCTGGAAGATCCCATGGACAGAGAAGCCAGGTGGACTCCAGCCCATGGGGTCTCAAGAGCCAGGCACAACTTAGTGATTAAACCACCACTATAGTTTTCCATATTAGCTGTATCAATTTGCATTCCCACCAACAGAGCAAAAGGGTTCTCTTTTCTCCACATCCTCTCCAGCATTTATTCTTTGCAGATTTTTTGATGATGACCCTTCTGAGCAGTGTGAGGTGAGAAGTTAATTAACTTCATTGTAGTTTTGATTTGCATTTACCTAATAATGAGCGATGTTGAGCATCTTTTCATGTGTTTCTTGGCCGTCTGTCTTCTTCGGAGAAATGTCTGTTTAGGTCTTCTGCTCATTTTCTGATTGGGTTGTTTGGGTAGTGATTTTTAAATATGTTATTAGTAACTGTTAACAAAAGTTACTGAATGCCTACCATATATGGAATTGAGAAAAAAAACATACTTACCTAGTTGTTCAGCAAATATATATTGACAGTCAATTATGTTCTAGACTCTGCTGTACTAGAGGGCAAGGAGATGGGAGATAGTCTTTAATTTTGAAGGGATTTCAAGCTGATTGGAGATAAAATAAAGATCCCATTCCAAGTAACAGAGGAGAGACACAGACAATAAATGCTTCAGGAATTCTAAGGAAGTATTCCAAAGTCTACAGGCTGAGAACAATCTTGTGTGCAAAATGAGACTCGACCTCAATGGCTGAGCAAAAAAGACCTTCCTCTCTCCACCTGCTCTCTACTTCACCACAAAAATTAAATGTGTCCTTCCTTGAATTTTGTTTTCACCATGTGATGGATTTCAAGATTCTTCCCCAGTTGTCCCCACACTTTCTGGCAGGGAGACCTGAGCTATGCTGAAGGAAGAAAAAGCAAAAAACTGACCAGTGAGTCAAAAATGGAAGAGAAAGGCTTTAGAGGACTACCATCTGCTCATACACCCAAACCCGAAAATCCTCAGATGAAAATGAAGAAATGAGTAAATAAGCAAACCTAAATAGTTTGTAAAGCTACATCCTGAGGACAAGAACAGGCATCTGTACAATTTGGGATTACATCAAAAGTCAAAATTCAGATTGCAAAACAATTAAAAAATACAAATTGCAAAACATCAGGCTAAAAACCGAAGACCCAGTGCAAATTTTCCAACCATAGCAAAGAGAAATTAAATAAAAGAATTATGAAAGAGATAAAACATTTTAAGACATAGGCAAAAGGAAATGTTAAATAGTAGAGGAAATATAAAATGGAAATTTTAAGAGGAAGCACAGTGAAATCTGTGGACGGATCTAAATACCAACTCATATTCCTCCCAACCTTTCTGAGAAAATCTTGAGAAAATCTTAAGAAAATGAATCAGCATTCATCAACTCAGAGTCTAGGAGAGCAATGCTTATGACCCACCAATAGGCCAAAAGCAAGAACATTTCAGATTTAAAGGGCCAGAATCCACCATGAAGATTTTTGAATGAAGAGGAGAATTCAAACTAAAAATAGAAGTAAGCAGCAAAACTGGGCCATCACTATCAACTCAGCTATGTGTTTTCAAGTGTTAAAAGTAGCAAGGGGAAGGATATAGTCTCCAAAACTTTTTTTTAATGGAAACGAATGCCAACTGCATTCAAAATAACAAATTCCAACAACAAGAAAAGGAAAACACAATCTGCTGATTCAAACGTAATTTATTAGGAAAAAGATGGTTGTTGGGGAGTACTCCGGAAATCTCTTCGCAAAAGTGAAACCTGTACAGATGGCAGGCCATTGGAGGGCAATGATTTCCTGAGAGTGGTAGAAAGAGAACTGCAAGGTACTTCCGGGGACAGACATAAAGGGGAGGCAACTGTAATACACCCTCAGCCTAGAAATCCAATTCGTATTGGGGGGTGGGGGGGCAGGGAGAGATAATTTCTTCAAGTTGATTCATATTCTCTCCCTCTCCTGCTCTCTTTCTCCCTCCCCACCCCCCACAAACACACAAACCTTGATACTCAACTTCCCCTCTTTTTTCCTTCAGCAAATTCACTTGTCTTGCCCATTACCACTTCTATACCATATGCTTCCTGATAATGACTTTGCATTTCAGCCATAATAAAGGCACGGGCTCTGTTCTGGCTTGGGTTCTCATCTCAGCTCTGAACTACTACGTGACTTCACCTCCATGGGCCCTCCATTTCCCAATCTGTGAAATGAGAGCTTAGAAAAGATGAGCCCTAAGGTCTTCTCCATTCTTATCTTTTCCTCTAAACAGTCAGCACAATTCTGCTGACTGTTGAGAGGAAGACAGAAGAAATTTGCATAGAGCCTTTGAAGTCACTGTGCGGGAGGAATGCACCGTTTAGTACATGAAGATAGCAATTTATCTTATTTATTATTTATAAATTTATTTTTATTTAGTTAAAAATGCCCTATTAACACTTTCTAGAAGACCTAAGGGGCTTCGCAGGTGACTCAGTGGGTAAAGAATCTGCCTGTAATGCAGGAGACATGGGTTCAGTCTCTGGGTCAGGAAGACCCCCTGGAGGAGGGCATGGCAACCCACTCCAGTATTCTTGCCTGGAGAATCCCCTGGAGAGAGAAGCCTGGTGGGCTGCAGCCCATGGGGTCACAAAGAGTTGGACACGACTGAGCAACTGAGGATGCAGGCACAGAAGACCAAAGAGTACTCTTCAAATACATGGAAGGCTCTCACGTGGATATGCTCTTCCTCAAATGGAATTATTTTATATACAAGCCCATAAGGCAGAACTGAAACTGATGGGTAGAAGACAGATTTAAGTTTAATATAGAAGAAATGTTTTATTCATTTGGGGATGGTCCAGATAGAGAATGAACTAAAAGAATTCCACAAATGTGCTGCTTTATCCCAAGGAGATCTCTTAAGAACAGGAGTGTTTGACTCTGCAAGTATGATTTGATGGTTGTTCTTACACCGACTTTCTTAGAGAAAGGATCCTTCCCGATGCTTCTTACTGCTGCCTGCCTCGGCCAACATCCTGTCCAACAGAAGGGCTTTTTAGTTCTCAGATCAAAGCCGCCCTGTGTGCAAAGTGCCCATTGTTCATTAGTGAAATGGGACTTGCACCTGCTCCACCGAGGTGTCCTCCTTTCACTGTGTCCCTCTCGGTTTCAGCAGGCTGCAGCAAGATCACAGGGCCAGTCACTTCGGTGACGAAGGAAGCCACGCTCTGCCAGTCAAAAGCTGGGCCAGCTGTGCTGGTCCTGTGTGAATCAGGTGCCCAGCGCTTCCCCAGGAACCTGCTGCCAAGCCTTGGCAGGCGGGTGGACCAGCAGCTGCTCCCCAGCTTCAGTCCTGCACGCTCTCTCTCTCTCCTCCTCCTCCTCAATCCAAGTGCAGTCCCTGGGGAGACCCATTACAAGGAGGAGGAAAGAGAACTTTGAAAGAGGGAGATACAAGGAAAAGGATTACAGCTCATTGACCGAAAGCAATGAAAAGCAGGAAACAGTCAATGTGAGAACTAAGACAAACTCCAACCTCCAACCAGTCTAAGTTTCTCACTCTCTGAACAGCATTACCCTTAAGATAGGAAAATTCATAACCAAAAGGCTGAAGTCACAGTGAGAAAATTAACTGTTTATTAATAATATCGTTGATATTATTACTCAGCATAGCTTTTTGGTGTGTTTTCCAACATTGTGTTAATTTCTGCTGTACAGTAAAGTGAACCAGCCATATGTATGCATATTAATATATCCCCTATTCCTTGGATTTCTTCCCATTAAGTCAGCACAGAGCATCAGATGGAGTTCCCTCTGCTATACTGTAGGTTCTCATTAGCTATCTATTTTTAAATAATCCATGGCAACATGGACTCCCAATAAAACAACTGATGATGATAAAAACTAACGACCTCAATCCAGATTACCAGGCAGCGCCTTCTGCCCGGCCAGGATGCTTATTTTCTTGAGGTTTCATGAATTAATACAGACAAGAGCAGCAGAGAATAAGATTACCACTGGCTCCTGCGTGCTTTCCTGGTTGCAGGTTCGCTCTGTGCCATGACTCAGGAAACACTGTGAGGCTATAACTAAACTGTATGGCTTGGAGCTGTGAATGGCATGTTGCGTGTCCTTTTTCTAGAAAACATTTAAGCATCACTAAGCCACTCAGTCAAGGGAATGACTTCCTCCGCTGAAAGGCTCTTGGTTGCACACTGCCCTTGGAGATGTGGCAGAGGGCACCTTCCTGAGCAGTAGATCCCAGCCCGGGTGGGAGGGGAAGGGAGCGGGGCTCGGGGGCGAGCGTAAATGACCCTGTTGTGCAGTGACTCATCCCTTCACTGACTTCATTCACTTCTGTGTTTGCAGCCAGTTAGACAGCTGTGTTGGCCATGTGAAGTCAGAGCAATATTTTGTTCCAAAGACAGGAAGATGGGGGTGGGGAGAGAAAAACAGAGACAACAGTGGATGCATGTGTGTGGAGTCGTAATGGCTGCATGACTTCAGCCTCTCTGACCAGCTAAGAGTCACCGCATTAGTCACCAGTCCTCAAAGGGACAAGACGGGGCTGGGTGGGCCCAACCTGAAGTGAGATGGGCCTGGCAGCTGCGGCTCAGGTCTGGAGAAAGGTCTGCCCTGTGTCGCAGCGAGGTGAGGACCCGGTGCTCTTCACTAAAGTGTGATTAGCTAGAAACTGAGGGAACTCTAGTTATCACAAAAACACGTGAGGTAAGAACCTGGCCCTCAAAGCGTCCACAGTCTCAGGGGAGGGACACCTGTGATCCACCAGAAACGTAAGCAAGGCTCTGGGCTCGCAAAGGAGGAAGTTAACACAGAAACGTAAGCCAGGCTCTGGGCTCACAAAGGAGCAAGTGAACACAGAACTGCTGCAGGCTCGCAGAACGACGCAGACAGGACCACAACCAAGGAACGCATCCTTGTTCGTGTCAGCAGGACCCTCAGCCCAGCTGGACGCTGTCCCTCATCACTGATCAACACGCACTCTCTCATTTCCTATGAAGATCATCCCAACCCCCGCCACATTCACTTCAAGCCTCAACCTTCTAATACAACGGTAGGCAAACTTTCGCTCACAGACCAAATTCAGCCCACCACCTCTTTTGTAAATAAAGTTTTGCTGGAACACAGAATTCATGCAGGGTAACGTCTGTGGCTGCTTTCCCACTAGAATGGCGGGGCGGAGCAGCTGTGGCGGAGACCACATGGCCTGCGAAGTCTGAATCACTGGTCATCTGACCTTTCAGGAAAAGTTGTCTGACCCCTGCTTTGAACCATGTCTCTTACTCCATTAGGACAACGTGAAGGTGAATACTCTCAACCTTCGGACCCAACACCTAATAAATAATCTATAGTGATTTCTATTCTCATCTGCACCTCTCTGGACCCAGAGCTTCCTCGGCTTTTCAAGACTAGTCCTTTCACGCTGGCCCAGGATGCCATCACCCATCTTCCCTCCAGGTGTTTGCTTTCACATCTCTAACCTGAAACCGGAGGATTGGTCTTCAGCCCCCTTTTCACTCCATCATCTCTCTAACTTCACCCACCCTTAAGGAAATGTCTGATGCTCACAGTCCTAGGCTTCCCTAGGCTGCCTCCTCTCCTCTCCCCGGAACAGCAGCCCCTTAACCAGGGATCTGGCGGCCTCCTATCTCATTCTCCACCAGTCCAATCTCCACGCTGTTGCCTGAAGGTCCCCAGCCATGCAAATCTCACCATTCATCACTCCTGTTTAAAATCCTCTATTGACTCTGTATGGCCTGTAAGTTATAAATCCCTTAGCCAGTCCTCCATGACGGGATCTGGAGCTCTCTTTCCAACCTTGCCTCCCATCTGTGTGCCCTGCCCTTGGCCTGTAACACAATCTAATGCCACCATTTATGGTGGTGGTGTAAATGGTGAGCTTGTTTTCTGCGCCCATCACTTTATGAAAACAAGCAGTATTAACCCACTAGGTGTTAGAGGTGTCTCTCTGGACCTCAGCCCCTTAATTAATCTGCACTAGACTTTGCCCCAATGCCATTTTCTCCTGATTCTGCATTTTTGGCTCTGGGATATAGACCTGGATCCCACCATGGCCTTTTGAGTTTGGTATTTATAGTTAATCTTTCTGGTGAATCTTGACTTTCTTCTAACCATCTTTGGCTTAGATAGTTCTTGGAATCTTTGTTTGCTTTGGACATGAACATCATGTACCAACTCTTAAAAACTCTTTGGATCCAAATCTAACTTCTAACTCAACCCACACTTAACAAGACTAGCCCCAACACCCAGGAATGAGACATCAAGAAATCTCTGCCTTTATGTTTGCTTGCTCAGTACCAAAGTATTTATAGTTCCCTTACCACTTCCATGGTATTTTATGCCCACGCTTGGTTTGGGGTAATATTTTAATTTCTTGTTCACATGAATAAATAATACTAGATAGTCTATATTCATCTCAAGTGTCCCGTCACCCATATAACTTACAGACTAGTGACAAGTGTTGATCAGAGGAGAAATACAGAAGAAAACCTAGATGCAAGAAGAGGGAAACATCAAGAAGTTAAATAAATTCAGGAGAAACTACAGGACAGCCCTACCTTGAAGAGAAAGAAAGAGAATGAGAATAAACAGAAAAAGTTATAACTACAGAATGACTCACATGTTTTTAACATTAAAATAACAAATTCACAAAATGCCAAAAGGATTCTGGCCAAGGAGAGGTAAAGAATGAGCTAAACTAACATTTTCTCTGGCAACAGAAACAAACCTCATAATAATAGCATTGTAATGAGAAAAACCAAGGGTAAATGAATTAGAGATGCCGTGTTTTCCAATTAGTTCTATCTTGCAGGGGAGAAATCCTACAGCTCTACCTGAAGAGAAATGTGTAAGGTGTTAGGGAGATAGACAAAAAATATGAAAATAAATAAAATTAATAAGACAAATAAAGGAGCTAACTCAAGAGTGGATATTCAAGAGAATTTTAAGATATAGGTAGTCCTCTGGCTGCCCTTGGTCTGAGCAGCATTTGGGAGTAGTGTGTGCTCTGCTAAGTCGCTTCAGTCACATTCAACTCTAAACAACCCCGTGGACTGCAGCCCGCCAGGTTCCCCTGTCCATGGGATTCTCCAGGCAAGAATACTGGAGTGGGTTGCCATGCCCTCCTCCAGGGGATCTTCCCAGCCCCGGGATCAAACCTGCATCTCTTTGGTCTCCTGCATTGGCAGGCAGATTCTTTACCACTAGCACCACCTGTACTGGCTCTTAAATGCCTCACCTCATGAACTGCATTCACATCTCAGGATTAGAACTATTCACCTGGTTCCATCTCCTGCACAGAGCTGAAAACCATCACCTCCTATGTGTTCAGAAAGGAGAAGAATTCAATACAAGGAGCACTGAGCATTTCCATCACTCCGATCTCTTTGTCCCTGTGACCCCAACACCTGGAAGATGGGTACGTCCCCATGAGTTATTGGATAAAGGCTGGCTGAACTGTGTTGAGTCTGCCTGGTGAACCTAAGGGTCGTCTTCACAGATGATGAGATCAGGAAGCAGAGAAAAGTCCCCTTCCAGACCCTAACTCAAGAAAAGAACTGGAAACAAGAGAAGAACCAACAGAAAGCATTGTTGAGGAATCCAAATGAATGAGTGAAGATGAGAATAGTCAATAGCATCTCATGCCACAGAGGAAATAAATAAGAACATGACTGAAAACAGGCCATCAGATCTGACAATTAGGTCATTAATGGCTTTTCTCTGGTGCAGGCCAAATCTCATTATGGTGAGTTTTAGAGGGAATCCAAATCATTTCAGTAAGCTAGAGTTTCATAGCAGGAATGTTGCTCAAAACAGATGGCTGTTTGAGATTTGTGGATGTTTTGTTTCTCTGAGATGTTTAACCTTAATAAAATGTCTTTCCATGAAACAATAAGAATAGCTACCATTCATCATGTACTTGCTAAGGGCCCAGCACTCTGCTAAATATTTTATCACACTATTCCTCACATTTAATAACAATCCTAGAAAGAAGGTATTGTTATATTCTGGTCCCATGGTTAGTATATACTGCAGTGAGGTGGGGACGCAGCTCCTTGGTTCCAAAGTTTGTACATTTCAAATACATCACAATCTCATTTTCCCAAGTATTATGTGATTAAAGCTGTACATGTTAGATCTGGGGCATTTCTTAATAAAATCACATGTCAAGGTGGAATAGCTCTCTCATGTTGAATTAGACTATTCTTTTATCTTTAGCCTCAAAATCAGTCCATAGCAAGACACAGGGATTGTTATGAACACTCCAAATTATCGTAAAACTGTCCTCACTGAAAGAGAAAAATTATACAATGTATGGGGTGTCCAAACGTTCTTCAGTTCTTTCCCAGTTTGCTTACTTTTTGTCAACTCAGCCTCCCTTTTACTTATGTAAGTAATGATTTGGTAACCCTAAATCATCTGTGACATTGGTTAATCCTCAGAGGCTTTCTCTTTCACACAAAATTGTGAACAGTGTGATATTTGCGGTAATGGCATATTCACAGTAAATTAACAATAAAGCAAATGTAAACTTCTCAAATTTTGTAGGGAAAACAGTATCAAGTGCATATTGGTTGAATTGTAGTTGGATTGAGAGAATATCTCTGGAAAATTCTTTTTGAGTCAGTGGGGAACTGGTAAAGAAGACTTGGAAATACTATTTTGGCCCTATCAATAAGCAAACATTTCAAATTAGTGAAAGCTCACAGATAGAGCTTGGCTAGTACAATCCTACAGTTCTTTGGTGCCTGATTATTTAACCGTCTTAAAGTGGCTACAGTCCTACAGATCTCTGCCCCATTCTTTCTTTTCTTGAGTACACAGAATTGTTCTACTCTCTTCTGGGAGTAATTTATATCTTTAGAAAAAGTCTGAGGCCCACCCAATTTCATTCTGCCATTAGTGACTTAATAGTTTTATCTGCCAGCCCAAAATATTCTTTCTTCTAATCACTAGATCAATTTTCCCTGGTATGCAGAAGCCCTTTAAACATATCGATTCATGCCTTATTTTGTTTTTAGAAAAGTTTCCTTGAACTATAGTTTTAAATATTATTCTTTTATTTTGGTTTTCTTCTTGGGAGACTCCATATGCCTAAGTTTGCTTGTGTTATATTCCTATAGTTTTGTCTCTAATTCTTTTTATCTCTGTATTTCTTGTTTGTTTCATTCACTCTTCCCATATCTACATACTTTGTCTCCTTCTGTGCTTTCAAAGGTGCCTGCTCCTCTTGTGTTCTAATTTAGTCTTCTGAGAAAACTTTTTCCTGTTTCCTTCATTTCTTCCATGATTTCTGCCAAATGCCATTTCACCTCTTCCTTTAATTATTTCATCATTTCCTGTTGTCCAGTCCTGAGTTCTTCTATTTCTGCCTGGTACACCTTCATTAATCATCATTATTACTTGTTAAATAATCAAGTAATGTTAAGTTAGAATTTTTATCTGCTTCTTAGTAATACTTCTCTGGTGCATTTCATTGTCTATAAGAAAATTTTCTTATTCTTTTCCACAGTTTGATAGTATCTCTGAATAGCTGCTTTTCCAACTCCTTTTGCTGTTACTCATACTTGAATGAGTTTAATTTTCCTGGACTGGCTTTTTGCAAAGGTTACCAGGGATAGAAAGGAAGGACTAAGGAGTTCCAGTTGCCAAGCTTTACAGCTCATGGGCTCTCTCTGCTTCTGTCTGTTGCAACAGACTATTTCTTTTAAAAATAATGCCAGTTATTATTTAACCACACTCCCTTTGCCTTTAAGGTTTAGAATGGTTTCTGTTGATGTGATCATCCAGTTTTTTCACTTCCACTGCCAGGCAGGACATACCTCTTACTTTCTAAGGGAGGACTCCACATCTGTTGGTACATTCTGACTTTTACTTTCTGCAGTCTGCTGCCTGTGTGGCCTCAGACCCTTCCCATTTCCCCACAATTCTGCACCCTGTCACATCTCATCTAGGGTGAATTAGGGTGAACACATCTTGGTTTGCCCCAGGACTGAAGAGGTTCCTAAGAGATGGGACATCCAAGGCTAAAGCTGGGAACAGTCCAGGCAAACTTGGACCAGCTCGTCACCCTGAATTCATCTTGCTCACTGCAGTCAGCATTCAGGATGGGCACGCCTCATCTAAAAGGAAAACACTTACTGTCGTTTCTGAAATTCAGCACAGCTCATGCCCTGTTCGCCATCCTTCTCATTGTCCATCACCATTTACCACGCAGCTTCTTGCCTGCTTCTATTGGCCTCGGTTGTTTCTGGCAGTATGTATACATTAGTCATAGTTTAAGAGATCTCTGGGTCTCCAGGTTTTACTGAAGTTTACTCCACAAATGTCACAAAATGGAGTTTGTGGATTTTTTTCATTCAACCTGCTCTATATAATTTCCTAGAGGAGAAGTGGAAAAATTCAGACTAAGCCTCTCTCATGTTTCCTTGGAGCTCAAAAGATATTTTCTGTTGTCTTCATAGAATTCCAGGTTGAAGAGCCTTACTTCTGATAGAATTGAATTTCTTAACCAAGAGAACTCTGCGTTTAAGACTCGGATGCTTAGAATAAGCAGACCATGTTAGCAAGACCCTACACAGAATGATGAGCCAACAAGACCAATCTCAGGCTGTGTATGCCACACGTTACAGAGCATACCAAGGCACATGAAACTACAAAAGCCCAAGCGCCAAGTGCTCTGTGGACAAAATAATAATAAAAAGAGCTTGAGAAACACGGATAACTAAAATATAATAATGGGGGTTAAATAACAGCCTGAATAGGGGGTAGTGGAACAAAGAACCAGGTTTTGAATAAGCCCTCTCTGAATAAAAAGTTGCTGGTTTGGGAGTGCTCTGTAACAACCTAGAGGGGTGGGATGGGGAGGGAGGTAAGAGGGGGTTTCAGGAGGCAGTGGGCATTGGTATTCCTATGGCCGATTCATGTTGATGTTTGGCAGAAACCAACACAGTACAGTAAAGCAATTATTCTTCAATTAAAAATAACTAAATTAAAAAGTATAGTCAGGTTTGTGATCAAAAAAAAAAGTTGATGGTTTTTTATTATAGCCAGTTCATAAATACAGGTATAAGAATAGACAGAATAAGCACTCCTATATGCAAAGGACTGTGCCAGACTGAGCAACTGAGCTGAACTGAACTGAACAACTTTTCAAGGTAGGTGTAATGAGACTGAGTGTCAGCAAAGTTACAATATTCAGTATCATTCAGCTAGCAAGTGCCAGAGCTAGGATTCAAACCTGGGCATCTCTGGGACCAATGTCCATACTCTTCTTGCTACACCACTCTGCCTCTTTTCTGTGAAAGGGAGGAATTAATGCAAGTTCAGTGCATGGCAGAGACACCTTGAGGGAGATAGTAACTTAAAAGAGGGGTCTGTGGAGGGCAGTCACTGAGTTCTAAGCAGATGTGGCAAAAACTCAAGTGTAAATAGTATCACGGCAGCAGCAACGCAGAGGGAGCAAGAAAGTCAGCAACCATATTTATCAAGATTTTTAATGCGATTGCTTCAACAAGCTAGAGAGACATTTAAGACTTGAACAACTCAGTGCATCTGGTTTCATCCCCTGACAGAAGCCCATTTTGACGAGGTGGGAATTAAATTCACAAATGTAAGAAACTAGAATAGTTTATCAGATTTCTTCCTGCTGTTATGAAAAATAATGTTGTGATAGGGAATGAGATTAAATCTCTCAAAAATCAAATTTAGGTTAAAAAAAAGAGAGAGAGTGGCAGGCTAACTGGTCTACCAGAGGGAGCAGAAGTATCAGGTCTAATTCTCAGAAAATGGTTTGCAAAAGAGAAAGTCTGATTCTTCATGTCACAGAAAAGCTATTTAAATTAGATAAGCTCCAAGCATTTAAAGCGTTAGCTTCTAGCCCCTTCCCAAATTACAAACATAATACATTCGAAGACTCAGGTGGTCAGGATGACATCATCGGAATCTTGTTCCTCTTCAATCAACCCTCATAGAGACCCCGTTAGGGGCAAAGGCCTTGCATGTCTAACCTTGGCTTCTGCATAGAGTCCTCATGAATTGAAAGAAATTTTGGGTTGTAAGCCTTTAGCTGATAGAAGAAAACTGAACCATGCAGGAAACTAAATGACTGGAGGGACTTATACAGTCTTGACCAGAAACCTCCCTACAATGCCATATATCTTAATTTCATTCATTTCCAGCTAGTGCAGTGAGTTATGCCATAAGAAAGTAAAATATTAACCCTTTATCTGCAGATATCAGTGCATTTAGATTCCACTAGTCTTTCTCTAGCTACTCCTTTGAGTAACTACTTACTGCATACTGACCTCTTCTTTCTCTGAAAATTATTCCAATGGCTCATAGAATATGAAAGTGAAAGTGAAGTCATGTCCAACTCTTTGCGACCCCATGGACTGTAGCCTGCCAGGCTCCTCCATCCATGGAATCTTCCAGGCAAGGATACTTGAGTGGGTTGCCATTTTCTTCTCCAGGGGAAGTTCCCAACCCAGGGACCAAACCCGGGTCTCCCACCCTGCAGGTAGACCACTTTACCGTCCGAGCAACCAGGGAAGCCTCTTAATTAGTTTTCAATTAAGGTAAACCTGGATGCAAGCTAGAGGATAAGTTCTTTAAGCACTAGATCTAAACAGTGTGATAATCTAGAGAGAAATCTTGGAGAAAACAGAAATCATCAGAAAGGAACTCTCTCTGCTACCCAAAGACACCAACCACATGCATACCCATCTTTCATTCCTCTAACCAAGACCAATTCTTCCCTCTGCATTACAGCTTCTATTCTTTCTGATCCAGTCAAGAACCTTGCATTATTAAGTGAGTATCTCTTGTCGGGTGAATCTTTTCTTTTCTATTGGTCCCTTTCTATTAGAGCCAAGCAAGTTCAAGTAGCCCCAGGTTTTCAAACTTTCCCATATGCTTTTCCTCATTCTCACTAAACACTATTACTCTCTCCTCCCTTCATGGAAAATCTCCCAAGGATTGTCACGTGTCAAAGTTCCTCTGTCTTCATATTCTAAAATTCAGTATGTACTCCAGTCAGGTTTATGTTTCATCTGAGCCATTTAATTCCATCCAAAGAATTGTATAAGGTGATCAATGACTTCCATGGTATCAAAATTGAATGGAATCAATTTTTGTTTGACATCTCAAAATATGCAACACTGTTCTTCACTCCCTCTGACCAAAACAGCTTCTTTGCTATCTGACTTAACACTCTTCTAATCTCATTTTCTACTCAATACACTTCATTCTCTTTTCTTGAATGCTCATCCTCTACCAACTCTTTAAATGATTGTTGCTGCTGTTTAATCACTAAATCATGTCTGACTCTTTTGTGACCCCATGGACTGTAGCCCACCAGGCTCCTCTGTCCATGGGGATTCTCCAGGCAAGAATACTGGAATGAGTTGCCATTTCCTTCTCCAGGGGATCTTCCTGACCCAGGGATCAAATCCCCATCTCCTGCACTGCAGGCTGATTCTTTACCACTGAGACACCAAGGAGGAGCTTTTTAAATGATAGAGTTCATTAATTCAATTTCCTTGGGCTCTTTCTCAGTGTATCAGCAAGTGGCCTGTTACTATTGGCTTTATTTTTCATGATAGGCTGCTGTTACTGCTGCTAAGTCACATCAGTCGTGTCCGACTCTACGCAACCCCATAGATGGCAGCCTACCAGGCTCCTCTGTCCATGGGATTTTCCATGCAAGAGTACTGGAGTGGGTTGCCATTGCCTTCTCCGCATGATAGGTTGAGATTCCAAATATATAATTGTGTTATTATTATTTATTTTTTATGTTGGAAAATGTTTTTTCCCCTTAGTAGCAAAGCTAGCATTAATTTTTTGGCATAGTATGAAAAAAGTATTTTAAAATTTCCAGGACTTCATCTTATCTGTTATTATTTGATTTAGATTTTCAGGTAAAAGGGTTATGGACCAAGGGATGATGTCGTGAAAATAGCTGACCGTTGAAACTTCTCTCTCTGTGAATACAAGACTACTGGCAAAATTGTCACAATCAAATTTTTCAGAACTCTAGAAATTAACCAAAGGTTTTCAGCAATCCAGGGAGTGCTTATTCAAAAAAAAAACAAAAAACAAAAAAACCAGATGTCTCTTCATAAGAATAGTGAACTTCGCAGCACTTGTATTCCCATCACCCCCTCCCTACCTCCATGGTAACTTTGAAAGCTGGCAACCTGCAATCACAGTGGAAATCAGTAGCCTTGAAGCCACTGGAGGAGGCAAAGGGAAATGAAGCTCCTCAAAGACCTATGGGACACCATCGAGCATCCCAAAGCACATAATGGGAGTCACAAGAGAGAGAAAGCAGTTGCCTTTTTTTCCATCCAATGAATATTTATTAAGTAGAGTGTGCCTGGCACTGTGGTTCACAGATGAAGAAAACCAGTATCCAGAGGGTGGAAGAGTTTTACCCAAGACCACTTTAGTTCCCGAGAGTCGGACACAACTGAGTGACTTCACTCTCACTTTTCACTTTCATGCATTGGAGAAGGAAATGGCAACCCACCCCAGTGTTCTTGCCTGGAGAATCCCGGGGACGGCGGAGCCTGGTGGGCTGCCGTCTATGGGGTCGCATGGAGTCAGACACGCCTGAAACGACTTAGCCAGCAGCGGCAGCAGCAGCACTTCAGTTCTTAGAGGAGAAACTAAAGGTTTTGAAAGTGAACATCTGGCACAAGGATCTATAAAGAATACCACTGAGCCACATAGTCCTGGGAGAACAGAGTCCAAAGGGCCAGAAGTCTGTCTCCTCTGACCTCTCTGGACCTCAGTTTCCCAACCTTTACTCCTGCGAAGAGGAGTGGTAATACTTCCCTGAGTTTTGAATAATTCCTAAATTACGGATGAGATGTCATTTTCCATAATCTCCTGGGGTCAAGCTTTGCTGGACTGCTACTGCAGGCGTTCCTGGGGGAGTTGTACACACTCACTAAATTCTTGAGTGAATGAGTATTTGGACCTCCTGTTTTTTTAAAACTTAGCACTATATCCTAAACATTTAGTTTGCTTCTTGCTTTTGCATTATGATAAATGTCCTAGTTCCTAAATCTTACAGTATATCTTTGATTATTTCCATAGAATAAATGTCTAAATGAAAATGTTCTGAATAAAGTTGGGATTCTAAATGTATTTGAACAAATTTTTCTCTCTCAAGTTTGCATAGATCTTCACTTTGACCAATAATGAGAGAAAGGTTTTCACCAAAATTTTGCCAAAACTTAGCTTTATAATTTTTAATCAATAAGATTTAAACAGGTATGCCATTGTTTTAATTGGCATCCTCTGCATTATTGATAAGGTTAAACATTTTCTACATGAATGACACATTATTAATTTTTTGAGAAGCAAGTATTCATGTTCTTTCCCAGTTTTTCTATTAGTATGTTAAATTTTTCTTCACTGATTGTTAAAAACTCTTTTTATCTTAAAGCTATTAAGGTTTGTGAAGTGTCTCAAGCACTGTAGATACTTTTTCCAACTGTTGTTTTGTTTTCCATTTTATGCCATTAGAGCCTAGTATATATAATATCAGCCTTTCAGACAGGAAGAACTGGATTTGAACACCAGCTTTGTCTCTTCATAATAGTATGATCTTGAGCAAATTATTTACCCTCGAAAAGCTTCAGCTTCTCATCTGTAAAATGGGAAATATAATACCTACTATGTAGGACTTGTTTTAAGCAACATTAACTTGACTAATTTAAGCAAAACGATGTACTGGAAAGATACTGAGGTAACTCAGCAAATTATGAAAAAGAGGTAAACAATTAGGCCTTAGGTAGGGCAGCAACCACCAGCATGCATGTGTGAGCAGCAGGAGCCCGTCCATGGACGGCCCCCTAAGGTCCAGCCATCACATGACCCAGCTCTAGTTGTTCCTTGTTCCTGGTGTCGACACTATATTCAAATTCCTCGAGAGAATGTGACTGTCCTAATCTACATTACACGCCTCTCTCTATAATCAGGAAGTGGGGCTTGATTATAGACAAAAGAGGTCATGAGTGTGTGAAGCATGCAGCCAAAGCCAAATAACAAAAAAGAGGGGATTGAGGGAAGGTGAAAAGGAAGAGAGGAGAACAAGGGGGCAGCAAAGGGGAGAGGAAAGGTCAAGAAAGACAGAAATAAGGGAGGAGAGGGGAGGGAGAGAGGAAGCTACTCCAGTACTAAGTTCCTTATCTGCCCCTTGAGTAAACTGGTAAAAATAGTACTCATTCATAATACTGTGCAATATTTTTCTCTGGGTTTTATATATATTTAGAAAAAAAAAGAGATTCCATTGAAGTCAGAATCTTCAGTAAGTTTCTCATGGTAAGTTATCTTTTACTCTTATTGAACTTAATCCCAAGAGAGCCAGTGCTTGAATCAAGCTGAAAATCTTCTCAGCGCTGTAAGGGCTTCATGCTCAGTAGTAACCATTAAGCATAGCAAGTCTATTCCATTGACTCTGCTGCCCTGGGATATGCTATGCGTGTTTGAGTGAACTCTTCAATAGAACAGAATCCTGAATGGAACAAGGACTTGAAGACAAACTTTCAGAAGATCCACTCCTTCAAAGCCAAAACAGAAATGCCTGAATATCAAGCTTTCAAATTTGTATAAAATAACCATGATGGAAAATTCTCCAAAAATACTACTCTTGGAAGGGACTTAATGCTTTCTGGAATTAATTTCCTGTATTCAAATGAGTTTAATGGTATCTACCTCTCACGATTACTCTGAAAATTAAAACAAGATGAAAAGAAGATTAAAATTATAACCACCTTAGAAATCCACATTATGCCATCTCTTTTTCCTTTGAGCCAGTTGAAAGCACCACGAAAACTTTCTTTGCTTGATTTCATACACATATATATATTTATGTATAAATATATAAGCATATAATACTGGGTTAACCATAAAGTTCATTTGGGTGTTTCCGTCAGATGGTACATAAAAATCCAAACAAGCTCTTTGGCCAACCCAGTATATCGTGAATAGTGAATATATTAATAAAGACCATAAAGTATTTAACAAGAGGTCTACAGAACATCTTAGCAGTATCCAAACATGATACTACCCTTCACAGCAACCCTGCGAGTTTCATCTTACAGATGAGGAAAGCAAAACTCAGGAAGGTTAAGTAAGGAGCACGTGAAAGTTCACATTTATCTCTCACTCAAGAGCTCGTGCTCTTTCCACTAAGCCACATTATCTCCTAGGAAGATACAATGATCCATAACCAAATCTTTATAGAACTAGACATCACAGTAGTCAACTTCTCAAGAATGTGATTTCTCCAGCCAGTTCTGAAAGAACATAAAATAAACCAATGAGTGGTTCAGTGTACCCAACCTCAGCACTGGCTTAGTTTGCAGAAGATTTTGGATGTGGGCATATGGAAAAAAATCTTGTCCGGAGTTCTGGGGGAAGACTCCATGAGGGACAAAGGATTCCAAATACTATCAAACACTTCTTGAAAAGGGCTTAAGAAAACCATCAAATTTTAGGTAGGTAAAATTTTTAAATTCCTTCTCCCTACACCCCCGTTCACCGACCCAGCAATTCAGAATTTTATTTTTGTTATTAAGAAAAGGAAGAAAAATAAGAAAGAAAAAGTGAAAGAGGAAAGGGAAGAAGAAAAGGAAGAGGAAGAGGGTAGGGAGAAGCAAGGCTAACTAATCTGTACAAGCCTGTTATCAGTAGTTTTCAGAACTGGCAACTTTTGATTGGGCTTCCCTGATAGCTCAGTTGGTAAAGAATCCACCTGCAATGTGGGAGACCTGGGTTCAATCCCTGGGTTTGGAAGATCCCCTGGAGAAAGGAAAGGCTACCCACTCCAGTATTCTGGCCTAGAGAATTTCATGGACTGTATAGTCCATGGAGTCGCAAAGAGTTAGACTGAGCTACTTTTACTTTCTTTCAGTCTTTGATTATTGTTTTTTCTCCCTGAGGGGTCATACCATTTAAAGTCAATATTTCAAAGAATCTGCTATTTCAAAGACAAAAGGGAAACTCCAAGATGCCAAGTTTTAAAATTTTATAGACATCAAATTATTTCTATGATATAAACGTGTTGGCATCACCGATTCAACGGACATGAGTTTGAGCAAACCCCAGGAGATAGTGAAGGACAGGGAAGCCTGGTGTGCGGCAGTCCATGGGGTCACAAACAGCAGGACACAACTTAGTGACTGAATGACAACAAACACATTAGAAAATCCTCCAAGAAGATTGATTCTAAAGTTTATCTTATTTGGATAGTCATAGCTTTAAATGACATTTCCTCAAATTCTCTGAATTGGAGTTCAAGAAATATATATTATACATAGCGCTCTCTCCTTTTTTTTTTTTTTTTTAGTATTTGGAGATGAAACTTTTTTTAACCAATGTTAGGAAAGAGTCAATCAGATTTCTATAGGGAACACCGAGGGGGCTTCAAAATGCAACTCTCCTCTCTTCAAATCACACCATCCAGCTAGATTCTGAATGAGGCTGCACTCCAAAGGGATTGACATCAGCCCCACCTATCCCTGGTGGAGTCTTGTTATTAAATTATTTCTCAAAGATTCATCTTCCCCTAGTCTTCGGAAGCAGTACAGCTGGGAGTCATTAGCTGTAATCAGTGGGCAGCACACAAAAAGAGGAAGCAGTGGGGGAATGCTCTGTCTTTCTGTAGAAGCCATCTGGGCAGAGGGAATTTGGTTTTAAACCCTAGGGGGTGGGGGAAGTTGTTGGGATCTTGTTATATTTGGACTTGACTTCAGACCCTAAACAAAAGAGCTTTTTTTTCCCCCCAGAACTTTGCTGTTTTGAAGTAGGAGTAGAAGATAGCAGTAGCAAGCTCGTGGCCATCTCACGGGACATTATGATCAAAGCAGACAACAATCTGAAAACAAAAGCCAACTAGTAGGTCAGGAGCCTGTTTCTGGTTTCGAGTTTTTAAAAGAAAGAAGGATCTCATCCTACTGTGAGCAATCTCCTTTTCTCTCCCCTTCATCCCCATGCTCACAAAGAAAGCATAACTCTTCCACTCAAAAAAAAAAAAAAAAAAGAGGATTATGTGTGTCTAAGTACTCCATACAAAAAGACCACTTTTGACTTCTTTCATAAGAGGGGAAGTACCACATTTTTCATTTCACCCTTTCTCTCTTTTCTCTGAGGATGCTGGTAATATGGTATAAGAAATAAAGAGCAAGAACATACTTTGAGGCCAGAGACCTGGGTTTGATCCTGGTTCCACTACTTACTGACCGTGTGGTCTTAGCAAATTAGGTCAACTCGGGGCCCCAGCTCCCTAGCCTATAAAATAAGCTTAGTGATAGATATCTCATGAAATGGCTAAGAGAGCTAGTGATGCTATGTGTTAAACACCTACACATACTCCCCAGAACATATCAGACATCCAACAGTTGGTTGTTACTCTTATTGATGTTACTTATACCAAACTTTCAATAAGATAGCAAAACTCACCAAATCACTTCACAGGATTGGGGGCAGACAGGTGGACAAGGGGAGAGAGTTAACAGAGTTAGGCAAACGTGGCTCATACCTCCAAATCAGAGGTCCCTAACCTGAGGATATATGGGAACAAGACCACCTATAGCTGTGTGTTTTGGCTTCATAGAGTAGTATTTTTTTTCGTTTATTTTTAGCATCTTCAAATACATATTTCCTCTTAAAATGTATGTTTCCAGCATTCCTTGAAAAGCTGAAAATTTCACAGCCCTGGGCCAGCATTCCTGAAAAGCAACAAAGCGCTAACGCTGAATAGGGATCAGAAATGACATGTATTCTTCAATTTGCCACAGTCCCTGCCCCCCTTTGCCCCCCACCCCCAGCGCTTCCCAATTATAGGATTCTGACCCTGTGTCACCAACTTATCCTGCCTGGCCTTTTTAGGCATTTGAATCTGTGATGGCTTCCCTAGCCCTCTACCCTTAAGTGCAGATTGTTGAGAATAAGAGAAAATAGAGATGTTTCATGAAAGAAGAGTTAGTAGTCACAGGGCAGGGAGTGAAAAGAAAATCATGTAGCATCTTGATTAAGGGGTTATTGGGCCAAGGGCACCAGACCCAGGGCCTCCTCCAGGAACTTAGAGACTTACCATTTAACTTCAACAAGTCTCAAGTTCTCACATGTAAGAGGCAGCTAATATTTACTCTGACACTTTACCATGTAGATATGAGGATCAAATAATGTATGTGAACAAAGAGGAAAGTGCTGTGTATAAATAAAAGGTAGATGCCAAATAGAATGGACACAATATTTAAGGGAAGAAAAGCATTTGCTAGCCTATTTCTAATATTTATTATATCTTCCACAGAAATCACAAAACTAAAGGAGATCTTTAAAATAATTAAACTAGCCCTCAATTTTATAGATGAGCAAAGGGGCTTACCTGGTGGCTTCTATGGTAAAGAATCTGCCTGTGATGCAGGAGACCCAGTTCGATCCCTATATCAGGAAGATCCCTTGGAGAAGAGAATGGCTACCCACTCCAGTATTCTTGCCTGGAGAATTCCATGGACAGTGGAGCCTGGCGGGCTGCATACAGTCCATGGGGTCGCAAAGAGTCAGACACGACTGAGAAACCAACTCACTCAATCTGAAACATGGGCTTCTCTGGTGCTCAGTAGTAAAGAATCTGCCTGCCAATGCAGGAGATGTGGGTTCAACCTCTGAGTCAGGAAGATACCCTGGAAAAGGAGATGGTAACTCACTCCGCATTCTTGCCTGGGAAATCTCATGGACAGAGGAGCCTACTGTGCTACAGTCCATGGGGTCGCAAAGAGTCAGACAGGACTTAGTGACTAAACAACAATGAACTGAAACACAAGCAGCAGCTTTCATGAAGCTTATGATAAAATGAGGTAGGACACGAGGTGTGAAAAGGGTATGCACTGAAGAGATACCTGAAACCACGTGAGCCTCTGATAAGTTCAGGGGTGGAAATAGCAAGTCACCTGAAACAAATAATAATAATAATAATTGCTTTTGGAAAAAAAATAACCTAACAAAGAACTGAAATTGCTTCTTCCTTGAACCTCAAACTGTAAGGATGACAGGCACCCCTGTGCTCCGAGAAAAGGATGTAAAGGACACAGACACAGAAGATGTCTCCCTTTGACTGCGGAGCTCTGTGGATGAGAGCTGATGAGCAGTGAGACCATTTGCAGACACTACAAGCCTGCTAAGGAGGGAAAACTCAAAGTGCCTGAAATTCAGAATTAGGACATCTGTCGGAAGGACCAGGAAGGCTCTTACCCAAGGTCCACTGGCAAGAGAGGAAAGTCCTAAAGAGGAGCTCAGCAGGAAAGAAGGGGTAGAAGGTCAAAACAAAGGTCGAAGAGTTCTGGTGAGTATGGGGGAGGCTGGAACCCTTTCTGTGTTATTTTGGATTGTCCTTAGAACATATACCAAGATAGGATTGGATACGCAACAGATTTCTATCCTTCCAGTGCCCTTGGCTGACTCCCTAATTTGCCAAATCAATACAGTTGACAGTAAATTCATGGGAAGTTAAAGGAGGGAAAGATCTCATCTGGCTGAAGCCATCAGGAAGGCCTTCCAGAGCAGGAGAGATGGGCTCTGCTTCTTGAAAGATGGGCAGAATTCAGAAGGACAAGGAGGTGCAGTTGGATGTTCCAGATGGGGAAAACACAGGACCCTGAAGAGACAGCAAATAAAACAGCTAGACAGGTACAAGGATTAGCAGAAAATAGGGAACGGTGAGTTGGGACCAAGCCAGGAATTTTACCCAGAAGTAAGCAGAAAGTTACTAGAGTTTTGAAGGAGGGGTGATGCCATCAAAGCCATTGAGAAGAGCACTGTGACCAGAGCCCCCTGCCCGGTGGTTCAAAGGACAGGGGGACCTGAGGTTTTGTAATTAATTTAAGCAAACTAACTTAATGGAAAATGGAAAATGATTTTAATACTAGTGAATGGAAAATGATTATAATACTAGTGAATACAGAAGAGATAAATGTTAGAGAAGAAAGGACTGAGCAAATTCCCATGACAGAAATCACAGAGATGGTTCCCAGAAAGAAGGACTCAAAAGACAGGATCAGATACAGATAAGAAACCATTCTGAATAGCTTTTATCTTAGGGAGTCTATATATGAACCAATTCTGAAGTAAATGAGGTTAAGAAATGTTTTGGTAGAAGATCTGCGTGTAGAACACTGTTTTCCTCTTCTTAGTTTCAGGGCAGCCAGTCAGAAGAAATTAAGTGTAATTAAACATAAAAAAGTATTAATTAGCTCTGATTCTCCCATCTACAGAGAGAAATGACCAGTTGAGGGTGGGTGATCTAATCCTCTTTCAAGTCTCAGAAGGAGTCAGAAATAAGACATATATCTAATCACATGAGGCGACATCATAGGGACATAAAGGGTCCCCAGTACCAATAGGGGCTTTTTTCCCCAAATTAGTCCTTATTCAGCAGGGCATTATAATCTCTAAAGTAGTAATGTTTTACATCCTATGAACTTATCCTAACACAAACCTGACAGCCTTGGGTGAAAAGAAATCTTAGTCTTGAATGTTATTCTACTCCTACCCATCACTGAATACTTAAAACCTTTATATATCTAACAAAAGGAAGCATAATCTGGCAGAATAAGGTCACACGGAGAGGTTTAGGATAGACACAGCTCTTGTTGAGGAGGCAGCCCACCATCTAGCCCACCACAGGCTCCACACGTCTAAGACCCTTGACCTGACGCTTGCCTATGAAGAACATCCTTCCTGCAGAGCCCTCACCCCAAAGGCCCGAGGTGCAGGAAGGAGATTCACTGGGTTTGTCCACTGAGCACCGCATGGGCTCAAGGGAACTGTTTCCTTTACCTGAGGTCTGGCAGATACTGTGTCTGCACAGAGACCTGCTGCCAGAGACCTAGTTTACATGGGAGGATTCTACTGCAGTGTCAGGAGGGGAACGTAACCAGTCTCCCTTGACTTTCCATCTCTCTTAGCAGAATGGGAATTGTAACTTTCACTTCTTTCACTTTCTCTGGAATTTGCACATCATACCGCAGGACATTTTTCAAACCATGATCTGCAGAACAGCAGACGCTGCTGGGTGTTCCACAACTAGATGCTCTGAGAGAGTGAGCATGCATACAAGGTTATTATAACAGCATCTCTGAGAAGCCCCCAGTAAAGTAGGCTTTAGTATCTTACTAAAGAAACCTGGTGAACCACATTTAACCCAAACTCTCTTGACTTCAAAGAGCTTTCTTTTCCCCCCCCCACAGAGTATTTTTTAAAATCTCATAAGACACTAATGTCCTGTGTAATACATTTGACATTTGAATTGCTTTTTAATTTGAAAAATGAGGAGTGAAGTAAAATCAATATTACATAAGCAACAGTCATCCCCAACATTAGACTACAAAGCTGTGTTTTTACGTCATCTTGGTATTACAGGTCTAAAATCAAAGTCTTCATCTGACTAATTTTGGTTTTTCTACATAAAGCTGTGAACCCTGAATTATCCGGCATCTGTAGAGAATGAAGGAACCAAACCAGCACAGAATAACAATCCTCAAGATATTTTTGAAGGCAGTGACCCACCTCCTCATCTTCTCTCTCCAGCCTCTTCCTAACAGTGGTACATGGTATGTAACAAGCACTAACTGCTCTCTAAGAACAAAGTAATGAGTTATGATGCTCCCTCTTGTACTAATATAATCTATATGTGAGAAGAATAAGCCCTAAATATTCTTCCTTTTACAAGCATCAATTCAGTTCAGTTCAGTCGCTCAGTCGTGTCCGACTCTTTGTGATCCCATGAATCGCAGCACGCCAGGCCTCCCTGTCCATCATCAACTCCCGGAGTTTACCCAAACTCATGCCCATCGAGTCGGTGATACCATCCAGTCATCTCATCCTCTGTTGTCCCCTTCTCCTCCTGCCCCCAATCCCTCCCAGCATCAGGGTCTTTTCCAATGAGTCAACTCTTTGCATGAGGTGGCCAAAGTATTGGAGTTTCAGCTTAGCATCAGTCCTTCCAATAAACACCCAGGACTGATCTCCTTTAGGATGGACTGGTGGGATCTCCTTGCAGTCCAGGATAATATTTCAGTGATTACTCATATACATTAATATAAACGAGAAACACTATGAGTTACAAAATAGATAATTTGCAAAGAAGTTTTCAGTGAGTCATTTCAAATTAGAAAATTTGATAACTTTAAGCACAGACACCACACATTGTTCAAAAACAATGGACTAATGAGCCCCCCCCCCCTCCACCAACACTTCCTGAGCCTGGGACGTTGAAATGGACACCAATTTACATTCCCCTCAACAATGCAGGGGGGGCCCCTTTACTCCACACCATCTCCAGCATTTGTTATTTGTAGATACACTTTTTAATGATGGGCACCTCAAGAAAACATATCTTAGCAATATGTAACAACTATTTCTAAATACCTGTCCCATACAGGCTCTGTGTAAACACTGTGGACTAAGGTACACCAATCAAGGTCCTTGTCCCAAAGAGGGGAGATAGTGGAGAACTGGGAAGAAGCCTTAAATGCTATGTTATTATGTTAACATTTTTGTTAATGTCAATGTCTTCCTAATATTAAAGCTATTTACAAATCCTTTGTCTTCAAAATGTAAGTTCTGTTCTTTTAGGATCAGGAGAGGATGAAGTGGATTTGTAAAATTAATGTTTCTACAAAATGCCCCTAATTTAAGCCACAGAAGTGAAGAAAGATATAAAACATTTTGAGAAAAAAATCAGTATTAGATTTGGGATTATAAAAACTTTACAGTAGTTATTAAGCACAAAATTTACAGAGCATTTTATAAAGAGAAGATCAAAATTCCCAGCAGTCTTTACATCATCAAGGTATGTATTTCTCCTTGAATTTACTTCAAAGAGAAATAGAGAGACAGCAAAGGAATACTGGGTTACCAAAGGGTCTTTGGTCCCAAGTGGTCAGGAGACTAATCAAATACTTAAAGACAATTCTGATCAGAATAGGGAGTAAGTAAAATCAAGGAGGTACAGAAGTAAAGCTAAGACATTCGCCTGGATAATAAAGTCCTTCTCCATCTGACTCAAACTATAGCCACTAGAAAATGAGAGAAATAGCAGCGGCCAAGACAGGTCAAAAGCTGCAGAGGCAAATGCCAGGAAGGGTGCTTGAAGTGCTCATCCATGTCATTGGGCCAGTGTTATCAACGAGACCATCAGCTCTGTTTTGAAGAATGTTGCTAAAATGATTCAGGTGTTAGAGGGCCATA
The DNA here is from genome assembly GCF_963930625.1 of Muntiacus reevesi. Taxonomy (NCBI): domain Eukaryota; kingdom Metazoa; phylum Chordata; class Mammalia; order Artiodactyla; family Cervidae; genus Muntiacus; species Muntiacus reevesi. The sequence continues at coordinate 39,728,442 of NC_089268.1, forward strand.
CTGAACAGTTACTTGGCTTCTCCCAATTTATTTTCCCCAACTCCACTATCAACTGTTTGAAGGACTTAAGATTCTGAAACTCTAACGTGCCTCACTCCCCTGAGTGGGTATGTTGCTATGTAACAAAGAACATGCCAGTTTATCTTCCCCAGCACTAGGCACAGCTGGGAGGAAAGAAAAGGCAACCCATTTTAAAACATTTTAAAGCTACTCTCTATTCCAGACTATGAGACTGCTCTCTTTAGGATCTAAAATATGCTTACTTTAACCCATCTTTGTTGATACAACCACAAACTTCAGCAAATACTGGAACCAGACTCAACTAGATTTCTTATAAACTTTCATATGTGAGCAAAATTCCCCTTTGATTTTGCCTAATGTTCATCTGCTATAATTTTTACCAAGTTCTAAAAAGGAAATCTTCTAGCATTCTCTATTATGTATTTTACGGTAAAAGAAAAAAAAATGGCAATTGGACAACACTTAGCCATTTCAAGCTATAGTAAATTCTGTCTCTTCATCCTCTCAAAAACTTTTTCCTGATAGTCATCATTTATCTTTGTGTTTTATAAGCAGTCCTTCTAACCCATGGAATTTTTTTTTTTTTCTGACACTCAAAAGCAATGAGGATAATTGGACTTACTCCTACAGGAGAGTAAAATAAAACCAGGAGTCAGAGCTTCAGGTTGTTGGTGCTAGTTGTGTTGTGGGCCACCTTTTTCCCGACAGAACCTAAATGTATTCACAACTGGCCAACTCTCCATTGGAGACAGGTGTTGTCCTACACGCACAGCCGAGAACTTGTGTCCTCTGCCTTTGTCCTCAGATCGTCTCTGAGATCTGGCATCATGCAGAAAGCCAGGAGCCCTGCCTTTGAGAGATCTGAGCACCTTCTATTTCAGGCATCAGTTGGCTGTGTAACCCTGGACCAATCTCTGGTAACTTCTCTGAGCTTCGAGCACTATTCAGCCTTCCCTGACTTCCTCCAATAGCAAAGTCTTTCTCCCTACTGTCCACTCCTTCCTTATGGAACTGTTCATGTTTGTGCGGTATCAGAGCGATTATATACAGCTGCATCTTCTCTACCAGATGTAGACAGAAACCAAGTTCGCCCATATTTCTAGCTCCCTCTTCTCTCCACTCCATGGCCCAGACAGAGACTTGACCTTTATAGATATCAATAAGTATTCATTAGGTTAAAAATAAAACTTATAAATATACTGGGTTGGCCAAAAAGTTCGTTTGGGTTTTTCCATAAGATGTTAGGGGAAAACCTGAACAAACTTATCAGCCAACCCAACATTTCACTATGCCAATCTCTTTTCAAATATAAGTGGGCATAGAAAGCGGTGGTCATAGTTGCTAACCAGCTTGAGGCTATTTACCAGAAAAGGAAAGCCATATTCATTATGAAACTGACAGTGCTATATGATAAAGATAAACTTACATAAGTGTTATATGATAAGGAATACAGGGACGTCCAAATCTTGATTCTAGTTATAAAAACTGTGGGGAAGAGCAATGTGTGTGGCCTGCAGCTGACCTCCCATATTGATCCCAAGGTGATCCCTACTCTTCGGCATGTCCCCTCAGCCAAGATTAATCGGCACAGAACAAAGTGCTCTCCTGCTAGTATAGCTGAGACAACCTTGGCCTCCTTCGGTACCTGTAACTCTAAGCTCTCTCCAGCATTAAAAGAAAGCACACTCGCTACTACTAGTATTAAGAGAAAGGGAAGGGGCCTTAACTGTGTGATGAAATGTCAACCTTGAAATCAGATGGGGGAATTCATACATTTTTAATGTGTCTCCTTTGTAAGGTGACACATCCCTACCCAGTAAGGAACAAGGCTGCCAAGGATATGGTTTCCTTTATAAGAAACTAAACACCTGTCATCTTAAAAAGTCCCCTATGACACCTCAAGTTTTAAAAATCAGTTTCCTTTCACATATGTAATGACATATCCAAGAAACATGGGCTTCAGAAAGGAGCGGGATCAAAGGACCTGTGTCTGAAGCCTCAGATGCACAGCATATATTCACATTCACTTCCTAGTTGCTTATGTAGAAGGCACAGCCCACAAGGCCCTCTCTGATCTGGCCTAGTTACCTGCACATTCTTGAACACCTGACACATCGAGCAGCTCACGACTGGACAAGTGGGGCATCTTCTCAGCTCCTTCCTTTTGTCTGCTAGCTACAGCCCTTTAAGGCTCTGCTTGCTGAATCCATTCTACAGTGTGGCATTTTCCTCTGCATCTGTGCTCACATATGACTTTATTTAGTACTTGGATCTCATGTTTGGTTAGTTGAGGATCTGTGTGGCCCTCCCCCCGCAAAAGACAATGACTTATCCATTGTTCATCTTCAGAAATTAACATGGTGCCTGACATATAACTGTGTCTATGCATACCTGTTCTCCCACTTTCTTATAATAAAACTTTTCACTTCAGAGTATCCGTGTAGCCCAGGACCAAGAATCTCACAAGCCCCCTTGCATCTAGGTGGGGCCATCTAGTCAGCTCTCCCCATGGTAAGGGATCAGAAGCGACATTTGCTACTTTCAGGCCAAGTTGGTTAAGAAATGGCTGTGCCTTCTTGTTAACTCTCTGTTTCCCTTTATATCAGCTGCATGCAAGAGATTCAAAGGTTTGGCATGGTCACAAGATAGAAGGAACCTAAGTTTCTGAGTCGCTACATGGAAGAAAGCCTCTCACCAACTAGGAACACCCTCTTTAGATTGTTACATGGGCAGGAAATTAACTTCTCTTGTTAAGCCACTGAAATTTGGGGCTTCCTTTGTTATAGCAGCTTCAGCCTGACTTGTACAGATTAATTTTCAAAATGTGTATCTTATTTTATTAAATAATTCTGTGTAACAGGCAATGCTTAGTCCCTCTAATGTCTAAATCTTGAAGCATGGGTATAGGAGAATGAAGGAAAGGGAATGTGGGCAGGGGAAGGGGAGGGAAGGAAAGCAAGGGGGAAAAAGGAGGAAGGGAAGAAGGAAAAAGAAGCTGTATGTAGTGAAGAATTGTAGTCAAACTGCCACCTCAACCGTAAGTTGCCTATATCCTTATCATCAATCAAGTACACTATGACCAGGTCATTTGCTAACTTTGCTGCTGTATCTGCAATGTCTGAGATTTCCTGAGATGCAATAGACATTCAATAAACACTGAATTAATCAGTGCTGAATTAATTAGTAAATAATAAAATTATGGATTAATAGCATGTCTTTGAAAAGGAAAGGGAAAGTTAGTCACTTAGTCATGTCCTACTCTTTGTGATCCCATGGACTGTAGCCCATCAGGCTCCTCTGTCCATGGAATTCTCCAGGCAAGAATACTGGAGTGGGTTGCCATTTCCTTCTCCAGAGGATCTTCCAGACCCAGGAATTGAACCCAAGTCTCCCGCATTGCAGATGGATTCCTTAACAACTGAGCCACCAGGGAAGTCTTTGCTTCTCTACAAAATGTCCCCAAGAATTCACACTTCCTATGATATTTAATCAAGTGTAAAATAATTTCTCTCCTCCAGAAGTTTAAAAAACAACACGTAATATGGTGACATTCACCTGAACGCCTATGATGTGCCATGGGCCTCATGGAATCTGTGTTCCCTGCAAGTTTTCTTCTGAAATATCAGCATATTGCTTGCTGTTAAAGAGCTGATGCTTAATGGTTGGCTCTGAAGTAAATGAAAGGCAGGATTGTTCTCCCTTTCTTTTCCTAATCTCCAAAACAAGTTACTTATTATTAAAAGAATTTTTAAGAGAACCTTCAGAAGATATTTCTGGGGAGGGAGAGTGGGGGAAAAGAGAATTTTCTAAAACAGAAAAAAAAAAATAATAATCCAACCTTAATATCAAGTAAAGAGAAAAGAGATCACAAGCAGTGATAAGACCAGTTGAATCTATATCCTATGGTCCTATGGTCCAATTATTGCAATATATATATGATACTGAATTCTTCCCATCCCGCTAATCAGACAGCAGCTCACTGTGTCTGTTTCTCTCTAGGCCATTACCCACTTGTACAGTAAACCCGCATTTCCAGAGATGGCCTAAAATAGAAACCCACGCTGTCTAAATTTGTTTGGGGACATATCAGGCAACAGTTAGAAATTTTTAAATGACCAACTTGCATTCCACCGAGGCACTGAATGAATTTATTAGGGAAAAGCTAAAAACTGAATAGTATTTTCTGGAGTAGGCTAAGGTTAGCGCTGCCAGTGAAAATGTGTAACCACCAAGAGAATGGCTATCAATCAGAGCTGATTTTCAAATAGAAATGTGGAAAAAATGAAATTAGATGGGGAAGGGGAATGTCTGTTTTCCTCTGTATGGCCCTTCCCAACTAGGTCAATGATATAATTAATTCCTCAGGAAGACACGCAAGCTCCCACCACTAAAATTATGATAGAAGATAACAAGTTTTCCCATAAGCCAGAGGGTATTTCTCGGCTGAAGCAACCTTTGATCAGAAGATGGACACGCAGGCTCTGAAAGGGCTGATGCTCAAAGGACCGATATTGTGTGATTGATTGGTTTCTAATAGAGAGTGTGGCGCTGCCGTGGGGAAGAGGGCTCTCGAGAGAGACAAGCCCAGCTATTGTTTGGCTGCTCTCATGTTAGCGAGTGCCCTGCGGTAACCCTCATGCTCTGAAATACTCATATTGGTTATTTCAAAGTTGGGTGCAGAATTGTGCTTTCCCGTGTCTGTCACTAATGACTTGCAGCTGTTGCTAATCTGTGCCTCTGATTTCCTTTGATTACTATGTGTATTGATGCCTGTGGTAAATAGGCATCTGCCAGGTGCCAGCACAATCAGGGGAAAATATATAAAAAGTTCCCTGTTTCAAATTCAATGTGACATTGTGCAAGTTGAGAGGCAGCCATTTAACTATTCAGAGGAAGCGGCTTCCTGGGGCACCTCCGGCCGCCTGGCCAGGGACATTCCCCCATTTCTCCCCCCACCCCCCCACAGGCTGGTTTTCTTTACCATGGTTTTCGGCCGCAAGAAGAGGGTCTTCTTCTTGTAGCCCGAGACACTGGCAGAGGGGAACGTCTAAGATGGATGTTTCAGACCCAAGTTTCTACAGAGCACCTCACCCCTCAGCTGATTTGAGGCTTAAAGCACCTTACCTGGACCGTGAACTGCCCCCAGAAATTCTCCACGACAGCTCTTCTATGCTTTCCTCTCTGAGGAATACACCTTTCTCAGGAAGGGCTCTGGGCCACATCACCTTCTCTTTCAGGAGAACCCTGGTGATGATCTGGAGGAAAACCAAGCAAGAGGAAGACTTTCAGGGGCAAGATGCAAAACACATCAGGACCAAAAAACCAACACCTGCAGTTACAAGGGAATGTAGCTTCTCTGGAGTACTTTCATCTTGTTTTCTGGTTCTAAAGGGAGGTACAGACAGAGGTAGAGTTAACCCACTTCTTACTCTTACATAGGAATTTTGGAGAGTAACACTGAAGAAAGAAAGGAGCCTCTGGTGTCCGGTAGGAGTTTTTCTCCAGGGCTTCCTCGACCCTGCTTTGCTACAGCAGTTAAGAATGATGATTTTATCACTGCCAGGGATAGAGAGGAGGGCAGGTCTGCTCTGGAATTAGCTGTTAGGTTGCAGAGCTGGGCACCCCAAGGAAGGGACCAAGAAATTCAAGCTGGCCAAATGATGCAAGAGCATTGAGAGGAATATCCATGAGATCCTTAGATATAGTGACATTAAACAGGTCATTTGAACCTTATAAAAATCTGATATGAAGATGAGCATCTGATGGATTCTTACATTTCTGCCTGGGCAGTTTAAAAACCCTGACTGAGGCTGGCACATTGATTTACAAGTAGAGTTCAGGAATGTTTGGTCTTCTTCCATCAAGCTGGAACAGAGTGCCCACTCTAGACATTTAATCCCTGTAGCTTCAAAAACCCACCAGTAATACAGTATGCGAATTTCCCTGGTGGTTCGGTGTTAAAGAGTCCACCTGCCAAGCAGGAGATGTGAGTTTGATCCTTAGGTCAAGAAGATCCCCTGGAGGAGGGAATGGCAACCCACTCCAGTATTCTTGCCTGGAAAATCCCATGGACAGAGGAGCCTGGCAAGTTACAGTTCATGGGGTCGCAGAAAAGTCAGACACAATTTAGCAGCTAAACAATGACAAAGACAGCATGCCCCAGCAATAGATAAAAGCAGAACATAAACAAAAGAGGACCTCATATCTAAATCAGAAGAAATAATCTGAAGAATTTAGTAAACGCCTGTTACCCCAGTTATTAAGGGAAACGGATACATCACTGTAATCATCTGGACATTGATTGTAAGATTCAGAAAGAAACTTCTGGGACTCCCCTAGTAGCCCAGTGGCTAAGACTTCATGCTTCCCCTGCAAGGGGCTGTGGTTCATTCCTTGGTTGGGTAATTAAGATCCCACATCCATGGTCAAAAAAAATAAACAACAAAAAAATGAAAGAAAACTCTGAGTTGAGCAAAGTACAAGACTGATAATAAGGGTATATAGCTAATTAAAAGCAAAAGTAGGAATCAACATTCTTAGATATTTTCTCATTGCTTGGATATTCAGACAACAAATGCTTCAAAACTATTTGACCACACTGCATTTTATTTTAAGACAACAGTAAAAAACAAATTCCCCAGATCCAAACTGGAAGCCAGTCAACATCTACACGGGTCCTGATGGAATGAAAAGAGGAAAGACTTTAATGAAATACAGAATATGCTGCCAAGGAGACTGACTGAAGGTAAAGACATCAAAGAGATTTGACTCCGCTGCTGCCCTTTAAATCAAAGTTTCAACAAGTATGTAAAAGCATCTCTCTTCTCATTGACAGTCAGAAAAGAGATGGAATGAGATGAGGTATAGAATTGATAATCATCCAGAAAACCAGTAAAAAATAAATTAAAAAAGGCTAGTTAGGGACATGTATGTCTTTTAATGCCAATTCACACAGCCACCTTCCCACCATCCCCATTCCCCAAAGGAATTCAATGTCAGGCACAGCATACTTTGGCCTCACAAGCTAACCTGCATGGCAGAGAAATATTTGGTTTTCCATCTTCTTGATATGACCTCTTGCAATTACCAGTGATCTAAGTGGTGGGATTTAAATTGCTACCACACATCTGAACACATTATATTCCAGAAAGATCTGTAAAAGGAAATGTCTCGTTGGAGCTCCATCAAGGGTCTAGGTCCTGCTCGGGCAATGAGGGCTGACCTGAATCCTTGGACACCAAGTGCTAACCACAGCCAAGGGAAGTAATCAGTTGGGTCTTCTGTCCATCAACTTCCCAGCTCCATCCTAAAGAAAACTCTTACTCAATAACTTGGAGGAATCAGAAATCACAAATCTACTATATGCAAACTTGAAATTGTCACCATGAGTGTTGCTTTCATTATTGGGTGAAAGTATAAGATATCTAGTGTTTAGTGTTGATCAGTTTCACATTTAGTTCAGGCCATTGGAATGGCAACTGCCACTTTTCCAAATATTTGAACAGGAGTTTTGTGAGTGGGCTCCCAAATAATAATGCAAAGAAAGTCATCAACGTGAGCTGCTCTGCAAATTAAAACAAAATAATTGAAGCATAAAAAGAATTTGGAAAAAATGCTGAATATTTTATGCTCCCTTTTAAAGATTCCTAAAATACACTACTACACAATAGACTCTGAGGAATCCTGAAGTTCAATAAAATTTAATCTAGAATTTTCTAACTATATTTGATGAGAAAATTAATTTATACAGATAATGCCTATAAATACAAGAGAAAAAGTTTTTCATGTTCATGCTGTCTTACTATATCCATCGACATCAAACCAGACATTTTATTATTTACAAATTAGCAAATGTAGGGAATACTTCTATAACAGATTGTTATCTATATAATTCAGTACATAAAGTAGCCATAATACTTAATTAATAAACCTTGGCAATAATCAAGATGAGATAAAAAATCACTGTTCAGTCGAAATCCTGAGGCATAAGTTAACTTGGGGTCTTTCTTAATTGTTTATTATATATTTCGTGAAATATTTCATTTGTATTAATGAAAGTAGGAAATGTTATGATTTTTGCCACACAGAAATGTGATCTCAAGGAAATTCTACAAATGTTTCATAATAACATTTATCCTCTATGTCCTCACCTCCCAAAATCTCTATGTAAGTATAAACCGATGAGTTTCAAACAATTTCCATGTGAAAAGCATGTGATAGAGATTGAGGGGCCTCATTCCTTGCTTTGGAGCTTGTTCAATTCAATATATGAGACGCAATAACTGTGCTAATGCTTAAAGACATAAAGCTGTAAATGCTATAAGAGAATAAAAGAGGGCAAGCTCCCACCTACAACTGGGAATATCAGGCAAAGCTTCATGAAGTGGATGTCATTTCAACAAAGCCCGTGAGAATGTGTCGATCATTAATAAATAGAGATGAGGGGAGGACGAGAAGAGTGTTACAGCCTGACAAAGAGAAATATCAGGAAATGAAAGAGAAAGTTGCATTAGGTCTTGAATACTAGAGGGCTTCCCTGGTGGCTCAGTTAGTAAAGAATCTGCCTGCAGTGTGGGAGACCTAGGTTCGATCCCTGGGTTGGGAAGATCCCTTGGGGAAGGGAAAGGCTGAATACTAGGTGTGGGCGTCCTTGGTCGCTCAGTCATGTTTGACTCTTTGTGACCCCATGAACTATATAGCCCACCAGGCTCCTCTGTCCATGGAATTCTCCAGGCAAGAATACTGGAGTCGGTTGCCATGCCCTCCTCCAGCGGATCTTCTCAACCCAGGGATCGAACCGAGGTTTCCTGCATTGCAGGCAGATTCTTTACTGTCTGAGCCACTAGGGAAGTCCAATATATATGTATATATGCACATATACACATACGTACTATTGGAATGATACATGAAGTGGCTCAAAGGAAATTTTGAGGAGTAAGGACAGCAGGATCTAATAGGCAGACTGCACAGGGGGCACTGCTGTCATCAGGAGGAATCAAGCCTCTATGTTTTCTATCCTCTATCACTCAAATCAAGATTCCTAGTCCTAGAACAGACAGCACTGCTTCACACACCCATCTCTTAGCTAGAAAAAGGCAGGGCCCCCTGATCAACAGCACGTCTCAGGCAGCACTTCTTACAAAGATGTCAAGGTGGTACTATGGCAAAAGAGACAACAGAAAGAGGGAAAAAAGTGCACCGCATGGGGTCAGTATGCATTTCTACCAAAAATGGAGAGAGAGAGAGAGAGAGAGAGAAAAGCAAAAGGAAGCAAAAAAACCATGGACATTGACATACAACATGAATCCAGTCACGATCCCAGAAACTGGAATATCTTCACATTCACTCCTTTTGATTATCTTAAGAAAAGAAGATTTTTCCATAGCTTACTATTGACTCAGAAGGACTCCTCATCAGCTTTGGAGGATTTTTTCCTATCAATAAGAATGTGACAGGATCATTTTGTCTTGTTCTTACATTTCATAAAAATTAAAATGAAAAGGAACAAAAGGTATTGTTGACCTTATGCTTGAAACAAGCCAACAGTATACTAAAATGCTAAAGTAACCTTAGGAGATGTAAATTGGAAAATTAAGTCCAAATGACAGGAAGCATAGTCCCCGTGCTTTCTGTACTATTTAGACAGAGTACTGTTTTCAGTTCTGAGTTTTATAATTTAGAAAGGATGCGGCTAATTAGGAGTATGCTCAGAGGACGTGGCAGTATAGCAAGGAAACCATCAGAACAACAATGATGAGAAAAGGGAGCAATTCATACATAGAGCAGAGGGCCGGAAAGTAATGACAGTAGTGTTGAATGGACTATACTGTCAGGTAAAGAAAAGCTAAATGTGTACCTCAAAGATCTAGAATCTAGCTCTTACTCTTCTTCTGTCCTGCAGTGTGACCTGGGACAAGTCGCTTAGTTTCTCTGGGTCTTGATTGTCACATCTGTAAAAGGAGATGATACGCTGTAGCCAGGGGCAAGAATTTTAATCAGATAGACCCAGGTTCAGGTCCCAGGTTCAGGTAGTAAGATTTTGGTCTGAGCCTCTATAAAATAAAAATAAAGATGAAATCTCCCTCAATTTATTTTCATGATAAAATAGTGCAAATAAAATGCCTGACACACTACCCCTGTTTAGTCACTAAGCTGTCTCCAACTCTTTTGTGGCCCCATCGGTTGTAGCCCACCAGGCTCCCCTCTCCATGGGATTTCCCAGGCAAGAATACTGGAGTGAGTGGCCGTTTCCTTCTCCAGGGGATCTTCCCCACCCGGGGATCGAACCCACGTCTCCTGCTTGGCAGGCAGAATCTTTATCACTCAGCCACCTGGGAAGCCCATCTAACACACCCTAGGTCATAAATTCAGAGTATTCAATTATCAACAAATGGTAATTGCACTATTCAGTGATATGTGTCTAGGAAATATCTGGAGTGCCAAGAAATAAGCAATAGGGTTTTCTGTCTTGCCATGGGACCAGTTGGTTGAAGCTGTAGGTAGGTGGATTTTTCTCTGATTAAAGAAATAAGTCTCTTAATAGAACTAACAAGAGAAAAAGCTGACTTGTGAAGTAGCAAGATTCCCAACACTGCAGTCAAAAAGGACAAGATGAGCATCAGTTGGGGAAACTACAAGACGACTTCCTATATTTTATATGAGTATATAAGTATATAAATTCCCTTACTGACCCAAACATCTATGAATTTCAGCTGAGTGCCGTACTAAGCACTTTCATAGTTTATAATATTAATGTACCACTGCCCTCTAGTGTGTAACCTAAGAAGATAAAATCATGGACACACAAAAAAAGAAAAAAACTGCATAAGCATCACGCAAAATTATTTTTACTTGCAAAAGTTATCTCACTAAACATTAAGTAGAACCTTCTCATTTTCAGATGCTGAAGCTGAAGACTAGAATGCAAAACGATTAGCCCAAAATCTGCTGCAGAGCTTAGACTAAAATACTGGCCCGGTCACTCTCTGGTCAGGGTTCCTCCCGTTACATCACATGCCTGGCATTGCAGGCCAGAGGCAGATCTTCCCTGGAGAGCATCGCTTATTGGAGCCAAGTGTCCTTGGTTCTAGCTATGTAACAAGTTTCCCTTAGCCCCATGAGCCCAATGCGTCCTCAATCACAAGTTCAAACCGTTACGACTATTTTGCTGAAAAAACAATGGTTAATGAGGCCCTGTTGACAAGAGCGGTCCGTTATCAGCAAGCTAATGACCACTCAGGCCGCCACAGGGATGCCAGCCTACAATTAGGTCTGCAGTGATGTACACACAGAAAGGGACTCGAGTTATAATTAAACCTGATCCTTTGGTTCAGTCGCTCATTAGGGAAGAAAAGAAAACAAAACACAGACCTCACAACATGAAGGCCTAAAACTAATACTTTGGTCAAGGGATGAAATTCTAGGCCATTGATTTATTAGTCCATGTCCACGTAAGTCTCTGAGTGAGCACTTAAGCTTATATTCTTATTCAAAATATTTCACAATGGAAGAGGGATTGTTTTACATCTTTTCTTGCAGTTGTTCAGTCGCTCTGTCAGATTCGACTCTTTGTGACCCCATAGACTGTAGCCTACCAGGCTCCTCTGTCCATGGAATTCTCCAGGTAAGAACACTACAGTGGGTTGCCATTCCTTCCTCCAAGGAGTCTTCCCAACCCAGGGATCAAACCTATGTCTCCTGCTTGGCAGGCAGATTCTTAACCACTGAACCACCTGTAAAGCCTGTTTTACATTTTTATGATTTTAAAAATCATGGCACGTTGGATGGTGGATGATCTTTTATTTCCTTCATTTTGCTTATCAGTAACTTTTCAGTTGTTTTCACTGTAAACTGTATAACTGTGTAACTGCTGCTGCTGCTACTGCTAAGTTACTTCAGTCGTGTCCGACTCTGTGCGACCCCATCCCTGGGATTCTCCAGGCAAGAACACTGGAGTGGGTTGCCATTTCCTTCTCCAATGCATAAAAGTGAAAAGTTAAAGTGAAGTCGCTCAGCCATGTCCACTCTTCGAGACCGCATGAACTGCAGCCTACCAGACTCCTCCGTCCATGGGATTTTCCAGGCAAGAGTACTGGAGTGAGGTGCCATTGCCTTCTCCTAACCCTATTTGAAACATACTAGATCTTGGCAAGATATCATCAAGTGATGAAAATACCTATGTATTAAATACAAGAATACATAAGAAAACAAATCTTTCATAATTAGGAGACAAGACACTCTGCTGAATGGCAATGTGATGTAAAAACCCAGCCTGAGTTCTGGGTTCTGGAGACCAGAGTTTGTGCAATAGCTCTGCTAGTTAATGCCTTTGAGACTTTACACAGACATTTAAAATCTTTAAGGAGGATGATTGTGATTAAATGAAACATCTTAGGTAAAGATCCTAGCAGATTGCCAAAAAAAAAAGTGACTGTATTAACTGTGGGTTTCTTCCTCTTCCCCATATTCCCCTGTTACCATTTCTTTTTCCCCGTAATTCCAAGAATATGTCTAAATCTAAAAAGAAAGATGACTCACTAAGAAAGACCTACCTCCTTAAGCCTTGTATTGCCAAGAAGAGTAGTAAGAAGAGGTGGAGAAAGGGAGGTAAGTGTTGACTGCAAAGAAGAGAGAACAGCTTGCACTTGAGTTTTGACTCCCAAGAGTGTTGAGAAGGTGAAGAAAAAGCAAGAAAGAGTGGAGTGAATGAGATTACAAAGGACTGGTTCTTTCCATTTCTTCCTGTCTAGTCCCCTTCCTTCCTCGTTGCCTCTTTTGGATTTTCCTAGGGAAATAAATGATGAGGGACTTTCTTATCCCGGCCTGTTCGCTCTGCATCTGCAACCTCTCTCTGCTCCTTAATAAGCCTGCCCCCCCCACTCCTGTGTGTCTGAGTCAATTTCACCAGCCTCTGGAACAATGTGTCATAAATATTGGTTTCATTACATTATACCTTCTCACACAGTCCTTCAATCTGTTCATCTCTACTAGTGTCTCATCCATCTGCCTAAAAGCATTCTTCGGTTTCCTCTATACTTAATATTCAATCCTGCAAGTTTTTAAATTGCCACATTCTCCTTTCTGGGTAACAGAAAGGAGAAGCACTGTGAAGAATACATAATTTTTTAAAAACTGGTTCCTATGCTCAAATGGCTCATAACTTAGCTGAGACAACACTTCTACTTCACTAGAAACAGTGGTGATCAATAAAAGGCAGTACATATTTAAGTCTTAAACTGTGTTGTGAGACTCTTGAGTTTCTATTGCTTGCAGGGTGCCGGAAGAGGAGTTCCAAGGTGGTATGGTTAGCTTTGACTTGAAGGATGTATACAATCAGAATACTACACATGGCAATTTCCCAATAAGTGCTTGTTATTTTGGTTCTGATTTGAAGTGAAATTTAAAATCAATTCTACTCCAATAAAAATTAATTAAAAAGAAGAAACTGAGTGTTGCCCAACCCCATCTGACATCTAACACCTTTTTCTTATTTTTTTTCATTTATTTTTATTAGTTGGAGGCTAATTACAATATTGTAGTGGTTTTTGTTATACATTGACATGAATCAGCCATGGATTTACATGTATTCCCCATCCCGATCCCCCCTCCCACCTCCCTCTCTACCTGATCCCTCTGGGTCTTCCCAGTGTACCAGGCCCAAGCACTTGTCTCATGCATCCAACCTGGGCTGGTGATCTGTTTCACCATAGATAATATACATGTTTCAATGCTGTTCTCTCGAAACATCCCACCCTCGCCTTCTCCCACAGAGTCCAAAAGTCTGTTCTGTACATCTGATCTAACACCTTTTTCTAAAACAACTTGAACTTTACAGCAAAAGCTGGAAAACATACCTTGGATTGAAACCTTGATCCCAAAAGTCAGCAAACCTTTTCTATAAAGGGCCAAGTAGTAAGCAGTCTCAGCTTTGTGAATTATATGACCCCTGCCGCTGTTGCTATTTAGTTGCTAAGTCGTGTCCAACTCCTTGCAACTCCGCAGACCGTAACCCACCAGGCTCCTCTGTCCATGGGGTTTTCCAGGCAAGAATACTGGCGTGGGTTGCCATTTCTCTCTCCAGGGGATCTTCCCCAACCCAGGGATCAAACCTGCGTCTCCTGCTTGGCAGGCAGATTATTTAACTCTGAGCCACCTGGGAAGCCTATGGCCTCTGATGCAGCTCCTGAAGTCCACTGTTGTAGCACTAAAGCAGCATGGCTAATACATGCACAGGTGAGCGTGCCTGTGTTCCAATAAAACTTTATTTACAAGAACAAGTCACAGGCTGGACTCGCTCTGTTCTGTAGTTTGCTAATCCCTGGACTAGCTAGCTGCTCCTCCAGACTGCTAGAACTCTAGAATTCTTTGACTCTGAGGTTTGAACCTGGAGACCTATTTACCCACAATCCTATTTACACAAGATCCATAGGAACCTCAGGTTTTTAGGAAGACTCAAAAAAAAAAAAAAGAGAGAGAGAGAGAGAGAAGAACAGCAATGTTGATGGTGAGTAATCAACAGAGATGAACCAGTTTACAGGTTTTTGATTGAAGACTTATAATTTAAACTCCTCCCAACACAATATGGCCTTCCAGACAGATTCAGAGAGTCCCGCACTAAAAAGAAATCTTTTAACAGCCACAGGTAAGAGGTGAGCAGGTGATTAGTGAGGTTTGTATCCTTAGCTCTGGCTTGTTCCTCTGCGGTCAATTACACAGCTGGTTACAAGTGTGTGTTTGCACCTGTTCAAGCCGTTAAACGTGCTGATCTCATATTAATTAAACAACTCCTTAGAAACAGGTTAGAAAACAAATTAGACCCTGCCATGCTGTGCCTGTCCCAGGCGTCCCTTGGTGGCCCTTCATCTATTAGGGATCATCTACACAGGTAAGGAGCAGGGTTTCTTTGTAATTAGGGAGGGGCTCATTGTCCTCCATCAATTAATGCAGCCACCACTTAGTGAAAACAGTTGTTGCTACACAACACAGATTAGTGACTAATTAATAAGGACTGATTAGCTAAGCTCCCTCACAAGATAGGACAGACAATAGCTACCTTCCACATGGACCACTGATTGATCGATCAAAGCAGTGACATCAACAGCCTAAAATGAAAGACAGGCATGATGAGGAACCTCATCTTTCTAAATACCTTAGGAGACGGCTGTTCCTCACTACCAGTACATCTGCCAAATACAGCATTTTCAAATGACTTAAGTTATCGAGGATCTCTGGCTTGGAATCAGTTTAAAAGGGAGGAAACTAGAACCCTGACAGATAAATGTGGGAGGTAAAAAAAATTGACTATATATGTATAGGATACCCAGTATGCTATAGAACATGAATACTTACCCATTTCAACATCCCTATTGATATTTTTAAACGTTATTTTTATTAGGAGCATGGAAGAGTGGGTAAAAACCGTGGACTGAGATTTGGATAGTTTTATCAGTTACAGATCAACCAAAATGTTCATGTCCTATTACAACCGTTATTGTTACATGTCATAATTATCTGTCTATATATACATTACTCAGGCACACAAGCAAGGCTTTGCTACTGAGAGTCAATAAATTGATAAATTGCACACAAGGCACTTTCCTATATGAATCACTACATAAATTACGATGATTAATCTTTCATTTTTGAAACTCTATGATGCTGAAAAGCAGATGGTTTATAGCGGGTCTGTCATCCATTCTCTCCCTTTACCAGGGGCACTCCCAGCAAATAAAAAGAGAAATATATATTCATCAACACCCACTATATACCAGCATTGTGCAGGGCACAGCAGCTTACTTTCTCTGGAGTAGACCTCACACTGTAAAAGATAACATTCAAAAAAATGCAGAACTTCATGTGTATAGTTGCAAAGAGCAGCTGAACTTCAAGTACTCTAAACACTGAGAGTTAAAATTCCCTATTCCTTCAATCACTCAGGCTTCTATGTGGATTTTTTTCTCTATCAGTTGTCATTATTATCCTTTAATTCTTCCTTTTTTTTTTGTAAAAGGTCTTAGTTTATTCTCTCTTTCATGAAAAATCTGCACAAGCACCACAGATAGTCACTGCAGAATCTTTACTCCTTCTGTTATCCAATCTCCAGCTCACTTTTTGCCAGCACCAACATTGGCCTTTGCAGTCCCCCTGACTTTCTTCATTCTATTCTTACGTCCCTTTCGCTGTTTTCTTGAGGTCTTTTTCTTCTCATACAGGCCATGTCTTGCAAGCCTATTTTTGGGCTCATTCTCTTCTCAATCCAAGGAATCGTAAATCTTGCCGAAGCCAGTTGTCTTGCCACCACCAAAATGGGTTCTGAATCCAAATACAAAGATGACATCCAAAGACAAGATGTGGTCTTGTACATTTTGGCCAGTTTTTCCCAAATTTCTGTTTTAGGTACTGTTGCCTTTCCAGGGTGAAGAACATCAATGACCATTTGTTTCCGCTGAAGCAGCCGGTTGGTCACGAACTTCCTAGTTCAGATAGTTACTGTGTCGTTCATGATGGCGGCTGATCTTCAAGCAGCCAGGGAGGAAAAGAGGTAATTCTTCCTTTTCTTTCTTCATCTTTAATACCTTGGTCACATGCAGGGTTTTTTTTTTATTCTTTGCTTATATGTTTGGGGTTTTTTAATTTTTACTATCCATATAAACATGGGTGTGAGGATACAGGAACACTAATACACTGCTGGAGGAGATGTGTGAGAAGGTGACAGTGAAGGTCACTCAGTCATGTCCCGCTCTTTGCAACCCCCTGGACTATACAGTCCATGGAATTCTCCAGGCCAGAATACTGGAGTGGGCTGCCTCTCCCTTCTCCAGGAGATCTTCCCAACCCAGGGATTGAACCCAAGTCTCCCTAGCAGAGAATAATTTGAAAATATATTGAGCCAGCATTTCTACTTTTAGGAGTTTAGCTTTCAAAGGCACTCCCATACAATGCAAAGTTTATAAGTAAAAAGGTGTCAATAGCACAAACTTCCTTCAATACCAATATGGCTAAATAAATCATGGTTTATTTACACAATGGAAAACTATACAACCATTGAACACAATCATATATAAATAAAGTGCTCACATTAAAAGATGCTCAAGAGATATGGCTAAGTAAAAAAGCAACTTGCAAAAGAATGTTATTCCACTGTAACACAAATAAGGATAGCAATTATGGCATGATTGCCATAAATAATAAAACATGATTATACATTCAAGAAAAAGAAAAGAAGGTATCGAAAAATCTCTCAAATGGTTGATCATGATCATCTCTGCAGAATGGCAGTATAATAAGAAGGACTTTCACTTTTTATGTTGTTTATTAAATAAGTTAATGTTTGTAAATTATCAAAACAGATTAAACATAGTATTGTATGAAGTTTATTAAATAAAACAAAAATAAAAATATATAATATAGCATTATGCATGCTCAGTTTAGTTCAGTCGCTCAGTCGTGTCCAACTCTTTGTGACCCCATGGACTGTAGCACGCCAGGCCTCCCTGTCCATCACCAGCTTCCAGAGTTTACTCAAACTCATGTCCATTGAGTTGGTGATGCCATCCAACTATCTCATCCTGTGTCCTCCCCTACTCCTCCCACCTTCAATCTTTCCCAGCATCAGGGTCTTTTCAAAGGAGTCAGTTCTTCGCATCAGGTGGCCAAAGTATTGGAGTTTCAGCTTCAGCATCAGTCCTTCCAATGAACACCCAGGACTGATCTCCTTTAGAATGGACTGGTTGGATCTCCTTGCAGTCCATGGGACTCTCAAGAGTCTTCTCCAACACCACAGTTCAAAAGCATCAATTCTTTGGCACTCAGGTTTCTTTATGGAAATTAAAAGACGCTTGCTCCTTGGAAGAAAAGCTATGACCAATCTAGACAGCATGTTAAAAAGCAGAGACATTATTTTGCCATAGCTTTGTCTAGTCAAAGCTATGGTTTTTCCAGTGGTCATGTATGGATGTGAGAGTTGGACTATAAAGAAAGCTGGGGAAAAAAAGTAAAAAAAAAAAGAAAGAAAGAAAGAAAGCTGAGCGCTGAAGAATTGTTGCTTTTGAACTGTGGTGTTGGAGAAGACTCTTGAGAGTCCCTTGGACTGCAAGGAGATCCACCCAGTCCATCCTAAAGGAGATCAGTCCTAAATATTCATTGGAAGGACTGATGCTGAAGCTGAAACTTCAATTCTTTGGTCACCTGATGCGAAGAACTGACTCATTTGAAAAGACCCTGATGCTGGGAAAGATTGAAGGTGGGAGGAGTAGGGGAGGACACAGGATGAGATAGTTGGATGGCATCACCGACTCAATGGACGTGAGTTTGAGTAAACTCTGGGAGTTGGTGATGGACAGGGAGGCCTGGTGTGCTGCAGCCCGTGGGGTTGCAAAGAGTCAGACAAGACTGAGCAACTGAATTGAACTGAACTGAACTGATCAACAAAATGAAAAAAACAGAAGTTTCATTAGTTCTCATATTTCTTTGAGTGGAAGACTGCCTCTTTTGTATGACCATTTTGAATCTTACTAGAAATCCAAAATAATTGTTTTCAGCTTTTCTTTACAATAGAAACATCACCCAAGGGTTAAGAAGGCTTTGCACACCTGTATCTTACCCCAAGAAATGGTAGGATGCAGAGGAATGTTGTGAAAGGCCATTCATTTATTGTCCTGGGATGTTTGCCACCCTTCAGCTTAGGAGTCATTTTTGGCAGTAGGGCAAACAGACTAACTTTTTCTCAAACATTCTTTCATGAAAGGTGAACTTCTCTAGGCTAGAGACAAGGGCGGCTTGGGCTAAATAAATGACTGTGGACTTGAGAAAGGTGGATGGATTGTAGAACCATTTAGGATGTTAAAAATAGCAGGACTTATTTCACATTGCAATTTAGAAGTAATCCTGCAGCCCTTAGGACGCACAGAGAATCTACCAAAATAGTAACAACTAGACCATGGCTGTAGCTTTTGTGAAAGTAATAGGGAGCAGAAGAGGAGAAAAAGAGAAGGGGGAAGGGGTGAGGAAGGAAAGAAGGAGCATGCAGGGGTGAGGAGAACAGTAAAAGGGGGAAGAGGGCAGAGGAGGAGAGAAGGGAGAGGGAGGGAAGGAGGAGAGGCATCTTCAGACCAAAACAGCACTGCTAGACGTGTTTTCTCCCTGCATAGAGACCAAAAAATGCTTTAGGATGACAACATATCATTTTAAAAAAAAAAGAAAGAAAGAAAAATTGATGGCACCCACTAACTCAATATAACTCTTCTCCAGTGTTGGGAAGCTGGACTACTTGGGTAATCCGGAGTATTACAGCAAAATTCCTTGGGTCCATTGCTGAAGGCAAGCCAAGTTAAGGACATCTATTGGCACGCCTACAACCAAGGAATTCTTTCTTTTCCTTCCAAGAAAAGAGATAAAGAGAAACCAAGAAGTCAAAGGCAGACAGCAGAAGAAAAAAAGCTAGTTGGCAGTTTGTAGGACAAATCCCAGAAGGTTTTCCTACCCATTTTCAAATTTAAGTGCCCTTGGTTAACAGAGTAAAACATGAACAGAAACGTCCACCAAGCAAAACATTCAGTAGAGCCCTAAGGAAGCTGGGACAGAAGTGGTACCCATCACTAAGCTTTCAGGTCTCACGAAGGCAACGGACTTGACTGAGAAGTTTCAGTACATGCTATATTATCATGGGAATTTTACTAAGATTTTTTAATAGCCAAAGCAAATGCTTTATAACATCTAAGGACCAGCAGGCTGAAATTGCCTTTGGCAATGTTTCCCAAATATTTAAAGTGTGAGAACTTCCTAAACATCAAAATACACTTTTGCACATCTCCCATGAGTAAGAGTTCTGCTCTGGATGTCCATTTATTTAAAAATATTTGACACACTTTAAGAGAATGTTGCCAAATGCATAGATGGTACTCCATAAATATTACTGAATGAATGAAAACTAGCAGCACACATACACAATTTTTCATCTGCAGACAGTGCTTGTGGGGATTGGCTCTTGATCTCCAGATGAGGCCATTTTCCTCGGAGTGGAAATTAAAGGCCACCTTTGCCCATTTGTCTGTGTGTTAGGGCAAAACCGAAGCTGTTACTCAAGAAGAGTCTTGATCGTGCCTGGTCTCCACCCAGTTACAAATGGAAACTGGGGAGCTTTCCATGTGGCGTGTATCCTTCTGGGCTCCTCAACTTACACGAACTGCCAAACGCACTCCCTGCTTAGCTGTTAAGTGCATTGGTCTGCACTTGCCCAGCGACATGACTTACCTGTGCTTCAGCAATTACTGAGAGGATAATGCTGAATTCACTGACACTGAATTTTACCCAAACCTACTTGAGAGATTTAATTTATAAAGGATTGTCAGGCAGTCTCTATTTTCCTATAGATATGAGATTTATGCTCAGATCGTTGATCTCATATGTAAAACCTGAAACAGTCAAACTTGTAGAAGCATGGAGTAGAATGGTAGTTGCCAGGAGTTGGGAGCAGGGTGGGGGTGGGGTGGAAATGGGGAGATGTTGGTCAAAGTGCACGAAGTTTCAGTTACGTAAGATGAGTAACATCTGAGATCCAACATATAGCATGGTGACTCAACTTCACAATATCGTGTATAGTTGAAATTTGCTAAAGTTAACAATACCATATTATATAGTTGAAATTTGTTAAGACAATAGATTTTATGTATTCTCACCACAAATACCCACCCCCCCCAAAAAAAAGAGAAAGAGAAAAAGATGAAGAAAATGATAACTATGTGATGTGATGGATGTATTAATTAGCTTCATTGTGGGGATCATTTCACAATGTATACATATATCAAAACATCAAGTTGTTCCCCTTAAATATATATAATTCCTATTTGTCGATTATACCTTGATAAAACTTTTTAAGAAAATCTATGCTCATATCAATGTATTTTGTCAAAATGCAATTTACCTAATCTGGACACAGTTGTCTGCTTCCTTCCCACCAAAGAACTGCTTTCACCATACTGCATTTTACATTTACCACATTGACTCACAGTATGGAAAGAAAAAAGTTATACATTAACTTTGAGGACATTGTTCACTGCAGAAAATAGGGTTCTCTCTATCAGGGCCAAGGGAGCAGTTAATCTCAGTACCAGAAAAAGTTTTACCTCTAAGCAATGACTTTTTTTTCCTTAAAGATATACTAGTAAAATTATTATGAGTGATGGTTTTTTCCTACTATGGCCAGAAAACACACTCCAGGAATTTTGAAGAACTAATAGCACACATTTTCTGTACTCACCTGTCCCTAGTTTTTCCTGTATTTTTACTAATCTTCATTAGCCCGAATTTTCAAGGGTGCTAGGCACTAGAAGTGACATAACTGGTGACTAGCTGAGTCATGGCTGAGAACAAGTCTCTACGTAGAGAACATCCTTAAGCGCTCACTTGGCCTTGTAGCCAGCCACTTCCCCGAGATGCCTCCTGAAAGGGACCAGTTTAGCACAAGCAGAACTGACATCCCCACCTCCACATTCAACGCTGCTCCTCCTGCTGGTTCATAAAACAGGAAGACTGCAAGGAAGCTGGAGATCACCTTTAGAGAAAACTCAATACTTAGGTTTTTTTAAAAAAAACTACTTCCTCCTCTATTTAAAAAAAAAAAAGAAAGAAAAAAGGAAGGGCATGGTTAACCCAGGCCCAAACCAAGGGAAGAGCTTGTGGTACCAAGAAAAAGCCCTTAAGTAGAGGATTCTCAGAGAGCATGAGTGCCAGGAAGAACGTGAATGACAAGGAAGAGTCTAGATTTCTGCAAGAAGGATGGGGGTGGAATGACAAAGGAAGAGAGCTTGAACAGAATGTGAAATTTAAAAATGAACAAGAGTGAGTCACCTAAATGTGATTGTTTTACCAGCCAAAGAGCGGTGGTTCAAATATTTAAATGACTCTGTCTGGTAATAGGATTGGGGTGATTTTTTTTCCTTTGTGTTTGCCTGAATCATCCAAATTTTTATAACACATTTGTGATACATTATAGTAAAAAAGGAGTTCATTTTGAAAAAAGTAAACTCTTTAACATTAATATCTTCAGATGACATCACAAAATCATACAATCCCATGAGTCAGCCAGAACTTCAGTAGCTACCAACAAGTTATTACACAAGTAATGAAGTGAACTTGCATTACCAGATAGTAGGACATGTGTTAACACTACAATAACATAATGTGGTACACATGGAAGAATTGATAGTGGAACCAAATACTCTAGAAATGGAATCTAATACATACCTATCTAAAAAAGGACTTGGTATATGATAAAGATGGCATCACTAATCATGGGGTAAAGGAAAGTATTATTTTATAAGTGGTGCTAAAAATAGGAAGTTAACTATTTTAGGAGGAAAACAAATCAATACCTCCCAATGTACAAAATATATATTTTGGATGGACGAAAATGCTAAGTGTAAAAACTATATTCAGGAGACCTAATAGAAACACATGTGAATTTATGATCTAAGATTTAGAACAGCTTTCTAGGCAAAATACTAAAGGAAAAAAATAAACCCAAGAGAGAGAAACCAATTTTCTTATGAACAATGGTTTACCTCTCCGGTTACTTAGATCTTAATTTTTGTTCCCTTTCACAGGGATCTATGGATGTTGGGGTTCTGGATGCTTTTCTTTCTCATATTTTAGTTATATTTTGAGGTTTCTAAAGTGACCATATAATCCTTTCATAATAAATATTTTCATATTTAAGGAAAAGGCTAATTAAAAAGATCTTAGAAGTACTCTAAACCCTATTAAATATCACATGTCTGATGAGAGCTGAATACAAAGAGGAAAGTTGTGCATGAACAATGACATGGCTGTACAGAAAGATTTCAGAAGAAACCATGCTAGTCTAGAGAAAAGGGAATGAAGGAGAGCTTAGAGAATAATTAATTTTTTGTGAAATGCTCTCAATTCAGCTTTGATATCATCTACCACAAATCTTTGCCTGCTTCTAATAAGCAGGAGGTAGGTGTTATTCCATGCACCAGAGAAAATCAAAGCAGCCTCTTGCAGCTTAGACAAAAAAAAAAAAAAAATCCAGGGTACAGGGGACGTTAGTCAAGCATCTGCGGTCTTTATTATCTGTGCACCATTTTGAGGGGCATTGAGGGATGGCAAGGACAGTGTGACCTTGACAGCAGCAACAGGCAGGTTCTAGAAGCAGGCAACAGCGCACGGCTGCTCCACAGCTCTGGGCTGTACTGGAAACCTTTGTTAAGCTCTTGGAATAGTATCACCCTCTGGAGACATCGCTGCCTTTTTTTTTTTTTTTTAATGCTTTCACTAGCCCAGTGTTGCCCGCAGACACAGCACCAACTCAAAGACTACATCAATTCGCCTCTTAAGAGAGTTCTGGCTCCAAGAGTTGCCACAGACCTCAGACATATCAAAGGAAAAAGAGACACCCTCCAGGAAGGGAAACATGTGCCTCCCACCTCTGCAAGACCCCGACCCTGATATACGGAGTTTCAGATTCTGAACCACTCCAGATGGCTGGGATCGCCCTGCCTCACTCCCACTCCTCACCAATCTTACCCACCAGAATGTTCACAAAGTTCACCAGACCAAATGGCAGCGTATCAGCTTCATTAATGGCTGACAACTAATCTTTAAAAACACAGAAGAGGAGCACATCTCTAAGGGCAAATCTAGACTTCCGTCTTGCATCTTCTCTTTGAAACACAAGTTCGCCCTCTTACACCCTGTCAGGTTCTGGCAAAGAAGCTGGGCCCGATGGTGAATTTACTGAAGCAGGTCCTGCTCACTGTGCTTACCTCGTGGGGAAAGCCAGTCAGTGCCAATCCCTTTTGCCCTTCTTGCAGAATTATAAGACAGGCAGCAAAAGAGTGAAGTCAGATTCTCATTTTGGAGGCATAATAACTCTACCCATTGGGCTGTACATGATGCTAGACTTACACTCCCAAATCAGCTATTCACCTTCCTTTCAGAAGGCTGAGCAAGGGGTGGTCAGAGAAACAAGAAATGTTATTCCAGGATGGCCTAAAACTAAGATGGCCTTATAAATGAATGAATCGGAGACCTGGCAGAATTGAGCATCCTGAGACTTCAAGATCTCGGTTTACTGCAAAGCTCAAAGAATACATTTTCAGCCAATGTTAACAGTGAACATCAAGGTGAGGTAATGCTAGCAAAGGGAGAATTCTCAGATCTCCCCAGTTTCTGATAGGAGAGATGCTCAGGCTGGTGACAACCGTATTCTGTCCAAGGAGAGATCCTGCCAGGCGGCATGGAGACCTAGCACTCTTCTGAATAATTGCCTTCAGTTCAGTCGCTCAGTCGTGTCCGACTCTTTGCAACCCCATGAACCGCAGCACACCAGGCCTCCCTATCCATCACCAACTCCTGGAGTTTATTCAAACTCATGTGCATTTAGTCAGTGATGCCATCCAACCATCTCATCCTCTGTCATCCCCTTCTCCTCCTGCCTTCAATCTTTCCCAGTATCAGGGTCTTTTCAAATGAGTCAGCTCTTCACATCAGGTGGCCAAAGTATTGGAGTTTCAGCTTCCACATCAGCCCTTCCAGTGAACGCTCAGGGCTGATTTCCTTTAGGATGGACTGGTTGGATCTCCCTGCAGTCCAAGGAATTCTCAAGAGTCTTCTCTGACACCACAGTTCAAAAGTATCAATTCTGCAAAAGCTAACAAGTTACCACGTGATCTGGCTCTACCATCCAGCTCTCAGTGCATTCATTCACAACCCCACTGGCACCATCTTGCTTTACTGTCCAAGAGAGTAAATAAATAGATGGGCAGTCACATGACAATTGTGACATGACCAGGCCACATGTTTGCCCAAACAGGTTTCTAAGAAAAACTGAGCATAGCAAACCTATCCTCTTTTATATTATCCCCTTCTTTATTTATTTTTAAGTGGAGAATAACTGCTTTACAATGTGGTATTGGATTCTGCTCTACAACAGTGTGGATCAGTCACAAGTACATGTAAGTCTCCTGCCTCTTGGACCTCCCTCCCACTCCCATCCCCACCCCATCCCACCCCTCTAGGTTGTCACAGACCACTGGGTTGAGCTCCCTGTGTTATATAGCATTTTACAGATGAAGAATTTAAGGCAAAAGGTGGTGACATCACTAGCCAACATCACACCTAATGTGTTGTAGGGCCAAAATCTGAACCCAAGCGATCTAGCTCCAGAATTCATACCCAACCATGCAGTGCCATGTTGCAAAACTGCCTATGTATGTTCCTAAGGAAATACACCCTCCTCAGACCAAAACAAAGAGTGACCTTTGCTCTGGCTAAAAAATAGATTAGCCTCCACTCAGATAGTTACCCAAAGCCACAGACTTAGAATTCATAATAGGCTGAGCCATCAGCTTGTCCAATCCCCGGTTCAAAGCATAAATCCCTTCTAGAAACCTCCTGACAGATCTTATTTCTTCTAGCACTGTTGCAAATATCAAAACCAATAAAAGGCAGTATTATTAAATACTTACTTGGCACAAGAGTCTCCTGAAAGCTTCATGTAAGGTATCACATTTAGTTCCCATCAGACAAGAAACACAAAATCACCATTTTCAGATAAACAAATTTAGGTGTGAAAGGCTCTCAAGTCCTTGGCTTGGAAGGTCCCTTTCCTTCAGACAAGTCATTGTAGGAAACAGGAGGAAGAGAGAAAAAGGAGTTGGCTCAGTTGACTGGCTGTGACAAATGACCAGAGGTTCTTGAACCTATACAGAGCCACAGTCCCTTTTCTTAAATCTTTGCGGCAGACATGCTTTAGAATTGAGAATTTTTTGGAGCTTAGAAAGCCAATATGGTGAATTATTAAGACCTCCAAAAGGATCTGGGGACTTACCCCATAATCTAATGTATTAGTATTTTATCAAATATTATCAAAGCAGAATCCAGATCTGAAAGAGACACGTGCACCCCAATGTTCATCGCAGCACTGTTTATAATAGCCAGGACATGGAAGCAACCTAGATGCCCATTAGCAGACGAATGGATAAGGAAGCTGTGGTACATATACACCATGGAATATTACTCAGCCGTTAAAAAGAATTCATTTGAATCAGTTCTAATGAGATGGATGAAACTGGAGCCCATTATACAGAGTGAAGTGAGCCATAAAGATAAAGAACATTACAGTATACTAACACATATATATGGAATTTAGAAAGATGGTAACGATAACCCTATATGCAAAACAGAAAAACAGACACAAAAGTACAGAACAGACTTTTGAACTCTGTGGGAGAAGGTGAGGGTGGGATGTTTAGAAAGAACAGCATGTATATTATCTATGGTGAAACAGATCACCAGCCCAGGTGGGATGCATGAGTCAAGTGCTCCGGCCTGGTGGGCTGGGAAGACCCAGAGGAATCGGGTGGAGAGGGAGGTGGGAGAGGGGATCGGGATGGGGAATACGTGTAACTCTATGGCTGATTCATCTCAATGTATGACAAAACCCACTGAAAAATAAAAAAAATTAAAAAATTTAAAAAAAATATTACCAAAGCAAAACACAAATATTCACTCTAAGTGGGATAAACATAACAATAATAAATTATTTCATAAATAACTTCCAGACGGGTTTTTTTGCCAGTGAATTTTGGCACCAAACTTACAGTAAAGTACTTACTTTTCAGAGTTTTGAGAATTAGAATTTTGGATAAGGGACCGTGGACCTGATCAACCTTTCAGCTTCAACCCCAAGAGAAAACAAGTGGTACTCTCCGATCCCTTCCCACTCTCCCTCGATCTGTGTTTCGTTTACTTCCTAACCCTGAGGGAGACCACCTTTCATGTTCCTTTCAAACTTCTTCCAGCCACATAATAATGACAGTATTTTGGAAGGAGTTGGCCTGAACTGGTTTCTTTCCCTTACCTACGTCCTTAGTTTTCCCCACCTCATCCACACAGAACATACGTGGAAGTTCATAAACTTCAGGGTGGGTCACAGTCACCTGAGGGACTTATTAAAACAGAGTCCCACATGCAGAGGACTTATTCAGTAGGTCTGGGGTGAAGCTTGAGAACTGCATTTCCAACAAGTTCCCAAGTGCGTCATGTAGACGGTGCTGGTCCTAGACCACACTTTAAGGACCCACTGCTTTACTCAATGCAGCTTCCTCATACCACACTGAAGTGAAAAAATAAAATCAAAAAACACTCAAACTCATCTTTTATTTTCATAAAGATTATCTCCTAAATGACCCTAATGTAAATTTAATGACTCACAGCTGCCTGCCTGTCTGACACAGAGAGACAGAAAGACAGCTGGATACTTGTGAATGGTTTGGTTGCCACGGGATTTGGGATGGGGTGTCATCCTGAAAAACCAGGCTAGGCTCTTTACTGGTCTAGGCATCAAAACAGCAATGCTAAAGGGGACTAGGGAGCGGGGTTAGATTTCGATTTTAAAGAAAAGTCCTTAAAAGAAAAAAAGAAAAAGAAAAGTCCTGAATTGAAATTCCTTCCCCAAACCACTGTACCATGTTGCTATGTGAAAAGAACAACTTTGCAAATGATCTTCAAAAGTCATTAAACATGAAAAATACTATTTTCCTGTGAGCATACATAACGGTCAGTCAACATGGAAACTAAAACATAGATTTACTTCCTTTGAGAATCACAAAAGTTGTATATACACTCACGAGCTGATTTCTTAATTCCTCTACTTACAGGCCACTTGCTAACTTCAAGACATCTCTTTTTCACACCCACACATTTTTTTCAACTCTATTCTTCAAGCATCTTTATTTTCTAGATCTTTCCCACTAAGACCAGAAAAATCTTTGTTCTTTTTACTCTGTTTTAATTCTGAGCAGAAAAAAATGGCCAGCTTTGAGAAGTAAAATCTAGTACAGATCTACTATACAAACACAAGAAAACTACCCGTGTATAGACTTAGGTACAAGAATCAGTGCCACCAACATTCCAATACAAAAGTATTTTCCTTCTTCATGTTTCTCTAACACTACACTTACTCAAACATCTTAACAAAAACTAAAAATATATTTCTAATGAATCTATCATCTCCTTTATCATGCTGACTATTCTAGCTGTATTCTTTTTACTTGCTTCAGTTACAAATTTTATTATTTAACCTACCTCATGGCTTTAATAGCTTTTGGAGGGTTGATCTGAAAGATTATTCATGACTTATACTTTTTTAATAAAGGGACATGCATTTTTGCCCCAAATATCTACAGGCTAATCCATTTTTTGTTCAAGGACTAAATGAATTTCTGTAATACTTTAAACATGGAACACGTATCTAATAAGAGAGACCCTTAACGAACGTATCTTGGCCAACTCATAAATTATCAAATTGAACTGTGTGATTATTTACTTTGTAAAAAGATTCTTTGCTTTTCAAAAGAACTAACCAATTCCCTTTAAACAGTCACATTTAAAAGCACATTTTGACTCACATACATTTTCATGCACATAGCAATTGCTAAAAGCAAATGTAAAAAGAAAGAAGAAATGAAAGGTAAGTATCATCACTCTTACTTTAGACCACTCTGCATCCTTCGATTGACTCCCACTTCCTGACAGAAAGGCTCAAAGCCGATACCTTTCCATGTGAATGTTAGATTGAACATCAGCAGACACAGCTGCACACCCCACCACGGCTCAACAATAAGTAGCCAGGTGAAATAGAGGGCTGCGGATGTTTAGTGATGCCTTATACATAGGGTCACCAAGAGCAAGAATCAAAATGTCTAAAGAGCAAAAAAAAATGTCTAAAGAGCAGACTACAGTTGACTCAGAACATGCAAGAAAGTTAGAAGCACCAACCCTCTGCACAGCAGAAAACATGAGTATAACAGAGTTGACCCTCTGCACATTCAGTTCCTCTGGTACCATGGTTCTGCATCTGCAGGTGCAACCAACCTGGATCCTATAGCACTGTAGTATTTACAGTCAAAAAAAAGTGGACCTGCATGGTTCAAGCCAGTGTTCAAGGGTCAGATATATTTTTTCCAAGCATCTTTTCTGAAGCTCACCCTTAAGAGGCAAGAGTTGTGTCTCAGAAAGCTCTGCCTCAGTGGAAACCATTCTATAATTAAGGCCCAAGCATGCTCTATCCCTCAAGTAGGGCCCCTGACTCTAATGCTAATTCTAGTTTTAGGGATGGGGCTTAAAAGTGAATTTCTTACATTCTCTCTGTTTTATGCCTTAAATGCTCTTCTCTTTTCATATACTTTAACTATCCTTTAAAATAAAAATTCAACAACTGTTTCTAGAAAAGAATCAAGTTGATATTTGCCTCAAAGTTATAGGCCTCCCACACTTAAGATACCAGTGAGTGTGTGTTAGTCGTTCAGTCGTGTCTGACTCTGTGACCCCATGGACTGTTGCCAGGCAGGCTCCTCTGTGCATGGAATTCTCCAGGCAAGAATATTATAGAGGGAGCCATTTCCTTCTCCAGGGGAATCTTCCCAACTGAGGGATCAAACCCAAGTCTCCTGCATTGCAAGCAGATTCTTCATGGTCTGATCCACCAGGCAAGCCCACTCAGGCTACTTACCTATGTACAAATAAGTGAAGGATCCCATAATTCACTAATTATCTGAGAATACCTCTAGCAAGTAGGGTGCATATCATCCTCATCCAGATGCTACTGTGATGAAATCATATATTCACTGGTACCTACCATGTGGCCAGTGTTTGCTAGGCTGGTGGTATAGACATAACCAGCTTGGTCCTTACCCTCAAGGGATCCAGCATCTATTAACAGGGTCTCTTTCTTGGGGTAAGTTACTGTTCTTTCTCTGTAGCCCTTTTGATATGCAACAATCCCTGGGTAAAATGAATCCCCCTGGTAAAATGAAATACTATAACATGTCATGAATTTGTTCATCAGCTCTTCCCTTCCAATCCCAAAGAAGTACCTCTGGAAGAAGGCAGGTTTTAAATAAAACAATTCTCTCAAACCTCTGGAAATAAAAACAATGACCCACAGAGCCCAGTTGAAGAGAAAGTCAATTCTGGCACCTCAAAGACTCACTTTGCTGCCACCAGTGTCCTTTCATGACCGAGTCACTCCCTCTGCCTTTCCTCCAGGGAGACGCTAGATGGCACCAGAAAACTGTACAAGCATCCTTGGCTTATGATGTCTCCTTCCTCATCAAAACGTCTGGGCGTTTCACACACAGTGCCTCAAATTTGCCCTCCTAGCTATCACTTTCCTCAGAGAGGAGCTAAAGAAACAAAAATTCACTGATATTCTAAACAAAGAAGCACCTGAACACTCCGATTTAGCTGCGAGGGGTCAGCCATGTGGCTTCAAGGCAACTTCACGATTTTCCTAGCAACTCCCAAGAGTTTTCACTTCTTCAAATACTAATTAGGTCCAGAATCTCATCTAGCTCCTGGAGGGGAATGTGTGAGAACCAGCGCCATAATGGATTTGAAGGGCTTTTGCAGACTGTGACGGGTTATCTGTTAATTGCCACTTGCATGCATATCCCCCTGAGATCACAGCTGGTCCTGAGGCAACGCAGGCAGTGGAGGGAGAAGGAGTTTCTCGGCAGAAGGCATGAGGAGCTCTGCCCGGGAATGCAGTGTTTCCATTGAGCTTGGCCAACATACTCAACAGCACACAGCAAGGGAACAGAAGTGTTATTCAGTTTCTAGACACCAGAGATTTGTTCTCCTCGCTCTCTGGTTAAAGCATCACCCCTGAACTCAATTGCAGTCTCAGGCAGAAGCCTCCACACACTCATTCCCTATCGTCCCGGCAAACTCCAAGTGAACCTGAGTCCTAAAACAAAATGGTGAAGTAAGTAAAGCCTCTAAAGTCTTCCTCCTCCTCCATACCCTGATTTAACTTGTCCTTCACGGATAATCCTATACCACCACATTTACCCAGGTTGTCCTTTTCAGGTTGGGAAATGAACAGAAAAAAAGGAACAAATAGCTTAACATGTTACCCATTCCAGACATATCTATATTTTATATGAGAACGATAACCAAAAACACAGCGTTTCATCTAAAGGAATAAATCTCTAGTGGCTGAATGTGAGGCATTGTGGAGAGATTTTGTTACCATCTCTTCATAACAGAGAAGTCATTTCTCACAGCTTTTAACAGAAGACCCAGCCAGCTTTTTCTCCTTCTGCCCTCCACCCTCCAACTTTTTCTCTCTGGTCTATGCAACTGATTACACTCTCTGCTTTCCTTTCCTCTATACCCCTTAGCAATCACACTTTTAACTTTAGAGGAGCTTTCTTTCTGACACTAACCTCAATGTTGACATTCTCCCTCCTTCAACATACATGCTCAACAGAAATCAAGCTAATTACCATGTAAGTACTATAACTACAACTCTTTATACTAATTTATAATTAAAAAGCATTCCCATCTGACAGAAAAGGGAGAAAAATGAGATATAGTAAATTACCTGAGGTCACAGTGTTGCAGGAAAGGGGACCCCCTCCAGGGCGCAAAACGGGGCTCTTGTCTAACACTCGGAAATGAACTGCCTGAGAAGACACATCTGCTGACAAAGCAAGAGATTTTATTGGGAAACGGCACCTGGTGGAAAGCAGTAGGTGAAGGGAACCCAGACATGGCTTGCAGTCTCGGGGTTTTATGGTGATGAGATTAGTTTCCGGGTTGTCTTTAGCCTCAGAGTCCTTCCTGGTACACAGCTTGTTCAGCCAAGATGGATGCCAGAGAGAAGGATTCTGGGAGGTGGTCAGACATGTTGTGTCTCGTTTTGACCTTTCCTGAACTCTTCCGGTTGGTGGAGGCTTATTAGTTCCGTGTTCCTTACCAGAAGCTCCTGTTCTAAAACAGCTCATGCAAACGGTTACGGTGGTGGCTGGCCAAGGTGGGCGGATCCAGTCAGGGTGCTTCCCCTGACAACGGGACTAACTGGCAGCAGGATTCAGAACCTGGCTCCCAGCAACCCAAGAATTGTTCTGAAAAGTGTGGAAGAAGAACCTGAGGGCCAGAATGACACTGCCATGGAAATGCCCTGAGGCCCCACACCCTCACTCCAGGCCCTCACCCTTCCCGTGGGAACCAAAGGCAAATCGTATCTACAGCCAGTACTGTGGCCTCACTATCACTGGGGGGGTGGGGCCTCACCAAAGACGAAAGTACTGGCTCCCAGTCCCCTTACACACTTCAGGACAAATCCCACCCTGAGCCCATGGGGCCCAGAGTACCGTTTCCATATCCAGACTCAACCTTGGACCTTAGATACCTTGAAAGACCATGAGATGGGGGAAGAAAGAAGACTTCTAGAAAGCAACAGATTGGGGCAGTAAAACCAAGTTCTTGATTCCAGAGTTCTTAGTCCTCGCTGAGGGCGGTTCATGTAAAAGGCATCCCACGATGTCGTGAAAGACATCCTCCTTTCACCGCCACATACTCTTTGGGTTTCCACTGACACCCCCTACTATGATTTAACCATCCGCCCGCCAACACCCTTTCCTCCCATGAGGCCATTCCTACTCGGGCTTCCTCTTTGGCCCACAACAGAGCTGCCATACTGGGTCCTGGGCCAGCCCGTCGGGACACCACACAGCGAAGCCTTTGTGAGAGCTGGCACTCCGTCTCCCCCGCTGGGGAGAGTCCAAGGCCTGGGAAGAGATCCTCTGCCCTAAAGCAGGAATGAAGCACTGAACACCTTCCAGTCCTGAGTGTTTCCACACAGAGGAGGAGGTTTTCAACGGGAGGAAGAATCGGAGAGAGTTACTAAGAAGGGCCAGCCATTTCTGAGGGTGCAGTCCTGTCAGTGGCCCCTCTTAAAACTCTCTTCCACATCCACGGGAAATGCATTCATCTGAGGGCTGGGAAATGGCCTCCCCCTTCATCTTGTCTCTAGGGCAACTCGCTCCCCAAATTCCCCTCCCCTACTATATCACACACCTAAAGAAAACTTCCAAACAAGTCATCCAAAGGCAGAAAAAGAAAAAAAAAAAAAAAAAAAAGACCTG
Source organism: Muntiacus reevesi (assembly GCF_963930625.1). Classification (NCBI taxonomy): domain Eukaryota; kingdom Metazoa; phylum Chordata; class Mammalia; order Artiodactyla; family Cervidae; genus Muntiacus; species Muntiacus reevesi. Next base: position 39,761,417 of record NC_089268.1, read on the forward strand.
AAGTTTATTCAATTAAGAACATATCCTGGTGGTCCAGTGGCTAAGAGGTCACACTCCCAATGCAGGAGATCTAAGCTTGATCACCACAGGCTGCCACTAAAATTTCCTTATGTGGCAGCTAAGACCCAGCACAGCCAAATAAATAAAATTCTTTTTTTTAAAGAACAGACCAGAGCCCTGTCAGCACAGAGCTGAGGCTGTGGTTGCTGTTACTCAGGGACAACTGTGCTTTAGTGATCTTTTTCCACGAGTCCTATCACTGCCCTGGCATAGCTTTGCTTTCAAAGGCCCAGATAGATGCCTTTGAAATGTATATGTGTATGTACATTTACATACATACCTGCGTATACAGGTGTACACATATTTACATACCTGTGTATACAGGTGTACATACATTGATGTATACTTCTGTGTACACGTGCGCAGATACTCACATAGAGCCCGCCCTTGCAGTCCTCCTGGAGCTTGGCGCCAGGACACACAGACACCAGACTTCGTAAATACTTAAAGGTTCCTGCCTCACCAGTTTCCACCTCCTCAGTTTCCCTCTCCGCGGGTTCCGGGTTCCGCCTGCCACTGACTGGAAATTGACACGCAATCCTTCAAGTGTGTGACTTGAAAAGAAAATACAAAGGAAAAGAAAATAACAATGCCCTATACTTCCGTAAAACTTTCTACCTTTATCAAAAACTTTTGCATCTATTACTGTCTTGCTTCACTCCTAATTTGTGAGGTAGACTGCCTGCCTGCGTGTTCAGTCACGTCGGTCTCTTTGTGGCACCATGGACTGAAGCCCACCAGGCTCCTCTGTCCATGGGATTCTCCAGGCAAGAAGACTGGAGTGGGCTGTCATGCCCTCCTCCAGGGGATCTTCTCAACCCAGGGCTCAGAACCAGTGTCTCCTGCACCTCATGCATTGCATCTTCAGCTGCTGAGCCACACCCTGAGGTATGTTGGTGGTGGTTTAGTCACTCAGTCGTGTCTGACTCTTTGCGACCCCATGAACTGTAGCCTGCCAGGCTCCTCTGTCCACAGCATTTTCCAGGCAGGAACACTGGAGTGGGGGTTGCCATTGCCTTCTCTACTGAGATAGATTGGGCAGATGTTATTAGGAACCCTATTTCACAGATAAGGAGATTAAATTTCAAATACAGTGTGCTGGTTTGAGTCATAACTAGGATCCAGGTTGAAATGACATCCATGTCACCTTGTACCAAACAGCTATCACTTAGTAACCGTGGAGTTAAATATGGTGCAGTTTGGGATACAAATGTTCCATTTTTTTTTTTTAGTGTTCAATGCTTTTATAAACCCATTTTAAGAATTATTGCTGCTAATAATAACCCCTGCAGATCACTTTTTTATCTGTATAATTAAAATCAGAGTAGAAATGAGCAAATATTTCAATACTACCTATCTAAAAAGAACCATCTAATCTATGACTCTCAACCCTACCTGAATATTAGGAATCAACTGAGGATATTTTTAAAATAGCAAAGCCTGTGCTTTAGTATATGACATAGCTCATGGGATGTCTTGAAGCCCACGTTGAATCAACACCACAAACCAGGTCAAATGAATCCCAAGGGTTGCAGGTTACTGAGCAGAGCTTTCCAGATAAACAGACCTCTGTTGTCTCCACATTCCTATGTCTAATTTCCAACACAGAGGTCCCTTCACAGACCAGGAGGCAGGTCTGGGTTCTCTCACTGAATCTGACCATTTGTCTTTTCTGTAGCATGCTGGTCAGTACTGCGTTATCCACCCTGGTGGATTTTAAACATTTTTTGTTTTGTGTCTTAGATTTCTCTTCTCCCTAAAGATCAGTTATAAGCACCTAAAGTGCAGAGACTACATCTCATTTGGTTTCAGCCTCCACAAAGCACTGCACAATACTTCACATATAATAAGGAATCAATACATATTGGATTTATTGGTCAAATAAAGAGCAACTTTTTTAATTAATTTATTTTAATTGGAGGATAATTACTCTACAGTATTGTGATGGTTTTTGCCATACAACAACACAAATCAGCCACGGGTACATATGTGTCCCCCCATCCTGAACCCCCCCCAACTTCCCTCCCCACCCTGTCCCTCTGGGCTGTCCCAGAGCACTGGCTTTGGGGGCCCTGTCTCAGGTACTGGTTACCTGTTTTTCATATGATAATATACATGTTTCAATGCTATTCTCTGACATAGTCCAAAAGTCTGTCTTTACATCTGTGTAAGAGCAACAACTTTTGCGGCCAGATGAAGAGCAATAATTTGTTACAGGCTTGGCCTGTGTCAAGAAAAGGCCTGTCATCCTTTACAGACAGGATAAAGCGCTTTGCCCTTACTCAGCATCACACCTAATAGCAACAATTGCTCATATTTGTCTGGCACTGCATAGCATGCAAAGTGCCTTCAGAAAGATTTATTTGTACAGGTTTCTTCCCCCCAAACTGGCAAATATGATCCTCAGATCAGAGCCTCTCCTGTCAGGGTGAATGGAATCATAAAATCCACCTCATTAAGTATCACCTCTCTCTCTCCAATCCTCTCAGGCAAAATTTCCAAGATTAAAGTAAAAGTGGGAACTTTAGAGTAAAACTGGGACTTTCCTGGTGGTCCAGTGACTAAGACTGTGGACTGTGCTCCCAGTGCAGGGGCCCAGGTTCAATCCCTGGCCAGGGAATGGATTCCACACACCACAACTACGAGTTTGCATGCCACAACTTAAAAAAAGATCCTGCGTGCTGCAGTTTCAAAGATCCCACATGCCACAACTAAAACCCAAGACAGCCAAATAAATAAATGTTTATAAAATAAAGAAGGAAAGTAAAAGTGTGATGCTTTAACAGTTCTCTATACTCAGAAGTAGGAGACATCAAAGAGAATCTCTATGCGTGACCTGGACATGGAAAGTTATTTTAAAAAGCAAACATGATCAGCTCCCTCACATTCAAAACTCCCTCTTGATTGAAGGCTGAGATTGAGAGTCCTCCATTCCTAGGAAGGCTGGAGAAGCAGAAGCCTGGGGCGTAACCCTACAAGGAGTAGAAGGCTCTTGGAGACAGGTAAATAGTTTTACCTATTTCTGTTACGAACAATAGAACCAGACAACCTTCAGGGCAAGAGTAAATCATAAAAGGATAACATCGTATTTTTAGCTAGAGGGGGATATGCAAGCCAGGTAAGAGGTTGTCAAAATTCCTAAGTCCAAAGTTCAGCATTTTAATAAATTAAACGAATAGAAAAGATTATTTCAATAAAAAACAGAGCATCTCACAGTCAGAAAGTAAGAACTGCTTCATAAAACTTCTGAAATTTTATGTGTAAAACTGTACTGGGTCTTCTTGTCAAGTATAATTCTTACTGTAGTGTTAGACCAAAAACAAAAAGTTTGAAAGTTTGGTCCTAGCTGTAGGAAGTTTGCTGGTGGAGTAGTACTGTTTGCATGCTCTTTTTTTCCTGGTATTAGTCCAATAAAAGAATAGTACTGTTTGTTTTCTGATTGAGCAGAGCTTGCCCTGGGAGCAGCCTAGTCAGGGTGGTGTAAGCCCTGAATTCTGGCCCATGAATCATGGCTGCTTCACTGCCCAATAGATAGGCCTTAGGCAAGTTACTTAACTTCTCAGTCTTTCTTCATCACTCGACAGTGATTGATAGTGATTGTTAGTCACTCAATCATGTCTGACTCTGTGATCCCATGGACTGTAGCCTGTCAGGCTCCTATGTCCATGGAATTCTCCAGGCAAGAATACTGGAGTGGGTTGCCATTCCCCTCTCCAGGGGAACTTTCCAAACCAGGAATCGAACCCGGGACTCCTACATTGTAGACAGATTCTTCACCATCTGAGCCACCAGGAAAGTTACTCATCATTCTATAGGGATACCTGCTGATATTTCACTCAAGAGACTGAAAAAGTAATGAATATTTTGCCTGCAAGGTACCTCCCCAAGTACCTACAAAGATATTCAGTACATGTGACTTCCTACATGCCCTGCCCACACCTCCCACCCCACACCACCTCTCCCGTAGGGCATTGGGGATCACCTCTGCATTTTCCCACTTTTCCTAGGAGGGCCTCTGTCGACCCTGAAAAATGCCACCTAACACTCCAACTGAATCATCTTCAGAAGCAGTCACTGACTCAAAGAGAGGCAAATGTATAAGAACATCCAATTCACTCAAGTGTTTGGAAACATGTGTTTCAAAGAATATATGAAACAAGACCTCCAGAAGGACTGCTATTTGTCTTGGCTTGCATGGAGTAGAGGCATAAGAGAAATGCTTTGTTAGATGAATAGCTTCAGTGCCTTCAGGGGCTCTGAAAAATATCATTTTCATATTGTAAGCCATAAAAACAACTTCCGTATCTACTCCATCTGACTTCACATTCCTCTTAATCAGGTGGTTTCCACAACGCCTAGGAAGGACTCTCAATAAATATTAACTCAGGAAAAACAGACCAGGAAAAACTACTCATCTCCTTTTCTGGCTTAGGCATTTAACTCCGAAAGGTCAGAGGCCTTTGTATTTCATCCATTCGTTTGGAAACTCTCCCAGTGAGAATCCACCGATGATTAACCTGTCTCAGACTCTCAGTCAGGTGTTCACTTTCTCTAACTGTGAGAGATTAACTGTTCCAAAGTCCAACACCCTGAGGGAAGCAAGCTCATCACAGGCGGCCTCCTACAGTGTCATCCATCTGGAGAGAGTTTTCCTATTTTCCAGCTATATGTCCTTTCAGAAACTTCCAGTTCCTCCTCAGCAAACAACACTGTCTCTTCTCACAGTCACAGGCCCCCCTGATGGCTCAAGAGATAAAGAACCCGCCTTCTAATACAGGAGACAAGGAGACACGGGTTCGATCCCTGGGTCAGGAAGATCCCCTGGAGGAGGAAATGGCAGCACAACTCCAGTAGTATTCTTGCCTAAAAAAATTCCATGGACAGAGGAGCCTTCTTGTCCGCAGTGCACAGGGTCACAGAGAGTCAGACGCGACTGAGCGACTAAGCAAGCAAGCGCAAAGTCACTATCTTTCCCTCTATCTTTTCTCCCCATGTCACTTCTTTCCTGAAACCTTCCAAGGTCTCTTGTCAGAAGACTTCTAGACTAGTCTGTGCACTGTCTGCTATCTGGTTTATACCTTCCCCAGATCCCTTACTACATTGGGATGTGCATTACAATTACCTGAGAAGATGCCTGCCCTCCCTCATGGAGCTCCACTCACGTAACTCAAGCTCAGACTCATCACATACATTCAGTGTGTTGCAGTAACGGGGAACCCCTTCCAGGGCCCGCAACTGGGCTCTTGTCTAACGCTCGGAAATGAATTATCCGAGGAGACATGTGCTGACAGAGCAAGAGGTTTTCTTGGGAAAGGGCTCCCGGCCGAAGATCAGTAGGGTAAGGGAAACCAGGAGAACTGCTCTTAGCTGGCCGTCTCTGGTTTTGTGGTGACGGGCTTAGTTTCCGGGTTGTCTTTAGCCAATCATTCTGACTCGGCGTCCTTCCTGGGGGTGCACGCCTTGTTCAGCCAAGATGGATGCCAGTGAGGAGGATTCTGGGAGGTGGTCAGACTTGTGGTGTCTCTTTTTGACCTTTCCCAAACTCTTCCTGTTGGTGGTGTTTATTAGTTTACTGTGTTTATTAGTTCCGTGTCCCTTACCAGGACCTCCCGTCCTAAGACAACTCATGCCAATGTTTACTATGGTGCCTGGCCAGGGTGGGCGGTCTCAGTCGCCGTGCTTCCCCTGACAAATGCAGGCTGTTGAACTGGCTTGACGATATCTCTGTCACCACTTCAGTTGTTCATTGTAGCCTAAAACCAAGTCCCTGAGACTTCTTTCTTCTCCATAGTATCAGGAGAGAGTATTTGAAACAGGAGAGAAACAGAAGGGCCACAGAGGAAAGGAAGCTAGAGAGCAAAAAAAGAAGCTTCCTTCTGTGGCATTCATAGCTGTATTCCTGGCTCTCTCTCTGCCCCAGCTCCACTCACACTACCTTTTCAAGTGTGATTGAAGAGACTGGTTTTACCTGAAAAGCAACTCACTCAAACTGGAGTTTTCAAAGGCCTCCTGGGTCACTATGAAGAATGACACTGCATTTCAATTTAGAATCCTTTTTTACCATAATCTCTAAGCATTGTCTAACCTAAGCCCCAGTCTTGATTAAATTAGGTATTCAATTTGCCTCCCACCCACATTCCTAACATTCAGGCCTTTGCAGGCAGGCTGAGCTAAGAGACCCTGAGGAAGGGGAGGGTATCCTATGGAACTATGGTTGCCTGCACAGATTTCTCCGTGTTTCCACCCTGCCTCTGGTCACTCACAGGCTGGCCCTGCAGCTGCCTCTGTCATCAATGTAACACATGATGTTGCTGGGGAAGCAACGCTGGGAACCTTTTTGCAGGGTCTGGAACGTCGTTTCTGACAGATGTTCCCACGGTCAGAACAATGACAGGGCTCCTTTCAGCTCGCTTTTTTCCCTTGCAGGTTTGGAAAGTCCTTTGTGGGGCCAGGCTGAGTCACAGATGGATACAGGGCTTAGGACCGCCCCCCTCCCAGCCCTCCCCACCAGGATGCCTAAGGCATTTGCATGCAGTGAATCCTCTGGCCCGGCTCTTTACAAAAGCCAAAGAAGGCCTTTTTTTTTTTCCCTATTCAGAGCCAGGTGGCTTTGACGGTTAGAATTTGTTCCATTAGCAAGAGCAGCCCGAGGAGATTAGACGGACAGGCCAGTTTCCCTCCACAAAGATTCCACCATGCATATTTGTAGAGGCTGAGTAGCCCAGCAAAAGTGGCTCAGCTGAATTCACTTTAGCCAGCACTCTGCACTTCTCGAAGGAGGTAGAAACCGAGGCTTTAAACTAGGTGCAGGTCTTCCCAGAGAGCCCACCCTGACTTGCACAACTGTCTGGGGGTTGTCACCTCTGTTAGGGCTCGTCTCAACCAATATATCTGAAAAAATACACAAGACAGCCCAGACCGCCACATGCTGCTAAGTCGCTTCAGTCGTGTCCGACTCTGTGCGACCCCATAGACAGCAGCCCACCAGGCTCCTCCATCCCTGGAATTCTCCAGTCAAGAATACTGGAGTGGGTTGCCATTTCCTTCTCCACATACTTGTCCTCAAAAACAAAGGCACAAGGATATGTTTATTCATGTCTGTCGAAGTTTTTGGCCCCACCATGGGCCCAAATGTTGAAATAGAAGCCCAGAAGTCATTCTGGTTGCTTCACTTTTCCTTATATCTAGTGTTATCTCTATCTAAACGGCTCTCTTCCTTTTCCTCTCTTCTCCATCCTGTTGCTGGTAAGCTATAAGGCAATCCACTCCAGTGTTCTTGCCTGGAAAATCCCATGGAGAGAGGAACCTGGCAGACTACAGTCCATAGGCCCACAAAGAGTTGGACATGACTGAGCTAATGAGCTTATGTACAAAATATGCAGCTGATAGTATTAGGTTCGTTGCTTTCCTTCCTGCCTCTCCGTGAACCTCCTTCTACAAAAGTGTCAGAATAATTTTTCTAATGTTTAAGTCCAATTCCATCACTCCCTTGCTCAAAATTCTTCAGCAATACCGGTCCATCACGGAGATAGAAGCTGACTCAGGTGGCTTCAGGATTTCATTCTTCCCTACCTGTTCATCCAAACTTGTATCCCAACACCTCCCTAGACTCCAGTGATTCTAGATGGATTTGGACTCAGCATCCCTGACAGGCTCTTGCAGATCTCCAGAGATGCTCTTTTCTCTAGAATGCATCTACTCTCTGGTGTGTTCCCAGCTCTCAAGATCTCCTAATATTCTACTAACTCACCTAATTCTATTCTGCTCCCCATGACCAGACTAGGACTCATGTCAGTTCATTCTTATCTGTGTTGTTTCCTTAATTGGTCAAGATTAGCAGAAGTGTGAAAAGTCTGTTTTGCCCACTCCTCTGTCCCCAAACAAGAAAACCCTAAGGGATATCCCACGGAGTAGAATCTAAGCATGAACATTATCAGGTGGTGGGTAGAACAGAGGCAAAGAAAAACTAGGTCCTTGGTAACTTGTGTGACTAAGTCAAGCCTGTTTGGAGCCTACTTCATATCGGGACTTTCGAAGTTCATCAGACTATAAATTCCCCACAAATAAATCAGTATTGTTTAAGGCTGTTTGAATTGGGTCTTCCATCTTTTACAATACAGAGAATCTTATCTGGTACAGCAGAAATGAATAGTATTCTCTTTGAAAGAAGCAGCTTTCCTTAGAATAAATGATAAAATAATATGAAACCAAGGGAGTTCAGTAAATGCAGCATTGAATAGAGTCAAGAAGCTTGAATTCTAAATTTAAAAATTGCAGGGAATTCCCTGACGGTCCAGTGGTTAAGACTCAGTGCTTTCACTGTCATGGGCCTGGTTTAACACTCCCTGCCAAAATAAACTTTAATCCCAATAGCTTAAAATGTGTGTGTTGGGGAGGGGGCCTAGGACCCCCTAATTTTCCATGCCTTATTCTTCTATCTATAAATTGAGTCCATTCCTACCAACTCCTTCCTTAATTAAAAGCACAATTGATAGTAATAAAGCCTCAGAAATTGTTTTAGTCTGTTCTGGCTGCTATAATAAAATACCATATATTGGGTGACTTATAAACAACAGAAATTTATTTCTCATCTTTCCTGAGGCTGGAGGTCCTCTATCAGGTGCCAATAATACAATTCTGATGAAAGCTCTCTTCCAGGTTGCAGACTGCAGGCTTCTAGCTGTATCCTCACATGGTAGAAGGTCAAGCTAACTCTCTGAGGTCCCTTTTATAAGGGCATTAATATTTTCCTGAGTTCAAAAATCACTGCAGATGATGACTGCAGCCATGAAATTAAAAGACCCTTGCTTCTTGTAAGAAAAGCTATGACAAACCTAGACAGCATATTAAAAAGCAGAAACATCACTTTGCTGACACAGGTCTGTATAGCCAAAGCTATGCTTTTTCCAATAGTCATGTATGGATGTGAGAGTTGGACCATAAAGAAGGCTGAGTGTTGAAGAATTGATGCTTTTGAACTGTGGTGTTGGAGAAGACTCTTGTGAGTCCCTTGGACAGCAAGGAGATCAAACCAGTCAGCCCTAAAGGAAATAAATCCTGAATATACATTGGAAAGACTGATGCTGAAGCTGCAGTACTTTGACCACCTGGGGCAAAGAGCTGACTCATTAGAAAAGATCCTGTTGCTGAGAAAGATTGAAGGCAAAAGGAGAAGGGGCAACAGAGGATGAGATGGTTGGATGGTATCATTGACTCAATGGACATGAGTTTGAGCAAACTCCAGGAGATAATGAAAGACAGGGAAGCCTGGCGTGCTGCAGTCCATGGGGTCGCAAAGAGTCAGAAACAGCTGAGCGACTGAGCAACAGCAATCCCATTCATGAGGACGCCACCCTCATGACCTAATCACCTCCCAAATACCATCACAGTGGACACTGTTTCGAATATATGAATTTCAACACATGAATTCAGACCACAGTGAAAGAGTTCTTCTGTTCCTTCATATATGCATTTAGTCATCAAAAAAATTGTTACTGAGTACTTACTGTTTGCTTGGAAGTAGGTATTATACACATAGGAAAACCTGGAACGTCCTCTAGGCTAGGGTTTGGCAAACAACAACTCACAGGTCAAATCCAGCCCTGCTTGCTGTTTTTGTAAATAAAGTTTTATTGGAACTGCACCCATGTATTTACATAATGTCTATGGCTACTTTCACAATACAACAGCAGACTTGAAAAGTTGCCATGGAGACCATATGGCCTGCAAATCCTAAAATATTTACTATCTGGCACTTGACAGAAGAAGTGTGCCAATCTCTGACTGAGGCTATTCACCACAGCCAAAAGTTCTGGTTACAATAAACCTCTCTTTTCTGAAGAGCCATAGTGAAGTATTCTCCACCAACTTCTGTGTAGCACAGTCCTGAATATGAAATTATACTTCTCCCCCAAAAAATGGGGGGAAAAGAACAAAAAAAATGTTTTTAAACATACATTCAGTTGAATGCATTTGGAGTTTCCAGAATTAACTGGTACCGCAAATGAGATACAGACCCTGTGAATCATCATTAGGATCCTCCTTGAGAGATGGGCAAAAACCATCCCAGCTGGTGTCAATGAAAAACCAGCGCAGACAATGTGACTCATTAACACAGAAGAGAAGCTGGTTTTTTCCTCCTCCATCCTTTCCCCTGGGTGTAGTTTACTTCTCAGAACAATCATCTGATTTCAAGAAACTTCAGCCCAGGACTATAAAAGAAAAGTAACCCCCAGTCCATTTCTAAGTAGGAATGCCTGCATGCTAAGTGGCTCAGTCATGTCCAGCTCTTCTGTGACCCCATGGACCATAGCCCGCCAGGCTCTTCTGTCCATGGGATTCTCCAGCAAGAATACTGGAGTGGGTTGCCATGCCCTCCTCCAGGGGATCTTCCCGACCCAGGGATTGAACCCACATCTCTTATGTCTCCTGCATCGATAGGCAGGCTCTTTACCAGTACTACCACCTGGGAAACTCCTTAAGAATGAACACCAAAGCTGAAATCTAGAAACGAGGTCCCTAGTTTAATTCTTTCTATATTGGTCCATGATGACCCAAAGGTAAGCTTTTAGCCTAAATATCCCCATTTTCATTATGCATTAGAGGTTTTTCCTAAGTTCTTTTCAGATGCTAGAGGGATTAACCTCTTAATCAGCTCACATTATCACATGCTGGAATAGAAATGGCACAGACTATTGACTCCAAGAGTTACCTTTGTTAGTTTGTTTTGACATTTAAAATGTATGCAGTATAGAAGAATGAATTCCTCTTCTCTGAACTGTGATGGCCTCAGAAGTATGCAGAGACTAACTCCTATTTTCTAGAGTTGTTAGAGAATACTTGTGTGGTCACATATGAAAATATCTAAAGGGGCTGTAGGCACAGAGCTGTTTTCCAATGAAGGTGGCTTTCTTTCCCCTTCCTTTCAATTTTCTATACCCGAGAAAATAAAAAGCATACCCTAATCTAAACACAGAATCACAGCTTCCTATATTGAGTCTTTCCTGTGCTAAAGGCAAAACCAAAGTTAAAAGCGAAGTGATAGAAGGAGATCTAATTGTGTTCTGGGAATTCCCCTCACCCCAACAACCCCACTATTACCTCCTCTCCCAACCCCAAAATTAAAGATGAGAATAGGTTTCTATTTCTAAATGAATGGAATGCTGAGGCATCAATCAGTAGTAACCACTAATGGAAACTTGGCCACAAGTACCCACTCCAAGGCTGTCTGACACATTGGGACCTAATTGGCAGGCCGCTTTAGAGCAGCCAAAAAACAGTGTCAACATCACAGATCAAAGTAGAGACAAACTTGTTACTGGCCATAGGGCTTAGATTGCCAAAATTAGATAGGCAGGTCTGTGGGTTTTGTTTCGGGACAGGTAAATGCGCATTAACTTATTTAGAGTAAAACCTCTAGCAGACCCTAATTTAGCTTATTTGGACCCCAAACACGGAGGTACAAGAAAAAGCATTCAGAAGAGCCAGCCACTTGGGTGGTCAGAAGGAGAGACCAGCTTATGTTCAGTATGCCACCATGTATGCTGGAAATTAATTAATATTCTCTTCTGGGCTTCCATGTAATGAGTGACTTAGGCTTTTGAGCAAGAGTATGCCTCAGTGTCAAGCTCAGAAATGTCAACTACACCTAAAAATACTCTTAAATCCATCATTTGTAGGAGAAAACAAAATTTCTCCTTTTACTAAAAATCAGCAAAAAGAATTCCAGCATCAGGCTTCCCTGGTGACTCAGTGGTAAAGAATCTGCCTGCCAATGCAGGAGGTGCAGGTTTGACTCCTGGGTCAGAAAGACCCCCTCGAGAAGGAAATGGCAACCCACTTCAATATTCTTGCCTGGAAAATTCCATGGACAGAGAAAACCTGGCAGGCTACAGTCCATGGAGTCGCAAAGAGTCAGTCACAACTTAGCAACTAAAGAATTCCAGCATTATGCAGAAATACCTATCCACCAGAATGTAAACAATGTTATTAAATGTTCCCATTTAACACTGTTAATCTTTTTAGTGTCACAACCTCCTAAAAATTATGTAAACCTCTTTCCAGGAAAAAATATATACACAACACAATTTTACATACAATTTCAGTACCGACAGACTTCGTGAGGACTTCTCAGGACCCTCTTGAGCTATATACTTTCTAGATTAAAGATTAACCTATTAAATCTATTAAACAGAAAAATAAAACCTTTACTAAATGATAGCTTACCACTATAGGTCTGTCATTACCTTTAATTTACGACAATCATAGCAAATTGCCTATTCCTACAAGAACCTCCAGCTCCCCAATCTAAGATTGCATGTTCAGTCATCTCTGACTCTTTGTGACCCATGGACTATAACTGGCCAGGCTCCTCTGTCCATGGGATTTCCCAGGCAAGAATACTGGCATGGGTTGCCATTTCCTCCTCCAGGGGATCGTCCCAACCCAGGGATTGAAGCCAGGTCTCCTGCACTGCAGGCAGATTCTTTACCAAGCTATTTTTTATACAGAAGACCTAGCTAGTCTCTGATCATTATATGCAGCTATCCCTTTTTTTCCCCTCTATAATACTGGGTATTGATTAACAAAAGCCATGCTGGCCAGAATTCTGAGTTCCTCCTCTCTCCTTCCGAGTGTCTGTGTTCAGCTGTAATTAGCAGGGCTCCAATAGCTAACGTGTCCAATGTACGGACAGCAAATAATTTCCATGGGCAAAGGGCAAAAAACTATTCTGAAAAGAATGGGTTAGTCATCCTTCGTAAAATAGAATCACTGAGGTAAGTGGTATTGCTACAAGCTTTAGTTCTTCGCATACAATAAATACTGAAGTATATAATGTAAGATTACATCAGTTTATCTTATTAGCAGACTGAGTGGCAGCTAAGAAAGGGGAAAGACACACCTCACTGCACTTTCAAAGGGAATTCCTTTCCAAGTAAATGAAAACAACATGGTCAATTAATTTCCTCAAAGGACTTTCAGAACTCAGTCCCATTTCCGGTCTTTGTCAAGCTGGTTGTGTACTTCAGTGCTCGGAGCTTTCTCTAAAAAAATGGAAAAGGCAATTGGGTTGAAAGCATTTCTTAAACACTAACGAATTCTTTAAGGTAAGAAACTCTCCTGTGCCCTCTACTTTCTCATGAATGACCTAAAGTTACAAAACCAAGTAGAAATATATCTCCCACACAATTGTTCTGCATTCAGCCTGGCTCTTTCATCATGCGCTGTGAGTAATTTTATTTATTCTCTGCTTTGTTCCAAAAAGGCCTTAAGGGTAAGTCCTATGAGTAAGCCTCACATTAACATAACCTTTTCTAAACTGACTCTAGGTAAAAACTGATACCATGTTGAACAGAGGCTTGAAGATTCAATACAGTAATCACATTCAAGGAAGAAAATGAGAGTATAATACTTTTTAAAAACATTTATTCTGTAGGTGATATAACCATCAAAATGCTACTGAATTATATATATATATAACAAAATGCTATTGAATTATATGTTTAATATCTTTCTCATTTTCTTTTTCTTTTTTTTTTTAATTCCTTTCTCTGCAGACACTACTCTGGACCAGGTCTTCATTAAATCAGTCACGTCCGACTCTTTTCGAACTAACCCACCAGGCTCCTTGGGTTGCTTTCTTCATTGTGCCATCCTTCTCAAACACGCTGGGGGTACCCCAGGGGTACGCTAGAGGTCCTGGAGGAAACAAGATAAAGGTTTGTTTTTTTTTTAAGAAGAGACTTTCACTTAGATAATTTATGATGTCATCTTCAAAATGAAATCAAAATAATATGGAACAGATTATTGGACTGTAGCCCACCAGGCTCCTCTGTCCATGGAGAAGTGGGAGGAGTCCAGGCAAGAGTGGGTAGCCTTTCCCTTCTCCAGGGGATCTTCCCGACTCAGGGATCGAGCCCAAGTCTCCTGCATTGTAGGAAGATTCTTTACCAGCTGAGCCACCATGGAAGCCCATCCTCCTAACTGGTGATGCTATTTCTAGCTTTCTCTCTTATAATTCAACCAACCCAGGACTGTCAGACGAACCTGCTAAAGTGTACCTTTGCACATATCATCCCTCAGGCTCAGAACTGTTACTCAGCTCCCTGCTGAAATAAGAACCCACCAACTCCTGAGCCTGGAACCCAAAGTCCTTTTCTCTTCGTCATTTTCTGGTTCTCTGTTCTACAAGTGCATTATTTCCATTTAATCAGGCTAGTTATCACTCCCCAAGCCGCCTTGCTCCCATCATGTCCCCTCTCTGTAAATGCCCTTGTCTCCTCCTTTGCAATCACAATCCTGACAACCTTTCACAGCGCGGATCCAGGACTGTCTGTATAAAGCCCTAACCAAAAAGTTTCAACAACATCTGTCCTCCCCTATACGCTCCTCACATATATGTCTGCCTCTCACCTGGCATTTATCAGGCATGAGCTGATATAGTCATTCATCTTTTGATAGCCTGACATGTTCTTTCTCCTAATCTAAGTCACTTTAAGCAACTGATGGTCACACTGGTTTGTACAAAGGATGCGTGTTTTGTAATGAGAATGGTAGCCTAATAGCCTTGCTTTCTTCAAGGTCTGCCATCCTTCTCAAACAGGCTGAGGTGTACCCCAGGGGTACCCTGAGAGGTCCTGGAGGAAGCAAGGTAAAGGTTTTTTTTAAGAAGAGACTTTCACTTAGGCTTTTGCTTAGATAATTTACGATGTCATCTTCAAAATAATATGGAGCAGATTATGGTAAAGATTGTGAGGCTGCCAGGGTTAATACCATGACAGGCAGCCTGGAGCTAAGTTTTAGCTTCCCCCGAAATGGTAAGATTCCCTACCCCCATCAGGTAACCTGGAGCCAGCCAATCAATATGCGCCCAGTAAGAAACAAAGGGAGAGCTGAAAAGCCCGCGAATGCGCAGGTTTGAAAAACCCCGCGAAAGTCTGTACCAATAGAATTGCTTTGCAAACATGTAACCAATCCGCTTAAGCCAGCTACTAATTGCTTATGCATATCTTATAAATTTGCTAACAGCTTGGGCTCGGGGCTTTTTCTGACCCTGCACCACTGTGATGGGTGGGGCAGAAGGCCCTGGCTCGAGTCAGTATTAAACTTCTCTTTTTTTGCGAATTGCATTGTCTTGGAAGCCTTTTCTCTTCCCACTCGGGGATTCGGACATCGGGCATAACAAAGATAAAATTAAAAAGTGACACAGGAGACGTCAAAAAGTTTCTAGTTCTCAGGGGTTCACTTTGGACAATGATTTCTGGTCATTCTTTTCCTTCCAGGGGTGAGTTCACGTTCTTATATCAGTTGAGGATTTTTACGTGGAAATATTGGAGAAACACTGTAGATTATGAATAAGTAATAAGGAAAGAATACAATCATTTCCCTTTTTTTCCCTATCATTTTTAAGATGCAATCAACACACATTTTTGTTTTCATTAAAATGGATAATAGAAACTAAGCCTGAAGTTTTTTTCAAATCTTTTTTTTACTTGCTTGGTTATACTATATCTTGACATCAGATTTAAGTATTAGAAATGAGTTGTAGTGTAACCATTCTCAAACTTAAATCTCAAATATTAAAAGCCCTACATGGAAACATTTTGTGACAAATGGGAGTAATCATCTATAAGAACACCTTACTGTGGTTTCAAGTAATACTTGGGAAAATGAACACATTTTATTTAAAAACCAAAGTTTTAAAGCACTTTTGAACACTGATTTAACTTTTACTGTTTATTTTTTTAATATATTATTATTATTTTTTGACCACACCATGCAGCTTGCAGGATCCTAATTCCCCAACCAGGGACTGAACCCGGAACCACAGCCGTGAACGCACTAAATCCTAGTCACTGGACTGCCAGGAAACTCCCTAACTTTTGCTTTTTACTCTACTATTTTTGAAAACCAGAAGTGGTTTTGTGTTCTACCTTTGAAAACAAAATTTATTATTTAAGTCTGAATAAAAATTTCTTTGTTCCTAAGTAGGTGTGCCCATTCATCCACTTGTCTATCTACTACTCATTCACACTCACACAGATAACAGATACATAGATAGGTAGTTATACAGTCTATATACTATCTTATATACCATCTATTAACATGTATACATATGTACCTTAAATTTAATTCAGTTTACAGAATGTGCCATGTGTATAGGAAACATAGAGAAAAGTTAATCAATACCAAGCAACTGAATGTTGGAAAGAATTCTCAGACTGACTGACACACTCAGAATAATAGCCTATTGTGTGCTTAAAATGAGAATACTAAGGTTCTGATGGTTTTAATATAAATACTAGAGGAAACACATCCCTGAAAATTCTGCAAACAACTTTTGTTGTCATCAAGAACTGTAAACAAACCTATAAAGCTCAACCATTGTTCTTTGAATCTGCTTATTTTAAATAAAATTGTAATGTATTTCACATGCTTCTGGAATCATCTATAACTGTGCCTGGAAACTTCTTCCAGCAATTACCAGTTCCTTGCCTAATAAGGAGAATTTCCCTTTGGGACCATAAAGTATTTCCTTTTTGGACCTAAAGAAACCTGAGCACCGAAGAATTGATACTTTCAAATTGTGGTGCTGGAGAAGACTCTTGAGAGTCCCTGGGACAGCGTGATCAAACCAGTCAATCCTAACGGAAATCAGTCCTGAATATTCATTGGAAGAACTTAAGCTAAAGCTGAAGCTCCAATACTTTGGCCACCTGATGTGACGAGTTGACTCATTGGAAAAGACTGATGCTGGGAAAGACTAAAGGAGAAGAGGGTGACAGAGGATGAGAT
This sequence comes from Muntiacus reevesi, assembly GCF_963930625.1. Classification (NCBI taxonomy): domain Eukaryota; kingdom Metazoa; phylum Chordata; class Mammalia; order Artiodactyla; family Cervidae; genus Muntiacus; species Muntiacus reevesi. The sequence continues at coordinate 39,778,271 of NC_089268.1, forward strand.
GGTTGGAGGGCATCACCGATTCAATGGACAGGAGTTTGAGCAAACTCCGGAAGACAGTGACGGACAAGGAAGCCTGGGGTGCTAAAGTCCATGGGGTCACAGACAGTCGGACACGACTTAGCGACTGAACAGCAACAATTCATGTGTGTGGGACTCACAGTGAGTGCTGGTGATCTTTTCCATCTTAACACAGAAGATTAGATTTGAATTGCACCTAGAAAGCAATGGCTTCCAGTTTTCTAGATAAGGAAACTGAGGCCAAGAAAAATTGTAAATTGTCTGAAGCTGGAAGGGACTGGTAGAGTTCTCATACCTCCCTCTAGTCTTCCATTTCCAGTTGGAAAAATGACCATTCTTTTTTTATTCCCAGAGAATTTTTTTCTTGACAGAGGAGGCATTATATTGAGTGACTCTATTGTACTGACCTAAAAATTGATCCTGCACCATACTCTTGTGACCCCTCATTTATAACTTAAGACTCTTTAATCTCTTCTATTTATCTGCAGATGGCATTTGAATAGCATATCAGAAAATCACATCTGAAATTTTTTTCTACTTAAAAACATCTAAAGCATCTGGTCAGTGTCTGTACTCCTGTATTGGTGTGGGAAAAGGGAAGAGGTGGTGACCTTAACTTCAACAGCTGGTTAACTGAAATCTAGTCTTTATATGTCTGACTTGGGTGGAATCACCCTGCTGTACTTCAAGCTGACTCTTGAAAGTTGTCCTTCCTGAATCCAACACAAGATCCAGTCCAATCATCAACCCTCTGAAGGTTTGTTTAGAAAGATGAGATCAGGTTTTTTTCTAAACCCATGTGGAAAAATCTGCTTCATGTAAATACCAAGCAGATCTTCCCAGCACGCCAGCCAGAAGCGAGGTTACAGTTAACACCTTGACCATGCCAAGCTTAACTGAAACTTCAGAGCAACACTTCCCCTTCAGAAAGCTAGATATTGCTCTTAACTTTCCCCTGAGTTTCTGGTTTCTTCCAGCTGATGCGATCATACCGGCAAACTGCTTGGGACAGGGAAACAACAGCAAAGAGTCAAATTTCCTATTGAAAATGACAAATGCATTCTTATTGGCCACTTGAAAAATTAAAAGTATGGAAGTCAGAAAGATGCAGCTGAAGAAGATGTCAATGAGATCTGAATTATGGGAAGGACTCGATGTGGCTTGAAGACAGAGGGCACGTGGAAGGTATAAGAAGGAACTGGATTCTGCCAACAACCCGTGAGCTTGGAAGAGAACCCTGAGCCCCAGATGAAAACACTCCTGGGCCAACACCGTGTTCTTGAAGCCCAGTGAAAGCCAGGGCAGAGAACCAACTACATCATGCCAGATTTCTAATATACAGAAACTGAGATTAATGAATGTGTTGCTTTAAGACACGATTTTGAAAATTAAGATAATGCTAAGAGGCCCTGGGCTGGCTCATGCAAATTGTGGATTCAAATTCCAGTTTTGCTGCCAACCCACTTTATGAGTTTATGCCATGTCACATAGCCCCTGAGTCTCTGCTCCCATCTATAAATCGGAGGAGGGGCATATTAATATTTACTTCCTAGAATAGCATGAAGAGTCAAGGGAAATGTGTTTGAAAGTACTTTACCCACCATGAAGCATGTTGTAAATGCAAGCTTTTACCATAAACCACCCCACCCCCAGAAAAAGATTCATTGTACAGATGTGGATTCTGCATTTTTCTCTCTGCATCTCCCATTCTAACAGCACAAAATCAGCTAAATGCTTGTGAACTATTCGTGAAAAAGCAACGTGAAGGAATTTTTTTTAATCTAAAAAGACAACATATTTCCTGAGGAAGTCATTCCCCACTAACACACATTCACAAGCTTGAAATGTGTTTTGGGGAACCCCCTCCCAGTTCTCTTTTCTCCTTTGGAACATAGTGGTAAAGAACGTTGCCTGCCAATGCAGGAGACATAAGAGACGCAGGTTCGATCTCTGGGTTGGGACGATCCCCTGGAGGAAGGCATGGCAACCCACTCCAGCATTCTTGCCTGGAGAATTCCACGGATAGAGAAGCCTGGCAGGCTACAGTCTATGGGGTCGCAGAGGCGATGTGACTGAAGCGACTTAGCAGCAGCATCCCAGGTCTTTTCTCCTTTGGAAAGTGTCTGGGTGCAAACTCGTCACTCAAACTCAGAGCCACAGAACAGACTGTACACTGGCTCCCTCCTCTCCCCTTCCAAACAAAGAACATTTAGAAGCACTTTGACATTAGTGATCTCAACCTGTCCTCCGAAACCTGAGCTAAGACGGATGAAATGACACCATGTGATAAGCGGTTGGCCCCACATCACACCACCGGTGAAGAGCAAAGCCACGCTGGAACTGAAGCCAATTTTGACAAGGCAGGTGTCTGCCCCCCCAGCCCCACACTGCCAGGACTGGCGGAGGGCAGAGAGGTCAGACGATGTTGCCTGCGGATTCTATGCCCCAGGGCGACACAGATTGTTCAGCACTCTCCCAAGTTTGTTCACGTGCCCTTGTGGTGCATAAGTCCTAAAACCAGGCTGGAATTTGGAACGCACCACGTGGGGCAGGGTGTGGATTTCTGGACCTGTTTGCTTTTAGTTAAACAAACTGGCTTGACTTCAAAAAAATTCAGCCAGGGCTGATGAATAATCAAAAGTCTCAAAACACCTCGAGAAAATCTTCATGTTCATTTTATTTAAATATGTTCAATAGCATAAATGTCAACCACCCATCCACTCCCCTCAAAAGAAAATATATCCCCTCACATCATGCCAGGTCATTAGGGAACCACAAGATAAAATGGCTAACATTAGACTTAATCTGCTTCTCATCAAAAGCCTCAATCCTAGTTTTAATACACATAAAAAAGGAAAACTGACAAAACTGAAAGACAAACTTTATGTGGAAAATGAAGTTCAAAGAACTTCTTTACATAGCTCTGAAATTCATTAATTTCTTTAGAGCTCCTTTTCTTGCTTTTGAAACTGCCCATCAATTGATTTATTTAATGCTAGGCTACAAATCCACTTTAGAGTACAAGTTAATAACGTTAATAGAGAAAGATCTGGATCTGACTTAATCACTTTTGAGTCTTGATTGTAAACATTGAAAGGAACTGATGACAATGTACCTTGTATTTGTGGGGAAGAGATAAACACTTTGGCTTTTGGAATAAGCACATGGACCCAGCTATATAATTCTAGTTCCAATATTAGCAAGTCAGATATATGCCATTGCATTCTTTCTCTAAGGAATCACCATTCGCCTCCTGTCTCCTGCTCCTCTCTTCTCACTGAACCCCAAGGAGTGACGGGTTGATCTCAGGGGGTGGCCCTTTGCCATAGATATGCTGTCAGACACACCAGAACACAGATTCTAATAAATTCTCTTTAACAGTAAATTCCACTGATACAGATAATTGGAAGATGAGGACATGCTCTTGGGACTCACAGACTTCAGAGTAAATGTAAGCTCAGAATTACCAACTGATGAAGGAACATTAAACAACTTGCAAGTAGTCTGCCATTCTTTTTTCTTTTTTGGTCACACTGCTTACAGGATCTCGGTTCCCCAACCAGGGATCAAACCCAGACTGCAGCAATGAAAGCCCAGGATCCTAACCACTTGGCCAACAGGGAACTCCTCTGACATTCTTTTTCTAACTGCCACTTATCAGTAGTAAGACCCCTGGCAGGACAGGAACACAAAACCATTGCTTTCTCTATGAAGTAGATCCAATATCTGCTCCATTTATTTCATAATACTGTTCTCAAAAGTTCTTTAGAAAGCATATGCAAAAATATATAAATAAAACATACTGTAATTGCTATTAAATTATTCAAAGAAATTAATTTTTTTCTCATAATGTAGAACTGGATGCTATCTTTAGGGTCTAAAAAACTAGATTATCTAACAAATGAAAATAATTGAATTACAGGAAAACCTTATTATAATTCTCCTCCTAACTCACTTGATTCATAATTTACATTGCAATGAATTTGCTGGTTAGGGGGTTAATTAAAATCACTGCTGTAAAAAAGGGTTCATTCAATAATTCTTTGGGAATGCAAATTCAAGTTCAGGAAATAATAAGGACATTTTAAAAAGGAAATAATGTTCACATTTTAGGAGACGATTAAGCAAATTAAGAAATCATAACCCAAAAGTGTTTTTAAGTGATCTTATTGATTTCCTCCAAGCTGAATGTTTAGAAAATGAAATTTGAATTATAAGTCAATTGTAAACCTCTGTACTCAGGTATTGTGTGTGTGTGTGTGTGTGTGTGTGCACGCGCGCTCAGTCACTCACACACAGTCCAATTCTTCGTGACCCAATGGACTATAGCCCACCAGACTCCTCTTTCCTACTCCAGGGGATCTTCCCAACACAGGAACTGAACCCATGTCTCTTGCCTCTCCTGCACTGGCAGATGGATCCTTTACCAACTCAGATATTATATGAGAAGCAAATAACATTCAATAAAAAGGCATCAACACCAGTATAAGAATGTGAGCTTCCAGTTTTGCAGAGACACAAGTTCTAGTTGTTAACCAGCTTCTGGCATTCAACTTCAGGCTAGCCCTGCCTTGAATACTAATCAAATGGAAATGACCTGAAGTTAACCCTCCACATGTAAATCCTTTCTTTAAAAAATTATAACAAGAAAACACATACTTCTAACAGACTTTTAGAAGGTTAGAAAAAGTGCACAGAGCCCAGCACAAATTTAACAGAACTAATAGCTCTGATGCCTGGCGGCATTTTTTATCAGGATCATCAAAGACCTAAATTATTTTGGTTATTTTTCTGGATAGTAATCAGTGCCTGTGCATTGGCAGTGTGGAATATCACACACACAACAAGAAAGTCTGCAACAGGGATCGCAGACATAGAAAACAGACTCATGAACACAGTGAGGGAAGGAGTGAGATGAACTGAGAAAGTATGGAAATGTATACATCACCATATTTAAAACAGATAGCTAGTAGGAATTTGTTGTGTGACACAGGAAGCCCCACCCAGTGTTCTGTGACCACAGGAGTAGGATGGGGTAGGATGGAAGGGGGGTTCTGGAAGGAGGGAGGGGACATATGTATACCTGTGGCTCATTTATGGTGATGTATGGCAGAGGCTTCCCTCATAGCTCAGTTGGTAAAGAATCTGCCTCCAATGCAGGAGACCCAGTTTGATTCCTGGGTCAGGAAGATCCCCTGGATAAGGGATAGGATACCCACTCCAGTATTCTTGGGCTTCCCTTGTCCGGCTCAGCTGGTAAAGAATCCACCCACAATATGGGAGACCTGGGTTCAGTCCCTGGGTTGGGAAGATCCCCTAGAGAAAGGAATGGCTACCCACTCCAGTACTCTGGCCTGGAGAATTCCATGGACACAGTCCATGGGGTCGCAAAGAGTCGGACACGACTGAGTGACTTTCCCTATGGCAGAGGCCAACACAGTACTGTAAAGCAATTTTCCTGCAGTGAAATAAAATAATAAAGTCTGCAGTGAGTGAAGCCATCACACTTGCTCTTACTTCTTTTAAGCAAAAAGGTAGCAAGAGTTACTTCCACATATGGTATTACAGAAGTTACTTTTTTGAATTCCAAACTTGAGATTTAATAGTGACCCAGTTGGCTCCTTCACGATAAAACTGAACGTGTCTAGAGCTACGCACCATAACAAAAAATAACACACTTGATTTCCTGCTCCACATTTATTGGGGCCAGAGAGGCCAGGTATTTTCCTTTCACATACTTGGAAAAATATAACACAACAACAATTTCTTAAATACAGAACAAAACTTTTTGGATAATGAATCAACAGAGATGTAATAGCCTATAGATATCCACTGTAACAGTTTTATAAAATGTTATTCATCTAAGGCATTCTGAAACTCTTTCAAACCACACATATACACACATTCTATATACATGAAGGTATCCATTTATGAACAGTTTTTTAAAAGCACTGTGTAGGGAAGGCTAAAGTAATACACATTTAGATTCTGTATACTTTTTAAGAGACAATTCGGGGTTCTAAGAAACAGTGATTAACATTCAAACCAACATAGATTTTCAAACCTGAATAGGTAAGATTTCTGTGATGCCGGCTACAAGAAAATTTATACTGTAAATTGTTTGTTTTTTCAAAGGCCTCTTTCAAACTAGCGATTTCAAGTCAGGAGTAAACATTCATGGCATGAACAAATAGGGTGCCTAAGGTTCTAAAATTTGCTTCCATATGGTTTTCTTCTTCACCTCCCTACCTCACCTGGATGCTGAGTTATTCCTTCCAGATGACAATGCAGTGAAGGATTTTTTGAATTTCTGTTTCAAATGGACTACACTACTCCAAACACAAAGAGATTTTTGCCACGACATCCAAATATCATTAAATAGACCCATATTTCTTCCTAGAACAGACAGAGAATCACTAGGAAAAGACAGAGCTGACAAACAGGAAGGAGACAAGATTCAACCCTTTCTCTGGCCAGTTATACAAAATGAAAGCATCATTCTGTTATCAAAGTTGTCAGCTTTCCCCATTATAAACACAATCTCTAGACTGGCTTGCAGCTTGCCCTCTGATGCAACAGAGATATATTTGGGTTAACTAACCAACCCGTTCCTGTTGATTCCGCAGTCTCACACAAGCCAAACCGCTGAGCGATTTAAGGAAGAAGTCACCCATTTTCAGGCACTTTTCAACATTTAAAATTTTAAATCCAGTTATTTTAAATCTATTGGACAAACACTCCCCACTCCCCACAAAAAAGTAAGCTAATTCTTTCATAGTATTTCTGTGAGAAGACATACTCCGTCAATTTGCCAAGGAAACACCATTAATGCTTTCTTCTACCTTTTCTTCAAATTCCAGAGCTCTGCTTCTGATAGTGTAGCACTTTAGGTTATGTGAAATCAGCCCCTGTTTAAAGATTCTTCGTGGATCCAAGCTTGGAGAGTGTATTAATATGCGGGAGTACATTGCCATGACCGACATTCTTGATACAAAAATTCAGTTTCAGTTGAGTCCCTGTGATCCCCTGAGCAGTTGTAAATGCCCTGTACTAAATGAGGCAGTGTAAGACAAAGAAAAATATTCAAATCTATGTCCATTTATATTTATACTAGTACGAAACACAGTGATAGAAGAAGATACTGATTTTTTTTTCCTGAAGTATTTACAGTTTCAAAGGAAAATAAAGACACTATCGAGAAATCTCTAATGAATGATTAAAAATAGTTTGGGGTGGGTTGCCATTCAAAACTTTTCCCAGAGTTCTCATCTATGTTCTATACAAACTGTAAATAAAAATGTACACAACCAACAGATGTGTTATACATACATCGGATATCAATATGTACTTGTGAATTAAAGTTCCTTAATATACACATCCCCACTTAGAATACAACCCCTTACATAGGCAAAGCATCATTCTGTAATAACAGGTCAGGGATAGCAGCAATATAATAGTCTAGTTATCCAGTGACCTCAGAAAATATCCCAGGTCCTGACGTGGCACTCCGAGCTTCAGAAAGAGCCGTCCACTAATATTTAACATGGTTCTCATGAAGTACCAGGCTACTTTGCCAATGGCAATTATAGTAAAAGGTACTGTCTTTTCAAAACTCGTTTATTCAAAATCTGACTGATGGTACAACAGGAAAAATAAGCCACCATGAGGTGATACAAAGTGTTAAAGATACAGAAACTATGGACATTTTGTTTCTCAGATATTTTTTGTTGTTGTATCAGTGCCCTGTTCATACAAAAGGTACTCAGATCGAACAGAGGCTGAAAGAGCAACACTTTGCTGGGAATAGGCCCGCGCTGAACTGTGTTCGAAAATACACAAACAATTTGAATATCAATCTGTGTTTTACGAACTGACATGGCACATCGTACTGAGTACTGCTTTAAGAGTTATGAGTTGAAACCTTTGGGTAACTTAATGCACTTGTAACCAAAATTTACATATATAATATGCAAAAAAATTAAGTTGATTTATAATAAACCATATTAGTCCCAGAAGACAGAATGGGTTTCAAGTAAACACATATTTTGTGTGTACTATTGGAGATATCCATTCATGCCCAATGGATTCAAACTTTAGTTAAGCGGCAAGTTACATAGATTCTGGATATATCTATGACTTTCATATTCACTCTTGGTGTGTACTTGTAGGTCTAATGCTAAATCTGTTGGGCACATGAACAGAGAGCTCAAGAAAGGTCCCTGATACCTATGATGACAATTTTGAATCTCTGCCACTTTACCCAAACTTCATATTAAACAATCCTGCAGACCACCGCTACTGGCTGGAGGCAAAGTTGATCACTCAGGGGAGAGATGCTAAATTAGACCAGACGGTTTCACCTGCTGCAGCCCTTTTCCTGGGAAGGGCCAACTCCCTTGGCATAGCAGTCTCTCTGGCTTGAAGCTGAGATCACAGAGGAGAAACCTATTGTGTTTCTGCCAACTTACTGGCGAAATCAGCACGCCCAGTAGCTGGCAGAACTACCATATCAACTCCCAAGATAAGCGGCCCTCTTATAATTCTTATAAGAATAACAATTCTTACAAGAATTTCCCCTTAAACAGTCTTATTCTTCCCCTCCCTACAGGAGGTTTTCCTCATGCTTCTTGTGATGGTCAAATCAACCCAGGACAGACTCTGGCTTCTCAGTGAGAGTGTGTGTCGTCATAGTTGGCAGTGCATTTATTATACCGAGTGTTCGTGCAGGCTCCATGGATTTGGCTGGAAGTTGAACAGTCCACTGGGGAAGCCTTTGAGTGATAACATGATGATGTGTTAGTTTCTCCTCATCAACCCAGAGCTTCTCAACACACTCCACAGACAGAGTCTGGACTGTTGAACCCGGGTTCTCTTTACACAGGAACACACGCATGAGCGCTTGGCCTTTACAGATGCCAAAGGTGGGAAGGTGAGTTCAAAGTCTGGACACAGAGGCACTTCCAAAGTTTGGCAGGGAGGAGGAGGTGAGTTCATTAAGTGGGGCTTTATCACTGCAGTCTCGTATAACCCAGACACCTGCGGCACATGGACACGAACTGAGATCTTTAGGTTGTGGACGGGTCGTGCTTTTTCTTCTTGCCCCGGCAGGACTTGCAGACACAACAGATGATGCATGGGGAAGCCAGAAGCAGCAAGGGCGAAGTCACCAAGGCGATGATGCCCAACCCCACGAGAATCCCGACCACCTGGAAATGTAGAAGAAACGCCTATTTCAGCACTTCCGTCTTTCTATGTGTATACTCCATCATCAGCTGTGGACTATTCTTGCTCCCTGCCAAAATTGCATAGATTGAAACTCTAATCCCTAAGAGGAGGATGATGTGTGGAAATGGGAACCTTGGTAAGTAATTAGGACATCAGGGTGGAGTCCTCATGATGGGATTAGCGCCCTTATAAGAAGACACACAAGAGAGCTGGTTTGTCCTTTACTCTCTGCCATGTGAGGACACAGTGAGAAGACTGCCATCTGTAAGCCACAGAGAGTGTCCTCATCAGAACCCAACAACACCGGCACCTGAATCTCAGACTTTCAGTCGTTAGAACCACGAGAAATAAATTTGTGGTTTGAGTCTTCCATTCTATGGTCATTTGTTACAGCGGTTTGAACTAAGACACCATCTCAGGCACGTGAAGCAGTTACAAATATGAGACCCTCCATCCAGTGCCCAGGAATGGTCTGAACTGGATATAAACCGCAGAGGCACCAAGGACAAACCAAATGCTAACGCAGGCTCTGGCGCAAGCTCAGCGGGATCACGAACTGTTGGTGTTGGGTACCTCTCTACGTGTTTCCTCAACAGTCTCAGAGGAAACGTTAACATCCTCAGAGGGATGTTAATAATGGTTACGAGGCTATGAACACCAACTCCCTCAAAAGGAACATGAAAAACTCTTAAAAATAAATCAGGACTCCCTTTGAACCTACCACGTAAACACACAACAGTATGTACAGAGGCTTCCAAGCCCCACACAGCTCATGGGATTTTAAGACCTCTGCCTTTCATCGCAAACATGTCTCAGAGGGCTCTAGGGAATTCATTCTACCAGTTTTTAAAGGGGGGACGAGCATTCGCCTTTGCCTTTATTCTGCTGGGGTTTTTTCCATAAGGTATTACAAAAACACCTGAACGAACTTTTTGGCCAACCTGATTCTTATCTGCTCTGTCACCCTGACTCTCCACTTCTCCTCTAGGAGATTGGGCTCATGGATTAACTTCACGCCCAGAAGTTCCCCAGAACCTCTCAGGCTGGGGTGAGTAAGAAGGGAATAGAGGGGGAAACTGAGTAGGTGGGCTTTTCAACCCATTCAAAGTCTGGCTTCTCTTATGCTCCTTTTAAGGTCAGGGTACCTGTGTTCGGTTCCACATCACTGAGGCTCTTGAGTGGCCGAGCTTATTTCTACATGGCCCTTTGTCATAGTGTCTGAGGAAAATGTCATTCTGAAAAAAACAAAGAGAAAGGTTTTGATAAACACACAGTTTTTGAATAGAGAGATGGGTACTAACCCTATCAAATCACCTCAGTGGATAAAATTAAAGATGGCCTCTAAGAACTCCCGAGTGACAATTCCTAGATGATACTCGGTAGTTTTATAAATCATTGCGTGAAAACAGATTATAGTCTCTGAGACTCTTTATTGATTCTAAAGAAGATTAATGACCTGACTGATTATCTTTGAAAGGTAACTCTAGTAGAAGTGCAGTATAGAATGAAAGGAGCTTGAATGAGACAGTGAAAAGGCTCTGTCGTAAACCAGCTTAGATAACATGCCAGTGGTTGAGACCGACGAGAAGTAAATAGTCATGCAGAATTATGTAGGTGACTAACAGGATGGGGAAACAGGGAGAAGAAACCCCAGATGAGGGGGAAGCACTGGATAGGAGGCAGTGACTTGGTTGAAGTGACAACATGGGAAGATGACGGCCACAGTTTGGACGTGTTGAACTTGAGACATGCAAGCAGGGCTGTTCCAAAGGCAGCTGATCACACAGATCTGGATTCTGGGGAGAAGACATGGGAAGCAGTGTCCTTGGGCCGAAGAATCCACGGAAGTAGATGAGATTACCCAGGGGGAGGCTACCGAACACACATATTTAAGAGCAAGTCAAGGGGAATTCCTGTCTCCCTGACGCCTTCAGCTAGAATACTGATCTTCTCCTGCCCCGGCACTTCTGTTTCTCAGGCATTCAGACTTGAACTGGAATATACAGTATTGTTCTCTTGCTCTCTGAGCCTTGAAGGACACCATTGGTTTTCCTGGGTCAACCAGCTCACAGACAGCTGCTCATGGGACTTCTCAGCCTCCATTACCATGTGAACAAATACCTTATGCTAAATCCCAAGAATCAATCTATCTATCTACCCACCTATCTATTCTACTGGTTCTGTCTCTCTGGATAACGTTGACTAATAAAGTGACTATTCTACATGAATTTGGGAGAAAACAAAAGAGTAGACCAAGAAAGAACCTGGAAAGGAAATTGAGCAGTGACCAGAAACGAAGAAAGGAAATCAGAGGAGATGGTCTCACTGGAACAGAGGTGATCAAGATGTCAAAGGCAGTGGAGAATCCAGGTGAGGTGAGGACTAAAGTATCCATTGGATTTTACCCAAAAGGAATCTCTCAAAGCCTTGAGAAAACACAGTCAGGGTGGTGACCAATCTGAGTCACTGCAATGACTGGAGTGTCAACAGCTAGAGGTGATTATGCTCTTTTGAGGCTTAGCTTCTAAAGGAAGGAGAGAAACACAATGGCAGCAAGGGAAAGATGCAGGCTTGAGAAAAGTGTTTCTTGTTTTTAAATGGGACATAACTGAAGCCGTGGGTAGGTTAGAGAGCAGGGAATGGAAGCTGAAGTCATAGGAGAGAGAAGATAGAACCGAAGGGGATAAGTCTCTGAGGATCCCAAAGCAGAGGATGAAGACTATCTCATCCTCTGAAACAGTGGAGATGAGAATCAAGGCGGGAACAAACCCAACTCCCCACAGCAAAATTCAAAATCACTCTTTCTGGTGTCGGTCTCAGGCTTGGCTTGTGGACAATCCCCCTTCCCCTAGACCGATGCTCTAAAACTTCCCTAGAAACAAAGACCAACACCATCATCTGACATGGAACACTTGTCTACAGAAAAACATCATGACCCACAAGCCAATGGTCCCTGGCTAAAAGCCAAGAAAATGAGACCTCAAAACACAGTGACCAGAAAAAGATGCTGTGTACCTAGCAATCTTACGCCTGTACCATTTCACCTCGCGTACCAGAACAGAACAAGTGACAGAATACTGTGTTCTTTGCAACACCATTACCAAAACACATTTCAGCCAAAGGATGGAGCGATCTGGCTCTTGCCTCCTAAAGAGAACCTCATGGGCTCAACCTCCTCATGGATGTGAATCCTATTAATATGCGGGTTAAACCTGAAGGGAAAAAAAGGGATTTGTTTCATTTGTAAAGCATGAGGGGTACACAATCATGAGTCATACCCTCATCCAGAGTATCACTCGTCTGGAATTAGGAGAGGTCTCAAATATCAAACATCATTGTAACTCAAACTTCATTGTAATTCAAGGGGTTATAATAAGTCACATTTTTTAATAGAATGAAAACCTGTCTGTCAACCTTAGTCGTGAAGATTCCAGAGTCTAAAAGGTCAAATTTCTCCTCCCCAATGCATATGCCTTCCTGAAACCCTGACATCAAGCTGATTAAGATTCTTACTCACAGACGTCAGCCTAAATAACTTATCTTATTTCCAGTTAAAAACCAGGCATGTGGTGGCCAAGATGCAGGCCATGTTAACTGCACTCACTGAGTATGTATAATACTAAAGACGGACACAAATCAAACTGAAGCAAACAAAGCAATTAAAGGGCTTCCCTTGAGGCCCAGCTGGTAAAGAAGCCGCCTGCGATGCGGGAGACCTGGGTTCGGTCCCCAGGTTGGGAAGATCCCCTGGAGAAGGGAAAGGCTACCCACTCCAGTGTCTGGCCTGGAGAATTCCATGGACTGTATAGTCCACGGGGCACAAAGAGTCAGACACAACTGAGCGACTTTCACTTTCACAACAAAAAATTTCTAAAAGAATAGCCACCCATCCAACTGTGACTGAGGGCTTACACTGATACGAACATATTTTAAAGGTCCAAATTGCCAAAATAGGGAATAACTATAAACAAACTGCCAAAATAGGGAATATCTAAAGGGACTATGTCACTGCAAACTGTAAAACACTAGAATTGAAAACAATAGGATTCTCACCAATTCTTCACATTACCTTTTAACCCTGAGGTTATCATTAGCCTCAGCACTGGACTGAATGGAACTGCACCTGAACTTGAGAAGACAAACCTCATGAACAGTGGGGGAAGAGAATAATTAGACCAGATCCCTTATGTGGGAAGGGAACCCTGAGGGAGTGGTAACAATCTTGTTGTCACGCTAATGAATGAGATAGTAATTAAGAGACACCACTGATCTGAATGGCTTTTCTCCTTAATTCCAGGAAGAAAAAAAGCAGTCTAATTGTGATAGGCAGAATAACTGCTCCCCTAAAGATGTGCTGTGCTGTGCCGAGTTGCTCAGTTCATGTTCTTTGCCCATGGACTGTAGCCCACCAGGCTCTTCTGGCCATGGAGTTTTCCAGGCAAGAACACTGGAGTGGGTTGCCATTTTCTACTCAGGGGATCTCCCCTAAAGATGCCAATGGCCTATTCCCCAAAACGTGTGAATGTGTTACCTTACATGGCGAAGGGATTTTGCCAGTGTGATTAAAGACCTTCAGACGGGGGCAGAGGTGGGGGAGAAGGCGGGGAGGTTAGCCCTTGTTATCCAGAAGGGCACAATCTAATTACATGGGTCCTTAAAGGCAGAGACGTTTTCCCAGCTGTTGCCAGAGGGAATGACTCTGGAAGCTAAGAGCTTGGAAGAAGGCTCAGAAAGATGTATGCTGTTGCCTCTAAAGATGGAAAAAGGGGCCATAGCCAAGGAATGTAGGCAGCCTCTAGAAACTAAAACAGGCAAAGAAATAGATCCTCTTCACGAGTCACCAGGTCCCAAGGACAACTTGATTTTAATCCAGGGAGACCCATGTCAGACGACCAATGGACAGAACTAATGATAACACATCTGTGTTGCTTTAGGCCACAAGTCTGTGGTAACTGGTTACAAGAGCAAAAGCAAACTACCACTCTAATAGTCCTTTATACAACAGAATGAGACCATGCTCCCAAAGCTGGAAATGTCCCTAAAACAAAAGGTAGGACAACACACTTAAAGTAATCAGAGACAGGTATGTGAAGTAGCAGGCTCAGGATGTCTCATTAAGGAAAAACAAATTTCTTTGGCAGGAAAAAAAAAATACAAAAAGGTTCAGTATTTTAAAAGGAAAGTCCATCAGATATGGGCTGTCGCATAGATACAGGATAGAGGAGGATACGCGGGGAGACTCTTCTGGGCTGCACTTACGTCCAGGTTCTGAAGGCAGTACCAGCAAAATGTGTGTTTGCAGTTCTTACACATCATCTGAGCACAGCCTTCGTTGCGCTCAATATAAACCCGGCACACGGGGCACTGCTTAATGGGGGCTTCTGCCTCCGTCCCAAAGAGGGTCCTAGAAAAGAAATGAATGAGAAATTACAGGGTAAGGATCAAGAATGCTGAGTGATTTTTTTTTTTTTTTAATTTAAGGACCACAAGATGTACACCACCAACCAGAGCTATGGGTAAAGTGGGCTGAATATAATTAAAACAGCTGAATGATGCTCTTCTAGACTCAACGCTGTGGTCACCCACTGAATTCTCAGGGCTCCTGATAGAGTGAATCCGTTGCTGTCTGTACTTAACTTCTTGTCCCAGGAACAGGGTGGGGGTAAAACTAGGCGCAATGCAGTTTATTCCTTGTTCAGATAACTGAAAACAAAGAAGCTTAATTTATTTATCTTTAGCTTTGAGTGAATTACATAATTGTATTTTCCATAGCTGATTGAATCCATTGTTTTGCCAAATTAGTCTTTCATTCTCTGAGCACACGCTGTCTGACTAAAAAGTACAAGAAGTCTGCCACGCAGTGGAAAAACCAGCTCAGGATCCAAAAGGGGCAGAGACCATCTATACAATGATCTGTGCAAATAAACAGATGGGGATGGGAGGGAGTCAATCATCAATACTTTCAAATAAATGTCCTATATCATTGAAAAGACCTGATTCGGATCGATGAACAGGCCAGCAAAGCTTACAGGCTCAAGGGACAGAGGAAATAAGTAGAACTGGTGAAGGGAGGCCTGGGTGAGCCAGGCCTGGATTGCATTTTAGCTACTAGTCATCAAAACCACCACTCAGCACATGAAGATGTCAGGTTCACAAAGCGTGGTCAAACCTATGATTGGATTCCGTGCTCACAGTAACCCTATAAAGCAGTGGGACAGCCACCGTTTTCATTCCTCCCATTTTTTTTTTTTTTAATAGAGTGACAGACTTCAATCCCTGGGTTGGGAAGATGCCCTGGAGAAGGGAACGGATACCCACTCCAGTATTCTGGCCTGGAGAATTCCATGGAGTGTAGAGTCCATGGGGTCTCAAGGAGTCGGACACGACTGAGTGACTTTCACTTTTTCACTTTCAGACTCATAGAGGCTGAGTGACTTGCATAAAGTCACAAAGATACCAGTGGCAATGCAGAGCTCTGTCCCTCCTCTGGGCTCTTCACATTGGCCTGTGATTCCTGGGGACCTTGCTGGGTGGCAGTGAAAATGTAGCAGGTACTGGCGAAGAGGGCGCATGCCTGCCACGTGTGCTAGCTCTTTTTCTCCTCTTGATGTGTTTGGTCTGAGACTCAAGCAGAGCATCACATCAAGTAGCATTTCTGTTCCTGGAGAATGGCCCTCCATACTTGAAGGATGCTGAGTGATTAAGCCAACGGGACAACACTATTATTTCTGTTCTTGCTGATGCAAAACAGCCGCAGCCTCCAGCAAAGCAAGGGATCAAACACAAAGTTCTCTCACTCTGAGCCCTGCTGTTGCCATAAATACCCTCTGTCCTGCAAGGTACAGAGTGAATTGCTTGTCATCATAGCAAATTCTCAACCTCATTATTGTTTTTTTTCAGAGCATAAAATATCGAAAGATAAGCTCTTTTCCTCTAGTAAGCATGAATTTTAGCAGCATACTACCCTGAAGGCTGTTGTATCTATTGCTGTTTCTTTTAATATGACTGGCACACCACCACGAGCTGGCAATTGAGTCAGCTAAGAAAATCATTTCTGCACCTCTTCACAAGCAAGAATGAGGTGTACCAATTGTAGGCAGTCATGGTACCTAGGCAAACGGCTGTGGACAAAAGCTGTGACTTCCTACATACAAAGAACAGGGGACCGCAGCTTCCTACCTAAAGAGAAATCAAAACTCATAGAGACTAACTCTAGCTGTACCCGGAAGGTTGTTCAGGAGTAATTAACTAAAATTCCTTTAGACCTGCTGATTTGGTGATTCTTAGTGAATAACGTACCCATTCTGAGACACTTCTCAGGAAAGCCTTGCAGGTAAAGAACTCACCTAGACGTTTCATCACAATATGACTCTCTCTCCAAGCAACAGATTTCTAAGAACACAGGTGAATGATCCCCAAAGATTAAGCTTCCTTCCTTACCCATGCTCTGTTGGCAGGATGCCGGGCTGACTGTCCCTGCAGGAGACTTCTGCATGCCAAGCATCCTTGCAGCACGAGCAGAACTTCAGGTGGCAGGAAGGGCACTCCACCAGCACAGGCTGTCCTGGGTCACTTGTTGCGACGGGACACACTGTCTGACAGTCTGCGACGGGACACCACGTTCTGCAGGGGTCCAGGTGGACTTCTAAAGAGCAAAGAAAGAAAACACGATGGTCTATCTGTCTTCCATTCAAGTCTGAGCTTTCCTTTCTGCCTTCCGTTTATTCTTTTTTATAGGTCAACATTCATAGATGCCCAGCACAAACAAGGGCAATGATTTCTACCAGTGGTCTTCACATTGGATCCAGTCCCATTCTGTATCACAGGTCATTTAAAAGTGTGATGATAAAGGAGGGAAAGGAAGGGGAAACTAAGACATATTAAAGTCTGGAGGAGGAAATGGCAACCCACTCCAGTATTCTTGCCTGAAAAAATCCATGGACAGAGAAACCTGGCAGGCTACAGTCCATGGGGTCGCCAAGAGTCAGACATGACTGAGTGACTAAGCAGCATATTTAAAGTGTAGAGTGGACCCAGACCTGTGCAGTGGATCCAGGTCACCCAGCCCCGCCCTACTTCTCAAAGCAGGTGCTCATGGACTAGGTCATCACTGCCCTTATGAGCAAGAGAAGCAGCCTTCTCGCTAATCAAAACGCACCACCTTTTTGGAATATTTCTAACAGTTCAGCACTCTAAACAGGCAAATATCTCAAGTCTCTTCTTCAATTATTTTGGGTACTATCTTGGAGAAAAATAAGGACATGAAGAACCAACCAAAGCAAAAGAAAAAAAGTTCATAAAAGATTCTGTCCTTTCAGGCACTGAGAGATAGGTAGTGAGGCTTCTTCTGTTGTTCAGAGAGAAATTAAAGAAGAACCAAATAGTGTAGGGATGAAACAGTGTCTAGTGTGGCTCAGCCAAGAAGTCAGATTAGCTGTCAATTTGAATATTCTGTTGCCCTAGCAGTCTGCTACTGAGGGACAGTTTGTAAAAGACCCACACATTCTAGAAACAGAAGGTAGGGACCTTCACAGGCCATAAAATGATCATCACACACTACATTGGCTAGACCCATGTGGCATGCTAAAAAGAAAGTAAGGTTTGTGGGTGGACAACTGTCTTCCTGTGTGAGTGTTTACAAATCTTGTTCCACCTCCCATTTTCTAGTCAATAACAGAGTCCATATTCTTGTCATATAACATAAACTTTTGGTGGAAAATATCATGTGGAAAATAATGTAAGAAGCAGAGGAGCCCATTTTTCTCTGAACTAATGTATTTTGCAAATTTTGAACTGGTGAGATTCTAGGTTCAAGTCACTTAAGGCTTGTGATTCTTGGAATGTCCATGTGGAACGCAAGCAAATCCAAAGAGTGGTGCAAAAATGAAATGCAGGTATTAAGTGGGAGCTTAACGTTAAAGGTAATAATCTTACAAATTCGGTATGGAGGGAAAAGACTGAAATCCTCTAGGAAACACTGTCTCCAATAATATTTCCTCCAGAAAAATGCAACAATTGGAACTATGCTTATTACAGGTTTTCATTCAAAAAGAACATCCTTAAACATATCTTCTTATCCAATAATTCTGGAGGGCAGGAGTTAAGAGAATGATGGGTCAGGTGAAATCAGAAAAAAGAACCCTAAGGTTAACACATCCTCAGACTCTAAGAGGGATGGACCCCTCTAAGATCCCTAAAATTTTGGGACAGGTTGATTAGAAAGTCAAGGGGACAGTGATACACATATGGGTCCAAGATCTTAACCTTTGATTTCCACACCACTTATATTTTTTTTCCCCAAACTCTTTACTGCTTCACAAACACAAAGCCCAAAGAAATGAAGTGTAATATGTAGCTAACTCAGCACTAAGGATTCCCACATTAAATATCTACTTACCATTCTAAATCACAGGTCTTTCAAAAGTTTGATGACAAAGGAGGGAAAGGAAAGGAAAATTAAGACATATTATAAAGCTTACTGGGCTTCCTTGGTGGTTCAGACAGTAAAGAATCTGCCTGCATTGTAGGATACAGAGGTTAGATCCCTGGGTTGGGAAGGTCCCCTGGAGGAGAAAATGGCTATCCACTCCAGCATTCTTGCCTGGAGAATTCCATGGACAGAGGAGCCTGGTGGGCTACAGTCCATGGGTTACAAAGAGTCGAACACAGCTGAACGACTAATGCTTTCACTTTCATAAAGTTTAGAGCATCCCTATTGATCACCTTAAAAGGTTCAACTGGGCAATTTGTCTTCCAGACTCTAATCAATTAAAATTATTTGGCAGATTTTCTGACTTGTTTCTACCAACTTATTATGTCAGGTATCTGGGTGACATGACAGAAGCAGAAACAATAAATAGAGAAGCAATTAAAGATTTTCACGAACTCCTATCAACAAAAGGGCCTCAGTATACAGAGCAGCTACGACACAGCCCAGCCCAAAAAAACAAGAGAAGATACTTCCCTGGTGGTTAAGACTTCGCCTTCCAACGCAAGGGGTGCGGGTTTGATCCCTAATGGGGGAGCTAAGTTCCCACATGCCTTGCGGCCAGAAAAACCCAAACATTAAACAGAAACAGTATTGTAACAAATTCAATAAAAAGACTTTAAAAATGTCCACATCAAAAAAAAAAAAAAAAATCTCTAAAGAAAGAAGCAAGGGAAGAGTCAGAGCCACAGAAAACAGCAATCACTATGACGGTACATAACTGACAATGTTAAGGCTCTATATTGTTCAGCCCCGCACTGAGCTATTTCCAGAGAAAAGACACAACTCTCCAGAGAGAGACACTTGTCTAGGGCATCTTTGAGTCTCCTGGAGAAGAGCATCCCACAACGGGACGGGGATCTGCACACACCAGTCTGGCCAGGTTACACTGAGAAGGTCCCGGAGCGCAGAATGGCGCCTGCCCTTCAGCTGGGCTCCCACAAGAGCAGCAACGATAGATAAAAGAGTTGCTCTGCTTTTTAAAAAAAAAATTATTATAATTCCAATACGAGCTTCATTTTGCTTCATATACCTTGTGGTTCCAGTAGGCCCGAGAAGCCAAGCTGTTAGAAAAGAGAAAAATGCTGAAGAAGCATCAGACACTGGCAGCCCTGGCAGCTAACAGGACTTCCCAGAACCCAAGCCAAAAAGGGACAGATTAATGGACGGCAGGTGGTGGCCAAACCACTGTCACATGAGCAGACGCTGTCTTCTCCTCCCTCTCTCCTCCACACCAATTATCTGAGGGGAGTCTGAAGGGGAGAAAAGCCCCCAGGGTTAATGCAGGACTTTCTAAAATGCTCTTTATTATTACTACTATGAATTCAGTTCTACCTCCTGGCTTTTGGCTCAGGAAACACAGTTATTATGTAGATAAACAAAATGCACATGATCCAAAACATTTAAGGTTCAGTTTCTTCCTCCTTCCAATTTCTATTCCAAAGATAGAAAAAAAAAAGGAACCGATGCATATTCAACTAATTTCTTCTGTATCAGCAGTAATGAAAGCTCTGTAACTTTGAGATGAGCCAAAGCTCAGAAATCTAGAAAAAGAGAATAGTGCCTCCAACACGTTGATATGAACATGATTTAAAAGTAGCAGACTCACAGCAGAGATAGATGAAGTCATAGACGAACTGGAATTTACTTATGAAAATCAGAATTGATTACTGAAGTAAAGCCTCAGGACTATTTGATCTTCAGATTCTGCTTGTTCATGTAAATTACGCAAGGCAGGAAATGCTATTTAAAACTATTTTGTACTTGTGTACTCTGACAATTATTAGGACATAAAAACATTCCAAGAAAATAAAACTGCCATGAAACCTAAAGACCACGTCTGAGCCCAGTAATTGTTTTTAGTTTTCAAAAACTAAATTTTGAAATTTAGTTGGATTTCCCACCTAGAACTAGATATGTGAAGCTTGTTTTTTATTTGGTTATATATCCTCTCAGCTGACACGAGTGGTTTTTCTGCCGTCTTCTACTACTGTGGGCTGTGCCAAAAAAGACATGGTATGAAATTTTATTATTGTGGGAAACATTATGCACTCAAGCTAATTTAATTATCAGCTGAGATAAATCAAACTGTTTTAACTTTTATGACCCACTGCATTTTTAATTATGCCAAAATTAATTTGCTTTCTGCTATCTCAAAGAACAAAGGTCTGCAGATAGTTAAAATGCAATTAAACTAAACTGATTGGAATTAACATCTGCCACAGTAAATATACCCAAACAGAGGTGGCCAACAGCAGAAGAGTTGCTCTCAAGATAGCTGATGAGAACAACAGAATTTCAAACTTGGAAACAACTTTTGAGGTTATCTAGTCTAAAGCTGTTAAGTTGAGACCAACAGAAATTAGAAGTTTGCATAACACATGGTTAGTGAGTATATGATAGGATCAGGCCTCTTTTACTCCAAGAATGCAATTACTTATGTACAAACAAACTCATTCTGTTAAATAGATTTTAATCCCTCCATGACTTTTATCTTTGAAGCAACAACTTCAAATGCTCCATCTCAGCAAGTCATGATCTCCTTGGAGGTGAATTCATGCTTTCAGTAAGAATATACTGTGTGAAGGAAACTGCTATGATAGGTGGGATAAGGAATTTGCCTTGATTATCAAGCTTCTATACAATGCTATAGAAACTAGGACAAATAAGGGTGGAAATACACTGAAAAAGATTTGAATTAAGATGAAAACACAGTGATATAATTGTGTATTCAATCCAAGGTATGATCTGGATTCTGGAAGATGCTTTCTTAGTTTAGTTCAGAAAAAACTGGGGACAAGATTTGGAGGTGGCAGTAACAGTAATGAAGAATAACAATAAATGAAGAATAACAGTAAAGACAGCAATAATATATCAAAAGCACACTGTGACATACACAGTGTTAACTCATGTATTCCTTGCAGCAGCCCTGGGACAATCATTCTATTACTATCCTCATCGTATAGATGTGAAAATGACGGACAGATAGGACGAGGCAAATACTAATGAACACTGTGCCTCTTATTCTGGTCCCTTTAGAAATTTCACCTAACCTACTCATAAATATCATTTCTTAAAGACACTTCAGCTTTTCAGAGCAGAGCTGAAAACATCTAGAGACTGTTTCAGGTTTAAAACTGATCAACAAAAAAGAACGGGAGGGTGAAGCTGAGGAGAAAGGGTTACCATGTGAAAGCATAAGAAGGCTTGGGAAGGAAACCCAAGACTTAGTCATACATTTACCATGAAACACCAGGAAATCAGACTTAGAAAGAAAACACACAGAGAGATGATAAGAATGAGCTTGTGATCAGAAACTATGAAAAGGAAGGTGACTAATGAGAGATGGGAGGTGTTAAAAAAAATAAAACTGAACTGATGATTAGGTCATTCAGTATCACCCAGTCTTCAACCAAAAATGCTAAAACAAACCAAATAGCTATGCAGGGCACTCTGGTGAGAAGAGACCTTAATAATTAGAAAAGATGGAGTAGAAACATTTTACCAAGGACAAACACAAGAGTGAGATGAAATTCGAAGAGCCATCTCATAAAGGTTAAGGCTCAAAAATGAAAGGAGGCTTGAGGGAAAAGCTGAGAGCAAAAGAACTTTCAAAGGAAGATGGAACCAGAGCTTGAAAGCACATCTAGAGTTGTACCTGGCACGCGACAGATGCTCAGTACATAAATAAGCACACATTGAATACATGAGTGAATGCAGTAGAATTAACAGATGATAACAGGAAAATAAATTCCTATTGTATTCACTTTTTTAAGACGGAGAACAGCAGCGGCACTTAAACCATTTGTAAGAGTTTATAACCACTCTTTGTGGTTGTTCAGTAGCTAAGTTAAGTCACGTCCGACTCTTCGGGACCCCATGGACTGTGTATCCTGCCAGGCTCCTCTGTCCATGGGATTTCCCAGGCAAGAATGCTGCAGTGGGTTGCCAATTACTTCTCCAGGGGATCTTCCCGACCCAGGGATGAAACCCATGTTTCCTGTATTGGCAGGCAAATTCTTCACCACTGAGCCAACAGGGAAACCCCCTGTTACCAGTCTATGATAATGCAAATATCAAGAACAGACACATTCATCTACCAAGGAATTGAAGTGAAGTGAAGTCGCTCAGTCGTGTCCGACTCTTTGTGACCCCATGGACTGTAGCCTACCATGATCCTCAGTTCATGGGATTTTCCAGGCAAGAATACTGGAGTGGGTTGCCATTTCCTTCTCCAACCAAGGAATTGAAGCAACTAGCAATTACAGTAAGTAAAAAGGGTGACAAAAATTAAAAGAAAAAAAAATGCTTAAGGCCTAGAGATGGATAATATGAACCCAGCTTTCAAAAAAAAAAAAAAACTAACTTGAAAAAGTAAGTTATGGAAACAAGAGACAAACAAAATTCTAGTTTAATCAGACATGTGCTTTGAGAACCAGTAGAAAGTAAAGCAATAATCACTAACACATGCCAAGCTTAGTATTCCCTTTCCTTTGTTAATATTGGAAGACAGACAGAAAAGAAAACCCACAAACATAGAAGTAGCCAATGGAAAAATCACAGATGGATGGAAAGTGGATCCACAGAATAATTCATCAATGCCAAGTGACGTTTCTCTGCTTTGTGGAAAGAGTGATGACGAGGGACCGTTCCTATTCAAAAGATTTTCCCCTCAAAGACGCACATGAAAACAAAGACACAAAAGAGAAGCTAATCAGATGTGTAACATAAGGTAAAAGAAAAGTAAAACACTGGATTCCAAGTTAAAACTTAAAAAAGAACTTGGTCAGTTAGTTCAGTTGCTCAGTCATGTCCAACTTTTTGAGATCCCATGGAATGCAGCACGTCAGGCTTCCCTGTTCATCACCAACTCCCAGAACTTGCTCAAACTCATGTCCATCGAGTCAGTGATGCCATCCAACCATCTCATCCTATTGTCCCCCCCTCTTCTGCCTTCAATCTTCCCCAGCATCAGGATTTTTTCCAATGAGTCAGTTCTTCACATTGGCAGTCAATAAGAATTGGACAAAACAGATGATAATTTTTCTTACTAAGATACAAAGATGCCACTAATCTGATTCTACATTTTTTTCAGAGTACAAACAGTCTCTCCAATTCTGTCTCAGAGTCCAGCCAATGAGTTTTACTTTCCATTAGTTAATTTAACCTATTCATAATATTAGAATTTAATACATTTCAAGATCCCCTCTTAAACAGTTCCACATAAAATATTTTCTTGACATAGACCTCAAAGTCACCTAGCTGATAAGTGTTGAGTTTGAGGTGAATATGAAGCTTATTATGTAAAAAACTGGTATGCCATTCAGATAAAGATTATCCCAGTCAAGTAAAGGACGGTTAGTATATGTTAGCTATATGTTAGTAGCATGTATTAACAAACTTAATTCTTACGTGGAATGTTTTCTCTAAAAATAATTATTTATAATGGATACTAAGGAAGAATTACATGATTACAAATTGCCTTCCAAAATCACCTAAGATCAAAATGTTCCTGGGTCTCAGTCTCCTTTTTTATCAAATGAGGGAGTTGAAACAATGGCACCAGATTTAACACAGTTTCAAATTTAAAATACTTCCATACTTTAAAATAGTGAAATGAAAGTCGCTCAGTTGTATCTGACTCTTTGCAACCCCATGGACTGTCCAGGCCAGAATACTGGAGTGGGTAGCCTTACCCTTCTCCAGGGGATCTTCCCAACCCAGGGAATGAACCCAGGCCTCCCACATTGCAGGTAGATTCTTTACCAGCTGAGCCACAAGGGAAACCCTTAAAATAGTATAAATGTCTAATTAAATTACAGAGTTTTACAGTTTGGCAGTTCCTGACTTGCCCTATGACTTGGCAATTCCACTGCCAGCTATATGCCCACAAGAATGGAAAGCAGAGTTTTGAGCAAGTATTTGTGCTCCAATGTTCACGCAGCATGATTCACAATAGCCAAAAAGGAGAAACAACCCAAGTGTCCATCAACAGATGAAGAGATACACAAAAAGTGGTATGTATGTATACACAATGGAACATTATTCAGCCATAGAAAGACATGAAGTTCTGATACATGCTACAACGTGGATGGAGATCAGCCAGACACAAAAGAAAATATCATGTGATTCCACTTACATAAAATATCTAGACAGGGCAAATTCACAGAAAAGAAAGTAGATTAGACATTATCAGGGGCTGGGAGAAGTGGGGAAGGAAGTTACTGTTTAGTTGTTACAGCGTTTCTGCCTGGGATGATCAAAGTCTTGCAAGTAGATAGTGGTGATGGCTGTACAACGTTGTAAATATTCTTAACGACACTGAATTACACACCTAAAATGGGTGAGATGGTAAATTTAATGATGGTTTTAACTCCAGTAAAAAGTATAGCGACTTCTCTAGTAGCCCAGTGGTTCAGGTTCCATGCTTCCAATGCAGGGGGCATGGGTTTGATCCCTGGTCCAGGAATTAAGAGCCCACATGCCACACAGACAAAAAATAAAATTTTTAAAAAATTACCCAACTCAAAAAATTTTATAGATGAGGAAGCTGAGACACACCTGTATGGTCCTAGGCAAGTCTCAATTTCTCCAACTTTCTTAATTCACTTAATGCTCATCTCAAACCCATGGCATAGGGACTATTAATATCCCCATTTTACAGATGAAAAAAACTGAGGGACAGAAATTAGGTTACACAGTATAGTAAGGGGTAGAGCCAGCATTCCCACTATTTTTAGGAGGCACTAAAAATTTATATTCATCCATGAGAACCAACTTACAGAAAGTTTTAATGCCTGGGACTATTAGAATTTGTCTAATGAATCACAAAAAAGACGTTTTATCTAATAAAATGTTTGTAAACAATGAGGAATAAGGCCTGCAACTGACAGATGGGGCAGTGGGTGGGGGTGGGGGGTGATGGTCATGGAGGAGTAGAGGGGCATGGGGAACAAGGGAACCCTACAGACAGGCTGAGCCCTGGTTACTGAATGGGACTGGTGAGATTGACAGGTCTCACCATTCAAGGAGTCTGAAAATCCAACCTACCTCCTTAGACTTTCTCTAGGTAAGAGCCCTCCAATCATGGCACTGGTTACCAGCCACATCCATCCACAGGATGAATACCTTTATTCCAGCAGTAATGTATTTATATAGTGGAGGATATTAGAATAAAGTGAGAGAATGTCAGGGCAGATGTTTGACACCATTCATCAGCACGTGATGCTCAACCTAACCAGCCCACGTGGATGGCTTAGGGAGGGCCAATATATAAACTACGCCATCATTAATTCCTCTGGTTAGCTCAGAATCCACACAGGAGAGTATAGACAGTGTATCAGCCCTAGGTCTTCATCCATTAAACCTAAAGTTTGTCTGATTCTGCTGGTTCTGACAGCATGTTCCACAACATCCTATTTGCATCTTCCTATAAGTTGTTTTGAGACTGCAAAGTTTTTATATCAATTAGATTGGCAAATATCCTATAAAACTGTCCCTTGTTATTGCCTCTGGGGAATAGGGGACAACATTTCGCTTTAGTATGTAAGTTTTTATGATGGACTAGTCTTACTTGAACTCAAAACACTCCCCACTCTGTTGTCTCATAAATAATGTTCTTTACTGGCTCAGTGGTAAAGAATCAACCTGTCAATGCAGAAGACGCAGGTTCGATCCCTGGGTTAGGAAGATCCCCTGGAGGAGAAAATGGGGCAACGCACTCCAGTATTCTTGCCTGGGAAATTCCATGGACAGAGGAGCCTGGTGGGCTACAGTCCATGGGGTCACAGAGTCAGACTCGACAGAGCATAAGCACATGGAAGAGGGCAAAAGTGCAATTCAAAGCAATGTAGTCCAAGAATTTTTTAACAAATTCCACCTTAATATACCAGTCTTATACATTTAGTTAAATGATCTGTCCATGAAAGATGAATCTGCTTTTGGCTTGCTGAAAAAAATAAGCCTATGAGACTGAACCAAACATTGGTCAAAGGCAGTGAATGCCATCCTGTGACTCTCCTGCAAACACTCCCCCTTTATGCTCCACATGGTTCTCTGTTTTCATATAACAATTATCTGTCAGGGTAATTGCAAAAATTAAACAAGATAAATTGTGGTTACCAAATTTACTGGCACATTAAAAAAAAAAGTTCACTTCTTTCCTTACTCTCTTACCTCTGGACTTTATTAATTCAGATTCAAAAGCTAGCAATCAGGAAAACTGGATGTTCACATTAGAGTTTATGCTATATACTTGATGAGATTTATACAAGTCCTATGAGTCCCAGGGCAAACAATCTTCTCCTACTTCTCAGATATGGAAAAACATACCCAAAAAAAAGAGAGAGAGAGAGAGATTCCTACAGATAAAAAAGCAATACAAATAGAAAAGCTAGATAAATTACCCTAAGTCTAAGATCAGAAAGAAAATTAGTCCAATACATTGTAAATAGCAGGGCTCCTCAGGTGGCGCTAGTGGTAAAGAACTTGCCTGCCAGTGCGGGGGACAATAAGAGACATGGGTTCAATCCCTGGGTGGGGAAGATCCCCTGGAGGAGGGCATGGCAACCCACTCCAGTATCCTTGCCTGGAGAATCGCCATAGACCAAGTAGCCTGGCAGCTATGGTCTACAGGGTCGCAAAGAGTCCGACACGACTGAAGCCACTTAGCACGCAACTGCAAATAGCATTAGAATGATCTACTCAGTCACTGGCTATGATTACAAGTACAATCAGAAGGACAGTGAATATCACAATGAGCAGTGAAAATGTTTGGGTGGATTAATGTTTCTGAAGTGATCTTTGAAAGCAGGGAAATGGTGGTAATACTCATTTTGAGGGTCACTTTCTATTTGCCATGGGCTGCTCTTGTGGCTCAGTTGGTAAAGAATTCGCCTGCAATGCAGGAGACCTGGGTTCAGTCCCTGAGTTGGGAAGATCCTCTGGAGAAGGAAAAGGCTACCCACTCCAGTATTATGGCCTAGAGAATTCCACGGACTGTAAAGACCATGGGGGTGCAAAGAGGTGGACACGACTGAGTGACTGAAGTGACTTCACTTCACTTCTATTTGTCACACTGTTATCATGAAACTATTTAACTTTTGCAGAACTTCTATCACATAAGCCCAATTAAAAATACACAATAACCAACATAAGGCAAGTTCCATTTCCTGCTAGCCTGCATTTTTTTCTGGCTGTGGTTGAGAAAGTCAAAATTTTATGTTGCAATTATAGTTTGCCTTTTTCTGAGTACACTTGTGGCTTTGCTGACAGCTCACAGCTGCCTTAATCTTACACACAGGTTAGTGTAAAGAGGACACATGTAAACCACATCCACCATCAGGATGAAAAGAGAAGCATGTACATACCTCGTTCAAATTTTAACCGCTGATAAAGCTGAAACTGATCCACAGGTACCAAACAGGCAATCTGAAACCAGAGATATTCAAAAGATGAGATTTCACTTCTTTCCTTACTTTCATCACAGAGCCCCAGGTTACCAGTCTTTTTAAGATTCCTTTTTCTTATCTGGTTTACAATATCTTCTCTATAGCAGCTGTCTGCAAGTTTCTTTTTCCTTATACTGTTCATGCAGTTAACAGAAGCAGCAGTTCCCAAATCATCCCCAATCCTCAGCCATGGCTAGGGTTCCCTGCTCAAGGCATCAGTGACAGAACTCAGTGACCATCTTCCATTCTTTTATCAGAATCGAGACTAGTAGAAATTGGCAACCCACTCCAGTATTCTCGCCTGAGGATTCCCAGGGCCAAGGAGCCTGGTGGGCTACAGTCCATGGAGCGGCAAAAGAGGCGGACACAACTTAGGGACTAAAGAACAACGAACAAGACCAAACGTTTGGACTTTGCAAATAATCTGTGCACATACAGAAACAATGCTCCTTTTCTCTCTTCACTTATGACATTTTTAAAAGATGTTCATCTTAACCTACTGAGCACCATTCCTTAAATAAAGCCTGATGATTCAAGTGCAGGAAGTAGCTGGGCTTTCTATCAAAAAAGAAAAAAAGATTATAGTTCTAGCTTTAAAACTTTGAAAAACTAAGATCAGGCAGATACTGCCTCAGGAATAACATAACTTCATTCATCAGCTATGGAATAGTACTTTCTAAGCAATAGAAACACCATTTCTTTTGACGAACATCACTTCACGGGCCTCCGGTGATCATTCATTGTCATCCATGCCCCGGCAGAGAAGACATGCCTAAAGATATTTCTTGTGGCAAAGCGCCCATTTCCATTTCAGATGGCACTAATAAACAACAGTGATTCATATCTAACTAAATGACATTTCAGATTAATCATTTTAAATTGCATTTCAAAGGCAGATGCAGGAAAAGCAAACTGCTCTTAAACTGGCATTCTAAAAATAATAATCCCACTGACGTCAACATATAAATATATTGACATTGCTTAAAAGACTTACAACTGAGAAAAATCAAAGGACTTTAGGTTTTCAGACATTCATCAAGTTGATAAAGCACATAGCCTTAGCCTTGGAAATTGCAACTGTAAAACATGACATACTTTTGCTATAAAATCTATCCAGATAAAAGCTCTTGCAACTAATGGCAGTTTGCTTTGAGAAAACCTGAGTTTAAAAATAAGGTATCTAGCATGGTATTTAACAACCATAATACATTTTAAAAGGTAATGAAAATCTAATTCTCCTCCTCACAAAAAAAATCAATCTGTTTGTTCTGTAAAGGAATCAAGCTAAGTTAGCTAAAATGTATGAAGAACAACAAAATAGGCAAGTTCAGCCTTCTATGTACCAACTAAAACCAGGTAAAACATAAACTTAATTATAACATTTTTCTCCAGTGGAGAGGGGGAAGACATTGCATTTTCAATCTGGCACCTTAAATAAAAGTGCATTAGCTTGATTATGGTTAATTTTATGTGATTATTGGTTTTACCCTAATTTTTTAAAAATACAGTTAGGCTTTTATCATACTGAAAGTCAGTATTGTTTTATCTGTTATAATACTAACTGGACCTCTTTCCTGAAAGACAAAGGAGCCTCAAATAAAATGCAGTTATGGAAACAGAAGGTACAGGTTTGTGAAAAGAGATATTAAGAAATCAGTAAAATTCTTGACTTAGTCACTAATTCACTGCAGGTGGAGGACAAATAATCTAATCGTACATTAATGTGGGGGCCAAGGGTACTCGGGGGATGACGTCATCTGGACCCAAGAGACCTTAGTGATATTTTAGAAACCTATTTTTAACAGCCACCCCCCACCCCCAGAACCCACTTAAGCTCTTTGATTGTATATGACAGTCTTGTACTCTGCCTGTGAAAGTGAAAGTCGCTCAGTCGTGTCCGACTCTTTGCGACCCCATGGATTATACACTCCTTGGAATTCTCCAGGCCAGAATGCTGGAGTGGGTAGGGTTCCCTTCTCCAGGAGAACTTCCCAGCTCAGGGATCAAACTCAGGTCCCCCACATTGCAGGCTATTCTTTACCAGCCGAGCCACCAGAGAAGCCCCGCCACCACCTAAAACAGATTCTGAACTGATGAAGACCTTCAAACCCCTGAAGGTCAACCCCTAAAAATTCTGATCAATAACAAGCAATTTATACAACAGCTAAGTCCAACAGAGTTGATGGGAGACAAAGCAAACAAGAGATGAGATAATGTTTCGGACAGAGATGAAATTCTAATGAGAAAAATGACAGAAATTAATGCAGTAAAAAAGTCAACAATGGTAGCGATGGAAATTTAAATTCCTATTAGAAAGATAAATTTCATCTGGGCACACATTACTGCCAAGAGGGAAGTCAGAGGTGTCTAGCTTTTTTTGTCTCTTGCTCTACTTTTTATCTATTTTATTATTTTCTAGATCAAAAGTTTGTATGGAATTAGGTCTTAACATAGTAAATCAATTTTTCTGTTGAAATCTGTGATCACAAAGAGTTAGTTCCATCACTTCTCCCTCTGTTTGATCCTTTTGGAATCAAGCTAACACAGAACACACCACTCTCTTCTCCAGCGCCTCCCTCCTGGACTTACATCTGCTCCATATACTCATTGAGAGTCTATTATGGGTAAAGTGTTGGCTGGGAGCTTGGGATACAAAAGGAGATACAGAAGCTGCCTTCAAGGAACTTAAATTACTCAGGAGGTAATATGTACACATAGGTTTAAAAAAAGAGCTATTCCTTGATCTTATCGTCTGTAAGATTTCACAGATGAGAGTTAATTTTCTGAAATGTGTTTACATACTTTGACATTTTCTGTTTTTCTCTTTTAAGTTAATTTTTATCAGACTATATTTGCTTTACAATGTTGTGTTAGCTTCTGCTGTCCAGCAAAGTGAATCAGCTATACATTTACACATATCCCTTTTGGGATCTCCCTCCCATTTAGATCACCATGGAAAAGTGAGAAGAGTTCACTGTGGTATACATTCGGTTTCCATTAGTTATCTATTTTATGCATAATATCAACAGAGTATTTATGTCAGTCTCCCAATTCATCTCGCCTCCTCTTCCCCCACGGTACCCACACGTTTGTTCTCTACATCTGTCTCTATTTCCGCCTTGCAAATAAGACCATCTATGTCACTTTTCTAGACTCCACATATATACATTAATATACAGTATTTGCTTTTCTCTTTTTGACTTACTTAACTTTGTGTGTATAAACTTTAGTTTAAAAAAAACAAAAGATGATTCAGAGTATTAAATTCCCGGTTCCACTGCGATCTGAAGCTAAGTCACCACTAGTCAAGGTCCTTTACAATTATAAAATTGAAATAAATGTTTAGGATGATTACTGAAGGTTCAATCAGACTACAGGTTAAGGAACTACTGCTTAAAAAAAAGAAAGAAATCACAGGGACACTAAAATTGATTGCAAAACGGAAATCTCTAGAGAATAATGGAACAGATTATAATGAGGTGTGTTATGTATTCAATTATCCTCTTCCTGTGAACAAAGCAATTCCAAATCATTCAAAGACATAACAGGACATTTCTTTTTAACCTTTCTATTTTAAAATAACTTTAGACTTACAAAAAGTTGCAAAAACTTTCATAGAGTTCCTAAATGTCATTTCCCTCAATTTCTCCTAACAGGAGCACCTTAGTTACATAACCACAGATAATTATTAAAATAATGAAATTTACACTGATATAAAATAATCTGAGGGCCATATTCAAACTTCACAAATTGTCCCGGTAATGTCTTCTTTTTTTCAGTTCAAGATCCAGTTCGGGACGCCACCTGGCATTTAGTTACCATGTCTTCTTAACCTTCTCCAATCTATGGCGGTTTCTTCGTATCTTTTTTACTTTCATGACCTTGACATGTTTGAAGGGTTCAGGCCACTTACTTTGTACAATATTCTCCAGCATGGGTTTGTCTGATTCTCTCTCATGATTACGCTGAGGTTGTGCATTTTTAGCAAGAATATCACAGAAGTGATGTTGGGCCATCAGGGGATACATGAGGACAACCTGTCTCGTTACTGTCAATATTAACTTTTTTAATTTGGTGAAGGTGGCTCAGGCTGCAAAGTAACCGCCTGTAATGCAGGAGACCCAGGTTCGATCCCTGGGTTGGGATACCCTGGAGTAGGAAATGGTAACCCACTCCAGGATTCTTGCCTGAAGAATTCCAGGGACAGAGGAGCCTGGCAGGCTACAGTCCAGAGAGTCACAGAGAGTTGAACACGCCTTAGCATGGCACAGCAAGGTGGTATTTGTCAGATTTCTATACCTTTTGTAACCAGCAAGTATTTTGCAGGGAGATATTTTGAGTCTACAAATATCCTATTTCTCATCATAGGTTTTCCTACTAATTTCTGTATTTATCAATAATTCTTGCCTAGGGACTTCCCTTGTGATCCAGTGGTTAGGACTTGGCCCTTCCAATGTGGGGGGTGCAGCTTCAATCCCTGGTTGGGAAGCTAACATTCCACATGCCTCACAGCCAAAAACCCAGAACATAAAACAGAAGCAATATTTTAACAAATTCTGTAAGACTTAAAAAAAAATAATTATTGCCTATAATACTTATTATTGTGGCATTTGTTTAATAATGATTTTTGATTTCTATCACTCATTCTGCATTTATAAATTAGAATTCTATTATAAGGAAAGGTTGTGCCTTATCCCTCATGTATTTGTTTAATCATTTATTTATTTAGATCAGTATGAACTAATGGTATTTATTTTATTGAGCGAGTTCTAACCCATTACTAACCAGACTCATATCCATGCAACAGAAACAAAAATTTCTAAGTATCTTCTCAAATATTGAGAGTACATTCCCCTCAAACCAACTACTAAAAATTCCTGCACTTGATTGAAAGTGATTTTTAATTATTTCTCCTTTGAAATTTGTACTAATCTACCTGTTAAACAAAAATTTTATCCCTCCTCCTATCCAAGAATGAAAGATGACATTTTCTCCTCATCACTACAGAAATTCTTTCCAAAAAGAAAAAAAATTCTTAATTCAAAGAAAAGGCAAATTCAGTTTCACTGTAATAGAACAAAAACAATAATATCAGAATATTAACAACAAAAACCTACTAATTACCTGTAGCCACCGAATCACTATCTTTGTTGTTGTTGTTAAAAATAAACCTAGGGATACTTATTAAGTTCCTACTCTGCTGAAAGTCTTCACTTTTCCAATCCCCTCTACCTACAGCAGAGCATAAGCAGGGAATTCAGAATATATGTATATGTGGAGTGTTTTTGGATAGATCGAATATCCACAAATGGAAGAAATAAAAGACACATCCTTGGGTGCCATTATTAACTATGACTATCCCATAATATTTGAACAAGCATCACTACCTACATTGACACAAACCCTACAAAGACCAAAGAAAAAGAGAGGGCAGACAGAGAAGTGTTTATGCTAAGAGTACACTGTCTTCTCATTACATTGACAAATACAGTATATACTGTCTTTTAGTTGGAAAAGTGAAATGGTTAAAACACAAAAGCTGGTGACCAGCTTTCATGTATGTACTACCATCAAGGTCTGGAAAGGTAAGACAGGAGGAGGGAAAAAAGGCCAGACCTTTCTTAGATTTGACCCTTTAAAGCACACTTCTGCTACTGCTGCTTTTAAAAATTAAAGGAACAGACTGAACACAGAATACAAAAGATCAGTATATCTAGAGATGGAATTGACCATGGAATTGATCATGACAGCATGTTAAGGTTTTGGCAATTTCTGAAGAACTGCGCTCAGATGGTAAAGAATCTGCCCACATGTGGGAGACCTGAGTTCGATCCTGGGGTTGGAAAGCTTCCCTGGAGAAAGGAGTGGCAAACCTCTCCAGTATTCTGGGCTGGAGAATTCCATGGACAGAGGAGTCTGGTGAGCTACAATCCATGGGGTCGCAAAGAGTTAGACACGACTGAGCAACTGACACACATAAACACATGACTTGCAAAAAAAATACAAGGGAAATAGTACTGGCCTTGAGATAAGTGCCCTATCTCACTAACACAGAAACTAAGAATGTTTCCTATCACAGCCCAGAAAATAAGAACCAGTACATTTGCCCATTCATCTGACTGTAGTAAACTAAGCTTATTGTTGTTGTTTAGTCACTAACTCCTTTGCGACCCCGTGGACTGTAGCACACCAGGCTCCTCTGTCCATGGGGTTTTCCAGGCAAGAACACTGGAATGGGTTGCCATTTCTTTCTCCAGGGGATCTTCCGACCCAGGGATCAAATCTGCATCTCCTGCATTGGCAGGCGGGTTCTTTACACTCAGCCACCAGGGAAACCAAGCTCAAACCAGCTTTCAAACCATAGCTGGGAAAATAAGAGGGCATCATTGTCTTAGAGCCAGAAGGCAGGGCTCATTGGGGAACTGAAAGGTGGAGGAGACCTGGAATTCCAGGACAAGGAATCTCTCAGAAAGAGGCTGCTTTTGGTCTTCTTTTTTCACCTGTTCTACAGAGGTCTCGGGCTTCCCTGGCGGCTCAGTGGTAAAGAATCCGCCTGCAATGTGGGAGACTTGGGTTCAGTCCCTGAGATGGGAAGATCCCCTGGAGAAGGGAAGAGCTACCCACTCCTGCAGTGGCCTGGAGAATTCCATGGACTGTATAGTCCTTGGGGGTCACAAAGAGTCAGACACGACTGACCGACTTTCATTTCACTTACCAAAACCACCCTAAATAAGCATGTGATATGAGTAAAAACTAAGGGGTTTCCCTGGTGGCTCAGAAGACAAAGAATCCACCTGTAAAGCAGAAGACCTGAGTTCGAGCCCTGGGTCAAGAAGATACTATGGAAAAGACAATGGCAACCCACTACACTATACTTGCCTAGAGAATTCCATGAACAGATGAGCCTGGTGGACTATAGTCCACAGGGTCACAAAGAGTCAGACATGACTGAGCGACTAACACTTTCACTTTCATGAGTAAAAACTGTGTTTATTTTGCAAATGCAGCTTTAAATTTCTTGGCACTCCCAACCCCCCATCCCAGTTTTTCCATGGTGTACCACCCTAAATCCCTTGCTATATCGATTCTGAAGCCCCCGTTCTTGAGAAGAACAACTGCACCCATTCGCCCTCTGGTGCACGCTGTGGCACCAGCAGTAAAGGCGGGTTGTTTCAGTGTCCTAGGACTTGGAAGGAGGATGGGTGAGTGAGAAGCTGTTCTCAGCCATCCATCACCAGCTGGCAACAAGAGAAAGTCCCACTTCTCAGGTCCTGTAATGGTAGGCATTTATGCGCTTGCTGCTCAAATCTGACATGGTCCAGACACATGGTTCACGCTCTCCCTGTAAGTGATGGTTATGTTCCTTCCCTAACACAGTAAGGAAACTGCTTCCTTGGTGAGTCACCGCCTTTTGAACAGGGCTACTAACTTCAAGTGAAGGCTGTGCCTGAAGTTATGCTATCGGAACCAACCATCTGTGTCCTGCCTTTCACAATTCCATGTTGGACAAGATTCCTGGATCAAACACTGCTGAGCAACAGCTGGAAGGACCAGATGACGCAAGAGAGGAAAGTTTTCCTTTTCCCTGGCTCCCAGTGGGTGCACCTCTAGGACACAAGTTCTCCAGTCACTACCTCCCACCAGCTTCCATGACATTGAAGGGGAGCTGCCTCTTGCACTGTTTCTTACATAAGCAAACAGGTTTGGATTGGGCACTGAATCCTTTGCTGATGAAGCTACTCCCGATAAAGTGAAGTGAAGGGAAAGAGCCACTGCTGAACCAATTTGGAAGCATTAAAGCTTGCAGGAGACAGATATATGAAGCAGAGTCAACTCTGTGGGCTAGACCTACATACGAAAGCGTTCAGAGGAAAGAGCTTAAATTCCTGGTGTCCTTTGAAGAGGAAAAATTTTATACTTCCATGCATTTTATAAGAAAATGAGAAGTGAAGGATCATGTATTATAATACAAACAGGAGCCTCACTGAGGGAACCTCAGCCTTAACCAGAATTATTCTTAACAAGCAAAGTATATTTATGTGTTACCTACAAAAATAAATGCTTGTTTAAAAAAAAATCATAGGAAAAGTAGTCACAGAGACAGAATCCAGAGAAGCACAATCTGGATGTACCATTGTGATAGACTCAATAATATCTAGATTAAGAACTATGTATTATAATAACTGTATATGAGAAAAGTGTGATGGCAAGCAAGTCAGACAGGCAGACGGTATATGTACCGTCTCATATGTATGAGGTATTTGATTTGAAAAGAGTCACCCCATATAAACTGATGAAGCCACCAACAGCTCCATTATAATCTACTCATTTCTCAATCCAAAAATGAGAGACAATCACCACCACAGCATTTGTTTTTTATTCTGGGGAAAAAAAATAGTGGTAAGTTGGTTAAGAAGAGTTGATTACTGCAATTCACGCCCATCTTCAGAAAGGCTCTTAGCAAGACCGATGAGTACAGAAATGGTCCTTTAATGCCCCAGAGTGTCTCCATCTAATGGGAAACACTACTCATCTAATGGGAAACACACTTTGGAGAATATAAGAAATACCATAGTTTAGTTTGGAGTATGTTTTTGTTCAGTTTTTCAGATATCCTTTTGTCATTTTTAAGAGCCATTGTGGGTTTATTTGCTTTTAATGCAACCTAAAAGTAAAACTGTTTTTAAAGTAAAACTTGGTAAATGGAATCAGCACTAGGGAAGTGTGAATGAGAATGTGAACAGCAGGAAAAGTCAAGATTAAGAAGGAGAAAAGAACTATGGGGGAAGATGACCAGAGAATGTCTGTACTAAGAAAATCAGAAAAGTCAGACTCTGCTCTAGAGATCTTTGGGACAAACCATGGCCTGTCACTCATCTATACACATTGGCCCTAACATTTGATATCCAAAGGCTCAGTGGCTAACGGTTACCATCCATTTAGAGTCTAGAACATCACTATGTAATGACCTTTCTGCGAAGAGGGAAATGCACTATTCTGTGGTGTCCAACCTGGTAGCCACTAGCCACATGTGGCGATCAAGTACTTAAAATGTGATCAGTGCAATCAAAGGAATGAATTTCTAATTTTAATTAGTTGCAAATAGTCACATGTAGCCTTATCTAGAAAAGAGATTGTAATTAATTTCAAAGGCTTGTTTAGAAAGGTCACTTCATTTATGTTTTAATAGCTTTTGCACACAAGAATTAAATAAGATTCCATGGCAGACACAACTCCTGCTGCCTGCTCCATCTCACACTTTTTACGCTTATAATTAATTATATGACTCATTATCAGTTGAATGTCTCTCTTCAAAGTCAGAAGCTCCAGGAGAAAAGTACTGGAACTATCTTATTCACCTCTCTGTCTTGACCAGGCAAGAGCCTGGCACTTTGTACACTCAATAAACATCTGCTGGCTGATCAGACCTCAGAAAAGCAAGTCAAAAAGGAAGCATGTTCCCTAGAAGGGTCATGTCTAGAAAGACGCTCCTGCAAACCTGGGTCTTATTTTTAAAAACCATTTCCAAGTTGCACAGATCAATAGTATTCATGGTAGATAACCAAATCCTTCCCCCTCTTAATTTTCTCCTACCTATTTTTCACACAAAAGTTAACATGTCTCACCACAGGATTCACCCATTCAATACTACCTCTTTGTTTTAAAAATTCCATTTATTTCATGACTTTCCTAAAATAAACAACTTCTAAACCAATATGTATTCCTTTTATTCTTCCCCTCAAATCACTTCACACTCACTTGTATCACTTACTTGGTATTTCGTAAGGTACACACAGGGCACCCAGATGCAGACTGGTTAAAAAGGGTCTATACCATCTTTCTGACTGCTTTACTTACAAAAGAGATATATATATGTAAAGGCACATCTGTATATATATAGAACATGTGTGTATGTACATGGATGGATACACACACTTTCATACAGACACAGGCACAGAGACACATACATATATATCCACACATATATACCTACACACATATATGCATTCTATTGGACTTTCAATTATCAAGACCTTTATTCTACACTCTATTTATCCACTGAGTTCTACTTTTAAAGCCATGCAATCTGTCAGAAAGAACTGGATTGGAATTCTAACTCTTTTGCCTTTTAGATATGCACTCTTGAGCAAGTTATTTAGACACTCTGAGCTTCAGTTTTATAAATCTATTGAATGTATTAGATAGTATACTGGCTAAGAAAGCAACTACATGAAGGTATACAAGATTTGATATGAGCAGAACCTGAAAGCTAAAAGCTAATATAAGGGCAAGCTTTAAATGGGGATTAAAAAAACAAAGAGGCATGTCACAGTGAGAAGAACTCACTCAAAAAAACACATCTCTATACCTGATAAACACTGCATGAAAGGCCTTTCTCTGCTCTTTAGAACTGGTTCAATGTAGGCTAGCTCTGCAGAATCATAATAATTTATGTTATCTATAACTACAGCTAATCAGTCATCTGTTTATCTTTGAAGTATTAAAAATCCTCAGGCCACTGACTATTCAGCCTCCAAAGCTCACCTTTGGCAAATTGGATTTCTAGCACCTTGGCCTATTCTAGAACTTATTCAACACTCAGGGGGCATTTATAAATAGAATCAAAGTAAATAACAGCTTTAACAGCCTCCATAAAGAATCCAAGGTATGTAGCAATAAAGCACTCCTTTAAAAAGTTAACCCTTGTATTTTGTTTCTAGATTCCCTGGTAGAGATGTACATAAAGAGCCAAGAT
Source organism: Muntiacus reevesi (assembly GCF_963930625.1). Lineage (NCBI taxonomy): Eukaryota > Metazoa > Chordata > Mammalia > Artiodactyla > Cervidae > Muntiacus > Muntiacus reevesi. Next base: position 39,817,206 of record NC_089268.1, read on the forward strand.
CCTAGGAAATCATGTCAACAGGAAAATGGGGAAGATCAGGGCACCCATCCATACCTCAGCTTCCTGCAAGATCCCATGGTTTAGGCACACCATGTCCGGGCAAGTGATGGGAGACCCACATCCTTCTCGGATTGCCAGCTGCATGTACTGTTTCAGACACTAGAAGTTAAGAAGGAAAAAGACAATTACCCACCACATTACAGAAGCCCCAAGGTTATATAACTGCCACTGCCTCTTCTTCCTTAATTGGCAGTCCTGGGGCTCTTGCACTCAGAAAACCAAAGTTATCATGAGTGTGAATACTAAGTGCCATCACTCTGGAAAGAATGCAGAGACAGGTAATTAATTATGTATGACTTCATCCTAAGAATACTGAGTTTATCCAAGGTAACAAGTCAAATTCCTGTATGCTCACACATTTTATCCATCATAGATTGGGAAAAGGAGAAACATTCTTTTGCACTAATGGCAAAAGCCTTCTCTGTACTTCAAAAAGAAAAAAAAAAAAAAAAACTCATGTGACTTCCCAGCTCCAATGTTGCCCCGTGGTCCTCTCTCTCAAATCTGCCCAGAAGCAGAATTCATGTCAAGCTCACCAAATAGAATCAAAATAAGATTAAGGTACTGGCTTATCTACAAATACTCTCAATAGCAAATACACCTGGAAAAGGAAATGTCAAAGACAGTTTGAGACCTTCAAATTGAGACCCTCAAATGAGACCCTCCAGGAACTGTGGGCCTTGGCAGATGCTAAAATGAGGGGGGGGGGGGGCGTTGAGTAGAATCTGAGAAAAATATATATATAGGAAATAAGAAACCCAGAGAGTAGTGCACCATGAAGGACAAACTGGTGTCACTAGTAATAGCTTAACTAGTAAATAGATCCTAATGACATAATTGTGAAGTCTTTTCCTTTCATTGACCATCTTTATGCATTTTCCCCATCTGAAACTAAAACTATCACAACTTTATTACTTCAGAAAAATAACCATGTATTAATGTTTATCTGACTGAAATTACTGCTACAATGTACTAATGAATTAATGACTAAGGCAAACCATTTAAACCAAATTTTTTCCTCTCTAAATATTTAAAAATTCCCTTCTTCAAGGAGTCAATCATTTTTATCACAGAGAAAACTAGAAAATAGCCTCATTATCCAAAATAGAAAAACTCATCAGTAAATTATGCTAAATTCAAGCAACTGAATGCTGAGGAATCAAGAAAAGTACTTTCAAACGATGTTTAAAGACAATGGGGAAATGCGTGTGATTTAGTATGAACTGGGGAATAAAAGATGATTTAGTATGAATTGGAAAATAGACAATATCTGAGAGCAGAGTCCTCTTAAGTCACTCTTCCCCTACAATTGACCACATATAGATATAATATTTTAATTTTCATTTTTTTGCTCAAGAGAAGAGTGTACATTCACTTGGTCTTGGGGTTACTGTGCCAAATATGGGCTCCAGCATGAGGAAGAAAAAGCCAAGAAAGCAGCAGCAAGGAAACGTGAGGAAGAATTTCAATGTACAGGCAAAACTCAAGAGGGCATACACACGTAGCTCAAGAAAAATAATGTCACACTAAGGGACACATGAGGAAATGATGCAAAGCCTTGTCCACCCAGCTCTGCTCCTGAGGACCTCTCGACCTTCCATCTGCCACTAGATCCCAGCTGCTACTTGAAATTGAACTAGAAGGTGAACATGTATGGTTTCTAGGCTCAAGGGGAAGACATCTGAGAAAAACAAAGTGAATCTTACAATGAGCATCAAATCCTAAAACCTGGGCTCCAGCCTCCGAGCCACTCTATCAGCTGACATTGGGAACATTACCTAACATTGACAATGGGAACATTACCATGACCCAGACTGGCCTCCCTTCAATTTAAAAAAATTTTTAATTGGAAGATAATTGCTTTACAATAGCGTGTTGGTTTCTGGCACACATCAGCGTGAATCAGCCATAGGTATGTACGTGTCCGCTCCATCGTGAACCTCCCTCCCACCTCCCACCTCATCTCACCCCTCAAGGCTGTCACAGAGCACCCCTTCAAGCCCTCTGCGACATACAGCAACTTCCCACTGCTACTTCAGATATGTTACATGTTACATATTTTACATATGGTAATATATATGTTTTCATGCTACTCTCTCAATTTCTGACACTCCCTTCATTTTTAAAATGGGGATAATAATACCTATTATGGCTACTTCCCAGGGTTTAAAACACTCATATACACAAACCCAGAATTTTGTACATGGAAGCCCTTTGGAAATGTGCAAGCTTCAGAATACGTAGTCATATTTTTACTGCGTTTCACGTGGTCTTGACTTCCCTGGTGGCTCAGCTGGTAAAGAATCCGCCTGCAATGAAGGAGACCCCAGTTCAATTCCTGCATTGGGAAGATCCACTGGAGATGAGATAGGCTATCCACTCCAGTACTCTTGGGCTTCTCTGGTCGCTCAGCTGGTAAAGCATCCGCTTGCAATATGGGAGACCTGGGTTCGATCCCTGGGTTGGGGAGATCCCCTGGAGAAGGGAAAGGCTACCCACTCCAGTATTCTGGCCTGGAGAATTCCATGGACTATATAGTCCATGGAGTCACAAAGAGCCGGACACGACTCAGCAACTTTCACTCACTCACTTACATAGTCTTAGAGTTCAGAAACTTTGTGGAGAAATGTTAATCTTTTAGTCTTGTGAGATTATTCTTTCTCTGCTCCCTTCAGGAAACCAGTTAAGCCACTTGTGGTAGAGAAGTTCCATAAACAGAGCAGACATTTACAACAGAACACACACCTCTATTCAATTCTCTCTGTAGAACTATTTGCATCTATAGAAAAGACTTAAATAGGAACTAAAGAGACTACGTGTATCTTTAAAGGCAAAAAAAAAATTCATTTCAACTTTCATTGCAAATTTGTAAAGCCAAAATCTAAGCTATCCCAGCAGTTTATAATGGATGCTCTATTTGCTAAGGTAATGCTCTTAGGAAGGCTGCAACCACAATACACAAACTAATGAATTTTGAGGCTTCCCACGAAGTCTCTCCTGACCATGATATTATCTGACCCATGCTTCGAGGATAGAAGTTAGAGCTGTGTACACTGACTAAAGTCTGTGAGTATATGATCTCTTTTAAAAAATTATGAGAAATACTGGTTCAAGATAAAAATTTGTAAGTGCAAGTTGCAAATGGATGCTACAGCACAGGCACCTGACTCCATCATTAAGGGTGTTTCTATTGAAGGCAAAGAGGGAAACACCAGCTCTACTGGATTTTCAAGTACCTTAGGCTCATTATACGTCTTACATCAGCTTTCACTAAAATTTAAGCTCAAACCCTTCCTGTCTTCTTTACTACCTCTGGCTAAAGCACAAAAGAACCAAAAGCAATCACATGAACCCCTGTGCACATGGCATAAACCAAACCTACGTAAAATGCTTAATAATTCTGGGAGAAATGGCATCGAGCTTGTAAATAAAAACAGAGAAACACAGAAAAAAGAAAATATTATTATTTAGTCACATTTTTAAAAATCACATGCCATTAAACAATGGCATTAAACAGAAGTCTAAATAGGCAATTTTCATAAGAGCTAATATATTCTAAGGGAAAATGTTTCAAAAATTGAACTTTTCAAAAACCTTGATGACACAAGAAAGAAACGATTTCTCCTTTTAAAGCATCAATGTTTCACTTAGTTTGATAGAACACAGAAGCATCTTCAGATCATTAAGATCATGTGTAACAATAAGGATTGTTCTTCAAAATCATTTCATAGCACTCAAGGACTCAGATGAGATTTAATCAAGGATTTAACCATCAAACATCTGTTGAGCCAGATGACCTGTCTGTTTCAACCCTGAAAGTCTACGAATTATGTAAAGTAGTTCAGTTCAGTCGCTCAGTCGTACCTGACTCTTTGCGACCCCACGAATCGCAGCACACCAGGCCTCCTTGTCCATCACCAACTGCCGGAGTTTACCCAAACCCATGTCCATCGAGTCGGTGATGCCATCCAACCATCTCATCCTCTGTCGTCCCCTTCTCCTCCTGCCCTCAATCTTTCCCAGCATCACCGTCTTTTCAAATGAGTCAGCTCTTCACATCAGGTGGTGAAAGTACTGGAGTTTCAGCTTCAGCATCAGTCCTTCCAATGAACACCCAGGGCTGATCTCCTTTAGGATGGACTGGTTGGATCTCCTTGCAGTCCGAGGGACTCTCAAGAGTCTTCTCCAACACCACAGTTCAAAAGCATCAGTTCTTCGGCACTCAGCTTTCTTTATAGTCCAACTCTCACATCCATACATAACCACTGGAAAAACCACAGCCTTGACTAGATGGACCTTTGTTGGCAAAGTAATGTCTCTGCTTTTTAATATGCTGTCTAGGCTGGTCATAACTTTCCTTCCAAGGAGTAGGTGCCTTTCAATTTCATGGCTGCAATCACCATCTGCAGCAATCTTGGAGCCCAGAAAAATAAAGTCAGCCCCTGTTTCCCCATATATTTGCCATGAAATGTAAAGTAGAGTCTTTCCATAAAGGGGTTTCTTCTAGATCCCTTTCAAGAATGCTATTTTCCAATTTATCAAAGGGCATTCTTCATGAGGTATTCTCATCTATGAGGTAGACATGGAAAAAGAGTTACAACATTCAGGCAAAGCTATGTATCTACCACCAGAATTACAATATGCATGTGTGTGCATACATGTATAATATATACATACACACATACACTGTACAGCTGTTCTCTGTCACTAGGTTATATCTTTCTTAAAGATTTTTCTTCTAAGAAAAAAAAGCACTACCATGAATTCGGTTGATGGAACTGAATTCAAATTTTTAAGATGGAAGGACCAGCTCTAAAGTCTCCTCTGCATTTTGGGCAAGTCATTAACCTCTCTCACTACAGCACTCACAATTATAAAATGGGACAGTACCACCTGCCTACCCTACTCTCAGGGAAATGGAGAGTCCTCCATGAGAAAAAATACATGAAAACCGAGAGAGGCAGCAAATGTCAAGAAGAGAATGGAATAGAAGTCTCTGAACTCTAGGCAGGCACGCAGAAATGAAAGTCCCAAAAGGGATGCGACCCCCAGACTTCCCTGGTGGTCCAGCGGTTAAGAATCTGCCTGCCAATGCCAGGACATGGGTTCGATCCCTGGTCTGGAAAGATCTCACGTGCTGTAGGGCAACTAAGCCTGTGGGCCACAACTACCCAGCCTGTGTTCTAGAGTCCGTGCTGTGCAAAAAGAGAAGCCTGCGCAGTGAGAAGCTCAAGCACTGCAATTGGAGAGCAGCCCCTGCTAGCTGCAACTAGTGAAGGCCCTCATGGATCAACGAAGTCCCAGCACAGTCAAAAATAAATAAATAAATTGAATTTTTTTAAAAAGAGAGATGTGACTCCAAGAGGATGGGGAGAGGGAGGTAAGAGGACAATAGGTTTGGTTGCAAGAAAAGAGGTTAAGACGTGCCATTAATTGAAAGTTTAAACTGACTGCCAGGACCCTGGACCCTTCTAGATGCAGAGGTGGAGGTTCTGAAGGCAAAGGAGAGCTGGCAGCCACACGGCTTGAAGCTGAGCTGATGACTACTGACCTAGGGTTTCCCATCCCTTGCTCAGCGATGGCTAGGAAAGGAGGTGATAAGGGGAAAGTCTTTAAGACCAAAATCTAGACTGGCCTTGAGTAAGTATCTGTTTTGCTTTTTATCATTGCTGGCACAAGGCTGTACACTAAAATGGATGTTGAATAAAATGGAGACTAACACTTCTCAGCCTCAGGACACAATTTCATCACAATGTCTCAAATGTGTTCTAAATAACAGCTCTTACTGAAACCAGGATTCTGTTTACTTCGGTTCAGACTACACAAGATCCAAGAATAAAGCCTTCTTTGTTAGATGCTGTTGACTTAAATTATTAGTAAACTCAAGATGGTATCTCTCCCAATTCAAAAGTCTTTTAACACACCCAGGACATCCCGACTTGGACACATATAATGGTCCAAAAACAGTCAAATAAATCAACAATCCATAGCTAAGCAAGTAAGTCGTTTCCTGGTATAGTGTGATCCTAAAATTTTTTTCTTATAAAAGCCCTTGCAGAAACCTTGGCTTTTCACAGATATTATATTCCTAGTGACAGGGATCCCCTTCATACCTCTTTGTCAACCATGACATCAGAGGACTGATAGGAAAATCCACTACCAGGTGACTATAAAGAAGCCCCAAATCAAGCAATAAGCCATAACTAATGTTAAAAAAACAGACCTTAGTTTTTACATTTCTCATCCTTAAGCTTCTCTGATACAAGAAAGCCTTGTCTTGGACCCCAACCTGATACAACGCCCAGCCTCTCTGCTCTCACAGACCTTGGTGCCTAGCTAACACAGTACGTTTCAAACCGGGTGCAAAGGTGCATTCCTGGGAGCTGAGTTTTCCATGGCAAGAGTCCCCCGCCTCCCCGTTTTATGTTTATTTAATGATATGAATAAAAGAGAACACCCATTTCTACTCAATCTCAATGCTCACACTAGTGTTTGTGCTGCAGTTCTGTTTTTCCAAGTAGGCATACTTTCATTGTCAGAGGCAGATAAAATAAAACTATGGAGGAGGTGTCTGGGCCAAGTGTCAGCTCTACAAATCAAGATTCCAGCCCAGAAAGGTGGCAAGATCACGGAATTGCTACTCGTTAACCGGAACACACCAAACTCAGCCTGAATGTTAAAAGTGATTTAGTGGAAACTAAACACCATCCTTCACATTAATGTTAAGTTAATGTTAACTTAAGTTTCACTGGTCTATAAAGTGAAGACAGTCAAAGACAGGGAAACCTGATGTGCTGCAGTCCATGGGGTTGCAGTGAGTCAGATATGACTTAGTGACTGAACAAAAACAATTTTAATTCATATTCAGCTTATGCACTTACTCTGATGTTTTTGTTTAAGAGATGCAAGTCTAAATGTGCTTAAACTGATATGTTTATATCAGTTTAAGGGAGGCTAAAGTAAAAATGATTTAAAAATATCTCAGTATTGGGGTTCAAATTATTTTCCCCTCCAAAGGAATCCATATAAATTCATCAGAAGACAGAGAACAGTAGGGCTGGTGGTATGGCATTTTTTCTTGAGGACATATCAGAACAACAGGCCCTCCAAAGAGGATTTTATAAACTATACGACTGCCTCCTCTCCCTCAATTTTCTGAAAGACTTGGATTTTCCTCCCTACTTGCCAATAATCCCATCAACACCTTAGGTAAAACCAGATGCTAACAACTGAAGCATGTTGTACATGGAAACCTGTATCACCCTACATTGCAGAAGACTGTGAACTTGCATATCTCACCAGTCACCCAGGGGTTCCATCAAGGTCTGGATCATTTCTTATGTCTCTTCATATCCTCTGGAAATACCCATCAAAAGCATCTGGCACATGGTAGACAGTTAGACCTCTGAGGAGCTGGAAGCAAGAATCTATCACCCAGCAGCTTTGCAGCAGAAGTCAGCTCCCATCACTGAAATGAAAGCCCATCCACCTGCAGTCTTTATGGGTTTTCTCCTTTGACACACATGAGGCACTTCCACCTTCCAGGGCCAACTCCACTATTTTCTAGTTTCCATTCCCTGCTGCCTTTCAGGAAATTTACCCTCTTGATCACCTATTTTCTTTCTTGCATCTTGAATTGTTCCCTGAGTTCTCCTTCAGCAGTTAAACATGTCTAAAACCATCTTGATTAAAAAATAATAATAATGATGAAACAGTAAAGAAAACATGGTTCCCTTACTCCGCGTGCTGGCTTTATATTGCCATGTTCATTCTTCTCATTCCTTATATGCATATACATGTATATAAATATCTACATGGGCTTCCCTGGTAGTTCAGTGGTGAAAAACCCTCCTGCCAATGCAAGAGACGTGGGTTCGATCCCTGGGTCGGGAAGGTCCCCTGGAGAAGGAAATGGCAACCCACTCCAGTATGCTTGCCTGGAGAATTCCATGGACAGAGGAGTCCGGCAGGCTACAGTCCACGGGGTCACAAAGAGTCAGATACAACTTAGCGACTAAAACAACAACAACAACAACAATATGTTTGTGTGTGTATTATACATATATTGCTGTTCTTTTTAGCTGCCCAGTCATGTCCGACTCTTTGCAACCCCATGGACTGCAGCAGGCCAGGCCTCCCTGTCCCTCATCATCTTCCAGAGTTTGCCCAAGTTCACGTATTATACATATGTATATATGTTTTATATGGGCATATGTTTTATTGAGCTATAACTCACATGCCATATAATTTGCCCATTTAATGGCTTTTAGTCAGTTGAACTTTTAACATAATCACAAAGTTGTACAACTAACATAGCAATTTTAGAATATTTCATAATCCTAAAAGAAACCCCAAGCCAATTAGTAGTCACTCTCCATACTACCCCAAAACCTCCCATCCTGGATTTAGTAAACTGCCAGTCTACGTTCTCTCTCTGTGGATTTGCCTGTTCTGGATATTTCACATAAGAGGAATCACATAATATGTGGTCCTTCGTGACTGGCTTCTTTCAATAGTAGATCATTTCTTTTAAGTATACACTTAGGAGTAGATGTGGTATGTGATATTGAATAACTCTATGCTTGTCTTTTGAAGAACTGCTAAATTATTTTCCAAAGCAGTTGCATCATTTTACATTCCTACCAGCAGTAGGAGGGTTCAATTTTCTTCAAATCCTCACCAGAATTTGTTATTGTCTTTTTTATCCTAGCTATTCTAACCTGTGTAAAGAGGTAGGTCGCTGTGGTTTTTATTTGCATTTCTCTGATGGCAAATGATTTTGAGGACTTCTTCATGTGCTTACTGGTAATTTGGACATCTTCTCTGGAGAAATGTCTATTCAGATCCTTTGCCCATTTTTGTGTTTTTATTGAGTTTTAAGAGTTCTTTATTCTACATATGCCCCTTATCAGATATGACTTGCAAATGCTTTCTTGCATTCTGAAGGTTATCTTTTCACTGGCTGGGTGGTGTCCACTGAAGTATAAAGGTATTTAATTTTGATAGTCTAATTTTTTTTTCTTTTGTTCATCCTTTGCCTAAGCCAAAGTCATTAAATTTTTCTATTTTCTATACTTTCTTCTAAAAGCATTTTGGTTTTTGCTCTTAAATTAGGTCTATAATCCATTTTGAGTTAGTTTTCAACTGTGAGAAAGCAGTCCATCTTCACTCTTTTGCAAATGGATATCCAGTTATCTAAGTACCATTTGTTGAAAAACTATTCTGTCCCCTTTGAATTGCCTTGCCACCCTTGATTAAAAGCAACCGACAATATGTGAATTTACTTCTGGACTTTCAGTTCTATTCTATTGATCTATCTGTCTGTCCTTTTGACGGTATCACACAGTTTTGATTACTATAGCACCACATTAAGTTTTGAAAGGAGGAACTTTCAACTCCCAACTTTATGCTTCTTTTTCAAAATTATTTTGATCATTCTAAGTCCATTAAATTTCCATATGCATTTTAAGATCAGTGTGTCAATTTCTGCCAAGAAGACAGTTGAGATTTCGATAGGAACTGTGCTGACTCTGTAGATTCATTTGGGGAATACTGTCATTTTTAATAATAGTAAGTCTTCTAATCCACGAACATGGGGTATCTATTTAGTCTTTTTAAATTTCTTTCAACAACATTTTGTAGTTTCAGAGTATAAGCTTTGTACTTTTTTTGTTAAATTTATTTCCAAGGATTAATATGTTATTCCTTTTGATTTTAAGTAGAAATGTTGTCTTAATGCCATTATCATATTATTCTTTGCCAGTGTATAGAAATACAGTGGATTTTTGTATTTTACATTCTGAAACCTTGCTGAACTAGCATCAGTATATTTAAACTTTCAAAATGATTCCAATGTGCAAACAAGTCAGAACAACTAGGTTCAATACCATCTATGCCCTCAAGTCTAATGAAGGAAAACATGTCTATCATTATTGCCTTTACATCATTTGGAAAATTCAGAGGCATGATCTCCATAGGAAGGAAGGACTCCTTTCTAATCAACATCTTCATAAAGAATACAAGGGGCTTCCCAGGTCATGCCAGTGGTAAAGAACCTGACTGCCAATGCAGGGGACATAAAAGACCCAGGCTCGATCCCTGGATTGGGAAGATCCCCTGAAGAAGAGCATGCAAACCACTCCTGCTGGAGAATCCTATGGACAGAGGAGCCTGGCAGGCTATTCAGACTCGGGTCACAAAGAGTCGGACAAGACTGAAGCAACTTAGCACGCAAGCATGCATCAACTAGTCCCAGAAGAAACAGTAAGGGAAGTTTAAAGGGGAAATTGTATATGCAAATTTTAAGTACCTATGAAAATTTAAAGTATCTTGAAATATTTTACCCTAAAATAGTGCTGTTCCTTTTTCTGGAAAAGGGTACTAAGATCCACCCTGTATGTCTGAGAACAGTCATTCAATATGGGAGATTAAATCTGGGCCCCAGTCAAAAGTACCTCCAGTTCCCACCAGGCAAGAGTGATCAAACGCTTCTATCTTTATCTCAAGTGATCATGAAACATCTAAATTAAGAAACTTAGTGACAGTAAGAGCTCTGAAGAGAAATCCATTGGAAACGCCGCAGTCCTGTCCAGTCCTCACGATGAAGCCAATTAAATCTGCTAAACTGGAAAAGCATTTCAAGTCAGAGCGGGGAGCAGGCACCGGGAGCGTAAAGACCTGCTTCCAACAGGAGTAATTCAATAACTCTTACGTTGACCTTTCTGAAGTCTTCCCTTTTGCCTCACCTGTGCTGCCTTATTGAACAGAGGGAGGCCCCAATCCTGATACTAGTTCCAAAGAGATCTATCTGTGCCAGGTGCTACCTTAAGACCCAGTCCACTCAGAAAAGCAACCAACAGTTCCAGGAGGAAAAAACAAAAACAAGAAAGCCTGCCAAGTCTGCATCCTTCCATTTCCTCCAAAGAACCATTAGACCTCAGAACTGCCAGCCCTCAGCTGGCCCCAAGGCCCCGGGCAACAGGGCCAGGACAGGCAGTGAGAATATAAGCACATCCCAGATGAAACACGGGTGGATTCCACTGAACTCATTTATCACTTTCTTCCTCCTCGGCCTGTGCCCCTGTAGAGTCCCAGTTTGAACTCTCAAGCAGCTCTGGCTCTCTCAGAATGCACACGAGGTCTCAGCAACACAGAAAGGAAAAAAAAATCCCCAATTATTAAAGGGTCAAGAAGCTCTTTTAGCCACGATGTAAGGCTGTGCAAATTATCTGCATACAATACAACCATTCAACCAACCTAAGTAAATAACTGGAGGATGCAGGGCTTACATTCTACTAGAGAATTCAGTGTTTTAGAACCACACCATACAAAGTGTAAGAGGATCAATGGACATACAGATATGTGACAAAGCACGGAGCGTAAAAAGCTAACGTTAGAATCTGAGAGGTGGTGGGAATATAGATGCTCACTGTTAAAGTTCTTTCATCTTTGTTGTATGTTTGAAAAATTTCATAACAAACATGTACAATTTTTTAAACTAAAAAGAAAAGTGCCATTCAACTAAATCTCAGCTTTTAATGTTCCTTAAAGCAGGAATTATGTGTGTTATATTTTATATAAGACTCCAATATCTGTATTAGTATTTAAATCAGTGTTTGAGGAGTCTATAGCAAAATTAAGTCTTATTAATTAAGATTAATGGGTATAACATCAACACACAATTATCTAAATTTTGAAATTTTTAAAAAGAATATTTACACTGGATAAATGAGAAAATGAAGCTAATTTATTGTCAACTCTGTTTTTTTTTCTACAGGATATAATCTATAAGGCCAGCGTGCATAACTCACATCAATGACCCAGAAGCTGAACAACAGTGATGCTGTTAGCTTCCTCAAGAGGATACTCTTTCTCTACACGGAGTGATAGTTAGGAATTAGGTATCCTTGCTCTCGAACTATGATGCTGGAGAAGACTCTTAAGAGTTCCTTGGACAGCAAGGTGATCTAACCAGTCAGTCCTAAAGGAAATCAGTCCTGAATATTCATTGGAAGGACTGATGCTGAAGCTGAAGCTCCAATACTTTGGCCACCTGACACAAAGAGCTGACTCATTGGAAAAGATCCAGATTCTGGGAAAGATGGAAGGCAGGAGGAGAAGAGGACGACAGAGGATGAGACGGTTGGATGGCATCACCAACTCAATGGACATGAGTTTGAGCAAAGCTCTGAGAGATGGTGAAGGACAGAGAAGCCTGGCGTGCTGCAGTTCATGGGGTCACAGAGTTGGACATGACTGACAGACTGAAAAACAACAAAAACAATCCTCGGTTTAGTAACAGACCTACTTAGTTGCCTTAGGCAAACTTCCTCCTTGGCTAGAAGGAGAATTTATCAGATTTAAGAAACTTGAACTCTGTAAAAGTTGGACAAAGACCCACAGTGGCTAGACTGAAGATAGCAATCTTGTTTTATTCAAAATTAACTTGAAATGATCTTAGTCAATTATCCATAGCAAAATCAGAATGTCTAGCTACATATAAATTAGATGGTAACAAAACTGCAACTATTCTCACCTCATAATTTTCCCTTAAGACTTTATTCTGCAAACATGTGAATCTCTTTGACATTTCCTAAACAGCAAGTGTCTAGAACCAGGAGGGTTTCATGTGCTGCCTTTTTTTTTTTTTTAATTGCTACAATTTGAACCAGTCTTTCTTTTTCTTCTCTTAGGCTTACATAGGCCTACATAGCTAAGACTGCTTTGACTTTCTTGTTAAATTCTAACCTAGTTACTATCCTTGAACTGCCTTTTTCCAAATGCTCTAAGTTAGCACCATATTCTAGCTAATTAGACTATCAAAGCAAAGATCACAAGTCAAAGCCACATAACCAGTTATTTCAGAAATGTCTGTCAGTGGTCACAAAAGAGCCAGAGGGAGCATATTATTTCATAGCATGAGACAGGGAGCAACTCACATGTGCTTCACCCAGGGTGCTCTGCAAAATACCCTGGACCAGGGCATCAGAACCTGCTGGAGAAGGAACTGAAACAGCTCGCTGGGCCCCACCCTCAGAGTTTCTGATTCAGTAAGTCTAGGGTGGGGGCTCAAGAATTTATCATTCTAACAGGTTCACAGCTACTGCTGATGCTGCTCGTCTGAGGACCAGCGGCCTAGAACTGAAATATTCATTACACGAGAGGCAGGAGAAGATGACGATGGGAATGAGAGTATTTGTTAAGCTCCTGTGATAGCTGTGGTGTGCGTCTAAAAATTATCTCATTTAATCTTCACAGCAATTCTGAGATGGTATTATTCCCACTTCACACAAAGCAGTAACTTACCCTCCCACGTTCCCATGACTGGTAAATACAGGAATTGAGATTTAAGCCAAAGCCTGATGGAGACACCGTCCTTGCTTGCATCCCCCCAATCTCACCATGATTTCCATGCTATTAGAATGAAAGCATGAGAAAATACTAGAACCTTTAACAAACTGAAAATACTCCTATATTGTTTCCTCTGGAGATTATCAATCCCATAAACCATAAAGTTTTTTAAAGACTAGACACCATTCCATATTACAAATGATCTGTATTTCACATAGTACCCAGGAAAGCAAATATTACAGCTATAAAATTTTTTCCCAGTTGCAGGAATGATCTCTTTGCTTTAGTCCCTCATTCATTAATTACCCTCAGCACCCAGGAATCACTTGGAAACAACTAGAAGACTAACATTCTCTAGGGAACACTAGTAACTCCACAAGCAAGATGCAGGAGGAAGGTGAAAGAACACCCATTTTTGAACTAAGTAGTCTGGACTTGAACTCAGTTTCAGCATCTGAATATATACTAAGTGCACTTGAAGCTTCCAGGTGTTTGTAAACCAAAGCTCTTAAACTCTAAGCCCTTGGTTGCCTCAAATAACTTGCCTGGGGTTACAGAGTTGAAAGTTTATAGCATCCCTCAATCCCTTCAACCTGGGGCTATGGCCACCAGTGTATTCAGATTAGGCATATCCACTCTGGTCTCTGGAATCCCTTGGGTTTTTTAAAATCATTTGCTATTTACATCTTCTTTAAAATAACATTTTATGTACATTAAAAAAAAAAAAAACTGCTGTCAGTTTTGCATTATAAAGATATTGTCCAGTTTTAGAAACTTTTAGGATCATAAAAACCTAATACGGGCCTCATCCATTATACATTCTAAAAAAATTTAGAGAGTACATACAATGTGCTAGGCAGTATGTTATATATTTTCACAGACTGTTTCTTGTCTCATCCAAGGTACCCTATGATTCAGGAACAAAGAGTATGAACCTTGGGCAAGCAACTTAATTCTGCACTGGTTTCTTGATCTGTAAACTGCAGGGAAAGAGGAAATGGGGGAAAATAGTTCTCTTGCAATACACATATTTCCAGGTGGCATAGTGGTAAAGAATCCGCCTGCCAATGCAGGAGACACAAGAGATGTAGGTATGATCCCTGGGTGGGGAAGATCCCCTGGAGGAGGGCGTGGAAACCCACTTCAGTATTCTTGCCTGGAAAATTCCAGGACAGAGGAGCCTGGCGAGTCCATGGGGTCACAAAGAGTCAGATACGACGGAGCACGCTCGTGCACACACACACACACACACACACACGGAGCACGCACACACACACACTAGGTACTCACATGCTCCTGCTTGTCCTTCCTAGATTTCTTTTTTAAAGGGAAATAGAGGGCCAAAAAGATTGAATGAAAATCCTACATTCATGTGGCTAACAACACACATGCTTTCCAGAAGAGGTGAACCAAAAGAACCTCCTTACTGGGGATGGGAAATGATTGGAAACGATTGAGGCTTTCAGTTAACATTGAGCTATCTATTTCCATAAAACAGGGCACTGACTGTGTCCAGCCTGATTCCAAGAGGTCCAATGTGCATCTGAAATCCACATTGTAACCAATCTTTTATTAACTTAAATGTTCAGAAAATGGTGTTTTAGAGGTCACAACTGTTGCAGCTGTCACTTGTCTAAACTGTTTTGTTTCTTTTCCTACTTAGTAACGTCTTGCCACTGAACATAGAGTGTGTGTGTGTGTGTGTGTGTGTGTGTGTGTGAGATATCACATCTTTCATCTCCTTAGGACCACCACTGTGTTACATTTTCTTTCATTCATGTCTCCTATGTGTATACTTTTCCAGACAAGGTCCATTGTTCTAACCTGATAGTACCATGAAAACTAACATGTAAAATCAGTTAAAACTGTCATGGCATTGGACAAGCCATACAGTTTTTTAGAGATAGATTTATGAAATGAGTTTATTTTGCTGCAATTAACTTCCTCCTTTAAAAAAGGAAGCCTAGAGTAAACTATGAAACATGTTTTTTTCACATCAGATTAGAGAAGATGATAATTTCGAAAAAATACCCAGAATGTCAAAGAAAGGGTTTTTTCTACACCATTGGTGGGAATGTAAACAGGCCTAACACTCTGGAAAGGCAATGTGGCAACACATGATGATTTAAAATGCACATTCCTTTTGATTCGTCAATTCCACTTCTAGAAATTCATCTTAGCTATAATTTCACATTTATGTAAGTACAAAAATGTTCATTTCTTAAGAGCAAAAACTAGCCCATCATTAGTAGGGGCCTAGTTAGATAAAATTTTGATATAGTCATACCACAGAACATAACGCAATACTTAAAAATGAAGGGAGATTTTTATACTCTTACATTGAAACATGTCCACAAAACACTAGGTTAAATTTATTTTTTAAAAAAGAGTTACAGATCTCATTTCTCTAGTAAGTGATGTCTATGAATATATATCCATCCATGTATTTCTATAAGGACTTCCCTGTAGCTCAAACTGTAAAGAATCTGTCAGCAATGCAGGAGACCCAGGTTTGATCCTAGGTGGGGAAGATCCTCTGGAGAAGGGAATGGCAATCCACTCCAGTATTCTTGCTTGGAGAATCCCATAGACAGAGAAGCCTGGAGGGTTACAGTTCATGGGGTCGCAAAGAGTTGGACAAGACTAAGTGACTAACACTTATGTATTTCTGTATATTAACACAGAGAAGGAGTCTAAAAGACGGTACAGGTGAACTGTCCATATCATCAATACTTCGAAAGATTTTCTGTTTTAAAGTCAGCACATGTTAACACTTAAGATTAGACATCAGTCTTTAATTTTAAAAGGAGAAAACAAAAATGGAATAGGAGAGAAGACAATAAAAGTTACTGAGATGTCACCGTATTTCTAGTAATTAAATTCTCTACCCCCCATCAGCATATAGGAAGCTGATCACCACAATCTCTGCATTGGGCTGAGGTCTCAATCTAAGACTGAAAGCCATTCTGAACTGACAAGTGAAGAGAAGAGAGAATTCAGCCAAACAGCTTTTTTTCCTCACTTTTCTGCTAGGGGCCTTCATTTGCCTGTTGGCTTCCTATTTCTATACAGATAAACGAGGAACAAAAATCTTCTGCGTGTCAGAACAAAAATCTTCCGTGTGTCATCCTGCAATTACTGCAAATGCTGAGGAAGTACTTGAAGTTAACTGGAATACCACCTGGAGCTGGCACAGTTGCCCCTCCTCGTCCTAGAATTTTTAGAAATGGGCAGTTAGGTGAATGATTTGCTTAGGATGGCTGAGTGGGGCTCAAAACATGAACATACAAATCCCTCCCCCAAAAAAACTGTTACACTAATAAACAGGCAACTATGGTATATATACTTCATGAGCTTTAAAATGGAGATATTTTTAATGACCGATTTGGGTCATTATAAAGATGAAAAGTGAAAGTACTTAGAATGACACCTCGCCCTAAGTTGGATAAATGCTTGCTGCTGCTATTATGACAATAACAATGATGATTAATGATACTTACTTGCTTTCCTGCATTTCAGCCCTCGGTGAATTTCAAGTCCAGGTGGGACAAATGACAATATACCATCTTTTCATAACCTTCTCTGTGAAAAAGAAATTAAATCTCCTTCCATATTCTAGAGCTACCCTCTACACCCTGATACCACATGGTTTTCTAAGAGAAAGCAGAAAAGCCTGAAGTACTTGTTCAACCAATGACCAAAGTCAAGAATGTTGTGCAAACGAAGCTTGCTCCAAAAGAACTGTGTCAACCAAAGCAGGGGAGGGGGGAACAAATTGATTAATATTCCCACATTGGGCAGAGCACTGTGTGTGAATTTTTAATGAGTAACCTTTTTCTTACCCTCTAACAGAAAGATAACCTTCATTCAAATAATACAGGGTCAGTGAGTAGGAAAAAAATTAGATTTCAACCAATTTTATTCTAAAGAACAGAACTCATACTAATAGGTAGAATTTATAAAGAGCCAGTCATGCATGCTCAATTGTGTCCAACTCTTTGCGACCCCATGGACTATAGCCCACCAGGCTCCTTTGTCCATGGGATTTCCCAAGCAAGAATATTAGAGTGGGTTGCCACTTCCTTCTCCAATAATTTATTTAGAAACAGGCTTCAACTAAATGCACAAGAAAAACAAAGTTTAGAATTAGAATTTCTAATCACTGAAGAGCCAGTGTTATTGCTTGTCTCAATCCTGATGTTTTCAAGCAAAATCTAGATGATTATAGCAAAGGCAGTAGAACTTCACATGCCCGCTGTATTCCAGGTACTGTACTGTGTGCTTTATCTAGATTATTTACTGCAATCTCTAACCTTAAAGGTTATAGATTTATTATTTTCCCTATAGTATATAAAAGAAAATGAAGACTCAGACTACCCAAAGACATAAATGGCTAGCACCTGCTGGTCCAATCCACTACCATTTCTGGCCTGGATTATCATGAACGTGTTAGTCACTCAGTCGTGTCCAACTTAGAGACCCTGTGGACTGCAGCCCACCAGGACCCTTGTCCGTGGGGTTCTCCAGGCAAATTACTGGAGTGGATTGTCATTTCCTTCTCCAGGGGATCTTCCCGACCCCAGGGCTCCTGTGCTGTAGGCAGATTCTTTTCCTTCTGAGCCGCCAGGGAAGCCTTCTAAGAGTTTCCATGCTTCTACCCTGCCCCTCTGGGCTGCCCAGGTGGCGCAGCGGTAAAGAATCCGCCTGCCAATGCAGGAGATGCAAGAGACTTGGGTTCCATCCCTGGGTCAGGAAAATCCCCTGAAGAAGGAAATGGCAACCCACTTCATCTTCTGTGCAGCTGGCAGGGTAAGTGTGACAGTTAATTTTATGTGTAACTTGACTCAGCCACAGGATACCCGGGTATTTGGTTAAACATTATTTCTAGTTGTGTCTGTGAGGGTGTTTCCAGATGAGATTAGCATCTGAATTGGTAGACTCAGTAGTTTCCCACGTTCTCCAGGTCTTTGCTTACATACAGTCATCCCTCTGCCTCCATGGGGTGGGTTAGTTTCAGGACCCCCGGCAGATAACAAAATCCGCAGATGCTTGAGTCCCTTATATAATACAGCATAGTACTGTTGACCCGCTGTACCCCTGCGTTTTGCATCTGCAGAATACAGAACACTGACTATAACACAGTCAGTGAGACTTTCCTGACCACCTAAGGTAAAACAGAAACACCCTCTCCTTTCACTTTCCCTATCCCCCTCCCCTTGCTCTGTCTTCGGAGCCCATATCATCATCTGACTTCTGTACTTGCTTGTTTTTATCTGTGTCTTTCTCTGACATGTGACTCCTCTAAAAAACCAGACCCTAATCTGATTATTCACTCCAGAATCTTCACCATCAGAATGATGCATGGCACAATAATCCTGTGTTGAATAAAGCCCAGACAACCAGATTTGACATCTAGTCTCCTGAATGTCAAGCCATTTTCTGGCATTCAGGAAAAGAACTTCTTCCATCAGAAGGGTGGGGGACTGGGTCTAAGGTGCCTTCCAATTCCAGGACTGTGATGCCAAGACACCATCATTAGGGACTTACAAATAAGGTTCTCTTTGCTGCTCTTTCCTCCGACTACATTTTACCACTCTCCTTGAATAAGGACGCGGTAACCATTAGGCAATGGATGAGATCATAGGTCCAGAAAGCCACCTCCCCCTTGCGTCATCTCTAATCCATTTCTCAGGCTGCTACACTTTTGCTCTTAACTCTCAGATGCTATCTGACCTGCAGTTGCTCAGTTGTCAGTAGAAAAGCAGAGTACCAAAATTTGTGCTTTTAAACCAGCAGCTTACCTGACAGACACAAAAGTCATCATAGTTCTATCATTAAAACTCTAAAGAAGCGTAAGCAACAAGTATATTGAAGTCATTTGCAAACAAAGACAAATTCACCGACTCACTGTCGATCATCCAAGATAATAAAATTAAGGGCAAGCATAAAACCAACGTTGCCAAGTCCATATAGTTTAGTACCAGAAACCAACAGAGCCAGAGCCAGACAGGGTGCTGACCCAGCAGAATTTTCTTCTGCCTACTTAATACTAGAAGAAGACAAGGGAATCCAGAGAGCTGGAGGTTTTTAAAGCATCAGGAAAGGCTGGCAGGTTGTATGACCAGAAGAGTCCTACTAAGTCACTTCAGTCATGTCTAACTCTGTGCAACCCTGTGGACTGTAGCCTGCCAGGCTCCTCTGCCCATGGGGATTCTCCAGGCAAGAGTACTGGAGGGTTGCTCCGCCCTCCTCCAGTGGATCTTCCTGATCCAGGGATCAAAACTGTGTCTCTTTTATCTCCAGCCTTGGGGTGTCTCTTAAATCTCCTGCCTGTCCATGGGATTCTCTAGGCAAGAATACTGGAGTGGGCTGCCATGCCCTCCTCCAGGGGATCTTCCCAGCCTAGGGATCAAACTCACATCTCTTACCTTCTCCTGCATTGGCAGGTGGGTTCTTTACCACTAGCACCACCTGGGAAGGCCAGAAGAGGGGAAGGAAAATTGTTCTAAAACACTGCTGGAGTAAGATGCCTCGTTATTTCCTGCAGTTCCACAGAATTCGCAATAAAAGATACTTAAAATGATACTAAATGTATCAAGACAATAAATAATGCCATTATGATATTCTTATTGGGGGTTAGCAGCTCTTAAGGGGGTTAGTGTCTCTTAGTTTGAGACACTCTTCCATGTGAATCTTTTGCATCCACCAGAAATGCATTCTTCTTTTCACTTTCCAAGTTCTACTGGGTTTTTGTTTCACGTATAAGTTCTACTTGCAGGTCTTCAGTTGAAACATCCAGCCAGGAGCCACTCTTTGGACAAACCCAGAAGAGAAACTTCTCTTTCTCAATCCTAACCTCTCGTCTGTGGGTGTTACAGAATAGCAGTGAGTTGAAATCACCTATATACCCACCTCTTTATAAAAGGCTAATGAGGAAGCGAGTCAAGTCTTTACAGGATTCCTTCCTCTAAAACATTTCTGAAAAACAGAACAGCTCAGCATCCTGACAGAACTTAGGAAACAGAGGATTAATAATGTTACTTTACCAGGGGCTTGGGACTGTGCTAATTGCTCTACAGGGATTCTCTCTCTTTTTTTTTTTAAGACTTTTTTTTCACATGGACCATTTTAAAAGTCCTTATTAAATTGGTTACAATATTGCTTTTGTTTTATGTTTTGGCTTTTCTGGCCATGAGGCATGTTGGATCTTAGCTCCGCAACCAGGGATCTAACCCACACTTCCTGCATCAAAAGGTGAAGTCTTAACCACTGGACCACCAGGGAAGTCCCGGGGATTCTCCTTGGATGCTGCCTATAACACTCTAAGATAGGTACTACCATCCACTACCCTCCCTTACATGCTACAGGTAAAAAAAATAAGTTTTATAGAAGCCAAAGAATTTGCCTAAAGTCATACACCAGTAAACAGCAAAGCCCAAACATGAGTCTGGGTCTTCCTAGCTCTGTATCTGCACTTTAACCACCATGCATGGGACACTGGAAGGGAGGGATGGAGGTGGGAATAGAAGAATGGCCTTCCCTTCTCTTTATGCAGATATCGGTTTTCCAGGAAAGAACCACTATTAGTTTTTTGCTTCATTTGAAGGTGCTAAGTAGCTTCAGTCATGTCTGACTCTTTGCAATCCTATGAAGCATAACCCACCAGACTCTTCTGTCCATGGGGATTCTCCAGGCAAGAATACTGGAGTGGGTTGCCATGTCCTCCTCCAGAGGATCTTCCCAACCCAGGGATTGAACCCATGTCTCTTGCATGTCCTGCATTGGCAGGCAGGTTCTTTACCACTAGCACCCCTGGGAAGCCCTACACACAGTACACAGTCGGTGTGGGTGCACATGTGTGTACGTATGTACTCAGAAACACACACACATGTGCATGTACACACAGCAAATCTTCCAAACTGTCAGTGTCTCCCAGGCCATATGTGGGCTTTGCTTAAAGGTCACCCAGCAGGCCCCAAGGAAAAGAAGGGCTTGGTCTAAAAAGCTTTATATTTCCTCTCACTTTTTTCAACACTGGAAAATCCATTTGGCTCTGAGAAATGAATAGTAAAAGGAGCTCTAACGACTTAGGGCCAACAAAACGTAATGGAAAAAAGGCAAGAATATGGCTGGACTTTATTTTCTTTTTGCTCAGCACATCCTGTCTTTAATCTGAATGGTAAATAGGCCATGCCAACATACCGACTCTTTTCAGGTGAAATAATCTAGGTTATAAAAACAAGCAACAACTGTGTTTTCATTATTCTTTAATTCATGGCTGACAGAAATAACTTCCAAAATAAATCAGAGGCAAATATTGCTCACAAGGGAGCAACCCACAAATTTTCCCTCCTTTGATAACCGATTTTGGTGAAATTTTTTTTCCTTTCACTTGAATTATAATTGTGTGGTATTATCTGAAAGAGTGTGTTGCAAAAACTAGGGAAAGGGCATTTAAATCTTTTTATTTGCATTATTTAAATCCACGAGGGAAGGGGAGAGAGAGACTTTTTCCATATTATGAGTTAGTGGACTAACATCCCTGAGATATTTGTCAAGTTTAAGTTCAACAAGCAATCCTTGTTGATGCTTGGTATAAACCAACACAATACTATAAAGCAATTATCCTTCAATTAAAAATAAATTTAAAAAAAAACTTTAAGAAAAAAAAAAAAGAACAAGTTATCTTGCAACACCTCTCTCTGTAACCCCACAGCATCAACCTCTTTGGCTGCATGATACACCTAATGATTCATGACCTCAGTCATGCCAGTGAGAGCCCCACCCATTTTTATCCTGTATATTAAGCTTCACTTCCTTTATACAATATTTTCTTCTCTATGCTAAATCTGAGCAAAAAGTCTAACAGAAACTATCTTCCCAAACAGAACATGGTAAAGCTTCCTTTTAACAAGAAACTAGAACATCAAAGGATTATTTGAAGCAACATCTGTCACATTCCTTTCTCTGGATGTCATTAAATCAAGAACTACCTCCAAAAAACAAGAACAACCTCCATGGAATAAGTTAAAGCAATATTCTTCCATGCACTGGTTGTGGGGAAATTAATAGGTATTCCACTTAAAAACAAAGGGGGGGTAGCATTGGCAGAACAGAAATACTTCATCAGAAGTTCAACTGCGTCCCTTTGCTTTCTTTCTAAGCAAAAAGTTTCACAGAGCCTCTAAAATGCAAACATGCATTGCAAGCCTCTGAGAGAGGAATAGAAAATACATCCGCATCCGAGCTAATCTGACTCTGAAACACTTTATGCAAGGATCCTCTCTTTCACAGAGCTGGAGGTTCACAGAACACATGTGGGCTGGGGAGCAGCTACTCATGCCAGATCTGAGCTGGCTAACAGCCAATGGGTAAGTCAGACACCTCATCTCTGTCCATTCTGCTCTCCCCAAGCATCACACTACTTCTTAGGGGAAACAAGACAAGAATAGAATGGAGCAAAGGTCACTGAAATGGTGAAAATACAGCACCGTACCTAGAAGGAGAACCATTACATGCAAACATTCCTCTCAAGAGAGAGGCAAGAGGGAGCTCTCTTAGCAAGACCATATTAAATACATGGTAGGCACAAGAAGGCTTTCCCAGCCAATAACTGGGAAAATGCCATCCAATCATACATAAAATTTGGAATTAGGAGTATATGGTTTATTTTAAGATGTCACAGGTTTCTTTTCAGCCTTGAAAACACAAAACACATTTAATATCTTTAATCTGAATGCAAATCAAAATCCAGCAGGATCAGACACATTTTAAACTAGTATTTTTAACTGGTTTTGAACATCAGTAACCCTTAGACACATTTTTTAACCAGTTTTTAAAAAGAAGAAAGAAATAGAGCTCTATCAAAAAAAAGTTAGACTAGTATCTCAGGTGAAGTATTTCAGGTATGAATTGCAAATTTATAGACACTAGTGTATTCAGACACGTGGTAATGGTTGTGCTCACTCAGTCATGCCTGACTCCTTTGCGACCCCATGAACTGCAACCCACCAGGCTCCTCTGTCCATGGGATCTCCCAGGCAAGAATACTGGAGTGGGTTGCCATTTCCTTCTCCATAGGATCTTCCTGACCCAGGGATCAAAGCCACGTCTCCTATATTACAGGCAGATTCTTTACCCCTGATCCACCAGAGAAGCCCAATAGAGCTGACTATTTTGATAGATCACATTGGGAAGCCAGGGGAGGTTCATATTTACGGTTATATAGAGTTCCCAAGTCACAACAGTACAAAACTACCAAGCCATCTGACCTTCTGCTTTTGCATACGCCCCAACAATGGGGACATATGGATCTAGATGACAGAAAATCTAATTGTATTAACGCCCTACTCCCAAACTGCTGAAGGAGAAATAAGAACTAGTTGTGCGGTCTTCAACTGGGAACTTAGATCTACGGAAACAATAATACACTGGTGTCAGTTCCTTGTGAATACGAAACACGGCCTTTGTGTGTGTGTGTGTGTGTGTGTGCACTCTTTGCCCAACACTGATGCACAAATCTGACTTCTGCTCTATGAGATCTCTGAAAAAGTGAATCCCATATCCTGCTTTTAAACAGTAACTTTCAGACAAAAATTTCCATTCTGGCTTTAACCAAACGTTGCTTCTGACTCATTTGTTTCAAGGATTAGCAAGGGTCTGAAACCAATGTGAGAAAGTCAAAGAAAATAGTTTTGAAGCACAACAGTCTGAAACAAAGCAAGACCAAAGGAAACTGAAGCTGCCCCGTGATGACAAGGCCATTTCCTCACTTCCTGTAAAGCAATTCACAGACAAGATGAGGAAGAACCAGGACAAACACGCTTTTAAACTAAGGATGGATTAAGAGTCGACTAGGAAAAGCTGGGCATCTACTTAAACTAAGCTGGGCATCTCGGCGTGGTAGAGGGAGGGCCTGATGCCTAAATTACAATAAGCACCATGTTTTTGCTTTGGGAGGCCTTGAATGGTCTGATGGTTAATATTTATTATACAATGAACATAATAATCACCGAACAACAAGTTTTACAAGTGAAATTTGCTCAGTTGCGTCCAACTCTTTGTGACCCCTTGGACGATACAGTCCCTGGAATTCTCTAGGCCAGAATACTGGAGTGAGTAGCCTTTCCCTTCTCCAGGGGATCTCCCCAACCCAGGGATCAAATCCAGGTCTCCCACATTGCAAGGGGATTCTTTACCAGCTGAGCCACAAGGGAAGCCCAATCACCAGACAAATGTGGGTTTAATACCCCTGACTTGTGAGGGAAATTTTTTTCAAATTTGTGCATCAATGTTGAGTAAAGAATACACATATACACTTACTGAAGCCTCCTCCTGTCTACCCAATTATCACTGAAAACCCTGGCCCCATACCCCTAACCTCCTGCTTTTTTTTTCTAAGCCCCTATTTCCCACCACTCTATAGGTAACTTGCCTATTTATTATACTTACTATTTATCATGTAACTCCTTTGATAGAATATAAGATCCTAAGAGCAAAGAACTCTGCTGGGTTTTGTTTAACTGCTACATCCCACTGCCTAGAACAATTCCCAGGACAAAGATGTTGCTTACTAGACACTTAGATACCTGTTGAATGAAGGGATAAATGATACTATTCTTTGCCATCTTTGGATGCTACAGTTCAAAACAAAAGGAAAGGATTTTACTCGCTTTCCCTCCTTACCTAAGCATTATTCCAAGCTTTCTCTCTACTCTAATCTTCAATCCAAAAGAATTTAAGAAAACTGATATAAACTAGCTGGAAAATGTGTCACGTTAGTTGAATAAACTTAGAAAAAAAGAGGGAGTAAAATTTATTTCACCTTAACTATTTTTTTAAGCATGCTTAGTGAAATGGCTTTTTATAAATTATTCTAGAACTTGCTAAATAATTCCTTTCTTCTCACTCCCCTTGATTTGAGCACTGGCCACTGTAACTAAACTGGTCAATTTCCATCACAAGTCAAGGCTATTAAATCCACATTTGTCTGGTGATTATTACATTTACTGTATAATAAATATTAGCCATTGGACCATACAAGGTCCCTTCCCAAAGCAAAGATAAATGGTGATTATTGTAATTTAGGGATCAGGCCCTCACCCACCATGCTGAGATGCCCAGCACTCTTCCGAGTTGACTCTTAATCCATCCTTAGTTTAAAAGGGTAACTGATTCAGCTATAGCAATAATAAAATGTGATATCATGTTTTCCAGGGTGGGGGGAAGGGTTGCTGATTCAAACACACAGGAGAGAGGTGAGTGCGTAAAGAGAAGGAAGATCATTCAGTTCTGGGTCTATGAAGACAGGCCCAGAGAAGCTATATCTTACGATGTTTTCAATTTTTTATGAAAAATTTATCGTGATTTGAAATTTCCCAACGGGCGATACAAACAAAAATGTGTTGAGGCCAGGTGTGGCCCAAGGGCATCAGCTTACAGTCTTTTGTTTAAAGCCTCAGGCCAGACAGCACTGCCGTCAGAAGCCCCCTCCCACTCCTAAAGCAGGTGAGGGTCTCCTGTGGCATGCGGCGTCAAGTCACCCCAGATTCCACCAAACCCCTGTCCAGTTCCTTCAACGTGTCCATCTTTTCTGCGGGGAGCTCTCACTAGCACACAGTAAGAGCTCCAAAAGTGCTTGAATAAATGAAAATCTGAACACGATCGCCTGGTTCATACTTCTAGAAGTCCCATGGAACCGTTCCATCAGTCCTATCTTTATTCTTTAACCATTGGGCCCATAGGGTGGCAAAGAGTCAGACACGACTGAAGCAACTTAGCACATTCTTTAACCAACCAACCTTCAGGGCTGCATGCCATCAAGGTCACCGGCACGGATACCAAAGTGTCAAACTAAAAGAGACAAGCCCTCCCCTGAAGATCTATAGGGTGATATCTATTATAAGGAATAAGCAGCATTCAGAATATTGTGAAAATAGAAAAAAAATTAAAAAGCAGATTTGACAAAGTAAAACATTTGCATACCGTGTGCTTTGTAGGAGATGAAAGAAAATTCAGCAAATTGCTACCTGATTTCTCCATCATTCAAAACACCTGATGAGCTTCGTACAGATGGTAAATTAAGCCAAGTTAAAAATGTCTCTATTTTGTTCCTTAGCTAGAGCATTAAGAACAGAAAGGCACAGCTTACGCAACCAATAATTAAATTTCATACACATGTTACACTTTGCCTAAACCCCAGCAACTATCAGACTTAGCATTCAAAACAGTATTTGGAATCATATCCAAACATGGAATTGCTCTTCCAAGCAGGATCATAGGGTAGTTTGGCTTCTCCTGAGCCACAGAAATATCTCCTATACTTTTACAATTTTTCCCTTCATATTTTTTCATATGATGAAAGCATCAAGGAAAACTCACAGCTGTGCAAAAGATGCATCGGCATTCCTGGAGCGTGGTCATCTTGTCCAGAGACTGCTCACACAGGCAGAGTTTGCACGTGACAAGGGGGGCCAGAGCCAGGTCTCCAGGCGTGGGATTCTCGGCGGCCGTCATGGTCAGACAGTGGAGCCTTCCTACTGAGCCCATCAGCTGGTCCTCAGCCTCCTTCAGTCTCCTCAATCCCTACGGAAAGGCCCAAAGCAGAAAACATCATTGATAGAGCTATTGTTTAACCAGCATATCTGGGCGCAGCACATCCTCCCCCTCAGTGATCTAAGCCTAAAGCGAGTGCATTTCTGAGAACCATGGGCTAAAGAGCTAGCCACCTTGGCAAACTATCCCTGGAGTTCTGAAATGTAAGGTGACCTCACTGTCCTGAGTCACATCAAGTGACCTATGGAAATTAAAATACTATGAACAGACACACCATTTCGGAATGGCACTGCTATGATCAATTCAACAGACTCAAAAAACACTTAGGTCATTCAAAAAGTTAAATACATAATTGTCATATGATCCAGCAATTTCACTTCTGGGTGAACACCCAAAAAATTGAAAGCAGGGACTCAGATACTTGCACACCCATATTCACAGTAGCATTATTCACAACAGTCAAAAGGTAGAAAGAAACAATCCAAATGCCCATCAATGAATGAATGAATGAACCAAATGTGTTATAAACGTACAATGGGATACTATTTAGCCTTAAGAAGGAAAGATAATCCGACACATGCTACAACATGGATGAACCTTAGAGACATTATGCTAAGGGAAATAGGTCAGACACAAAAGGGCAAATATTGTATGATTCCATTTACATGCGGTACCTAGAGCAGTCAACTTCACAGAGACAGAAAGTAGAAAGGTGATTATTACCAACAGCTGGAGGAAGGGCAAACGGAGAGTCATGACTTAGTGAGTGCAGAGTTTCTGGAATGATGAAAAAGTTCTGGAAATAGACAGCATGATGGTTGCACAACATTTGGAATATTGTGATTATAATGTCACTGAATTATACGTTAAACGGTTGGGATGGTAAATTTTGTTTTGCATATTCTAGCCCAATAAAAATTTTTTTCAACATGGTATCAGGGTTGTGTTCCTCCACATGCATTGCTTTACTTAATCTTTTACAACCGCAATGATCATTTCCTTCACTTTACAGATGAATTGAGGTCCTGAGAAGCTGTGCAATCTGCCAAAGTTCTCAGAGTTTATACACAACACAGCAAAACTCAAACCTCTATCTTCTGAGGCCAAGTCCAGTGCTGTCCCACTACACCAGAACTGCCTCACAGATGGATATTATGTGGAGATATGGAGCAAGGAGAGAGGGCTATAAGAAGGGGAAAGAGAAAGGGGGAAAAAAGATGGAAGGAGACCTGAATTTCATGACTACAGCTATGATAAGATCACTGAAATTGTACAAGAATAAAATCTGTCTCTACATGTAGCATGACTATAGGAAAGGATGTTTCAACACCAAAAAACAAAAATTATAATGGAAGCCCTTCCATTAGATTTTTATTCATAATATCTTTAAGAGGTTAAGATCATTGTGAAAATAATTCTCCTACATATTCATAGTTTATATCACATCAAGAAATTTCATTTCTGATTAAATAAAAGCAAAATCTTTAAGTTCTTACTATTTTAAAAGAGTATGAGTGCTTAGTCAATCAGTCACATCTGACTCTTTGTGACGCAATGGACTGTAGCTCTCCAGGCTCCTCTGTCCATGGGGATTCTCCAGGCAAGAATACTAGGTGGGTTGCCAAACCCTCCTCCTTAAACAAGTATGGGCAATTCTGATAAATTTGGCCACAAAAATAATTATATCCTCTCCTTCCAGAAGATCCAGACTCTCTTTCTCCCAATTTTCAGGCAAAAGAAATTATTTTACATATCCAGCCCTTGTTACACAGCCTCACAGTGGCTTAAGTTTCATTATATTAGTACGAAAGTACTAAAATAAGGGAGTGAAAAACAGACTGAATTAGATAGAAAATCTATGAGATCTAATTGCACTAACTTTCTTAGTGTCATATCAGCGAGTCAGCAGTTTCTAACTCTAGTAACCTGAAGTGTTTAAGGTTTATCACCTATTCCTCGAGAAGTAATAGAAGATCTAATTAAAAATAAATTAAAAAGGAAGCTAATGAATCATTGGCTTCCAATATGATAAGTATTTCTTGGGAAAAGACCAATGTGGTTCAAGACACCATGCTCTTATTCAATTAACTACTGGTGATCTATTATTCAAGAGCAAATTAAATTCAAAACAACCTGCACATCAAATTCAGGATTTTGGAGTTAAAAACAACAAAACCTCTTTAGGGTCAATTACAGGTAAAGGTGAATGATTTTACTTCTCTCCTGCCCCCAGTTTATGTTTACACAGATACTACCTGTTTTCTTCTCAAGACTTCCTCGTTGATAACACACATCATCTTCCCAACAACGTATTTTCATCTGTCTTTTCCCAACACTGCTCATACAACATATTCTGAATTAGTTTTCCCCTCAAAAAGAGAAATCCCAAGTCACACAGCAAGAAGAAATGTAGCCAGCAAATGCTTCCTGAGTACGGAAGATGGGAAATGACACAGGCCAGAAACATCCCACACCACAAATGTCGATTACACCAACAGCCTGTTTGGAGAAAGCTGTTGAGAATAGATAAATCCTGTTGTTACAAACCCAACAAGAAAGCTAGGTGTTCTTCAAGAAAGTCATTCATTTCTCACAGTCTCAAACTATACTATTTTTTAGAAGGAGACACGGAACAGGCCGATGTACTTGAAAAACGAAGACATAATGGGATACCTCTTAGAGGTTATGTCTTCAAAACAGTCTTCTTTTAAAGGCAGGGTGAGAAGTTGTATGAAATCAAGGCCATCTGAAATTTAATCTTGTCTCTTGCCATATATATAAGGTTTTACTCCACAGTTTGTGAGTAACATGCCTATGGGCTATGGAATCAAAGTTGTAAAAATAGAAAAATATCTAACACCTCCCAAAGTTTCCTCCTGTCCCCTTTATTTATTATTGTTGTGTTTGTGTGTGCGGTCTGTATCTGTGATTAAGAGGAGTTAACATAATATCTATCCTTGGCAAATTTTTCAATATACACCTCAATTGTTAACTATAGGCATAATTCAGTTCCATAGGTGTATATTTAGTTACTTAGTTCTCCGCTATATACATTAAATATGTAGTTTTTGGTCTGTCAATCATACCTCAATAAAGTGACTTAAAATTTAATATATACAAATTTAAAATATATGCATTATATGTATATATAAAAAGTTTTTTATAACATAAAAAGTTCTTACAAAGCAGAGACTTATTTTGTTATGAAAAAAAAAAAATTCCAAGCATTCCAACCAAGGCAGAACTTGTGACTGAGACAGAGGAAAGAAGGCACATATTTCATCTCTTTGAGATGTGAACAATCCAAAACAATTCATCAAAAAGAAGTGATTTATTTTTCTGTGTACAATAACCTCAGTTCCCCAAAGTGATGGCTTTCAAACAGTTATAAAGCAATGGAATTTTATAAAAACAAAATCTTAAGTACTGGGCCACTGGATAAAAGAGAATTTGTAGACGAGTGCTCGTTGAAACAATACCGGGAAGACCCCAGCCAGGTGTCCTTGACCTTTTCCCCAGCAGTCTTCCTGGCACCATCACTGAAGCTGAAGGCTTCACCAGGCACGGTTCAAAAACCTGCCTTTCGATTTTCACTCTGGGCAAAGCTAGTAATGAATGAGAAATGAATGACTCATAGTTGCACTCCATAGGAAAAGAATACCTAACAAGAAATCTTTTCACCATGGAGTTATTAGAAATCGAGCTCTTCCAGCAATAATCAGGAGAATCCCAAAGTCCTCTAAATGTATCTCCCCTGCACTTGAGATGTCTGTGAATAACTCCAAGATGTTGTAGTGTTTCTTCATCTATGTCTTAATAAGATCCACTGGTCTCCACTTAGAGAGCAAACTTATGGTTGCCAGGGGGAAGGATGGAGGAAGAGATAATCAGGGAGTTTGGGACGGTCATGTACACACTGCTGCATTTAAAATGGATAACCAACAAGGACCTCCGGTATAGCACAGGGAACTCTTCTCAACGTTATGTGGCAGCCTGGATGGGAGGGGATTTGGGGGAGAAAGGATACATGTATGTGTATGGCTGAGTCACTTGGCTGTTCACCTGAAACTATCACAACATTGGTTGTTAATCGGCTGTACTCCAATACAAAATAAAAAGTCAACAACAAAAAGTGATAAGCTGGTCTCCATAACATGAAACCACCCCTGGCAGAACTCACTCCCAGAAGCCTGGCGTGCTGCAGCCCATGGGGTGGCAAAGAGTCAGACATGCCTTAGCAACCGAACAACAGCGATAACAAATGGCCTGAGGCACAGAGGGGACAGCCAGGGGATGACTGACCCTCTCAGGGAACATCCTCCTAGGTACACTGACACACACACTCCCTCCAGGGTTCCAGGAGTCTTCCTTCCAGAGAGCCCATAACTCACTGTCTTGCTCAACCTGTTTTGCCTCATACTTCACATTTTACCCAAAATAAGAAAGTGACTTGCACATTCCACCCTCCAGCTTGATTTAAGACAGTAACAATTATAATTACTTTTACAGTTATGCATACAAGTGTGACTGAGCTTCTTCTTGGATGCTAAGAACCCAATGAGAAAAGAATCTGGGTAGAGAACCTAAGAGTCAAGATGGAAAAGAGAAAAACCTGACACGCTGACTTCACGTTCAATTGTTCTGAAGTTGGGGGCAAGGCTGAGGTTGGACCAGGGAGGGCAGGCTTCACCGAGAATGTAGACGTCTCACCTGCTTAACTGTAAGGAACCACACCACACAACAGACTGGGCAAGGAAGGAACGTGTTAGTCGCTCAGTCACGTCCGGCTTGGTGAAACCACGGACTGTGAATTGCCCAGGCTCTCTCCAGGCAAGAATACTGGAGCAGGTTGTCATTTCCTCCTCCAAGGGATCTTCCTGACCTAGGGGTCGAACCCGGGTCCTGCATTAAGGGGAGATTCTTTACCATCTGAGCCACCAGGGAAGCAAAGAAGGAAAGCCACTCTAAAACATCTGATTTTGCACTAAATAGCCAGGAAAGGGGAATCAGCTGTGCTAGCTACTCTCCGAGTGTCTCCTGCACTACAAAGCATTCATTATATGAGAAGTAACTACCTTTCGATAGGAAAGAACAGGAAAGTCACTTTTTCCCTTCTGTGTTTTCATTAGAATTGCCAAAGAAAGGAATACTTCAGAAACTGGGTTGGAAAACTCAGGATGCATAAGGAATTTTCATATTCTGCTGGCTGCCTGAAAAAGCAATCTGCTGCAAAAAATGCAGTGGGTGAGAGAGCCAACTTTCAAAGTATTTTTAACTAATGTAGTTTATGTCTGTTTCACTACCCAAAATCATAGCTGTTATTCCTCTGTGCAAAAAAATAACGTGATTGGAGAGGATACTGTTTTACTAGGAGACTCATCTGGTTATTTAGGAATTTTTCCACTATCTGCAAAGACTGTAAGACTCAGATAAACTGGTAAAGCACAAGACTAAAGGGACAAAGAGAAAAAGAAAGCTAACACAACCACAGGGCTGGATATTACTGGTGTAATAGAAACGTTAACTTATCTAAAAATCCAGTTGATCTATAGTGAAGGGTCTTAATTCTGGGCCATTCTAAGAAAGTCTAAAACTAAACAGGAGACAAGACACATGAGAGCTGTCAAAATGTTGGCGTGCCAAAGCAAGATCCTGAGTCGTCCCTGAAAAGCATTCATAAAAGACACGAATGCTTTACAGTGAGAGGGAGCTGACAAAAGGAAGCATTTTCAGGAAGGGGAGATGGTGGGGAAGGTGGGGCTGAAGTGCTACCTGTATCATGGAGAGAGATTCTGAGGAAGCCAATACTGCAGCACAGCAGGAAGGAACAATCATCCAAAGGCCCCATTTCTATCTGGTTAGGAAAGCCCTCCCGAGATCAACTAAGACTGACATGTCAGGCAACCAGCTCAACACGATCTGAAAATTAGTATTGTGTTGACCTTGGCATTTCTAGCCAATGCGATGATTAATTTCACTGCCGGTTCATGTTCTCAACAAAAGCTATTAGTGACTCAAATGGTACTGAATGAGTCTAATAAAGTGCTGACTATCATTGGCCATTGGCCATTTGCTGAAGTTTTACCCTAAATACAGCCTGGAATGGAAGGTAGATCAGAAGGCTGGTAGAGCAGCAAGGGCTATAGATACTGGTGGTAAGTGGGGCAAGGATTTATGTGGATCTCCATACTAACCAGTCTTGTGATTCTCCCTTCTTGCATCTTTGACCCACTCTCTGGCCATTCAGGGACTAGATGAATCCATGCACAACCAGTAATATCAGAAAAACAGTTCTAATACATGCCTTGATAGGGCAAGAATAAATGGGAAGACAGCCTCACTAGTAATCACAAAAATATAATTACTCAAGTATATTTTATATCTGCTTTCTAAAAGGATAATGCTCAAGACCATTAAGTAGATACATCACATATAAGATGCTTTAACAGGGCTTCCCACGTGGCTCAGTAGTAAAGAATCTGCCTGCCAATGCAGGAGACATGGATTCAATCCCTGAGTCAGGAAGATCCCCTGGAGAAGAAAATGGCAACCCATTCTAGTATTCGTGCCAGGAAAATCCCATGGACAGAGGAGCCTGGCAGGCTACAGTGCATGGGGTCACACAGAGCTGGACACAGCTCCGTGACTGAGCACCACACACATTACACATAAGATACTTTAATCATTAGTTGAAAACAACAGCAAAGATTAGAGACTATTCTGTAATATGCTATCCCTAGGTGTCTGTGGGGATTGGTTCCAGGACCCCTGGAATCTGAGAATTTTGGTATCTGCCAGGGGATACCAAATTTCTTTATATGAAAAGGCCTGGTACCATTGGTCCTCCACATCCATGTCTCCACATCTGCAGGTTCTGCCAACCACAATGCAGGACCCACCAGTATGAAGGGCTGACTGTGGAAACAAACCCAAGAAATGCTTAATTCTTAGAGACCATACGTGACCTACTCGGGCTTTGTGAGATGGTGGCATTGTTGCAAAACAGTTTATCACTGTGATAGGAAAGGGAACTTCTGTTCTCTTCACCTACTGTTTCACAGCATCCTTCAGGGGAAACCAAGAAACGAAAAAATATTCAGTTTAAAATTCTTCAGTTTTAACATCTTCATCTCAACAGGTTCCAGGACGTATGTAATAAGATGATAACTCTAACTCGGAGACCTGGTTTTTTTCTAAAAATGGAACTGATATACAAATATATCTCTATTAATTTTTTTGTGTGGATGAAAAGGACAGATACATCCTTAGGAAGGAAAATCCTAAATATTATCAAAAACTGTTTTCTATGTAGTCTCTTTGCTATCTGAAATTATGTAAGGAATGAAGTACATTACCTTAATAAGATCTATTTTCCTAACTGTACTGAGATATCATTGAGAAAAAATTGTATAACTTTAAGGTATAAAACCCAATGATTTGCTATAGATATGTTTCGCAAACTGAGTACCACAATAAGGTTAGTTAACACTTCCATCACCTCGGTTACCAGTTATCAGATCTAATTTTTACATTTTTGCTACATGCATGATATATAGGAGAACTATATGGAAAGAGATAGGAGGTCATGACCAAAAAAGTAGATGATATTGTGATACGCTCACTCTTAAACGCTCACTCTAAACAGGACATCTGAGGTCAAGTTTTAACACTTGCAAAATGCCTCTCCTTCTGAAAAGTACATTTATTTTCTTCTTGCTTTCTTTCTCTGTTTTCATCACCACTATAAGGTAAGGCCCAAGAGGCGGAAATCCATTCCCAGATTTCCTAACAAAACTTTCAAAGACGGTAGGAGTGAAAATGAGAATAACAGCTTGATGATATTTCTGACATTGTAATTTTACATTCATCATCATAGGCCCCTCCCCAACTCCACCACTGTGCCCTGCCCACCTCTTTTTTAATCAGTGGTTCCCTGGCCGCCCACAATTATTCACACAGCCCTGCTGAATAATTTTCTTCCCCCTGCTTGGTATAACAACAAAGCTCAGAAGCAGGAAGGAATGCCACTTACAGGCAGGTCAGACAGTGATGTAATTAACAGATCAAGGAGAAATGTTATTTCAGAAAGCCCCATGGAGCAAGAGACAGGCTCATTTCCTGGGTCATGACATTACCAGTAAACTACAGTTACTAAAGAATGAATATCTAAACCAAAATGTTTTCTTCGAACGCATAAAAGGTTGTATAAATATTACTCTCTCCTGTGAAAATTAAAAGTTTTATAGAGACATTTTATAGATACAAATTTAAAACCAGTTTGGGGAAAGAACTCCTCCATCTCACACTAAGTTAGGTGCAGGTGTATTCTTGTATGTCTCTGCTAAATCAATTTCTCAAGGAATAAAATGCAGGAAAATACAAAATGCAGGAAATAAGGTCAACCCACAAAGAATCGAATTCAACACAAGGAATGTGGGTGTCAAGGTGATTAAACATAGTCCCCACTTATTAACAGTAAACTAGTTGAGAAGGTTGTCATCAGAGAGTTTCATATAATCACACACAGGGTTTATAGCTTTAGCCACAAGTCCAACAAAAAAAGAAATGAGATGGTCTTGTTCTACCTTCCCAAGAAAAACAAAGAACCAGTTGACTGGAGGGCTGAGACTCAAACTCATGATTGCAGAGGAATGAGAAACCAATGAGACACAGCTTTCAAAGCATGTTCTTTGATACCACAAGCCATACAGTCAGAAATATCCCCAGCTATGAACAAGAGAAGTGTGTTTTACTTAGATCATTGTGCTTTCAATCTCAGGGAGGGATTCAGTCACAGATGAGAATTTTCTCACTCCATGCTGCAGTATTGACCACTTTCACTCTCTTTTACAGCTTCCCACTTTTTAATAACTACTGTAGCACAATGCATTAGATTTAGAAGTACTCATAGACCAAGTAAATAATAAATGCCAATGACAATAGAAACAAAACATTAGTACAAGACCTCCCACATAGGCCTAAAGGTGACAAAACGAATTAAAAATTAAAATAATTAAATAAATTAACTTAGGTGTGCCTATGCCTCTTCAAATTACTTAACCCTCAGGTGACATCAGGGAAACATCAAAAAGAAAAGACATGATTGAGATGACAAACTTCAGAGTATTTTTCACTCTCAGGTAAAACAACATGAATTAAAAATTACCATTCTGGTCCAAAGTCACTCCCAAGCCTACGCAAATTCCTTCAGGACAGAGGCTACATCATATGCATCTTTATGTCCTCAGCTTCCAGTCCCTCAATACCACAGAAGATAACTTCTCTAATGTACATGGAGGAGAGAATATATTCAGGGCCTGATTCTCATCTGTAGTCACTTCCAGCAATTCAAAAACTTAAAAATACTGATAATCTGTTGTATCAAAGGTGCTTCAGTAAGTCAAGACAGGCATCCCTGAAAGAGTCTCAGTACTCAGGAGCAGTGGCTACTGATACCTACTCCCCAAGCTCAGCTTGGCCAAGTTCCCATCTCCAAAGCAATCAGTTGCACAAAGTAGGTTTAGGCCCCTAACTGTCTGGACTTTGCTCCTCCAGCAACATCTGGGCTCCGCAGGACTCCTGACCTCTACCTCAAACTAGAGATTTCAAACATTAAGAACTTCACTCAACAAGAAAGTAGAATCATAAGTCAATCCAGGAGAAGCACAGAAGCCAAGACTAGTAGAAACAGTCCAGAGGAATCATTCTGGTGTCCTTAAAAATGTTCCTGAAAGTGTGTTAGTCACTCAGTTGGGTCTGACTCTTTGCAACCCCATAGACTGTAGCCCACCAGGCTTCTCTATCCATGGAATTCTCTAAGCAAGTATACTGGAATGAGTTGCCATTCCCTTCTCCAGGGGATCTTCCTAACCCAGGGATCGAACACGGGTCTCCTGCATTGCAGGTAGATTCTTTACCATCTCAGCCACTCTGAAACAACTTTTAAAAAAGGAAAACTTAAATATAAATATAAATTTATCAGATTAAAAGTATTTGGATTATGGAGAGAAAAGACAGCTTCCAGAAACCTCAATGGTTTTACTATAGAGCTAAAATAAACTTTTCTTCTTACTGATAGAGCATACTTTCCTCTCTGCTGCAGGGTTTGGATCTGAAAACCTGGATCATAATCTGGGAGACCCAAAAACTAATTATTATGTTTAAAAAAAGACATCTCTTAAGCTGACCTAGTTTGAAAGCCTGGATGCCTTTAAATTGCCAATGAACTGAAACCATTCATGAGAATGGGGCTTTTGAATGCTGAGAATGTTCTTTGGGGCTCAGCACAAAGATATTTGGCATAGATGACTGTAAATATTTGTAAAACTCTGGGTAAATGGACAGTGTTTGACCACACTCAAACCTCACGTCCAGCACAGTACTGTAGAAGCAAGTTATCTGGGGTGATTGGTTTGGGGGGGGAGGGGTTGGTTGAGGGACTTTTTTTTTTTTCTTTGTTTTAAATTTTAAAAAGCCAAGCAATTCAATCCTGCTACAGGACATCTTTTTACATTTTCCATACCTTGAATTTGTTTACTCATCAGGACAGTTCCAATTAGTCAGAGGCTCCTTTTGGAACAATTTATTTTCTTTCCCACTTTTCTAACTTCATGCCCATCACAAAGAATAAAATCCCAGTCACAGGGATGCAAAAGGAAGGCGGGAGCTTTATGAAAATGTGGCCTTGGAGTTCCTAATACAATTCTCTCCACGTGGCCTTGTGGATGGCTATGGATATTTTTCTTCCTCCTCCTCTCTCCTCCTCAAGATATCTTCAGAAATACCTAAGGGACTGCTACCCATGAAAAGGACTCTGGCTGAAAACGGAGGACAGAGGAAGGAGAAGGAGGGACCAATAGAGGAATTAGATGTAAAAGGGACTGGGGGCCAAGAGGTTCATCTCAGTGAAAGCTGCAGCAGTCTGATCCTTTAGCCAGCAACTCACTCAAGACTGGCTTGGGTTCCTTTTGCCTCTTTATCCGCGCCCTAAAAACTGAGTCATGGCAAGGTTCATTTATTTTGCTTCGGGGCCTATACACCCCCAAATGGCTGCTTCAGAAATGTTAGATACATTGTTCTTTAATTCATACCTGGCAACATTCAAATAAACCTCCAGAAATGCCAAATCAGAACACTGCTAGCCTTACTGCCAGCTTCAGCTAATATTTTGATATGATACACGCAACAGAAAGAAACAAAAAAGTGAGACTGTTGTGCAAGCATGAAGAGAGAACATATTGCCAGAAAGGGGAAATCATTTCTGAGAAATCTAAATGTGAGAAGTACATTCAAGAGTAGACTTACAACAGAATCTCTGAAACTCCTTGTACAAAAAACAAGATACCCTGGAAGGGGTCAGCTAAAGATATCTTTTCTCCACTGATGGAGGGATCAGTTTCATTTTAACTTCAACTTGAGAACAGCAGTGGAAGATCAAAGTTTCACCCTGTTTTATCAGCAATTACACAACAAAATAATCAGCAGAATGTATGACCAAGATTCCACAGATAACATCTTATCCATATGTAGGCATGTCAACCTACTGCCATGTATTCCCAAACAGCAGAAGGTAAGTATCTGAGATTCTGCCAACTCTGGTCTCCAGCTGAAGACACTGGGAGGTCTGCTTTAATCTTGAATTTTACAGTACATTCTGCAGAGACTAGTTTTACAATAAGTTAAGCTCGTTCCTTTTTGCCTGTAAACGGAGAGCTATTTTTGTAAAGTTCACAGGTGTTTCAGGCATTCAGAATGAATCCGATTCTGCATGGTTTCAGCACGAGAGGCAGAAAATAAAGCTAAACAACCCAGATAGCAGAGTGAGTCTCCCGTCCCATTTTCTTTTCTTAGTCCAACCCCACCGCTGTCTTGCAATGCCTGCAGCACTTAAAAAGCTGCCTCAACCTACCTGGCCGGAGAGCTCCGTTCCTCCCGGCCGCCGTCGGGCTTCTCAGCAGCCTCCCTCGCGCGCACCGCCAGCCGGGGCCGCTCGCACCCCGGGGAAGAACGGCTGTTCCATGCCCTCCGTCTGCCTCCCTGCTCTGCGGCTGACAGCTTTGCGCTCTGCAGAATTGCAACAGGGCTCGGGCTCCCAGACCGATCGGGCCGGAGAGGGAGGAGGCGTCCCTCGAACCGCCTCCTGCCTCGGGGCGCAGCTGCGCTGCCCGGGGAACCTCGCAGAGCTCGGGGCGCAGCACCGCCAGCAGCAGCAGCAGCAGCAGCAGCAGCGGCGGGAGCCGTGGGTTTATTTATACAGGAAGCTCAGGCGC
This sequence comes from Muntiacus reevesi, assembly GCF_963930625.1. Taxonomy (NCBI): domain Eukaryota; kingdom Metazoa; phylum Chordata; class Mammalia; order Artiodactyla; family Cervidae; genus Muntiacus; species Muntiacus reevesi. The sequence continues at coordinate 39,856,439 of NC_089268.1, forward strand.
GCACTTCCTACTTCCCATCTGGGTCGCACTTCAGCTGCAGGTGATGGTCTTAACCCTGTCGGAGCCCGGCGGCCCGCGCGCCCCAGCAGTCCGGCCCTCCTGCGCTCGCTCCGCTTAGCAAGACCTCTCTCCTGTCCTCCTGGGACGCCCGCTGCAGACAGCCTGGGCAGGGAGCCCCGCATCCTCAGCCGCTGGCGTCCTTCCTTCCGCCCGGACCGGGACACCTCTTCACCTAACTGGCTTTCAGAACTCGCCGCTTCTCCTCTGCACGCGTCCTCCCGGGACACCTGTCTTTCCCCTCCCTCCCAGCCCTCCAGTCTCTCGTTTCCACTTCGAACGACCCAGACCTGCCTTCCCACCCTGCGGGGACACTTGCTTCTGTAGAGCCAGTCCCCATGCACGTCTCATCTAAAAGCATCGTGTACCTGATTTGTCCCTTTAGCATCGAATGATAAAATTAGAACGCAGGCAAATCAAATCAGGACAGTCTTCATGGACCTCCTGTAACACAGGCACACTTTTAGGGAAGAGAAAAAAAACAAAACTGAAATGCTTTGCTAACAAATTACGTAGGCCCTGCTTAGCAACCTAACAGGTAGTGGTCCAGCTAAAGACCATGTAAGCCAGAAGCTGCGGCGTGGGGGTGGGGGAGGCCTGATGAGGTCTTCTGCACTCCAAAACCTCAGACACCTCGTTTGTGCGCCGTCCCTAACAGGTTGCCTGCCTACTCACTCCCCACACCCCCAAGGGTCACCATCGACTCTGATCGTCGCAGTTTAGAAATCTCCCTGCCCAGACAGGGGAGCCCGTGTGCGCTCACTCGGCACCCTCACTCCACGTTTGCAACCACAGTCAGGAATGTGCTTCCTCAAAGGAAGGGCCTCGCAGCCCTTGGTGGAAGGAATACTGAGCCTGCCAGTGAAGGCTCGGCAGTCGGCGCGGTGCCAAAGGACACAAGCAAACGGCCTCTGGGCTCTCCATGTTGAAGAAAACCTTGAGGGCAAAGCCAAGTGCGGAAGAACACAGTGTATCTCTGTGTATGATGGCCGGAGGACAGGAGGGCCAGTTTTGTTTTTGTTTGAGTGACTGAAAACAACGGAACATTATTCTCCTACAGTTCTTGAGCCCAGAAGTCCAAAATCGGGGTGTCAGCAGGGCTGCTTGCTTCCGGTGGCTGTGAGGGAAAATCTCCATCTCTCCCCTAGCCTCTGATGGTTGCTAGCTGTCTTTGGTCTCCTTAGGCTTGTTGCTACATCAGTTCACCGATGCCTCCATCATCACATGGAGCCATCACATGGTTTTTTCCCTTGTGTCTCTCTTACTTTTTTTCCTGTAAAGATGCTAGTCATGGGATCCAGGGCCTGTCATAATCCAGTATGACCTCATCTTCATTTGATTACAAACTAAGACCCTATTTTTCAAACAAAGTCACATTCTTAGGGAATGATAAGAATTTTAGGGGATACTATTCAATCCAGCACAGCACAGTGTAATAGAAAACTTTAGATTTAAAGGATAATTCATTTGAAAAAGCTCGTTTCACAAAAGCAGATTTTTTTTTTTTATAAAAACAGGTTTTCAAGGTTGATAAACATCTCTTTTCATGGACTTCCACTTAAAACCATTATCAGAGTTCTAAATGGCAGGTTATGACCAGTAGTTTTTGAAATGATTTTCAAGTACTATTACGTAGGGGTGTGTGTGCGCGGCTCAGTTGTGAGGAGGACCAATCTTCCAGTGGGGGAGGAAGGGAAGGAGACAAGGGAGATAAGATGGTAAGAGAATATATAGCAGGGTCTCAAAAAATACAATTGAAGGATATGTGAGCTTGAAAAGTCCTTCTAGCTAGTTTAGTCCAGGCATTCAGCTTTAAAGATGAGGAAACTAATGTCCAGGGAGATTTAAGTGGTCGACTTCAACCAGGTATGGGCAGAGCTGGAATGAGACCTAAATCTGTGTTTAGATGAAAAACTTATTTGTTAATGAAAACTGGTGTCTAACTTCAATTTTAGCATTTACCAGTGTAAATGCTTTAACAGACTCCAGATAGCCAAAGCAATTTTGTAAAAGAACTACGCTGGAGGAAATCACATCTCCTGATTTCAAACTATATTACAAAGTTATAGTAATCAAAACTCTTTCAGATCTGCCTATCATAGGTTCTGGAATAATTAAGCTATAATCTCTTGTCAACAGGATAAGGGAAGAAGCTGCTGCTAATATGAATGAAAACATGGGTTAAGCAATAATCATGCCATCTGCCCCTACAAGTGTCAGATGGGAAGAAAAAATATATTGTGTAATTAAATAATATCAGCATTGATTATTTTCAAGTTTATAAAATCTGCATTCAACTTTCAATAGGACTAAGTGAACATGTGGAACACTACAGTATTATGTAAATAACTCTTTCAGATCTGGAATAAAATATCTAAGAACAAATGTAACCAAGGAGGTGAAAGGTCTATATACTGAAACCACAAGACACTGATAAAAGAAACTGAAGAAGACAAAAATAAGTAGAAAGACATTCCATGCTCATGGACTGGAAGAATTTTTATTGTTAGGATGTCCATCCTACCCAAAGCAGTCTACAAATTCAATGCAATCCTATCAAAATTTCAATGGCATTTTTTCACAGAAATAGGACAAACAATCCCAAAATTTGTATGGGACCACAAAAGACCCCAGATAGCCAAAGCAATTTTGTGAAAGAACAAAGCTGGAGAAATCACATCTCCTGATTCCAAACTATATGACAAAGCTACAGTAATCAAAACTCTTTCAGAACTGCCTCATGAATCCACAGTGTGCCGCGGCTTCTCAAGCATGTATTGATCTCCTCCCAGACAAGCTGCTAGATGCTAGGAAGACAGACATAAGTTGGACATGGGCCCTGTCCTCAAAGCACCTTCAATCCAAGGAAGGAGTCAGACAAGCAAATCACTTATCAGGGTACCACGGTGGGTGTGTACGTGATGTGAGAGACTTCAACATAATGTGCTTTGGGAGCACAGAGAAGAAATGAACTAAAGGAAAGGGGCTGGTGAAAAGAATCAAGGGAGATTTCCCTGAGAACAGGACTTAAAGCTGACACTTCAAGTAGCCAAGTGGAGAAGGTGGGAAAAGATGAACCAGTCAGAGGCATGAGCCACTGTAAATGCTTAGAACTGTTAGACTTCAGATGATGCTTTTCGTAATTCAGACAGGGCAGATGAGGGCAGAATTAAAGAGTGAGGGTTTGAACTAACGTAGTGGCAAATGGCATGGAGAAGAAAGAACTAATGGAGGCAGATCTCAGAAACAGAACTGAATGGGACCTGAAACCTGATTGGATGTAGGGGATGAGGGAGAAAGAAGAGCCCAGGCTGCTGGTACCACAAACTGAGAGTAAGAATAAAAGACGAGCAGCCACAAAGGATGGCTTTCCTTACGCCATCATTAAGAAAATGATTTAAAACCTGTAGAATCTGAGGTGTCTCTAGGACATATGGAAGACTTGTCCAGTAAGCCATCAACAGAGATCTGGAGTGGAGAGTCTTTTAGGAATTACCATCATTTAGGTGGTGACCACAGATGAGATTAACAAGAGCTGAGATCACCCACAAAAGGCAGCATGCTGCAGAGCAACAAAGGGACTTTCCACACATACACAACCTATCACCCACTCATTATTACATAACCTTAAACAAGCTATTTAACATATTCAAAACTCTGTTGTGTCCAACTCTTTGTGACCCCATGGACTATACAGTCCATGGAATTCTCCAGGCCAGAATGCTGGAGTGGATAGCCTTTCTCTTCTCCAGGGGATCTTCCCAACCCAGGTCTCTGCATTGCAGGCAGATTCTTTACCAGCTGAGCCACAAGGGAAGCCCAAGAATACTGGAGTGGGTAGCCTATCCCTTCTCCAGCAGACCTTCCTGACCCAGGAATCAAACCAGGGTCTCCTGCATTGCAGGTATATTCTTTACCAACTGAGCTATCAGGGAAGCCCTCAAACAAGTTATTTAACATATTCAAAACTCAGTTTGTTCATGCATAAGAGAAGAATGATTATACTCATCTCACAGGTTGTGGTGAGGCTCAGTGAGAGGTTTGTAAAGTAGCTAGCACAGTGTCTGATGGCACTATATGAGTCTTGAAGGTGGAGTAGTGAATGTCTCCTCCTGGAACTGTGCAGTACCCGAACCCTAACCTGCTCATCTGTACAGCTTGGCCCTGCCCTGATACACAACAGGAACCCACTCAGTGTTGCTAAGGGCTATTAATCTTAGAAGAAAGGAGAAAGGAGAGAAAAAAAGAAAAAATTCAATAGAGAACCCACAGAAACACCACTATTTATAAGGTAGGTAAAAGAAGAGTCCTCATAATAACCTAAGAAGGAACTGCTTCTTTTAGACTACAAAAGTAGATGTAACATGTGATATCTCAGACTGAGAAGTAAAATCCAGTCACTGCAGTCTACAAAAATACTTTTTATCTTTCTGAGCAATGATAAACATAACACTATAAATTGTTCACCAGAGTTTGCAGTCATGCTGACCTTCGCCACAATAGAGAATTTCCTAATCTGAATTACAGACTTTCCTATGTTGTTGTCGTTGTTCGGTTGCTAGGTCATGTCTGACTCTTTGTGACCCCAGGCGAACAAAATCTTGACATTAAGGGTAAGTAATCCAAACTGTAGGAACTGTATTAACTTGTAACATACCTAAAGTCATGTAAAAGCAAGACCAAAATAAATCTAAAGCATACTTAGCCAAAAAAACAAATATAGAAATATATATATTAGATTACTAGATACATATAAGATACTTGTATAATATAAAACATATTATATAATATGTAATATGTAACATTATATATATATATACACACACACACATAAAACACACACTCTAGTCCTACATAATAAGGAAATCAACAAATGGACTTTCTTTTTAGAAAATTCATTAAAGAAAAATTAGATTCATTCTGATGCTACTAAAATTACTCTTCTCACCTACTTTACTCTTAGTAACACCCACCTTAGTCTTAACATCCTGATTACATGGTGCATTAAAGCTTTTTTTTTAATTTATTTTTTATTGAAGGATAATTGCTTTACAGAATTTTGTTGTTTTCTGTCAAACCTCAACATGAATCAGCCATGGGTATACATATATCCCCTCCCTTTTGAACCTCCCTCCCATCTCCCACCCCATCCCACCCCTCTAGATTGACAAAGAGCCCCATTTGAGTTTCCTGAACCATATAGCAAATTCCCGTTGGCTACCGATTTTACATATAGTAATATAAATTTTCACATTACTCTTTCCATACATTTCACCCTCTCCTCTCTTCTCCCCATGTCCTTAAGTCTATCCTCTATGTCTGTTTCTCCACTGTGGCCCTGTAAATAAATTCTTCAGTACCATTTTTCTAGATTCTGTATATATGTATTAGAATACGATATTTATCTTTCTCTTTCTGACTCACTTCACTCTGTATAATAGGTTCTAGGTTCATCCACCTCATCAGAACTGGCTCAAAGGTGTTCCTTTTTATGGCTGAGTAATATTCCATTGTGTATATGTATCACAACTTCTTTATTCATTCATCTGTCGATGGACATCTAGGTTGCTTCCATGTTCTAGCTATTGTAAATAGTGCTGCAATGAACAATGGGATACATGTCTTTTTCAATTTTGGTTTCCTCAGGGTATATGCCTAGATTTAAAAAATATGAAAAAAAAAAAAAAAAACTATGCCAGAAATTCGTTCAGGGTGACATGGTGGTCAAACTATTGATATATGGGAAGTCAAAATATGACCCAGAAATGATTACCCAGTTATGTCTGCCTTGATAACAAAAGTTTTTGAAAAGTTGGAGACATGTCATTTTGGTTCTATTTCATACATACAAAAGCATCTCAAAATCAGCTGGGCCACAATAAGAAAAACCTGACTAGAATGACCATCATCAAAAGTATACAAACAGTAAATGCTGGAGAGGGTGTGAAGAAAAGGGAACCCTCCTATACTGTTAGTAGGAATGTAAACTGGTACAACCACTATGGAGAATAGTATGGAAGTACCTTAAAAACTAAAAACAGAACTACCGTATCATCCAGCAATCCCACTCCTAGGCATATATCCAGAGATAATCACAATTCAAAAAGATATATATACCCCTCACTGCAACACTATTTACAATAGCGAAGACACAGAAGCAGCCTAAATGTTCATGGACAGATGAATGGATAAAGAGGATGTGGTACATGTATACAGTAGAATATTACTCAATCATAAAAAAGAATGAAATCATGCCATTTGCTGCCAACATGGATGGACCTAGAGATTATCATAGTAAAGTAAGTCAGACAGACAAAGACAAATATCATATGAAATCATTTATATGTGGTGGAATCTAAAAATGTCATACAAATGAATTTTGTATGATATAAATCTCCTATTTACAAAGGAGAAATAGACACAGATTTAGAGAAAAACCTTATGGTTACTGGGGCAAAGGAGCAGGGGAAAGTATATTAGGGACTTTGGGACAGATATGTACACACTGCTATATTTAAAATGGATAACCAACAAGAACCTACGGTATAGCACAGGGAACTCTGCTCAAAGTTATATGGCAGCCTGGATGGGAGGGGAATCTGGGGGAGAATGGATATGTGTATATGTATGACTGAGTTGCTTTGCTACACACCTGAAACTATCACAACATTATTAACCGGCTATACTCCAATATAAAATTTAAAGTTTATCAGTAATAATAAATTGAAAAAAATAAATTTACTACCTAATTTTTCATTAAACTTTGCATTCCTTTAGCTCATTTTCTGCCAAAGGGGATTATCCCACAATAAATGTTAAAGTTTTCAACAATAAAATAAATAGCTATAGATTTTCACCCTACAAAAGTGACCAAACTACTGAATCAGGAGCAGTCAGGCTTTCTACACTTGCCACCCACCTCACCAGTGGTCAGCCTGGCAGCTTCATGATTTTCATAGGCCACACTGGGGGTCCTGGCACAGGTGTTCTACTAAGGAGCTAACAGGGTAAGCAGCACCAAGTTATCCTCCCACTCCCTGAAGACTGGACTGAGTCAGTTGTTCTCAGCCACCAACGCTGGAATGTATTTCATTTTCTCAGTGAGTGCTTTGAACACTGTTCTCCAGAGGGAGGCATAAGTTAACTTGGATTTGGAGAGAACTGGTGGGGAAGACAGGGTTACATGTGCCATCTTTCACATTTAAACATGTGTTAAAGTGCAAACACTCTTTTCAACACATACATCTCACATGCTACGCGAGGAGACCATAGTAAATCCTGAAGTTATAAGGTGGAAGACTTCCACCTCGTTTTATTTCGTTGTCGTTCAGTCGCTAAGTCATGTCCAACTCTTTGAAACCCCATGGACTGAAAAACATCAGACTTTTCTGTCCTCTATCTCCCGGAGTTTGTTCAAATTCACGTCCATTGAGTCGGTGATGCTATCGAACCATCTCATCCTATCATCTTATTTGAGTGCATTTAAAAATAATATTTCCTTTAAGTCCAGAACCAATGCCAAATGGGAAACAAAACCAGCACAAACTGGAAATTCTATAGTGATTATCTGTTTAAAATTTCTACATAAGTCAACATTGATCTTTTATGTTTTACTTATAAAAATGTCCATTTCTTCAATATTTTCAATTTGTTTCTATAGAGTTTTGTGTGTAATCTTCAGGTATAATTCTTACAATTTCTCCAACTTCCCTGCTTTATGTGGTCATGTCTGTTTCCTCATTCCTAACTGTGTATATTTTTTCCAGTTTTTTAAATCTTATTTAGCCTGTTTCTCTAATTTTTTCTTCATTCCATTAATTCCAACTTTTAAAACTCTATCAGTTCTTTAATAAGTTTTCCTTTGAGTGAAGTTTTGGGTATATGCTATGCCCTAAAAATTTGGATATGGGCAATTTTTCTTGTTTTCTCTTTATTCTTTTATCAAAGGTCTATTTGGGAGAGTTTCTTAGTTTCCCAGTAGTTTGGGGGGCATCATATTTTTATTATTAATTTCTAATTTAATTGACTCATGATTAAGGAATGTGGTCTTAAAAAAAACTCTACTTTTGATATTTCTTATAGTTTTACTTTGTTTTGGGCCCATTTAATAATTCTATTTCTAGTCATCGGGGTTTGGAAAATTGCACGTCTCCAAAGAAATGCTCCCTGAAAGAGGACTTACTTGGTGATGTGACTAGGTAACCTGCCCTGCTCACCGAAAATCTAACCCCCAGAAGTAACAATGGCTTGTGTTGCAAAAGAATTCTCCCTTGCAAATCTGGAACTGTTACATCTCTAAGTAGAAAACAAGGCAATTAATTATTTTTAACAGGCAGATGGATTGTACCAGCTTGGAATTTAATAATAAAAAAACAAAAATCCCAAAGACATACAATACTTCTGAATAGTGCCCAGCAAGCACCTCATTCAAGTTTTTATTTTCCAACCTGGCATCTCAATTTCTCCTCTGCATTAGTAAACATTCATAAGCATCAGGCAAACCCTCTGTCCTTCAAATCCAAGAGAAACACATTTGTCTTGCACGTCAAGAGTGCCTCGGCGTGATTCACTGAAACCTGGACATGAAAGGGGTTAGAAGTATTTCAAATGCAAGCATCTGCTAAAATATTTAGTCCCACCAATGCTTTGAAGACTCTGTACTCAAATCAAATCTTGGCAATCTAAGACACAAACAATGAGCACATTTAAGAGAGGAAATCTTGTTTAAAAACACCAAGGAAATTCCAAACTTTTACAAAAGAACCAGCTGATATTTCAACAAAGATACACTTGCAGGCAGGCTGTTGCATTAAAAGTTTCTCCTGAAAGTTCATAAAGGTAAAGTGAAAACTCCCTCAGGCCTGGTGTGTTTAAGGAATAGATTATATTATTGAGCATCTACTGTGTACCAGGCAAGGTACTTGGTACTAAGCATTTTGCATACATTATCTCTTTGAACCTTCACAAAAGTCATCACTATAGAAAATAATCTTATTGCAGAAAATAATCTTATGTACCTGTATTTTTAAATGATTGGTAATGAATATACAGGAAAGACTCATTGAAATATAAATTCAGCTATAAAATTCTCTCATGACATAGTCCATTTAGAGTTAAAGACTCCAATATTTTTACCTCTAAGTTGAGAAGGGTCCCTTAAAACTTCTAAGATATCAGTGTGTGACTTCAACAAACTTTTGTCTTAAACATGGACCAATATGCCCATCCATTTACCTTCAAATAACTGTTGTGCAAAAATTAATTAAATAATAAGTCATCTAATCAAATGACCTCATGAGATCTAATCCCAGCTGGTATTAACCGATTGACCCAGTGGATCACAGAGGTAATTCTAGTTAATAACCTAAACAATTTAAATTGGCACAAAGTTCAAAGCAACATGCAACCTACCTACCCTTTTAGATTCATCTTCTGCCCATTTCACTTTGCATCTGAATTCCAGCCATGCAACGCTATTTTCAGGCACACAGAATTTCCCAAGCCCAGGCAATTCTTCCCCACCTCTTTCACCTGATGAAGAACTACTCATTTACCAAAACATCACCCACAGTGTACCTTTTCTGGGACCCCCCCCTCCCTCTATCTACCTTCTTCCCCATCGGGATAGATGGCCTCATCTGGTCTTCCTCCGTTAGTACAAGGATCTTACCCTATTATAACACTCATTCTTTTATTCAGTAAATATTTATTAATCTCCTACTATTGACCAGGTTCTTTATTAAGTGCTGGGACTACAAGGGTAAATCAGCCTTCAGGTGGTGTAAGAAAAGACAGACACCTATGCGGGTGGGAGCAGTGCCAGGCAGATCCAGGAAGGCAGCTTGTGAGCCCCGCCCTGCAGCAGAGGAGGAACCGAGTGGGTAGAAGTGTGAGAAGCCAACAGGGCGGAGGCTGGGGAAAAGAAACCGTGGGAGCACATGTAGAAAGATGGACAACAGATATGCTTTGTTGATGGCAGAAAATTGCTCCAGCAGAGGCATTTGATTAATAAACTGAAAATGACTTGCTTACAAAACTTGTTCAAGCTATTATAAAAGCAAAAGACAATCATAGAAAGTCAACCCCAATTTTACTCCTAATTGCTGTTAATATCCAGGGCTTTCTTAAACTCAAACAGGCTTATTAGTGATATGTTAAAACTTTCAAATTTTATCTAAAAACAAAAGTATTTAATTAGAGTACAGTTGCTTTACGATGTTGTGTGAGTTTCAATTGTACAGCAAAGTGAATCAGTTATTTATATGTGTGCGTGCTAAGTCACTTCAGTCGTGTCTGACTCTTTGCGTACAGACCCCATGGACTGTAGCCCACCAGGCTCCTCTGTCCATGGGCTTCTCCAGGCAAGAATACTGGAGCAGGTAGCCATTCCCTTCTCCAGGGGATCTGTCCAACCCGGGGATCGAACCCAGGTCTCCTGCACTGCAGGCAGAGTTTTTACTCTCTGAGGCACCAGAGAAGCCGAAACGGAACCACGTGGAGATGCCAAGGATCGAACCTAGGACCTCATACATGCAAAGCAGGTGCTGTAGCACTGAGCTATATCCCCTGGTACATATACATATATCCACTCTTTTTTACATTTCCTTCTCATCCAGGTCATCACAGATCACAGATCATTGAGTAGAGTTCCCTGTGCTATACAGTAAGTTCTCATTAGTTATGTGTTCTACACATAGTAGTGTTTATATGTCAATAAAAGGGTATATGTAACTGCTCTGATAGGCATTAATGAATAAAGAAGCCGTTCCATCCTGTGAGACGTTAACATAGCAAACGGAGAAATGGGGTAAGCAGGGGAGACTCACTCACCTTTCCTTGTCAGGATGAGAATGAAACAAGACAAATGGTATAAACATGGGTGCAAGGCTCCTAGACCATTCTATTGGGATTAGGGGGCCCTTGTCAAGAATCTGTTTCCTTTCCATGACCTAATGCACACACACACTCCTCGGTTTGGAGAATCATCAATCCAAAAAACTGTATGATCTTTGACCAACAGAGGCAAAACTTTTCAGAGTGACCAGTGTAATGGCACATGGTTACTTAAGTTCTAAAAAAAACCTCCCAACCTTTTTAACCTCCAGTTTTTATACATACTACTATAGGATCTTAGACAACATAGCCCCTGCAGTACTTACCTCTGGCTACCAAAATGGAAATGAGGAAGCAGAAATCAGATACCATCATCCTCAAAAGAACACGGTAGACTTGGGTGGCCGCCTGCCTGTTCATGCTGACTGTTTCAGTTTAATAGTTCAGGTGGCTCCAAATGTTCCTTTGACATCAGCTTATGCCTGATTATTATCAGAAAACATAGTAGAAATAAATACCCCAAAGAAGCAGAGATGTTGTGAGCCACATCATGCCCTGAACCGTGCTATCCTTGATTTCACACTGCATTCAAGAAAGACCAAATGTCAACTATACTCCAATAAAACATTTTTTTAAATTATCATGTTGCACACCTGCAACCAAAATAATGTGATATGTCAATTATATCTCAGAATGAATGAATGAATGAACAAAAACTCAAACAGAAGATGAAATGACAATGGCATGTACATTACTTCCTCTTTTCTGCAAGGACTGAATAAAAGGCATTGAGTACAATATCCTAGGTTTAGAACAAATAAATCTTTAAACAAATGAATCCTTGCTACAAAATATTATAAACTATTTCATTATAGAAGGAAGATAGTTCTAACCTCTAAGAACTAACCAAAACCTAGATTACTATAGCAACGTGACTTCATCTGAGTGCCTTCACAAATATCCTCTCATTGAATACACACAACCACCGTTCAGCTGAAATGGTATCATTCCCCTTTTACAGATGAGAAAACTGAGCAATGAAAAATGAGTGGACTCTCCTGGGGTCCAAGAGGCAGTTACTGTCACAACATGGACTAGAACCTAATAACTTCGTCAAGTGATCTTCACTGGAACACCCTTGCTTCCCAAAATAAACTTGTATGTGAAATCAAGCTCCCCTTGTTCTCAAATTGGAATCTTTTTTGGAAAGAGGACAAAAATGGAAGGTTGACATAAAATGCTTAATTCTATTTTTAAATCTTTACCTCGGGCAAAAATCCAGGTGTTATGCCAAAACAAATTAGACAATACTTCTAGCTTAGCAAAAGCTCCATCTCGATCAAGAAGAAAACTAGAAAATGTACACTGCAAAGAAAGTTCAGAAACTGAGTGCATTACTTCTCAGCAGTAGCGTTCTGCAAGAAGGAAGGGGCAAGTTTCCTGGAAGAGTGAACCGTCAAAGAGGATGACTCAAAAGACTATTTCAGTACAAGATCCTGTTTCACCCTTGTTGTCCATCTGTTTTGCTGAGAATGTAAAGCTGTCTGGGTCCAGGCCAAAAAAGAGAATGAAATCATCTGTTAAAGCCACATATGCAGGAACGCCATGAAGACACAGGGGTGACCCAACACGGCTGTGCCATTAGAGGCCAGCGCGTGCATTCCGCTACCTGGCTGGACTTCTATGCAATCACATCGCTCCATTCCAGGGAGGAGGGGTTCAGGAATTCAGCTAACCAATGGAGAATACCGTAAAATTCATTATTAACTTACTGCAGGCTAATTGAAGGCAAAGGACAACTCAACTGCATATGACAAAAAATAGTTAATATTTTACACACAGGCACGGACCAATGACAACACCTATTTATCAAATGCTGCAGTTATCCTTCTCCTTCTATTCCTCCACCACCCCACCACCCCACTTTCCATTCTTTCTTATGAGAGTCAAAAAGGACACCAAACTCACTAACTTCCACCCTCCCCTTCCTTTTGTACCATCTAGTACCCCTGGCATCCTTCAATACCTAGAGCCCACACCTACTGTTCACCTGTACACCTCCTTGGAGAAAAAAAAAGGGGGGGGGGAGGTCCACAGAGAATCAAACTAGAGAAATGCAGGGGGATTGGTCTTCAGGAAGCTAGTGATTTCAGAGCTTTAGACACAGAAGAGGCCAGACTCTCACTTGAAGGGCAAGGAAACCATTTCAGCTGTGTTGTAGACAAATGATCATTTATAGTTTGGCTAGAGGCCTAAACTAGTAAGTGCAATATTGTTTCCATAGTAAAGTGAGTTCCAAATTCTAAACCACTGATCTGCAAAGAAACTTCTGGAACACTTAATATTCATAAGTTTAGGCCACCTACCAAAAAAAAAATATGTAACAATAAATGTTTCCCCCTGAGTTGTTCTTTACAGTTACAGCTACAGAAGAATATATAGAACATATACAGGTGCATAACTGGGTGCTGAGGTTTGACCTCCTTCTTTAGAAGCTGCTCCAAATGAGAACAGAGTCGGTGACCCTTGGGCCCTAAGAGTCCAAGGTGAATTTATTCTTCTCACTGTGCTCAGCGAGAGAAATGGAGCTCACTTCTTAATAAGCAGTGACTACAGGGAAAGGACACTCAGCATTATCATAAAGAGACAGTAAAGACAATAGGTTGGAAAATAGTTTATTCACTTTACACTGGCAAAGAGTCAGTGGAATTGTTGCCATTGCCGCTTAAAGCAGAAGCTGAGTTCCAAGGAGGCATGTAGTTTCTTCTGAGCAGAAACTGTAAACATGCTCCAATGTAAGAGTGTGTGTGTGTGTGTGTGTGTGTGTGTGTGTGTGTGTGTGAGTGTGTGTGTGTGTGTGTGTGTGTGTGTTTCTGTCTGTGTAGAGCCAATTGAGCTGTAAAGAACAAGATTGAGGGGACAATGATGATGTACCTCAAAACAGGATGATCACTGATATGACAATACACTGGCCGAGCCTACTCTACTCCTAATTTCTCTTCGAAGAGCTATGATCATGGGTCGAAGCTGAAGGGGAACTCTTACACTTCTCCCTGTAGCAATTAGAGTACCCAGAATCAGTTGTAGTCAAACGATGTGAGTGAGAAAAGACCAGAGTCAGACATTCCTACCACCAAAGGAAACAGTGTCTCCAAACCCCATGGCAGCCATGTTTGGATGATGTAATTCTGCCTCCTTCAGCTAAAAGCTGATTGGTCCCAGAATGGATGGATGTCTGAAGCAGAGCCAATCAGATTTTCTCTATCAAGAATGTGGCATGTGGATTTAGGGACAGACATCTCTCTGCTTGGCTGAAAGTGTATGGTAGCCATATTCCATCATGTATATGAACAACAGAATAAACTAGAGAGGAAACAATAAAGCAGGTGTGCAAGAGAGGAGGTAAGAAAAGAGCCAGAGAAAGAAAATGATGATTTTCCAGTTCTTAGATCCAGTTTCTTCCAGAAGCCGGCTGCATTCCTATCTTTTGAGTTTCTTAAGACACGCTTTGTCCTTATTTTTAAAAAAAAATTCCCTTTCTGTTAAGGCTAGCCCAAATTTATTTCAGTTATTTGAAATCAGAAACACCTTGGTTAAACCACCTTACCATAAAGTAAATCATCACACCATGAAAAAAACAGACTTTTGAATCTGTCCATGCTGAATTCAAATCTTAGGTCCACTGAGTATTAGGTGTCTCATCTAGAGGAAGTTTCCTAGCCTCTCTGAGGCTTGGTCTCAGATAACTATCAGGCACAGTTTTTGCAAAAATCAGAAAAACATACGTAGAGCCCGTGGACGGCACAGACTAGATGATAACTTCTAGTAGAATGCATTGGAGCAGCAGTCACGATGGCAGTAGGGGTATGGCCATGGATATGGAGATAGGAGGGTTATGTAAAAAAATCAGAATTACAGAGAGATACTTTTCTTAAATTCTTTACTTGGCGCAATAACTCAATCCATCCCAAGTTTCTTTTCTACTTTTGGCCCACCAAGCAGCATGTGGATCTTAGTTCCCCAACCAGGGACCAAACCTGAGCCCTCTGTCCTGTCCTAAACACTGGACCACCAGGAATTCCTGTCAACCCAAGTTTCTTTACTGAGTTACTCTAGTATATGCGAAGTATGGTTTGTGTGCTCAGCTGCTTGGTGGTATCCAACTCTGTGACCCCATGGACTGTAGCCCACCAGGCTCCTCTGTCCATGGGAATTTCCAGGCAAGAATACTGGAGTGGGTTGCCATTTCCTTCTCCAGGGGATCTTTCTAACCCAGGGATTAAACCCACATCTCTTGCATCTTCTGCATTGGCAGGTGGATTCTTTACCACCGCACCATCTAGGAAGCCCAAAAAAGTAGAGCCTCCCTGATCGCTCAGCAGGTAAAGAATCCATCTGCAATGCAGGAGATATGGGTTTGATCCCTGGGTTGGGAAGATCTCCTGGAGGAGGGCATGGCAACCCACTCCAGTATTCTTGCCTGGAAATTCCCATGGACAGAGGAGCCTGGTGGGCTATGGTCCATGGAGTCACAAAAAGTCAGACATGACTGAAGCCACTGAGCACATAAGAAGAGAATCTAAGTATGGTTTAATTTTAAAATTCTTTTTAATCTACCACAGATTCCTTCATAGTGAAGGGAAAGCATGGTGTATTTGAAGGACTTATGGAATTCAATAGGGTTGGATTATAAAGAAGGTGAAAAAGATTGCTCTGAGATTAGGTTGAAGAGGTAGACCAGACAATGGAGAAGAAATCTGTAAGTTTAAGAGTTAAACTAAAAGACCATGGGAAGCTTTTTAAAGCAACTTGACATTAGCAGAAATTTATTTTTTTTACTATCACCCTGGCTGCAGCGTAGAAATAGACTGAACAGAAGCAAAATTTAATGCAGGTGCTTCTCGGTAAGAATATGTTTCAGTAGCCCAGGTGAGAAATGATGCTGGTGGTAGTAGCAAGGAGCCTGGAGAAAAGTAAGCATTTCTTACATTACGTAAGACACAGAATCAGCAGGACTAGAGGATTTAGTAGAATGTTAGACATGTGGGATGTCAAGAAATCACTGCTGGGACTTCCAGAGGTTAAGACTCCAAACTTCCAGTGCAGGGGGCACAGGTCTGATCCCTGGTGAGAGAACAAAGATTCAACATGCCTCACGGTGCTCTGGCCAAAAAGAAAGTGAATAAATCTGACAAACACCAACTCAGTCAGGTGATCAAAGCGAACATCAACAGTGGTTTCAAGTCATATTGACAGTGTGTACCCTTGACACAATGACACTTTATTTCTGTGGTCATCCTCCTGAAAACCCACAACCCCAGCCTCATCGCTAAGAAGAGCATCAGAGAAATCCTAAGTCTCAGTTGAGGGATTAAGTGTGTATGATCAGATATGTTTAGCCTCTATCTGACAATACTCCTCAAAAGCAAGGAATGCCTGAGAAACACAGCCAAGAGGAGCCCAAGAAACAATGACAAGTAAATTGTATGTGGTTTCATCCATGAGATCTTGGAGCAGAAAAAGAGGGCATAGGGTAGAAACTAAGGAAGTCAGCATAAAGGGTGAACTTTGGTTCATTTTAAAATGATGATGATAATCTACTGACACATATGCCCTACAGGAAAGACTCCCTTCTTCACTACAGCAAAGATTCTCAGAAACCGCTGCAGTCCAAGTGGATGGGAGAAATATGCTCACGAGCGGGAAAGGACACAAGCTCATTGCAGTGTACATGCCATACAGTTATCTGAGGCAACGGGTAGAAGGTGTCGGTGCTGAAATTCAAAGGCAGCACGTAACACCAAGGGAGGTCTTCACCTGAAGAAGGCCAACTGGCCACCCATTCGGTGACATTTCCTTGGTGAATTCATCTCTGCCCGGGGTCAGTCCTCAGCCTGATGGGCTCAGCAAACTACTCGCTGGCATCTTGAGATTAATCAAATCCACGGATAATGACTCATACTAACTAAATATCCGTGAGAATGATACAGAGGAAGAGTGTCACACTGTCAGGCAAACCCAACACACAGGGCTGGGCGGGGTGGGGCATGAGAGTCTGCATTTCTAACAAGCTTCCAGGTGATGCCCGTGCAGCTGATCCATGGACCAGCTTTGAATAGCAAGGGTCTGGGCAAGCTACAAGAGAAACCAGTGTCAAGTTTACTGATGAGCTGAGTATCAAGCAGATCACAAGAGGGGTTGACCACTTAACTGCTAATGCCAGCAGGCTCTGGTTTCCTGATGCAGCCATCTCCAGAGCAGAGAGAGAAACCCACTACGCCTAGCTCTCAGTGGCCGCAGTATCCTTTCCTCTGGACGAGGCTCACGTGGCATTGCCAACGTGCAGAGATTCTTCCTACCTACACTTCCACCCTTAATCTCCTCCCACCTCCAGTGGGAGGAATAGATTCTTTATGTGCAAATAAAACGCCTTCAATTAGTTTATGACCTGGTTTTGCAGACTGAGGACTCATTCACTCCAAGGGAACCTGGTAAATCTCTGCACTGACCTAGTGCATATAAATTTCCTAGATGTGCTCTCTAAAGAAATTTGTTGTTTCCCTTAACTTTTTCTTTTTTTTTTTTTTTTGGCTGCGCTCTTCACTGCAGTGTGTGGGCCCTCAAGTTGCAGCTTGCCGGTGTGCAGGCTTAATTGCCCTGAGGCATGTGAGATCTTAGTTCCCCAATCAGGGATCGAACTCACATCCCTTGCATTAGAAGGCGGGCTCTTAACCAACTGACCGCTGGAGAAGTCCTTCCCTACGTCTTAATGGAGAAGATGAAACACTGCCCTTACACTGTTGCCACAGCAGAAAAGATTCTCACTTCTAAGCTATTTACGGAGCCCCGGTTGAATGTGACACATGTCAGCACAGGGAATGTATCGCTGAGCAAAAAGCGCAGAAGACTCCAGTCCTGAGGGCATGGGTGCCCTCTGAGAGCAGTGTCAGGCTTCCTGTCTTCAGAACAGCTCCTCAGAACTTCTAATCTTGTGAGTTTCTACTTTCTCCTTGTCAGCTCCAGCTTTCTCAGACCTTGGGTTTAACAGCCACCCACGCTGAACTGCAACCTGCTCAGCTGGGTTGAATGCATCCTTACAGCACTTCCCCCCAGTTTTATCATCTGCCCATTTATGTTCATGTGGCCCCGCAAACACCCAAGAATAACTCCATAAAGTTCTGCCAGGTCAAATCAAAGCATATTAAAAAGCAGACAACTCTCTGGAAACCCAGTACCAATCAGGAGAGAGCAAATAATGAATTTACGAACAGGACATGAGGAAGCATGTTTCTCCAACAGACTGGTTTAGCAGAAGAGGAAATAGTGATTCCATTTCAGTCATTCAGCTGTATCCACTCATGCCTACTAAGGGAAAAGACCATGTGGTGGATATTTCTCAAAGTCTAGCATGCAGAAGAATCATCTGGAACGTCTGTTCCCAAGGTCTCACTCTCTCTAACCCACTCTCAGCCCATCCCCTGCTACCAGAACGTCAGATACAGTAGGCTGGTGGTTAGAAATTTATAGTACCACTCCCCCCCTCCCCAGTTGATTCCAAGAAGTACTGACTTAAGTCTGAATTTTCACTCTCTATTTTGGTGGTTTTCAACTCTGGCTCACATTTGATTTCTGTAATCAGCTTTAAAAAAAAAAATCCTCAATGCCTGTACACGGTCCACCAAGACCCCAAAACAATCAAATCGAACACCCAGTGCATGAGACCCAGGCATCAGTGTTCTTTCAAGGCTCCCAAGGAACTGAATGTTTGGTGTTTCCAGGTGGTACTATTTGGGTTGTTAGAGATCAGATTCCAAGGCCCTCCCTGAAGATTCTGATTCACTAGGTCTGTCTGGGGCACAGCCCTGGAGTCTACCAGTCACACAGGTGCCCCAGGGGATTCTTACAATGGGATTTGAGAAATGTGCCTATCTTGCCGAAGTGAATCACAAACTCCCGTTCTCAGCAAGGCTGCTCCAATGGGACTTTTTTTTTTCCATTTTATTTTTATTAGTTGGAGGCTAATTACTTTACAATATTGTAGTGGTTTTTGCCATACATTGACATGAATCAGCCATGGATTTACATGTATTCCCATCCCGCTCCCCCCTCCCACCTCCCTCCCCATCCCATCCCTCTGGGTCTTCCCAGTGCACCAGCCCTGAGCACTTGTCTCATGCATCCAACCTGGGCTGGTGATCTGTTTCACCCTTGACAGTATACATGTTTCAATGCTGTTCTCTCAGAACATCCCACCCTTGCCTTCTCCCACAGAGTCCAAAAGTCTGTTCTGTACATCTGTGTCTCTTTTTCTGTTTTGCATATAGGGTTATCGTTACCATCTTTTTAAATTCCATATAAATGTGTTAGTATACTGTATTGGTGTTTATCTTTCTGGCTTACTTCACTCTGTATAATGGCTCCAGTTTCATCCATCTCATTAGAACTGATTCAAATGAATTCTTTTTAATGGCTGAGTAATATTCCATGGTGTATATGTACCACAGCTTCCTTATCCATTCATCTGCTGATGGGCATCTATCCAATGGGACTTTTGACTTCAGTTTTGGAACCCCTATTCCATACAGTCAACTCCAGTCTAACCTTGGTTTTCCCAAAGAGAGAGAGGGAACTCACCTTACTTGATGTTACATAGCAACGAAAATCACTGCTTTATGTGGCCGTGACTGCTGAAGACTCACTTCTGTTGCTGATAGAACAAATTATCTCTCCCACTCACTTAGCACTGTGTGTAAGGTCTTATCCGCACCTAGTATATTAACTAATTTAACCTTCACAACTACGTTACCAATAGGAACCCTTCTTAGTGCCACCTCTACCAATAAGGAAACTGAGGCAGAGGCTGAACAAATCGCCTGTTACCCACAGTCACAGGTAGAGGATGACTCTGAACCCAAATCTGGGGGGGACCAACGTCACCCTGTAACAGGGCTCACCAAACAAAAGCTGAAGAGCCTGCCTGCATAACCGCTTGCTACCAGAAAGTGAACACAGAAAGGCTCAAGGAAGCTAAAGTTTATGTGTCCCAAGTACTTGGCCAGAAGTTTATGTATATTTCATCTAACCCGAGAGTCAGACAAAGTCCCTATTGTCACGGACACACTCTCCTCCCTTAATCAGCGATGGGAAGAGTTAACAGTTGTAGATCATTATGCAAAATAATAATAATAATAATAAAACAAAGCAGTCAAAGAAACCTTCCAAGCAGACTCGGCAGGCGGGATACTGAAGAATTAGCCAGTTGTGGGTTTAGCATGTTGGGGCAAGAGGAGTCTGCATGGTGAGGCACTGGGGTTGGCTGTGGACAGATTCTCCAACGAGGTGGAGCCGTGGAGATCTCTGATTCTGAGAGAGGACAGGGCTTCCTGAGATCTCGGGAAGGGGCAGGGTTTCATGCAGACATACTGCTTCTCACTCTTAACAAGTCCGGATAAATGGTGTAAAGAACTTCATAAAGAAGTTCGTAAAGAACCCCCCTGCCAATGCAGGACATGCAACAGATGCGGGTTCAACCCCTGGTTCGGGAAGATCCCCTGAAGAAGGAAATGGTAACCCGCTCCAGTGTTCTTGGCTGGGAAATCCCATGGACAGAGGAGCCCGGCGGGCTACAGTCCGTGGGGTCACACAGAGTGGACACGACTGAGCGCCCACACACACAGCCACTTTGGGGGGATGACATGACACAAGCTACCTTGAAAGACAAACTGATGTCTCCACTTCCTGCAGGGCAACACAAGAGGAATGCCTTTTGGCCTGCTCCGGTTTCTCCCTGAGTAGTGGGAGGGAGAAAGGAGCTGCAAACCCAATGCCCTGAACCCCAAGGCATCACAGCCTTCAGCAAGAGGCCAAGAGACTGCCTGTGTCTTTGTGGAAACAGCGATGAGTGACTGCTAAAAGCCACCTTTTTCCTATCTCTGTTTAGGGACACCCCACCCTGCCAATCCCAAGTAACACACCTGTCTAAGAAGAGCCACATGGAAATCTGTGGGAGCCCAGGGTTCCGGAGGTCAGTGCTATTTGCTAGGAGCACAAAAGGAGGCCGTAGCAGAATTGGCGCTCTCCACTGAACAGCTGACCACTAAGGGTTGAAAAGAAAGCAGGGACTAGATACACAGGTGAGTTCCAGACAGTTTGGAAAGGGAAGGTCTAGACTAGCTGGCTAAAGAAAAGAAAAATTTCTGATGTCAGGATAATCACTCAAGAGTAACAGCTGTCATGAATCAGGGAACTCAAGCCAGGCTCTGTGACAGCCTCGAGGGGTGGGATGGGGTGGGTGGTGGGCAGGAGGCTCAAGAGGGAGGGGAGATACGTATACCTATGGCTCATCCATGCTGGTGTATGGCAGAAACCAACACAGTATTGTAATTATCCTTAAAAATAAATGCATCTCAAAAAAAAGAGTAACAGCTCTCTAGCCCTCTCTCACCACAACTAAGGAAAGCCCACGCACAGCAACAAAGACCAGGACAGCCAAAAATTTGTTAATTGATTATTTTAAAAAAATAACACCTCTGATCCTAGACTATGGTCTTTTCAGGTGGGCTGTGGGCCACTCTGCTCCCAAAGGCATTAGCTGGAACTGAAACATAGGCAGTTTGCAGGTGAAACTCATCCCTAACTGAAGCAGAGGCGGAAACGCTAAGATTTCCGTGAGAGTTGGTGTCCCATCCAAGACCAAGAGCAGGTAAGTTAGATGCCTGAAAGGGATAGAATCTGAGGAGTGAGGCAAATAGATAAGGAATCGAAGTATAATAAAGTCTAAAAGAAGAGCCAGTCATCAAAAAGAAACAGAAGCAATTATTTTTCACTGAAGGCAATCAATATTAAGTAAATATTTCAAATCATTCTATATTCCTTTCTTTATTGAGCTCCTACCACAATTTATTAGCAAATTTGCAAAACAAGCATTACCCCACAAAGGGGAGAGGGGAGGAGGGCAAAAGAAAAAAAAAAAAAAAAAGGCTGATTTAAGAGTTTATTATTTTCAAACCTTCCTCTATATGTTTTATTCCTCCTGGGCATGTAGGACCATATAAATCAGGCAAACTAGAATTCATGCTTGAAGCTTTTCTCACTTCTGCCATCCGAGCAATAATAGCTGACAGCGTTTAGAATTGAACATTGTTTCAAGGCAGACAGCACTCCCGTGTCCCACCTTTAACACATTCTGCTTCAAACCCACACCTACTGTCTTTCCTCTGTACATTATAAAGTCATCATTTCCTTTATGGGCTACATTGTTAATGATTTCTCCATTGGCAAACAATACAATACCTCTTGCAGCTCACTGAACCTTCAAAGCAAACAGGCTCACTGAATATTTAGTACGCCCTAGGCATGGTAAATAAAAAACAAGCCTGTTTGTAAGAAGTATTTGACATACATCCATAAACAGCAAACCTGATGAATTCTCCAAAAAGAGAAAAAAAAAAATGTTTTGGAAACACCTACTGGCTTAAGGAAATCAACCTTTCCCCAAACTGAACAAATCCCCTTGACAAATGGGGATTTGTCACAAATGACAAATGACCCTGTATTTTACAGATCCCCCTGTCTGTTGCCCACTTAGTTGTAACCATTACAAGGCAGGGCCTTCGTCTAGTTTTTTCACTCACTGGGTCTAATACACTGCACAGAACATAATACACACTCAGTAAACACTGGTTGGAAGAACAGAAGTCGCTCAACGTAAAAAAACCAAAACATTATGCATTTGTGAAATATCCTCGGTAAAAACTATTTTTAAAAATTAAAGAAATGGATTTGATTAGGCTCTCAGCCAACACCTACAGGTCTTTCTACACTGACGTTTGTCTGGCATTTAACACATTATTTGATGGAAAAGAAGACCCATAAGAGAGCCATCTCAGTGACTCTCATCTGGGAAACCCTGGACCATCGTATTAGAATTCTGATTGAGTATCACTGTGCCTTCACCTACTGGCCAGGCTTCCTAGGAAACTTCTTGACCTTTCTAAGACTCGTATTTACCTCATCTGCATAATAGGATTGCTTTAAAAGCTTCCAATAAGACTATCTGATGACAGCTAACATTTATCGAGTATTTGCTTTTTGCTAGAAACTGTGCTTCGGAGAAGGCAATGGCACCCCACTCCAGTACTCTTGCCTGAAAAATCCCATTGATGGAGAAGCCTGGTAGGCTGCAGTCCCTGGGGTCGCTGAGTCAGACATGACTGAGCGACTTCCCTTTCACTTTTCACTTTCATGCACTGGAGAAGGAAATGGCAACCCACTCCAGTGTTCTTGCCTGGAGAATCCCAGGGACGGGGGAGCCTGTCGGGCTGCCGTCTATGGGGTCGCACAGAGTCGGACACGACTGGAGCGACTTAGCAGCAGCAGCAGAAACTGTGCTTAATTCTTTATAGGTATATAATATTTTCTATATTTGTTATGCAAACACAGAATCTCATTTAATTCTCACAACAACACTATGACTGTTCTCGCCATTCTACAGAGGAGGGAATGGAGGCGACTGGACACTTAGCTATGGGCCCAAGTCACACTTGTCAGTGAGGACCAATACCAGGGCTAAAATTTATGTAGTCTGGATCCAGAGCTGGTGTCCCCAACCTCGGCTATGCTTGCAGCTATGGGCCTAGATTGTCTCTAGGCCCAGAAAAACGTGACATTCCTGCCTCCCAGGAGAAGAACTGGGTATCTGTGATACAGAAGGGGTCATTTTAGCTTACACACACTTATGTATCTCTGGGACTTTATGCTTTAGGAATATACACCCTATTCAGAAAAATAATATACTCCCAAAAGGTTTTGTGAAAGCTAAAATTGCTATAAGAATTGAGAAACTCAGCAATGATGCCACCCTTTATGTAAAGAGGTGAAGGGTGGGTGTCATTTTCATTGTTGTTTAGTCGCTAAGCCACGTCCAACTCTTCATGACCCCATGGACTGGAGCCCACCAGGCTTTTCTGTCTGTGGCATTTTCCAGGAAAGAATACTGGAGTGGGCTGCCATTTCCTTCTCCAAGAGATCTTCCCCGACCGAGGGATCAAACCCACATCTCCTGCATTGGCAGGCAGATTCTTTACCATTGAGCCACCGGGGAACCGTGTCATTTTCATTATTTAACACAAAAAGCATGATAAAATCTTATAATCACACAAAAGGTCATTCATGTACCTGTTTACTAGATGGCGAAGTTCCTAAAATAATCATTGTATTGGTTCTTCTTCTCCACTTGGAAGGTTTCATTGACTGTGCAGGAAGGCGTTCACCTCAGGGCTTCTGCACTTGCTGTTTCCCCACCAGAAGCCTTTGTCTCCCATTTATCCAGGCTCCACCCTCACCTGCCTCCTTCCAGTCCACACTTAAATATTATCTTCTCAAAAAAAAAAAAAATCATCTTCTCCATCATTCTCTTCTAAAAACTACATTTCCTTTCTTTTTCTCCATAGCACATACCCCCACGTAATGACACCCAATGTTTTTACTTATTTGTTTTACTGTCTGTCTCCCCAGTCCAGGCTCCTAGAATGACAGCTTCATGGAATTTCTGACTCTGCAAGTCACTGCTACTTCCTTAGGCCCTGGAAAAGAGGACCCTCACTGAACGAACGAATGGACTCTGGCCTATGGAATCCTCCTTAGGTGAACATTCTGAAACTCTTAAATTGAAAACTGCATCTGTTTTACAGGGCCAGCTTCAGGAAAGGATGAGGCGGGTCCAGCATAGACTATTTTGAGAGAGAGAAAATTCTTTAGTCCAAAGTGTCACAGCAAGTAAAAGTCTGCCTTTGCAAATTCATTCTTCAGGGGTCTTCTGAAAACCTTTCAAATGTGTGTTACATCAAGCGTGCTCATTTGAACTGAGCTGGTGAAGTGGAAAAACCATGGCGATTGAATTCAGACTACAGATTTCCATGCCAGCGAGGCCAGCAAGATATTTAACCTCCCTAAATTTCCTAATTTACACACACCAAAAAATTGGTAATTATAATTGGTTGGTTAACTTTATAAACATCTAATAAGACTTACATTGATTGAAGAGGACCAAATGAGTTTACAAGCAAAGCACTCAGTAAAATGCAGAGTATATTCTAACAAGATGTAAGCTCTAAGAAGGAGTAACGTAACAAATATTTCTCTCAAAGTTCTCACCAAAATAGCTAGTAAAAATTAAGTGAAATGTAAAGAATAGAAGAGAAAATCAAAATTTATTGGAAAGTATACACTTACAGCATCACTTAAATTAATACCATGTTCCTTAAACTCTGCATTTTTGAGCTTTATAAAACAAATCTGTAACAAAATCTACAGAAAAAAGTGTGGTATGGCTGCCAGTTTAAGAATTTCCAGAGGCGGGGCGGGGAGGTTTTTAACATCACATGTTCCATCAGAGCAAAGCACAGCCAACCTGACAAGTCACCCAGAAAATTCAATGGAAACAAGCATCTATTTAACATCAAAGAAGCAGCACTGACTAGCTGGTTGATAAGAGAGGGGGGAAAAAACAGTGCAAAGTCAAAATTCTCTTGCTGCCTCTTTTTGTCATTTATAAAAGTTACAATGACTTCTTTCCTTGGAATATTAAAAGTATACAATCTTCTGGAGGCCAGTCAACTTTTATTGAAAGGGTTGGGAATGTCTGACAGATGTTCAACAGTCGTTCAATCCTTATAATTTGCATTACAAATCAGAGCCTGTGAGAACCAAAGAGGTCTGAGCAGCCAGTCCAACTCTCTCATTTTATAGAGAAAGAAACTGACACATTGGCAAATTAAATGGCTTTCCCAGCTCTCGTAGTCATGCATCAAAAATAGACACCAGGGTGTAAGTGTTTCATGTAATGTGGAAATTACTTTTTTCAGGGGAAAAAAAAAATTTCCCTCCCTAGCCCAAAGGAAACACACTGGATGAATGGGTTAAATAAACAGCCCGATCACCTTCTCAGGATCTTTTATCAGAGCCTTCCAAAGCTCCTTACTAGTTCAATAGGGGTTTTTCATATAAGGGAGAGTTACAGCCTTTTTCTCCCTTTCAAGTTGAAAATCCTGAGGCTGATCATTTTAGCACAGATTCAAGTTGCTATTGTCTGCCTCTCTTGAGGTAGTCCCAAGACTCTGTATAAGTAAATATAAGATATTCACCTGAGGAATATTTTCTTACCTTTATTGCAACTATATGTAAAACCACCCTCAACTTTAAGAGGCAAACGTTGACCTTTTCTTGGAGAGAAGTTTTTGCCTCCACCTGAATGCATCATTCTTTTAACCTTCAAATTATTCAGTCATCAGCATCACGTATGCTGGAAGAGACGCCAATAAACTCAAAGGGAGACGATTTAAGAATAGTAAAACCACCTACACGAAGCAAATAATAAAGCGAACATCCAGACTCATAATTTCCAAGTGTTTGGGTACCATTTGCTATTAAAAGAGTTTACCTAGTAATGCCAAAGGAAACCAGAGCTTTATATCAGCTACCCAGGCAGAAGCTCAGACATAGGAGAAGGCTTCAGAGAAGCCTTAAGATGGCCCTAAATATCACAGTTACACCTGCTAATTAATACAGCTTACTATGTGCTAAGTATTCTACCATCTGTTATCCCACCTAATTCAAACAACAACCCTTCCAATTGGAAATATCATCCTCATTTTAGAGATGAGAAAACTAAGACTCAGAGAGGTCAGTCATTTGCCCCAGATCACTAAACCTTCTTAGCACAGTGGGCAGTGCGTCAGTCTCA
Source organism: Muntiacus reevesi (assembly GCF_963930625.1). Lineage (NCBI taxonomy): Eukaryota > Metazoa > Chordata > Mammalia > Artiodactyla > Cervidae > Muntiacus > Muntiacus reevesi. The sequence goes on from NC_089268.1 coordinate 39,883,071, forward strand.
CAATCTGAAGATCCTAAGTTCGAGCCTCATAGAGGGCAGGTTTTGGGGCTTCCCAGGGGGCACTAGTGGTAAAGAACCTGCCTGTCAATGCAGAAGATATAAGATTATGATGCAGGTTCGGTCCCTGGGTTGAGAAGATCCCCTGAAGGAGGGAATGGCAACCTGTTTCGGTATTCTTGCCTAGAGAATCCCATGGACAAAGGGGCCTGGCAGGCTATGGTCTGTAGGGTCGCAAAGAGTCGGACACAACTGAAGCAAGTCAGCACACATGCACCAAGCTAAGAGGTCAAGGAACCAAGATTTATACCCTGATCTGTCTAATGCTGAGGCCAGAACTCCTTCTCCATGTGACTTCTCCCCTGCGAGCCTTAAATCCGGACCAGCGTTTGCTCTCCTTAAACATCTTCAAGAAACGTCCAGTTTATCTGAGAGAATGACACAGTCTGTAGCTAACATATTCACTCAGATGAGCATCCCGGATTAACAGTTACCATCATCTAAGAGAAAGTAGAGGGCTTCCCTGATGGTCCAGTGGTTAACAATCTGCCTGCCAATGCAAGGGACACAGGTTCAATCCCTGGTCCGAGAAGATGCCACGTGCCGCAAGGCAACTAAGTTCCAGGCGCTCTAGAGGCCCCGGAGCTGAACCTACTGAGCCCACGGGCCGCAACTATGAAGCCTGCACACCCCAGGGCCTGTGCTCCACTACGAGAGAGACCACCACAATGAGAAGCCCATGCATCGCAACTAGAGAGGTCCCCTCTCGCTGCAACTAGAAAAAGCCTGAGTGCAGCAGCGAAGACCCAGCACAGCCAAAAATAATTTTTTTTACAAAACAAAATAAAATTGACTCTGCAGGGGGAGACCAAAGCATAGGGAGCATTCACCTGTGTCCAACAAAGCGGAAAAAATAAAAGGACAGGGTGGGGGGCTCACTGACCTCTGATAGCATGGCAGTGATATCCAGGCAGCGAGCCACCCCGACCCCACCATATACATTTTTCATATTTTGAACTAACAGATTAAGTTACAAAAAAGTTCTGTCCCAGTCACTCTGTTAAAAGAGCTCTTTTGGAATACATATTTGGGAAAACTCATAAGTGAATATATAGAAGCCTGTGGACACGAAGAAACTCAAGAACTTGACAATGCTGTTCCACAGGATGAGTTAAAGAACATTCAGGAATTCCTGGTTGATTAGTATTGAGGCTGCAGAGTCCATTCACGCAGCCAACATAATCAAGCACATGTTACATGCCTCTTCCCAGACACTATTTGCATCTACTGTGTCCTACGGCTACACCAGGGAAACCAAAAATGTCTTCATCGTTGGCCTGAGGAGTTCATGGACTGTCTTTGGCAGGGAGCCTTTTGCTGTTTTTGTTCTAGCTGGTAAAGAAGTTGGCCTGTGACTGCAAAGTTATAAGAAATAAGAGTTTTTAGGTCCAAGGAGGACCTGTGAGGATGGAACAAAATCATTACAGGGCTGAAAGAAGCTATGCCTCCCTTAATCAGAGCAAGGAGTAGAGTGAGTTGGAACCGCATCTATCTTCTCTGCTCAGGACACAGAATATTTCTTTAGGGGTGCTTTCTACTTTCTCTTTTAATAGACTAAAAAAATAGATGGGGTTTAAGCATGCTGAAAAGAAAGTGGACAACTTGTATGTTCCAAAGAATATGTTTTAATTATCTCTTTTCCAAAGATTCTGATTACATACAGATTTTTTCAGGGACGTGTCATGATATTAAAAGTGAGCAAGATATATTTGTTTGTTTTACCAAATATGGAGTACAAGGAAAGTTATCAGAGAAGGTTAAAAAAAAAAGTAATGTGAAAATTATCGCAGAAATTGTCATGCCTAGCAAATCTGACCTGAAATAAATCTAACATCACCCTTCTCTATACAACCAAGTTATCTTTTTAGTCATAATTATAAAACAAAACAGTGGCCAGAAAAGGGGCTTTGGCAGGGACTTTTATTTTATTGAACTCAATACATACATATAACTATGTCAATAAAAAATAAAGAATAAAAGAAAGAAATTTTCATTCAAAAAAGGAGGAAAAGTAATGAATCAAATGCCCTTTCATTACTTTAATGTAGTTTTTAGAATAAAAAGGGAAAAACAGATCTACATACTGGTCTATATATATATATGATTAATGGATATGAATTATCTATATACATGATGAATAATATTACCATAATTGAATAAGAAATTTTAATAAAAATGAAATGTCTAAAGAAGTTACAGTTTGGGGAAACTACTAAATCATTGATGTGATATTGATTCTTTTTTTTTCTTCTTAAATTTTAAAACAACTTTTAAAATAAATGTTAATTTTAAAGATGTTACTCAAATTCAAGAAAACATGTCCTGTGTAAGCTAAAATATACACATGGTGATAGAGCGGAACTGCAAAGACAGTGCTTTATCAAGCAGGAGGCAGGGAGATGCCCTCCGATATATAGCATCAGTACCAGTGACTGTCTTGTCAAATTACCTTATCCATGAGTACCTTTAACCCAGGAAACAACTGCTTAAGGCAAAGCCCTCCTTTCAGCGCTGACCAAATCACAAAGCAAATGGAGAAGTTACATGGGGAAGTGAGAAGCTATTTTGCAGGACTGGAGCGACAGTGGAGGTTTTGTGGCCAGGGGGATCCCTACTTCCAAAGTCCCAACTCTCTAAGTAGCAAAAGGAAGAGAAACTTCTGCAGCTGAAATGACTCAAGAAGGAACTTGAGATAATTTAACATCTCTGTCTGCTTCCTTCCACTCAAGGTTTTTCTGATGAACACAGTATGAAAACACAACAGACCTAAATGGACTCAGTGGACTGAACCCAAAGAAAATGTCTTTCTACGCTCAGAGGGCATCCAAATACTATCAAAACTGCTAAATGCTTGTATGAATTAAAAATGAGAAGGAAATGGGGGAGGGGAGAAAGTCCATAGAAAAACAAAGACCCACTGAAATGCTAAGGTCAAAGATGGAGAATTTGACTTTGCCAGTTCTTCCTGAGTTAATCAAGACTCACCCCCATCTTCCCAGTCCTGGTGCTTGCTATTACTTATAGTACATGGTGGTCCACTTAATTTCTCCCCATCAACAGAAACAATCCCTAAACAGCTAAATCTAGGATCTTTGAATGTGGCACAATTTTCTTGCTTTTTAAGGAAATTATATCAAATTGTGGTTGGAGGGAAAAACTGGCTAAGCATTCTTTTAAAAGTTCAGAACAGTCTAAATTATGGGTTTGGACACACAAGAAGAAGAAAGTTTTGTTTTGTTTTAATCTGATTTTAAACTGAATTAGTCGAGGCTGCTACAAAAATGAACTACGTAATTAGAGTAATCTACTCAGTTAATACATCTGAAATAAAGGACTATACATTCAGAACAAAGGGCAGAGACCCAAAAGCTTTATTTCTGCTTTCTCCACTAAAGTATTTTTTTTTTTTACTTTTGCAACAGGAAACACAAATACTACATTGCATATTTAGTATACAAAAAATACCTGATACTAAATAAACTTAAAATTCTATTTCTTACAAAATACACATTTTATCACTTCTTGTAAAACAAATGGATTGTTTTTGCGGGTGATGGGGAATTGTTTTCAAAGTTTTACTAAATTCACTTATTTACTTTTAATGTAGGTCTCACACAGGTAAATCAATCACACTAATAATACATGTAACAGGAGGAAATTAATGCTGCCATAATAATCGCTTTTTAATGTTCTTAATTTTTACAATTAACTTTTAAACAATAATGTCTTGTCTATTAAACATTTTTAAAAGCCACACTTCATGGAATTATTATTCTCACTTAAATTTTAGGACTGAAAAGAATCTAAAAGTTTACTGAAAAACAGGGAAGGGATACAAAAATCAAATTTACACTCAAAAAATGAGACTTTTTATTACGTCATACCAGCAAAAATGGGGCACAGGTGAGCAAGTTTTAGAAAAAAGAAAGTCGTGATGCTTGTGAGTTTGAACTCAAACTTGGAAAGTCTCTCTGATGCTCAGCCTCACATCAAATTAACAGGAGCATCCCAGTTTCAAAATACAAAGAGAACACATACTGTTAAAGTGACCTTTTTTTTTTTCATGTTTTTCATTGAACTTGAAACATAAAAAGCTATGTCAAACACAAAAGGTACACAGTGAATATAACTTTAGGGGACAAATAACTAACTTGTTTAACAAGGAACCAGTTTTCAGAGTTGGTGAAAGAAAGCCGGATTAAGTGATGCATATTAATCACTTCAAGGAAGGTGGTTAAAGTGAAAAGATTCCATTGGTCCATTAAATATTAAAATGCAGCATAATGAACACAGCTACTTTAAAGCCTTGACAATAAATATTAACTTACTCCTCATACAAATTACGTGCAAGACGAGGGTTTTATAACACTGGCAGCTAAGTTGCTGTTCCAACAATAAGCAGGCAAGATTGTTCCTACGGGCTTACAAGAAAAAAGCCTAAGAAGGGAATTTTCAAGTGCGTGTAAAATGTGGTCGGGAACTGGAAGTTGGGACATGGAAAAATTGAAAGGCGTGCAGGTCATTCACTTACCAGTAAGTGATATAAAAATAATCAACTCATTCAATGAAAACATAATATGGAATTAGGTCAGCAACACAGACCCAGAAACCTCCTTCCTGTCCCCACCCCACGCAAACTACAGCCAAGGCTGACTGCCTTTTCCAGCGTGAAAAAGCCGAGAGAGCAGAGCAGTGAGGTGGGAAGAGAAGCCCTGCTTCAACAGGGGCCGTGAGTGTGGAAACCTACGTGGAAGGCTCTTCAGAGTCACGGCCAGGGAAGCTCAGAGCTCCAAGTGAACGTGTGGGGACAGCCGAACAGAACAGAAACCGTGTCTACAAAGAGCTTCTGTTTTGCACTGCTTGACCCAGAGGCAGCCTTGGAAACTTCTTCCAAGTCTCGATCCCCAGAGAATCTGCAAAGGAGGAAGGAAGGAGGCTGCAAGATCCAGTTCTCCGAGGGCTTCCCTGGTGTCTCCGTGGTTAAGACCCTGCCTGCCAACGCAGGAGACATGGGTTCGATCCCTGGTCCGGGAGGCTCCCACAGGCCGCAGAGCAACTCAGCCCGTGGGCTCTAGAACCCGGGAGCCGCAACTACGGAGCATACTTGCCCCAACTCCTGAAGCCCGAACGCTCTAGAGCCCGTGCTCTGCAACGAGAAGCCACCGCAATGAGAAGCCCGCGCAGCACCAGAGTATCCCCTCCTCATTGCAGCTAGACAAGAGCTCACGCAGCAACGAAGACTCAACACAGCCGGAAATAAATACAAATTATTAAAAAAAATCCAGTTCTCCCCACACCATTGCAAGACTCCAGGTGGGTTAGCCACCTGAGATGCTTTAAAGGACAGTGAGCAAGGGGGGGGTCCTGACCGGTGCTGGCGAAGACCACCGAGAGCAGGGCTGCCTCCTCCTCCGCCTCCTCGTCACCCCAGCTCCCTCTTCTCTCCTTCCTTCTCCCCACACGCCTGGGGCCTTGTGGGCGTCTGAATAAGGCTGCCGTACCTGTACTCCAGAATTCACCCCCCCCACCGACTCCAACTCCGTAATTCCTGTTTGCTTAATTCTGCTGAGGGTGCTGGAGAACCAGAGGATGACACGAACTCACATTCAAATGTGAACAAGTAACAGGAGTTCTCCCTACCCCAGCACTCACTCCCAACTCTTTCACTGTGAAATCAAGTTGCTCTCCTAGTCCCTGTGTTTTGGAGACAAGGAGTTGGAGGACAGGTGGGGTGAACAGTGATGAATCACATCCCTCCCAGGCCACTGGAAATGGCAAGGAAATAGCCAAGCATAAAGGTAAGTTGCTGTTCTCATTTTATCTGAGTCAGTTCATCACCATCAATTCCTTGCTCAATGCCAACCTGGGACAGTTTTTATTCCCAGTCTGTCGACACTTTTGTCCCACAAAAGTAGAGGAGTGGGGTACGAGAGGATGAATTTACATTTTATAATTTTCTCGACAGTTTTTTCATCACTTGTACCATAGTGGCCAAAACACCAGCCAGCCATCTGGCACAGGCTAATCCAAACAAAGTCTGCACCTCACTTCAATTCTTGAGAAAGATATAATTTTCTTTTTAACTGACTCATTGGAAAAGACCCTGATGCTGGGAAAGACTGAAGGCAGGAGGAGAAGGGGACGACAGAGGATGAGATGGTTGGATGGCATCCCCGACTTGATGGACATGAGTTTGAGCAGCCTCCGGGAGTTGGTGATGGACAGGGAAGCCTGGCGTGCTGCAGTCCATGGAGACGCAAAGAGTCAGACACGACTGAGCGACTGAACTGAACTGAACTGAGGATCCAACACTAAGCAGAAGTGGGTACAGCTGAGGGACATGGAGAGAGTTCATGGCCATGTTCAGTCTCTGATCCACTTATTCCTGTCCACCCCCTAAGACTTCCCAATTATGTGAGCACACAAATCCCCTTTTTTGCATCTGCTAATTTGAATGGAATCTCAGCCACCTGCAACTATGAGAGACTTGACTGATAAGCTCAAAAATTATCTTGTTAAAAAGGATAGTGGAAATATTGATATCCACTGGATTTGTCTCTTCCCCCCAGTGTTATTTTTAAGGACAAGCAGTAAAATAAATTTTTGGATAAATGACTGAGGAGATGTTTGTACTCCTTAAGCACACAAAGATTCTCTAAGGAACAGCAAAAATGAGTTTAGAAAACACTATCTTGAACTCAAGCCAACGTGTCCGTCAAAGACTTCAGGGTGCGTTGAAAGAGCTCAGAGCTGCATTTCTTGAAGGCACTCCTGCGTTCCCCAAGGCGTACCCGCCCCTGGACCACAGGGCATACAGGAGCAGGGTCCACGTTCCCTCCAGGCACACCTCGGAAAGCCTGCTGTCCACCTGGAACCTGTGTCTTCCCTTGAAAGACACTGGGCATCAGCATATTAGTGAGGTCATCTCCTCATAACCTGAGCCCCTGGGGCTCCCGTGGCTCTCTTAGCATTTATGATTTTATCGCGGTTTATTTCTATGTTTGTTTCACCAACTGGTCCTTAAGAAGCCTGAAGGAACAGAGGCCTGGATAAAGAAGATGTGGTACATATATACAGTGGAGTATTACTCAGCCATTAAAAAGAATGAAATAATGCCATCTGGAGCACCGTGGATGGACCTGGAGAGTGTGATACTGAATGAAGTTAAGTCAGAAAAGGAGAAATAGCATAAGACATCCTTTATATGTGGAATCTAAAAAGAAATGATACAAAGGAACTTACTTACAAAACAGAAAGATACTCATAGATTTACAAAATAAACTTACGGGTGCTGCGGGGAAGAAATAATTAGGGAATTTGGGAAGGTCAAATACACAAACTGTATTCAAAACGGATAACCAACAAGGAGCTCCTGTATGGCACGGGGAACTCTACTGAATGTTACATGCCAGCCTGGACGGGAGGGGAGTTTGGGGAGAAGGGATACGTGTATATGTATGGCTGAGCCTCTTCACTGTTCACCCGAAACCATCACAACATTGTGAATCGGCTATCCTCCAATACAAAATAAAAAGTTTAAAGTTTGGGGGATAAAAGCTTGAAGGAAGACGCTTGTAGCTTCATGTCTCTAATCACAGAGCCTGGCGCAAACTAGGCACTCAGTACTGGTCTGATGAATGGATGGGCAGCGTCTTCCTGCCCTCCACAACCTTCTAGGGTGATGCCCTGGCCCCCACGCCCAGGTTCCCTGGTGTGAGATGCATCCCAATCTCTGCCTTCCCTCCTCTCTAGTTCAGCCTTGGGGTCCTCCCCATCCCCTACTCTGCCTGCTATTCCCAAGGCGCAGCTCAGATGTTAAGAGTCATGATGAAATTGCCAAGAGGTCAGAGTTTCCCTTGGGATCACCTTCATTTTGATTTCACCATCACAGACGCGGAACTACAAAGTGTGAAGAAACTTCCAAGATCTGAAAAGAGCTAGCAGGCAGGAGTTACTGCATGCATGTGACTGTCAACTTCAAGCATGACCTCACAGAGACACCTGCTGATACAAGGCACGCAAACACACGCACACACACACGTACACACTCATACAAAAGATTACTGCAAATGTTATCAATGAGAAGTGTGCTAAGAGTCACTTTGTATGTCTCTATACGACAGGAGTCATATAACTCCACCAACCAAATCATTCTCCTTCCAACAGAGATGAATGTTGCTAACATTTCATTTTTTCACGCCAAGGGTACCCCATTCAACGTGTTTATTTTAGAAGTAGAACTCAGGAATGTCAGAGAATTCTTGGAGATCTAAACTGCACAGCAACAATATTTAGTCAAACGCCAGATCCCTAAATTGTCTTGTCTCAAATATCTGAAGGCAGAGAGGGCTTATGTCTGTGTGGCAAACATTCATCCCAGGTGTTTTCATAGCCTCAGAAATAAACTAATTAGACTTAAATGAAAATCTCCAGTGAGTTTTTTGGCCTCTTACTGTTTATCTAGACTGAATCCTAGCAGCAAAGTCAATGAATATAAACATCTGACCACCATTATTGCTTCCAGGAAGTCTGAGGTTGGGGAGCAGTGCTTGTGTGAGCATTTTCTAGCAGGTGACAAAGAGCTATCTGTTTCTAGTGTAGAATAAGCCATTGTAAAGAACTTGATCAGGGCCCCAAAACGGGGAACCACTACCTCTCCACTTTCTCGTGAATCAAGTTTTCCCAGTGTCATGGAATTTTATGATGTGAGCTGAAAGTAATTTCTAAACAGGGCACCGATTTGTGAAGGTAAATTTAAGACTAGCCAATGTTAGGCGTGAAAGTCAGAGTGAGAGAATTTTAGACTTGAAAAAGACTGAGTCCAAAAAAAAGAAAAAGACTGGTTCAACCCACCCCTTTACTAAGAGAGAGGCTCAGAAAGATAAGATCTTCCAAAGTCACAGAGCCAAAGACAGAAGCAGGGGCTCCAGACTAGATGAAGAGTCAGTGTTCTTCCCACTGTTTATACTGCTGCCCTGAAGACTGAAGTCCTAATAATCCTAATAATCCACCCATAAAAGTGAAGTCGCTCAGTCGTGTCTGACTCTTTGCGACCCCATGGACTGTAGCCCACCAGGCTCCTCCATTCATGGAATCTTTCAGGCAAGAGTACTGGAGTGGGTTGCCATTTCCTTTTCCAGGGGATCTTCCTGACCAAAACCCAGGTCTCCCTCGTTGCAGGCAGATGCTTTACCATCTGAGTCATCAGGGAAATCTTAGCACATATAAGAACAATGGTGCCACATGTATTTAAAAGAATATCATCAAGGACTTCCCTGGAGGTCTGGTGGTTAGGACTTCCACTGCAGGGGCACCAGTTTGATTCCCTAGTTGGGGAACTAAGATCCCGCATGCCTTGGGGCGCAGCCAAAAATAAATAAATAGCAATATCATTGGGCTTATCTCTAAAAAAGGACAACATAGTTATTTTAATGGGCCTCTACAGACCTCCCTCACCCTGTCCCTCCACCAAGAAAAAACAAAACCCCAGGTAGTGAGGATAGATTACAACCCAATCTTTATCTCACCTTGAGGCATTCCTGAAGATTTAGGGAAAAAAGACATTCTGAAGTAAAATAAAAATAGGATTATCCTTATAAAATAATTATACTTCAAATAAAAAAATAATGAAATAAAATAGGATCATCATAACCTCTAGCATGGACATACACACACACTCCAAAACATTTGTGTTGAATTTAATCATGCCCTTAGAACACTGAAAATCACCTGATATGGATTTACCCACATTTTTATAAACATTCACTATTGAACTTTGTATCATCAAACTGGTACAGTACTTCCTTGTAAATAAGCATGATTCTTAATGACAGTCTAGGGCGCCCTCTAGTGTTCCTATGTAAAAACTTCTTTTACGAGAAGGCCCCGTCCTTCCACGTGATAAATGGCTAGGACTTTTTGCCCTGGACCGTCTTGCTTTAGTCTTATTGCCCTGCCATCTTATTAGGCTTAACATTTGCCTGGGTACTTTCACTTTAATGAATTACTACTAGTCATGGAATTACATTAATAGTCGCACTACGGTCAGACGTAATTGATTTAGTAACCCTCCACTGTGTGGTTCCACGCTCCTTCCATGGGCCTGTCCAGCAGCAGAGCGCCGGCATACAAGCAACGCCATGAACTGAAGGGTGCCCAGCTCCCAAAGTCCAAGGCTGAAGCCCCAGACGGCAGTGTGAGGTCATTAGGTTTAGATGCGGTCACAGGGGTGGGGCCCTCATGATGGAAACCGTGCCTTCATGAGAAAAGCGCCAGCCAGTCCATCTCCATGTGTCTCATTGCAAACATTGCAAACACCTAAGGAGAGGACCATCAGCAAACCAAGAAGCCGGCACTCACCAGACACACTCTGCTGGCACCTTGATGGACATTTCAGCCTCCACAGTGGTGAGAAACACATTTCTGTTGTTGAAGCCACCCAATTTATGGTACCTAGTAGCAACTCGAGCTAAGACAAGCAGCGAACAGAGGTGTCATACTAACCCGGTTAAATCTCCAAGATGCTCAGAGATGACCCAAACCCCCCAACGCTTGCCGAACACTATGGAACCAACACCTCCCTTTCAGGGAAGCATTTGCTCACAAAAGAAAATGTACTCAAAGAGGAGCTGCCGTGGTCAGCCAGGCCCTCCAGCCTCTGTGGTGGTGGGAGAACTCTGATAACTGCCATGCTGTGCCTTGTGGGGGTACAAGTTAGATGTGCCTGGTCCATGCTGGGACCCTCAAAACTGCCGAGGCGCAGCTGCTGGGGTCAATGGGAAGGTGGGAAATTATGCGGAAGGGGTATGCGAAATATTTGCAGGGAAAAAGGGACTGAACAAGCTGCCTTAGAGCAGGTAACCAATCTGGACACACGGATTGGTCTTTTTTTAAGTTCTTTTATTGAAGTATAGTGGTTTGCAATGTTGTGTTAATTTCTGCCATACAAAGTGACTCAGTTATACACACATATACATTCTCTCTTTTCATATTCTTTTCCATTATGGTTTACCCCAGGAGATTGGCTATGGTACCCTGTGCTCATTTCTTCTATGATGTATCTCTACAACTATTATATTTCTGTTTGGCATTGCCTTTTTATTTTGTGAAAAAGCCCTTTAACAGCCATGAGCTCAAAAAATAGAAGTTTATATTTAGTAAAAGAGTAAAAATGCTGAATGTTCAACTCTCAAGTAAGTGAACAATGAGTGTGAAATTGCACAAAATGTCATCATTTGCCACCTCCCACCGCCATGAAGGACAAAGCGATAACAATAATTGAGTGAAGACCCCAAAACACAAACCTGCTAAAGAAGTATTATAACAGACATCAAATATTAGTAGCTGTTTTGAGAACCCTGTACTTGTAGTTTGATTTATCACATGCAGCTGTAGGAGGTGCTTACATAACTTTTAGATCCAGCGATTGCTTTTCTAATTAACTTTGCTAATTTTTTATTTCAAATTTTTGTATTCATGCACAAAAAGGAAAGCAAAAGCCATAATGTGTTGGTAGTGAAAGCAGAAGAATTTTATAAACAGTTCGATTTTGCTAATTTTATCTCGGTATCATCAAGGCTTCATTTAGAAAGATGGGTTAATTCCAACAAGCGTTTAATTTTTTTTTATCTAATTCATGGAATCAAAGCTTTTGGAAAATTAGCCTGTTTAAGATGAAACATCTGACATTACTGAGAATCTTCCTGTAAATTTAGTTTAAACACTCAACAACTCAGGTTTGTAAACAAAACCTAGAAGAACAATAGAGATTTATAAATAATACATGTCAACAAACACATACTCTTATTTTACACTAAACTTCATTGGCTAAATATAGCTGGTCATGCTTTCAGGTCTATAAATAAATAAATAAAAATTAAAATATAAAAAAATTCAACATTAAAAGTAAAAACATTTGTTTTTTAATCAAAACATATTATACTTTGATAATATAATTTTGGTGGACTATGGTGTCCATGGCAAAAACAACATTTCACTAAATTAAGATATCTAATTTAAAATTAAGATACGGAGCAGAAAAATAATTGGAATTGGCTAGAGTGTATAGATAAAAGTAATTATTTTTTTTAAAAAAGTAATACTTTCATCCAAAGAAGTTGCATTATTTTACCAATTGAAATGGAAACTCTAACATGTCAAATTTATAAAATTTGAATATGTCAAGTAATTAAATTACAAAATTTTTGTAATAAAGCTGATGTTGGATTAAAAAAAAAAACACACCTAAGCATGGCAGTACCAGACCTTTCTCTTTGCTTCATCAACTGAAACTACTTAGACGTCAATCTGTGTCCTACGTGTGATATTGAACTTTTCTGTAAAAGAGTCCTCTAGATTCGGGGTGCACTTTGCTCAATATCGGTTAAAGTTTTACTCAAGAATTCAAGGAGCACCAAAACCTTCAGCTTTTTAAGCTTCTGGAGAATTACAATTACTGAAAACAAAACTTGCAAAAGGGAAACAAATGGCACCTAATTAAACTTAAAAGCTTTGGCACAGCCAAGGAAATCATCAACAAAATGAAAATAGTCTTCTAAATGGGAGAAAATATTTGCAAATGACTGATAAGGGGTTAACATCCAAAATATATAAAAAGCTCATACAACTCAATATCCAAAAAAAAAACCCTGATATGAAAATGAGCAGAAGACCCGAACAGACGTTTTTTTCAAAGAAGACATAGATGGTTAATAAGTACGTGAAGAGATGCTCAATATCAGGAATCATCAGATAAATGCAAATAAAAACTGCAATGCAGTATCACTTCACACCTGTCAAAATGGCCATCATCAAAAGCCCACAAATAACAAATGCTGGCAAAGATGTGGAGAAAAGGGAACACTCGTACACTGTTGGTGGGAGTGTAAAATTGATGCAGCCACTACGAAAAACAGCACAGAAGCTACTCAAAAAACTAAAAATAGAACTACCATATGATCCAGCTATCCCACTCCTGAGCATATATCTGAAGAAAATGAAATAAATATTTCAAAAAGATACATACTGTTGAAATAAGACATTATAAAGGGGTTTTTTTTTTTGCATTAATTTACACAGGTATTTAATTTTTATTTCTTTGGAAAGAATTTCATTTTCTAACATGTTTAAATAGAACTTTCTGTGAGCCTACCCATAAAATAAAACCAATTTTTCAGTCATATATAATTATGTAAAAAATATATATAATGTATTTCATCTTAGTATCCTTTTTCATTTTTGAAAGTGTACTGGCTTGAACAACAAACCACCCTAATAGCAGCTACCAATCAACCCTGAATATTCATTGGAAGGACTGATGCTGAAGCTGAAGCTCCAAAACTTTGGCCACCTGATGTGAAGAGCCCACTCACTGGAATAGACCCTGAGGAGGGGAAAGATTGAGGGCAAGAAGAGAAGATGGCAGCAGAAGATGAGATAGATAGAAAGCATCACCAGTTCAATGGACATGAGTTTGAGCAAACTCCGGGAGATGGTGAAGGACAGGGAAGCCTGACATGCTGCAGCCCATGGGATCACAGAGAGTCGGACATGACTTAGCAACAGAACAACGTTTATCAAGATCTGACTATTTATCAGGCACTGTGCTTGAATCACTTTATCAATTTAATCTCTACAAACACCCGGAAGGGTCGAAATTATCTTTGTTTTATTAGGGACAGGAAGTGGCAGTGAGGCTCTGCACCCAGGATGTCCCCCACCTTGGCCTGGACTCCCCAGTTACCACATTCCGCTGCTCCTCTCCTTCCATCTCAGGATACACTTCAACCCCACATAGACTGAACCCTGAAGTTAGTGATCTTGGATCTGGGTCCATCATGACCCCTGACCCCATTACCCACATGGCCAAGGCTATACACGCTTTCAGGACAGCTGGCACAACTAGAAAGCCAAACTGTAGCTGTGAAGCTAAGCAATTGACTGCCCCCAGTTACACTTACCTCCTGTCTTTCAAGGAGCAGGTGCCTTTTGCATGTATCATTGCCAGTTCTGCAAAATCTTTTATTTTTGCATTCAATGGCATCCTAGAAGCTTAAGTGGCAGACCATCATGAAGAGTTCACACCACTTAACGGGCAGACCATCATGAATAGCTCTTACACTGATGTGAATTACATGCTTTTGACCTCTAACCTTACCTTCACAAAAAATTAAAAATTCTTTATAAGTCTCTGGCTATCCTACAATATAGAAGATGCTATGAAAAGCAACAATAAAAGTATACTGATAAGTTTAGTCACTACATTTAACACTTGATGCATATTCTGTTCTGTCTAAAAGTATCACCATTCAGGACTTCCCTGGTGGTTCAGTGGTTAAGACTCTACACACTCAATGCAGAGGGCAAAAGTTCCATCCTTGATCAGAGAACTAGAATCCCGTATGCTGCATGGCCTGGCCAAAAAAATAATAATAATTAAAAATAAAAATTCAAAAGGTCTTAAGATTGGAGGGAAGAACTTAAAAAAAAAAGTCACTATTGAGACTGGGACATCTTTAAAATATTATGGTGCTTAACCTAGGTACTTAGTTTTCTGATGCTCTTATTGTATTATATTTTCCTTGTTTCAATCATGTTTTAGATGTTGAAAAGCTTTCCCTTTTTATAAAAAAAGAAAAAAACAAAGACAGTACTGAGTAGACGATTAACAATATGTGCTACCAGATAATGAAAATATATCAAGTACCTGTTAAAGTGGATTAAGCCAGAAGTGTTTTTATCTCCCTGGGATAATAGATGAAAAGGTTGCCTGAAGGTAAGAGGTTTGCTTTAGATTAGGTATTGTAGCTCAGTCAGTAAAGAGTCTGCCTGCAGTGCAGGAGACCCAGGTTCAATCCCTGGGTTGGGAAGATCCTCTGGAGAAGGAAATGGCAACCCACTCCAGTATTCTTTCTTGCCTGGAAAATCTCATGGAGAGAGAAGCCTGGTGGGCTGCAGTCCATGGGGTCGCAAAGAGTCGTGCACGACTGAGCAACTAACACTTACTTATCCTCCAAATCTAGGATTTGATTTGATTTGAGACAAAGCTTTGATTGCAAACAGTTTATTAAGGAGATATAGGGATTACTGACAGGGGGAATAGCAGGAAAAGAAGGCCAACTAATGAAGGCTGTGTTGTTAAGACAGGACTTAAGTCCACCAGGAATCTTTGAGACAAACAAGCCTTGGAATCGTCCCACCCAAGGGGTGAAGGAGCTGGAGTAATTACACCCTAACTCCCATCAACCACAGATTAAGAGCCTTCTGGGGGTGGGTGTTAATTCACGGTTGGAACTCTGAAGCCAATGAAATGATAAAGGAAATGGGGAGGCCACCCACAGTACCTGCTACACACTTCCAGGGTGATATACATTCTTACATCAAGTAATTATGCAAATACTAACTGCTAACTGCCTGCCCCCTCCCCTCACCAAAACAAACAGTCAAAGCTAGCAGTGACGGTTTTCTTAATTATAGCCAAGGAAAATAACTCTAAACAACAAGCAAAAAGTGTCTAGAATATCAAACAATTTAATGTTGTACAGAAAGGACAGAAATGAGGATTTAATTTACACTTCGATTAGGCTTTGGGTTGCAAAATATTTTGAGGAAATCCATGAAATTGGCCTTACCAAAATATAACGAGGATTTCTCAGTCCAATGAGATCCCAAAACAGCGTCAATGAATCATTCATGGATTGAGCTGGAGGTGAAGAGAAACGCGATTCAACTGTGTATTTCAATACTTAAAGAAGAGAAGGACTTGCTCGTGGCCCCCTAATCGATACAAATATTCTCCCTTTTAAAGAGAAAAATCAAGGTTTTCATTTGTGTTCTTGCTTGTTGGCTGGCTGGTAATTTACAGACTATGCAACAGTGCTATCCTCCAACGTATGTACGTTGCAACAATACTGTGTGTACACATTGTTCTTGTTTAGTCACTAAGTCGTAACTGACTCTTTGTGACTCCTGGACTGTAGCCCACCAGGCTCCTCTGGTCAGGTGATTTCCCAGGCAAGAATACTGGAGTGGGTTGCCATTCCCTTCTCCAGAGAATCTTCCTGAGCCAGGGCTCGAACCCCCATCCCTTGACGGCAGGTGGATTCTTTATCACTGAACCAGCAGGGAAGCCCTGTGTATGCACGAACACTGGATACTAAGAGGACAGGAGTGCCGCAGAGGACATGCGGAATGTGGAATCTGCTCTGTTTGGAAACAGACTGGTGCTCCTTGACTCTCCAAAGCCCTCCATATCTGTGGCTGCCCCCAAGTTCAGGCAGATGAGAGCTGCTCAAAGGAACGCAGTTTTCTCCAGATATCAGATGGCAAGCCTACAATCTGTTGAAGAATTTCTCACCTAGTTTTCACCTCTGCTTATCACTCACCAATTTTACATCTATACCCCTACTCTGAAAAATGACAAGCATCCCCTTTGTCACATCCTGGGTGGATCTTAAAAAGTATTGGAAATAGCACAGACAGCTGTTAGCTTCTCCAAATACACCATCCAAGGCACTGAAATGCCCAGTCTGCAATGCTGGCAGCTAAAGACAAGAATAACAGTTATTTTTTTTTAACCAAAGATAAATGCCACCGGATTACGCCTGAAAAAGGCAGGATCAGCTTGACTCCGTGGAACAGAAAAGAACAGCACCAAGGTCAATTCGAGGAAAAGGCTCCTGGGAAGGATGCACAGACCCAATTAATTGAAGGCCTTTGAAGAGGAAAGGAACTTGCTTTTAAATTTTGAAAAGAAAAATATTGATCTCAACTGCTATCTAAAACTGAAAAGTAGATTTTGTGCTGCGCTCAGTCACTTCAGTCGCGTCTGACTTTCTGCGACCCCACGAACTGTAGCCCGCCAGGCTCCTCCGTCCATGGGATTCTCCAGGCAAGAATACTGGATTGGGTTGCCACTCCCTTCTCCAGGGGATCTTCCCAACCCAGGGATCAAACCTGTGTCTCCTGCATTGCAGGCAGATTCTTTCCTGCTGAGCTGGTAGGGAAGCCCAGTAGATTTTAAGTCTGTAGAACAAAAAGTCAGTTCCTCTGGTGATGGAATTTTAGTGATCTTTATTTCCTCCTTACATACTTAACTATTGTCAAATACTTTTCTGACATGGATATGAATTTTCATAATCAAATTTATCAAAGCTACATAGACTTTGGAAAAAAAGTGTGTGTGTTAAGTCACTTCAGTTGTGTCCGACTCTCTGGACTGCATGCAGCCTGACAGGCTCTGATGTCCATGGGTTTCCCCAGGTAAGAAAACTGGAGTGGGTTGCCATTTCCTTCTCCAGGAGATCTTCCCAACCCAGAGATCAAAGCCGCATCTCTTAGGTCTCCTACATTAGCAGGTGGGTTCTTTACCACTAGCGTCACCTGGGAAGCCCTTGAAAAAAAATGAGGGAAAGACTAAATAAATAAAGATAACAGGAAGAGAAGAGAGAAAATGGAAGAAAAGAATCTGAGCTTCTCATTCATTCATTCATTCATTCGACAAAGAATTCTTTAGTTGGACATCTTGCAAGGGTATAATAACTACAGGCTGTGGTGGTTAAGAAAACCAATACAGGGCTCAGACAGGGGCAGAGATTGCTATATGCATAGAGTGGTCAGAGGAAGTCTGTCTGAAGAAATACTTTAGCTAAGCTCCCCCAAAATCAAAGCTAACCCCGAGAAGAATGGGGGGGAGACAACACATGATAATACTATGATGCAGGAAAACCCTGACGACTGCAAACTAGCCAGTGTGGCTGACATTCAAAAAGAGGCAGAGTGGACAGGAGGTGGATTTATTCAGGCATTGGAAAGCCCACTTAAGGAATTCATATTTTAATCTCAACACAATGAAAGTCATTAAAGGATCTTAAGCAGGAAAGAGAGGTCCTCCGAGTTGATCTTTCCTATTACCCAGTGGATTGCACAGGGGAGGCAGGTTAGGAAGATGGTGGTTGTAGTGACGCATCCTGCCACTTCCACCCCGGCCCCATCCGATACCAAAATTCCTGCAGCCTTAGATGCTACCCACCTGGCAACACTGCCCCCAAAAGTCTAATCATTCTAATCACTCAGCTCCCTGAGCGTCTGCTCCCTGTAATCTTCACCCCAAACCCGTGAGCCCATCCAAATTAATGCCCCCACTTCCTACGGCTCCTCCCATACAGCCCCCATCTACCTCTTGCTCTGTAGCCTCTGCACACCTCTGGGAGGATGAAGAAGGCCAATTCCCCCATAAATGTCATCTCCTTTATTCCTCCAACTCCATGAGTTTTGTTCAAACTCATGCCATCTCTGTGATCCCGGTACTAGCTGGCAGCATCTTATTTCATGGAATTTGAAAATGCCCTGGGGTTGAAAAGCACTTTACAGATATTCTGGTTCAACCTCCAGGGTTTCGTGGTGAGGAAACAGGCCCGGCATGAATAGAAGACCTTTCCAAGTCCCAAAGATTAAGACTTCTGACTTCCTACTTTGATAGTTCCTTGCAGGACTTTAAAGCAATTAAAAAAAAAAAAAAAAAAGAACACTTGGAAAGTGCTTCACGTTTTACAAAACACTTCTACACAGACCACCTTGCAGAATCACCGCAGCCCCCAGGTACAAGATATAAATTGAAGCTGAGAATGACGAATTGCTAAGAGCAGGGCTAAGCCAGGCTTGGACCCAGGTCTTCTAGCTCCATGTAGAGCACAAACTACGAAAACGTCCCTATTGTTTTAGATGAACTAGTTCAGGGGCATTAAAGTTAGAAGTTTCCTATTTCTGGTCATTATTTTTTTCCATTTATTTTTATTAGTTGAAGGCTAATTACTTTACAATATTGTAGTGGGTTTTGCCATACATATTTCTGGCCATTATTTTTGATTAATTGTACCTTTGTGTTTTGGTTTTACATTCCTTTTGAAGATCAGATTTTTTTAAAACTGTACTTAGGGACTTTGTCCAATACTGGGATTTTACTGGAATGAGGGTGAGGGCTTCTGAGCAGGAGAGAAAACTTAAAGAAAATGAAGAAAAATATGCAAACTTTACCAAGCTTATGATTTGACCTAAAGCTGGATGTGGACGCAGATTCAATCAACACAACAAATAACCACTGTCAGAAGACCTTCTCTAAAACACAGCACAATTCCAACAGAGTGAAAGCACATGCATGGTTTCATGAGTTCATTATGAAAAGGTTTGAGCTATATGCAAACTGGATTATCTGTATTATATTTGAGGGGGGTGCACATTTAAGGCTTAGAGCTTCAAACCCAATATCAAAAAGCTTCTAAGTGCTTAAAAAAAAAATCCTTGGTTGCTTTGCAGGATGTGGAAGAGATTACTGCTCTGGAGTAAATATATTTTGGAATGTACTGCATCCTCATGCTTCAATTAGTTCTATTCTTGTTCTGAAAGTGGAAAGGGGTCAGGGGCCCCGCATAGCTAACACTTAGCAACAGCAGCTGATGCAAACTGTGGACCCAACGCTCACCCAGGAAACACGGCTCACTCTTGCCCTCAGAGTCCAAGAGAGATCGGTAAACAGAACATTTATGCAAGAATTATGGCTTGCCTGCTCTTTAATTTGCTTTTACTTTGATGAGTTCCAACTTTTTTCCCCCCAAATATCAAACCCACTATCATCAATAATCCCTTAGGGCATGTAGGTACAGTTATTTAAGTATGCTGCAAAATCTCTCAAGTGTGAATGCAAAAAAATCTGTACTTACCTCAGATACCAAGTACCCTAAGAATACAGCTCATCCCCTCTGTGAATAGTTGCTAAGATAAGAGAAATCTTGTGTGCTCTTGGTCGCTCAATTGAGTACGACTCTGCAGCACCATGGACTGTAGCCCGCCAGGCTCCTCTGCAAATGGAATTTTCCAGGCAAGAAGACTGGAGTGGATTGCCATTTCCTCCTCCAGGGAATCTTCCCAACCAGGGATCAAACCTGCGTCTCTTGCATCTCCTGCATTGGCAGACAGATTCTTTACCACTGCACCACCTAGGAAGCCCAGAAATCGTATGGGTCTATTAACTGAAAGTCCAGAGTCATATATTTACTAGGGTTTGCTTAATAGCATCCATTGAACTTGGAGAAACGACTATAATCGAGCAAACAACACCACTTGTTTGTAGAAAGCTAAGAGAGAATGTCTAAAATAACAAGGGTTCCGCTGAAAATAATCATATAAAATGCCAAAACACACATCTCTCTCGCACCATCAAATCTGAACACATTCAGGACAGCCTCAGTGCCAACTGCATTCCATCCGGTTTACAGTCCTCACCAATTAAGCCACCCAAGTTGTGACATGTGGATTCTGGCTTAGCTCAGTTAAGTGCTGGGGGCAGAAAGGAGTTAGGAAATACCTCACTCCACATACCTCTCATACCTATGGAGAGACCCCATGACTGTGACTCCCAAATACACAGAAAGCTTCCAGTGCATTACCTCGGCCTTGGGGGCTTAAGAATTCCTCAGGGTTAAGTGAATCTGTAGGCACTGAATCCCTTTTTCTAGCATGCTCTCCATTGTAAGCAGCCAATGTTGAAGACCAGGTAAGATGAAGAGTTGAAGGTGATAAGACTCTACCACTAAGATCACTCTTTTCAAGCTCTTTAAAGCTCCGAATGGTGCTTTTGTACAAGGGACTTTAAGCTCAATAAGGATTCCTGTGACTGAGTAATATCTGTATTGTGTTCAGTTATTTTTCTTTCTTTGGGTAAATGCACCGAAACTGTCTTTATATTTAAGATTCGGTTGAAAGCAGAGAATGAAAATAATGTTTTAGGAATACAAAATAAGTAACAGTTGTCCAAATGTCACACTCTGCTTTCCCCAAAATTGAGTGTTATTACATAAAGAGCATTTTATTTGCCTTTGAATCTGCAATTCAGTAGGCTTATATTTCCAGGCAGTTTTTGATTCTCAGAAGTGTATTTTACAAACAACAAGAGTGACAATCATTATGAGTAACTTTCTCCACCATGAATATAGCTCCCTAAAGTAAAAAATATTATGCTCTAATACCAACTATATGAAACTGCAATATGAAAAAAAAAGGAAGAGTACAAATTGAACAATCCAGAACACTGTCTGTTCTTTGTTTAGTTGCTGTCATGTCTGACTCTTTAACCCTATGTACCATAGCTCACCAGGCTCCTCTGTCCATGGGATTTCCCAAGCAAGAAAACTGGACTGTCTACATAAAAGCAAACAACTGAATTATGATTTCATAGATCACTTAGCCCCCTTACCAAAGAGGGTACCAACGATACTAATATAACTTAGATGTGCCTTCGACCGGGGTCTGTGGCTTCATGGTTCTGTAGTGAGCTTACTCTGGGCTCTGAGAAAAGTCGGTCAATAGCCAGAGCAAGAAACCTGTGACATTGATTCGACCATTAAGGCACATGACAATTGATCCTAAAAGCTTTGTGACTTGATCCTTTTATCCAAACTGATGGCAAATAAAGTATTTTGAAGATTGATAGCTGAACTTTAAATGTTGCTACTACTGTATTGGTACCTTCATCAAAAGGGAGCCTGCCAATTCCCAGGGCCATGACTCAGTCAGTAAAGAGTCTGCCTGCAACGTGGGAGACCAGGTGCAATCCCAGGAAGATCCCCTGGAGAAGGGAATGGCTACCCACTCCAGTATTCTTGCCTAGAGAATTCTATGGACAGAGGAGCCTGGTGGGCTACAGTCCACGGGGTCACAAAGAGCCAGACACGACTGAGTGACTAACACTAGAACTCAAGAGGAATAAAGTAAATTTAAAGTTGACTAATGTTGGGCTTCCCTGGTGGCTCAGATGGGATAGAATCCACCTGCAATGCAGGAGACCTGGGTTTGATCCCTGAGTTGGGAAGATCCCCTGGAGGAGGGCATGGGAACCCACTCCAGTATTCTTGCCTGGAGAATCCCATGGACAGAGGAGCCTGGGGGGGTCACAAAGAGTCGGACACGACTGAGCAGCTAAGCACACAATCTTGAGAAAAAGTTAAAGATTCTGGCATCCACATCTCTTTTTAAAAAATGGGAAGAGTTAAAACAAGTTGAACAAAACAGACATAATTCCACTGCATGCTTGGGAAACTTTGTGAATGTCAAAGAAAAAAGCTCTTAAGTAAAGGCAAAATATACTTACTCATCAGAAAAACCTGGTCAAATATATACTTTTAAAATCATGGATAGCACTTACAAAAGAACGCTGAAAGTACAGTATATCATGTTCTGGGAAAAACTCTGGGATGGTTCAAGGATCATTTATTCCTTGAATTGTTAGACCAAGATATTGGTTCTTATATTGTGTCTAAGATTCCTAACCCAAAATAGCTAGCAGCATGTTACTCTGATTTCCTGGAATTACAGATCAACAGTGCTAGAAAGATATTCAAGAAGATTCGTTTCAACACCTATTTATAAGTGTTGTAAGACCTATAAATAAGACCTGGTTGTAAGACCCAGACAGGATGGAAGTCATTCTGTGGAAACATGAAAAGTAGGACCCAGAGCCCTCGATTCTTAAGTTGACTGGGTCTTACTAGTGATTTAAAATAGTAGTTCAAATAAAATAAAATAAAATAGTAGTTCAAAAAATTTGGAGAGTGGTTGCAGCAGTAACTCCTGACATAGTTTGCTACCATAGGTGATAAAAAATAACCAAAGGGGAAGATCAAAATAATGATCAGGGGGGCTTCCCTGGGGCTCAGTGGTAAAGAGCCCACCTGCCAATGCTGGAGACCCGAGGAGACCCGAGTTGGATCCCTGATCTGGAAAGATCCCACATGCTGCAGAACAACTAAGTCTGTGCACAACTACTCAGCCTGCGCTCCAGAGCTGGGGAGCTGCATCTACTGAGGCCACAGTGCCACAACTACTGAAAGCCCACCCGCCCTGGAGCCTGTGCTCCACAACAAGAGAAATCACCATAATGAGAAGCCCACACACCACAGCTAGAGAGGAGCCCCCACCTGCCACAACTAGAGAAAAGCTCACTCAGCAGTGAAGACCCACTACAGCCAGAAATAAATAAATAAATAAAAAGGTAATGATACAGAAACATTTTCACTTCCCCCATCCAAAAAATAAATAAAGATACCCACAAAAAGAAAAAAAAAAAAAAAACACCTTATTATTCTTTTTGCTCTAAATTGTCAAATGTGTTGCCTACATCCATTTCCCTTTAAACCCATAGACTAAACTGGAAGCATTTTCTTCTTTAAAGGAAAACAAGTTGACAAGCTGATTTTAAAAGCCCTAAATCTTAGTGACCCAAACAGGGTTTTCTCACTCAGGCTAAATGGCCATTCTGGCTCAGCAGGGGGCACTGTCCATCATTCTCTTTCAGGCCAATGGAGTAGCTAGATTCCCAGGGGGTCTCTTACTGTGGATTAAACACCACCCCTCAAAAGTGGCATACAATTCCACCAGCACATCATCAAACTGGTCACATGATCCCATCCAACCACACAGGAGTCAGAAAATGCAATACTGAAAGCAGAAAACCAGAAATATTTGAAGAACAGCATTACCACAACATGCCATATTTCTGAAACATGAATAACTGGATATTGACCTTCTCTGATTGAATCCTCAAGTTTATTAAGTACCTAGTTGTTGGTTTTTTCATCACAAGCAGAAGGTAGCTAAAAAGAATGCCACCAAGAAACAAGCACCTTCAGCAAAAACATTTATTCAATCACTAGATAACTAATGGTCACTAGTTGCACTGGCCACGCTAAAATAAAGATATATTCTCTTGAAAATGTAATATTCAAATATAGAAGCCTTTACTTCATACACAAATGGTGAATACTTGGCTATTGGTTTGGATTTTTGTTTTTTGCTTTGTTTTGCTTTTTCCAAGTAGTCACGTAAGTGGAAAATTTGTTTGCTCAAGGAATTACGGCATGTACTTTGCAAAGGGCTTGCTCCAAAGAATCCTATGCCACAGCTAGGAAAATTTTCTCTAACCAAAGCAAAAGTTTTCTGTTCATTCTGTACATGACTACACTTTACTACTATGTTTAGGTACACAATCTTTTCGTTATCTATTTCTCTCTGCTTCTATGTGTCCCTTTTCTTACAGTGTTGAAAGAATTCTAAGTTCTACAAGGTATTATGTAGCATTATACTTTTTCTTACAGGGGTCGGTTCATGACATTTTTCTTGAATCAAGGTCATTCTCTTCAACCAGCTGAAGAAATATGGACACTCATATTTACTTTTGATCATTAAGAATACTCTTTAACGAGAAAAAAATTTACCTTACATATTATGGAAAGAACAGTAGAGGTTCCTCTTAGAGAAAGGACAATGTGAATTTAGACACAGAACTCCCTTTAAAAACTGAATCTGTTTTTGCAAACTATTACATATAGGGTGGATAAACAACAAGGTAGGTTATAAAGCAAGTCACTTAAACCCAAAATACTTTGCTATTAAACATCCCGATCAGTGTTGTTACAGAAGCTAAATCTGGGGCCTAGTGAATGAAAAGAGAAGCTTAGTTAGCTTTTGATCAACGAAGGTGGATGATCTTAACTAAGCTTAAAATTAACTGTGCACTATTTGTTGTTGTTATTGTTTAGTAGCTAAGTCATGTCCAACTCTCTGCGGTCCCATGGACCACAGCCTCCCCTATCCTCCAGTATCTCCCAGGGTTTGCTTAAATTATTGTGCATTGAGTTGGTGATGCTATCTAACCATCTCATCATCTGCCACCCCCTTCTTTTGCCCTCAATCTTTCCCAGCATCAGGGGCTTTTCCAATGAGTTGGCTCTTCACATCAGGTGGCCAAAGTACTGGAGCTTCAGCGTCAGTCCTCCCAATGAATATGCAAGATTGATTTCCTTTAGGATTGACTGGTTTGAACTCCTGGCAGTCCAAGGGAGTCTCAAGAGTCTTCCTCAGCACCACAACTCGAAAGCAGTGCACTATTCTCTTCCACAATAATACAATCTTCCATGGAGAGAAAAAGACACTCTTGCTTTCCAGTTGCCTCCAGAAGCCTGCTTTACTCATCTGAAAAAAGGTAACTTTTATATTTGCATCAACCCCAGAATTCGTGAACTCAGGCTTCAAAGTCATTGAAGACAACCATATTGGGAGGTGAAGTTAAGTCATAAACTATACATGCTGTTGTTCATCGCTTCAGATATATACGCAACACGTGTAATGTCAACTTAGAAGGTTAAAAAATTATTTTCCTGCCTAGAATTAAATCTTGCTCCCATTTGCACTGTACAAACTTCAGTGTGGCTGCCAGCACACGACCTCGCAGCTCTGTATGCTCCCCCTCTGCTGCAGCTGTTTGCAACTCACTTGAATTATTATCATTAAAGAGCTTCTCCCAATTTCTGAACCCAAAACACAGTCCAGAGCATTGTTCATTCAACTACATTACAGAAAAACAGAGATTTGTTTTGAAAATAAAGATCTACCTAAAGCCCCAAGTTATTAAGTCAGAAACTAAATTGCAAGTTGATGGTAGTGAAATGTGAGCCCAGAACTGGAGAAACTCATTAAGGCTTAAATTTTCTGACTGCCAATGTGAACCAAGGCAATCTTAAATTAGAAGCATTTTTCTTCCTTCCAAGGAAACTCTTTCATCTACACAATTAAGGGGTTAGACAAGAGAAACGATTCTTTACCAGAAGAGTACATGAGATTACTGCAGAAACGGTTCCAAACACACACATATCCATCCACACCTCAGACCTACTTAATCAGAAGGTGACATGTCTGTTTTGAAAGCCTTGCACAAAAGGATTCTGATCTCCATCTTCAGTTTGTAAATTCTAAATCTCTGAAGTTCTTTCCAGCTCTAGGTGCTACATCAATCAATGGAGCCAATGAGAAGAGAGTTCTACAGAGTTGAATCAATAAGGCTCTGCAAGCAATAATCATTTGTTGATTACATGGTGAGAAGGCAGTGAAAGGAGAGAGGCTCCTGGCTTCCACTCGTGGTTCAGTTGTTGGAAAGGTTTTACTGTTTAGATTTTCATGTCACAGAGAGTCTTGGATAGAGAAAGGGAGTAGGCTTTGGCCCAAGGTCAAATTTTCATTCCTTCAATAGTAGCTGGGTAAGTAAACCTGCCCTCGTTACTGCACTTTAGCCTTTTGTGAGCCTCAATTTTGTCACTGCACAGTGTCTCATACAGAGGTGTGTGTGTGTGTGTGTGTGCGTGTGTGTGTGTGTGCGCGCGCGCGTGTGAAAGTAGCTCAGTCGTGTACAACTCTTTGCAACCCCACGGACTATAGCCTGCCAGGCTCCTCTGTTCATGGAATTCTCCAGGCCAGAATACTGGAGTGGGGAGCCGCTCCCTTCTCCAGGGGATCTTCCCGACCCAGAGATTGAACCCAGGTCTCCCGCATTGCAGGCGGGTTCTTTATCTTCTGCGCCACCCGGGAAGCCCACAGAGAGAGCAAAGGTGCTGGGTAAATGTTACTTCCAAACAGACCATTCTGCTTCTGCCTCCTTGTTTATCAAGATAAGCCTTTTCCTTATCTCTATTAAAGCTTCTCTCATTATAAAACAAATCAGACATTTTGATTTCAAGATAAAGTAGTGGTGGTTTAGTCATTAAGTTCTGTCTGACTCTTGTGACCCTATGGTCTGTAGCCCTCCTGGCTCCTCTGTCCATGGGTTTTCCAGGCAAGAATACCGGAGTGGGTGGCCATTTTCTTCTCCAGGGGATCGTCCCAACTCAGGGATCAAACCCAGGTTTTCCCCATTGCAGGCGGATTCTTTATCAGCTGAGCCACAAGGGAGGCTATTATATAGCAACTCTTACCAGCCTTTCACTAGGCTTCTCAGATACAACAAATTTGACTTGCTTTCACTCTCATTTTCTTTCATCTCCATATTTTAAGGGAGATGGTAAAAACAAATCCAACCAGCTGCATGTGAAGAAGCTATACAAACTTGATAAATAAACTGATTTGTAACCATAATACTATGTACGAGTTCCAATGGTAATAATGCACATCTCATTGTTTTCATATATGGATTTCACTTTAGTAAATCATGTAATGAGCCTTTTTATTTCCCATAACCTCCCTAATATGTTCTCAGAACAGTTGTGAGTGGAATCATAGTTAAAAAAGCATGGATTAGGCTTTATATTTTTATTTTCCCAATAATATGAAAAAATAATGAAAATGAACAGCAAAGTTGCAATTTTCTAAAATGAGCAAATGTAATATAGGTACTATCTAAGCATAACAGAATAACTAAAGACAGCATGGAGAATATTGCAGCCCAGAAATTCCTAATATATTATAAGATTTGCCCATTTAGGCTTGGATGTTCTGTTAGATTCCTGTATCACCTGACATATGGTGCCAGACATCTATTTTTTTAATTAAAAGAAATGATAAATTTTGCAAAATCCTTCAAAACTGTGGGTACATGAAACCAGGGTAGACAGTTTTTTGCGCTGCCAAGAGAGGGTGTGGTCCCAGAGTCTCCACTGAAGGCCTCTTCAGCAAAGTAACATTTCTGTTTTGTCTGGGTTGACTTCTGCCATATCCTAGCAATGACGATGGAGCTCACTCAATGCCTGTTGCCTAAATCTGAGCTCCCCAGTCTAGCCACAGATTCCACAATTTCCCTCTTTCAACTTATCATTTCAAATCCTGATTCGGACACACATCAAGTGAGAAAAAAAAAGAAAAGATAATATTAAACAAGAAAAAAATCATACACATCAATTTAGTTTACTACTCTGTTGGTAGTTTCTACTTTTACCCATGTTTCAAAAAGCTCTATGTTTTTGCATACTTTATGCATTTGAGTCATTTTGATAAATGTGTATTTTAGACTTCCAAACTATAGTAAGAGTAAACTCATAAATGAAAATGTTAACCTGAATTATTCCAGTAAGTTTGTTGCTTTATATTCACTAAGCAATTGAGTTAAATAATAGTAATTAGTTCCACCAAATTAACACTATTATGATTAGATAATCTGCTCATGGTTATTCAACAAGCCAGGAATAATACCTAAGAATAAAGTATAAAACCCAGAACTAAATTTAGCAAGAAGAATATAGTACCGATTTTTGTTGTTGTTGTTGTTTTTTAGTATTTATTTTTATTTTTGGCTGCACTGGGTCTTAGTTGTCACGTGTGGGATCTAGTTCGCTGACCAGGGATCAAACACAGGCCCCCAGCATTGGGCGCTTGGAGTCCTGGTCACTGGACCCCACCAGAGGAGTCCCCAGTACTGATTTTTAACTGCAGTTTCAGTAGGACATTAAGAAGAAATTTCAAATGAAGGATGGGATATATACCAGATTCACAGGTGAAAGGACTCAATGTTGTAAATATATAAATTCTCTTCACATTAATTTTTATATAATTCAATATAATTCCAATAAAAAGTAAAATGGCCTGGGGAGGGGGGTAGATCACAAAATGAAGTGAAGGACTTCACTTTCTAAGTGAAGTCCATAAGGCCTGCTGAGCCGACTTGGAAAGTCCACTCCATCCCACCCCTTGTCACCGCATCTCATCTCCTTCTCTGCTAACACACAGAAGCTCTGGATAAATATAATGAATTATTTTAAGTGCATAGCTGGGCAGAAAGCAAGAAAAGGAAGTCTCCCAGAAACAAAAAAGAAGCTCAAAACCCACAACAGTGATTAGAAATCAAAGACCTGGTAGGAATACGAGAATAGGATATTTACCTTCGAGTGTAGAATTTACCTACCAGGTAAGGCTTACATAAAGTCAGGAGGGTAGAAGGACAAGAAAAATTCCATCCTCTCCCTGAGTCAGGAAGATCCCCTGGCGGAGGGCATGACAACCCAGTTCAGTATTCTTGCCTGGAGAATCCCATGGACAGAGGAGCCTGGCAGGCTACAGTCCATGGGTCACAAAGAGTCAGACATGACTGAAGCGGCTTAGCATGCTCAGAAGGAAAGTAGTACAAAACAAGATTTCAAGAAGAACCACACAGAGATCTAGAATTGAAAATATCTTGAATGGAAAAAGAAAAAAAGCAGACCGTTTTAATAGAACCACACGTAAGGGGAAAGGATTTACAGAGGTGTACACCAGGGAGGAGAATCTTAGGAGACATCCTGGAATTTTGCCTTCTAAGGGAAAAAGCAATATTTCACTATATGCTCCAGGTCACACCACTTTTAGCACTTTAGCTTTAACCACTGCACTAAGGGAACCGGATTAGAACAGCATGGCATTGTTCTCAGGACCTTACGTGTCCAGGACTTCTTCTACTGAAGACTGACTCACGCCCGCATACCAAGTCATCACCTTTCTTCCTAATACATTAGTCAATCTAATATACTACTGCTGGATCCGAAATCCCATTACTATGGCATAAACCATACCTCCTGTCAATGTAGATACTCTGTGTGTGACTCAAATGTATTTTTCAAGTTGTCTTTTCAACTCTAGGAACACATTAATAAAAATATTATTTAGATTGTCCCCTTGTCACTCGTTGTCCATAAAAGACTTTGAATAACACTGCAAATGCTGCAAAGATAATATGGAAGCTAATAGTTTAAAATTCCCAAAAGCTGAAAAGAGACATCCATTAGCATTCTTGTTTATTTCAGAGTTTATTGGCTTATGAACATCATCCTTATTGTTTTACAGGAACGCATACACTTTTAAAAAATTGATTAAAAAAAAATTGATCAGTGGCAGAATACAAATGGTGAACAATTCATCTTAGCTGTTTATTGCTTCTCTGATTCTCTAGAAACAGAAGGGGGGAAATGTCTTATGTTGCTTATTACACAAAAGCCCTATCTCAGATCATTTCCCCAGCTGTGGAACAGATTGTAAACCTCATCTTAAAATTACCAAATGTGTATCTTAATTGATTAATTAAAATTCTTTCCTAGCATCATTTTAAGAAATGAAAACAGTTATTGTGACATTTCCGTGGATAAATTTGATTTCTATGATAACCATATCTGCCCTTCCCTCCTATCGTTTTGCCAATTATGTATCATTGAAAAACTATAAATGGTTTGGTACGTGTGACTCCTAAAATGAACCAGCAAGATTCGTGGTATGGAATCAGAAAATGACTGTTTCCTCCACTGCCTCTTTAATTTTATTATGTGGGGTTTTTCTTTTGTCCTTGGATGAAATTTGAAGACAGTTGTCATGACTTCTAATCACTCAAATAATGAAGTCTTTTCAACTCACTCTAGATTCAAAAAAATCACAGTTCTGTAATGTTTCCAATCGAATATAGCACTTAAAACTCTTTCAACTTCATGTGAAGTTACAAGGCTCCCTCCTGCAGCTAGGTATGGTCCACTGAACCTTGCCAGGTGTGATGGGAAAGGGATACAAAGACTCTTTCTCTCTTTGGTCAGATTGCTAACTGAGGTTGCCCCACTTTCTGATACAAAAGTGGGATGAGGTAGGGGGAAAACCGTCAGAAAATTCTTCCTTTACTAATACAGACTAATTATATCATTAGATCTAATGCTGGTGATCTGTGAGTATGATGAGTGTTTAAAGCCTACTCTTTTTAATTGAAGTACAGCTGACTATCAATAATGCTTTAGTTTCAAGTGTATAGCAAAGTGATTTGAATATACAAATATATATATATGCTTTTTTTTCAATTCTTTTCCATTTTAGGCTATTACATGATATTGAATATAGTTCCCTATGCTATACAGTAAATCCTTGTTGTCTCTTTTTTTATTTGGTAGTATGCATCTGTTAATCCTATACCGCTCATTTATCTCCCACCTCACTTTCCCTTTGAGAACTGTAAGCTTTTCTATATCGAGTCTGTTTCTGTTTTGTAAATAAGTTCATTTGTACTATTTTTTTATATTCCATATATAAGCGATATCACATGATATTTGACTTTCTCTCTGCCAGACTTACTTCACTCAGGATAGTCATCTCTAGGTCCATCTATGTTGCTGCAAATGGCATTATTTCATTCTTTTTTATGGCTGGGTAATATTCCATTATGTATTTCACAATTTCTTTATCCATTCATCTACTGATGGACACTTAAAAAGCTTACTTTTTCTAAAAAAAAAAAAAACTTACTTTTTCTGTTGAACCAGGAGTGGGATGCCGATGAAGATAATGGAGGTTAGAGAGACGGAAAACCTTGACTCCCCTCATAGCTCCCTGCTCAGTTTACCCAGCTGGGGTCCAAGGGCCTTCGTCCGCATGACCTGAGGACCCCAGCTGGCTCACGCTCTAGGGTAGTGATCTACTTTTGTTCTTCACATAACAACCCATGCACTCAGTGCCCAATCAAACTAAGGAGCGATGCAGTGACATCTCTTTCACTCCATCATCCGAGGAGCTAGATAGCCAGTCCCTCACCCTTCAGATCTCTCAGGTCTGACTCTCTACACCTCTCCTTCTGAAGGGATACACATTCAACACTCCAAATGATCTGCATAAAACCCTTTCTCTAGACATGAGCTGAGGGGCAGGTACACACCCTTCTGTTGGTGGCCAGGTTGGGGGACTCAAATACACCACCAACTCTCTAAAAACCTTCTAATAATTATTTCCTCAGCCTCTCCAACCATGTTTTATCACCGGGAAGTGGCCAACAAGCTAATCACGAACAATTTAAACTGGTTCTCCTGAACTTCCTTTCCCACATCGGCAGTGTGATCTTACACCGCACCTTGGAATGTGGCCTCCATTGTCTTGAGCCACAGCTAAAACTGAAAACTATTAACAGGTTCCATTTCAATATCCTGCTCCATGCGTACTCACATTTCTCTCAAGTGCTCCATGTCTATTTTTTTTTCCCCGAGTAGAAAACATGTATTCTGTTGGCTCACAGACACCTACAAGCAGGGTTTGAACGTTCAAGAGTTAAATAATTCTAGAAACCGAGGTTTAAGCACTAGCCATGAAGGATGAAATGACAATGACTGAGGCGGGGTGATAGGGTGAGGTGGGGACCTAGTTAGAAACACATTGGAGAAAGAGTCAAAGATACAGTCAGAGTTCCCAATCTATGTTGCCGGACTGAACCCAGGATCTTCTATTCTTCCAGCCCAGCTCCTCATCCATGATACCAAGTGGCATAGTCACCCGGGAGCTATCTTAGATTTTTCCCTTTCTCTCATCTGCCAAGTCCAATCAGTAATCAAGTTTTATTACTGCCACATATAAAGCATCCCTTCTTTCCTGACACTGTTTAATTTCCGTAAAAGTTAATAGGGATGGTTTTTTTTTTTTAAGATAAGAGAATGGAGTACGTGTATATGTTAATGAAAAAGAATCAGTCGAGAAGATGAGATTGAAAATATTTGGGAAAAAAGGTAACTGGTGAGGCCAGATCCCTAAAGCAGCAGCAGCGATGGAAACTTGAAAGTACTGATAAATCTTGAACAAGAGAAGAAAACCTTTACTATTTAAGAAACTAACTTGCTCATAAAGATAAATTTACTTAACTCCCTAATGTTGATATTTTCTTTTCTGAAATGAGATGGTAGTGTTTTTAATGTCCTTACTAGAAAAAGACTTAAAATTGGTAAACATTCAGTCCCTAAAATTCAGGGGTAGGATTTTTGCTACGCCCTCAAGTCCAAATCCAGTACCCCAGTCTTGAGTATCTGCTTGGCAACTGACCTCTCTCTTTCTCCTTCTGCCTAAGGGAGAAACATTTTTCTATCGGCTGCTTGCACTTTCCTATCTTCCTGATGCTCATTCATCATTCCACTTCCTTTCATTCGTATCTCACCAAGGAAACTCCCCATGGCTGAGGTCACATTGACCCAATTGCCAAACCCAATGGTACCTTCTTCATCCTTCATCTTAAGAGTTCATCTTAAATTTCTCAATTCCCTTTGATTCTCTGATTTCACACTCTCCTGATCTTTGTCCTCTGTTCTGGCCACCTTTCCTCAGGCTCCTCTAATTGACTGGCTTCCTATGTTTTCTGAGTTTCGCTGCTGAAGGTTCTTTTTGCTCCACTTCCTTGGTCCACCTCAACCACACCTTCTACCATGACGTGTGTTCTGACAACTCCTCTATAATTACCTTGTGTGATCCGTACCACTCTTGGGTGTGACTGTCACTTTTTCCAGATGAGGGACATGAGGCTAAGAAAACTAATTTGCAAAAGCTGCATGATGAGTATTAAGGAATGTATGTAAGCCACAACCTTCCGAATCCAAAGGCCATGGTCCTCTGACTCCAAAGGATAAAATAAGGTATACAACTGAAAATAGACAGGTTTCAGGAACATATCAGACTGTTGACTAGTTCTACATCTTGTTCTTGGACAATACTAAGGAAACTAAAGATTACCTCTTTTATAAGCCTACTTATAAACTGAAATATATTTATATACAAATATACAAATTCACATACAATATTCCAAATACTCTTACCTTTTTCTGCTCACATGGTTTCCCAAGAAACATTTCAATAGTGATAAGCTGCTCAAGTATGCTAATGGAGAGTACTATTTTAAAAAGGTAAAAAGTCTGGACTCATTAAATACTATGGGAAAGAAACATCAAGTTACAGGACCTTGCTGAAAGATTTAAAGCAAAATTTCCTGAGGTACTTCTGCACTTTCCAAGAGGGGGCAGAAATGAGAACAAGGGCTACCTGAGTTTCTGGCAGCAACAGTCCCAATTTGCAGACCTAGAAACTGGGCTGTATGAACGAGAGAGTTGCTCTATGTACTAGGAAAAGCTGGCTTAAAACTCAACATTCAGAAAACTAAGATCATGGCATCTGGTCCCATCACTTCAAGGCCAACAGATGGGGTAACAATGGAAACAGTGAGAGACTTTATCTTCTTGGGCTCCAAAATCACTGCAGATGGTGACTGCAGCCATGAAATTAAAAGACGCTTGCTCTCTGGAAGAAAAACTATGACAAACCTAGACAGGATATTATAAAGCAGAGACATTACTTTACCAACAAAGACCCGTCTAGTCAAGGCTATGGTTTTTCCAGTAGTCATGTATGGATGCGAGAGTTGGACCATAGAGAAAGCTGAGCAACCAAAGAATTGATGCTTTTGAACTGTGGTGTTGGAGAAGACTCTTGAGCGTCCCTTTGACAGCAATGAGATCAAACCAGTCAATCAAATCCCCTTAAAGGAAATCAGTACTGAATATTTATTTCATTGGAAAGACTGATGCTGAAGCTGAAACTCCAATACTTTGGCCACCTGATGTGAAGAACTGACTCACTGGAAAAGACCCTGATGCTGGGAAAGATTGAAGGCAGGAGGAGAAGGGGACGACAGAGGATGAGATGGTTGGATGGCTTCACTGACTCGATAGACATGAGTTTGAGCAAGCTCCAGGAGTTGGTGGACAGGGAGGCCTGGCGTGCTGCAGTCCATGGGGTTGCAAAGAGTTGGACATGACTGAGCAACTGAACTGAACTGAATACGTACTAGGCATAGCAGTGGAGCCTTTTGTTTACAAAGATGTTTTTTAAGAACCAGTTAAATGCAGAGAATAATGTCTGCCTTTGGGGACATGGAAGAAACTGCATGGAAGAAAAGGATGCATTCCACAGGTGCAAAGAGTCTCCTGGGCTAGAAGCTTCTACCCTTAAAGATTAAACTGTGAGATAACTCATTCGCTCTTTACTTATGGTTTACTGTAGATCAGACAGAATAAACAACCAAGTCAAAAGAAGCTGATTAAAACAAACTTATGAAACTAATGTTAAAACTCACTGCTAAATAAGGCATCACCAACTCAATGGACATGAGTTTAAGCAAACTCTGGGAGACAGAGGACAGGAAAGCCTGGCGTGCTCATGGGGTCACAGAGCTGGACATGACTTGGCGACCGAACAACAGCAACTATAATATAAAGGAGACTTAAAAGACAATTTAATAAAGGAATACATATTTTAATTTATAATAGCTCTGGCAGGACAACTCTGGGAGACAGAATTTCTAAAAACCTTGAAGGAAATGATTCAGTGTAACAGAGAATCACTTATAGAGGGCAATGGAGAATGTAGCAAATAGTCACTCTATAGATATAAATCACCAAATATTATGAAATTATAAAGTATATTTTTAAAAGCATCCTGATTGTTAAGGATTAAAGCTACTTTGGAACACATATTTTCAATGTAGTAATTGTCTTTAATCATTAAATCTATCTAAGAATGTTGAGTTCCACACATTGAACACACTTACACTGAAATATAAGGACAAGAGAAGACTTTAGAAGGCCTTTGCAGAATTAGGAAATTTGCCAGATATCCCCAAATTAGCATGCTATCATCTACATTTTCAATCAAGAGCTTGTACTCACAGAGAAGCAGTGTGGGGTGTTGAAAGCAGTATGTGAGTATGCCCAAGAGGCTTAACTTCTGAGTCACAGATCTATATAAAAGGCATGATAATGTCTATCCATTAGGGCTATAAAGATACTTTTTAATGTATGTAAAATACCTCAATAAATAAATGGTAGCGAATTGTAGCACTAGCAAGAGTACTCCCCTAGAATCTATATGGTTTCTTAAGACTGGATCCAATCCTTTCAGTGCCTATGTATTGGGATAAATTCTTTTGGAAATCTTCAACCATAGGAACTTGGGAAGATAGATCTTTTAAGACAGAAGATCCTGAAAGGCAGAAACATCAAGAAGTGGAACTTCCAAAAACCAAGTCTTATTTAAGTAGGATTTTGAGGACTGGAAACTCCAATGATCGTCTCTACTATTTCAGAATAAAATCTCTGGGAGGGGTCTGAAGGCCAATCATTTCTGAATGATTTGCTGACTTAGTAAGTCATGTTCCTCAAACACCTCACCACCTTACTTTTCTTTCTTTATCATCATCTTGCTTAGGATACTCCTTTTCTTCTGTCAATCAGTTGAAATAGGCCGCATCCAAAGTAATGAAAAAAACAGGATGCTAGTTTACAATAATTCATTGGCTTTGTAAACAACCTACATTGCCCTTAAGGTCAAGTTTTGAGTTTCATTGAAAATCAGAGATTTGCAACTTACTTTAATGCTATTCCTGTATCACTGAACTTGTAAAGAAATTCATTTCAAATGAGCAAAGTCCTCACTACTACAAGAACTGGAAAGAATATAAAATTGAATGCCGATGAAAAGAATATGAAACGTAAAGTCTATCCTCCAAGTTTGGATTATGGCTACAACTGCATCAATATTCATCTGTAGGAAGACATTATTAGAATCTAGATGGCTTCTAAAGTGTCTTCCAATTTTAATGCCATATGACTCGATTATTTCTATGTAGGTGAATCATAGAAATTAAATTAACATAGCATGATTAAATAAGGCAATTTGTGAGCGAGGCTGCCCTAAGCCTACTCTCTCTGTGGCTAAAGGTATTTCTTAGAATACTGAGCTAAAAATGTAACTGCATTCTGCAACCAATGCAAATGTTGTAATTGATGGGAGGGGAAAAAATTCAATCCAGAGTGCCAACAATTCCTCTGTGAGCTAGCGTGGCAGGGAGAGTGTGGGGTCAGTGAAGCATCAAGTTACAGACTAAATTAAAGGTCTGGAGAAGAGTGACAGGGTCTAATCATCCAGTGTCTGAGGTTGCCAGAATTGGATCTACCACCCTTACTCGCTCACAAAGAATTGCTCAGCGGATGCTAAGCGCATAGACTAAGGGCTTCAAACATCTTTCATTAAAAAGGCCTTCAGTTCCAAATAGCTCTTTTTGGAATTATTTCCTTGAAGTTTTCAGTTCTGTCATATTAAAATTGGCATGAAAAAGTAATCAAAACCTAATGCTTACAGTGCTCTGCCACAAAGAAAAATATTGTGGGTTTTCATTCCTATTAAAACCATGTGTTACATATATATACATAATTATGTAAGTCCCAGACCCAGTGTACACACAAATACACAAAAACCATAGGAAAATAATAATAGCTTTCCCCAAGCCAACAGATTTTATAACACAATGTTGTACTCTGTCCATAACTCCCCTCATGAAGTCAATGCTTTAAGAATGTCAGTGGGTAATGAATATTTCTGCATATTTTGTGTCATAAGCTGCAAACACGAGATATACAGGAAGGAATTAAGGTCACTGTTAAAACTCAAACACAGCATCTTCTGGACTTGGTTGGCTAAATTGTGTGTATCTGCACTATTTTTCCTAGGGGAAAGTTAATTTTAGAAAGGAGAAAGAAAAAGTTTGCCAGGAAAGCAATCCCATTGGCTCGATACCTAGACAGTGACTCTGAAAGTTCAAAATGCTTTACAGACAGTCGCCTACTTGTCCTTAATATCCTTGAAAGCAAGTATCAAATACTATTCCTGTTTCATAACAAGCATCTTATGTCATAAAATATATGATTTACCATTATGCCTACTTTGTGGTGTTTGAAAAAAAATTAGTCCTTCACCTCAAATTTCCAAAAGACAAATGCAAATCTTTATTTTCCCTAGCAGTTACACTCAGAGTTTGTTAGATACTTAGAATGGTTCAGGTATACATATTCATGAAAAGCAGCAGGTGAACATCAATGACACAGTTTGAGATGCGACACAGTTTGACACAGTTTGCAAACTCAAATACAATACAATTTACACTCTTAACCAAGTCAGGGTAGAAGAGCCTGGTTCAAATAAAGAAGAATGTAAACAAGACCTAAATCAATTTACATGATAATTCCTCTTTTAGTTCCTAGAAGTATGTTCTTTTGGGTCTTTAGCCTTAAAACAACCAACAAGTAAAACTGCCAGTGGTGACTGAAAGTCAGCCAGTGCAAGCACAATGCAGGAAGCTTTTCTGATTCCCAGGAGAACAGGCCTCGGTCCTCTCTAATTGCCAGACTACTTGCGAAGCAGTTCTTACATTTTAAAAGTTGATGTGTAAAAGCTAACTCTTTAACAAGGGCTCTTTCAAGTGCAGTATTTCTCTCTATCCTACACCTGAATTTCAAAGGAACTGTTTACCCTCTTAAAACCAATGACACGCCGTCTTAAAACCAATGACACGCACCAAACTCATCAGTTTGAAGGGAACCAGCTTTCACTCAGTTTAAACTCCCTGTTTACTTTACGATTTTCAGCTGATGTTTACCAACAGCTGGGTGCCCACTCTCCTTCTATAAGGACCTGATAGATATTTTCAGGTAATTATGAGAGAGAGCGCATCGTAATCACCTGGAATTCTTTTTTTTTTTTTTTTTTCCTTCAATACACGAAAGACTGTTCGCACACGCACACACCTTGCCATTTCTTAATCAGGCTCTCAGCATCCGAGTAGGAGCTATTACTTTAAACTATGATAAAGTTCTAGCGCCGCAATCACCCAGAACCCCCTGTAAACTTATCACGGTGTTTCATTTTCAGGAAAAACAAAAATAAAACCAAGGCACCTCAATCCCTGTTTGGTGCAGATACAAAAGATAAGACAGCTACCTTGACCAGGGGTTAATAGTCTCCCAAAGTTAGGATAGTAACAGAAGTGGGGGAGGGTATGTGTTGGAAGGAGAAAGAGTTGTGATCTCAGCCTGGAAATGACCAGACTCCGCGGAAAATCGGTGCGCCGGTGCTTGCGACACACACCTGGGCAGGGTGTACGACACCCCCAGCCCCGTCGCCCCTCTCTCCCGGGGCCGGGGGCGCGGGGTTTCGGAGCTGCCCGGGGGGGAGTGGGGGGTAAAGAGAGGAGGGAGGACGGAGAGGAGGCGGGGGTCCGCAGGGTCCGAGTCCCAGCGGGCCGACCGCCCGAGGCTCAGCCCGGCGCCTAGGGGCCGGGGAGGGGGCGAGGGAGGGAGTAGGGGGTGACAGCCGGGCAGGCCGAGCAGGCACCTGGCCCGGGGCGAGGGCAGCACCCCGCGTCCCTCCTTACCGTGCGCGCGAGGTCGGCGCCCCGGGCGGGGAGACCCCGAGGGGCAGGGCGCTGGCGCAGGCCCGCGGAGGTCCGCTGTCAGCTTCCCCAGGCAGCCGCTCCAGGTACCGGAGGCGCTCGGATCTCCAGGCTACCAGCCCCTGCGCGCGGCCTGAGGCCCCTCCCCCGGCCCTTGCCCCTGATGCTGCCTCCCCAACCCCTCCCGCCCGCCTCGACGCGCTCCCCTTCTCCCCCTGCTGTTTATTCCGGAGAGCTGGGGCCCCTCTCCCGAGCCTTGCCTCCCCCGCGCGTGCACGCACACGCCTCCCCC
Organism: Muntiacus reevesi; assembly: GCF_963930625.1. Classification (NCBI taxonomy): domain Eukaryota; kingdom Metazoa; phylum Chordata; class Mammalia; order Artiodactyla; family Cervidae; genus Muntiacus; species Muntiacus reevesi. The sequence continues at coordinate 39,922,256 of NC_089268.1, forward strand.
AGAAACGAGCTCTCTTTAGGAAGCAGGCAGCGAACGCGATCCTTGAAATTCCGGGGCTGGGCGATTTCAGAAAAAAAAAAAAAAGAAAGAAAAAAACCTTTTATCTGAGGTTCAAAGCAGGAATCACTTCCATTCATCCCCTGCCTCCGTCCTCATTTGTTCTAATCGCGGCATCTCTCGACAGTTGATGTTGATTGCGCTCTGAGACTCTCCTGCCAGTCAGTCTAATTTTTCCAGAATAGCTCTTTCCATTTCATTGTTTTAAAAATGTAGACGTCCCCACCAGTTACACTTAGGTTGCCAGAACTTTCGATTGGCCCCGAGAAGGATACGTTCAGCTGTGCAAATCAGGACAGATCTCTTTTGCTAGGATTGTCGATACCTACCACCTCTCAGGGCCCCAAGTCAGGGCAAGAGCAATTAATTTCACTTGGCTTTGGGTACTGGGTGTGCCTGGGACCTCCGTTCTCAAGAGTGATGCAGTCCTGAAGTTCTGGGGAGGAGCAGACGTAAGTCTTAAAAGAGAAATCTAGTGACAAATGAACGAGCAAAAAAGCAGAGCATACTGAGCAATACTAGCAAAGATGAGAGTGATGGAAAGGAGTTGTGAAACATCGCTGTATCACTAACAGGAAAGCTCTCGGAGTGACATATCCCTACTGGCAATGTAGAAGGTGAGTTGTTCAGTCGCCCAGTCGTGTCCAACTTTCTGCGAACCCATGGACTGCAGCAGCCAGGCCTCTCTGCCTCTCATCATCTCCCAAAGTTTGCCCAAGTTCAAGTCCAGTGCATCAGTGAGGCCATCCAGTCATCTCATCCTCTCAGTGGTGAATTGTTAAATGGCATTTATTTGTTCATTTATGTGTCAGTGTATGTATATGGAGTAGGTTAGAGTGTAGCATTATTCATAGTCAGTTTGTAATTTAATGGTGATGGTGATTGGTGGTTTAGTTGCTAAGTTATGTCTGACTCTTGTGACCCCATGGTCTGTAACCTGCCAGGCTCCTCTGTCCATGAGATTTTCCAGGCATGAATGCTGGAGTGGGTTGCCATATCCTTCTCCAGGGGATCTTCCTGACCCAGGGATAGAACCTGCGTTTCTTGCAATGCAGAGTTCTTTACCGGTCAGCCACTAGGGAAGCCCATAATTTAAGGGTTGTAGACATCACCAGATGGTCAACACTGAAATCTGATTGATTATATTCTTTGCAGCCAAAGATGGAGAAGCTCTATACAGTCAGCAAAAACAAGACCTGGAGCTGACTGTAGTTCAGATCATGAACTCCTTATTGCCAAATTCAGACTTAAATTGAAGAAAGTAGGGAAAACCACTAGACCATTCAGGTATGACCTAAATCAAATCCCTTCTGATTATACAGTGGAAGTGAGAAATTTAAGGGACTAGATCTGATAGAGTGATGGGCTATGGACGGAGATTCGTGACATTGTACAGGAGGCAGGGATCAAGACCATCCCCATGGAAAAGAAATGCAAAAAAGCAAAATGGCTGTCTGAGGAGGGCTTACAAATAGCTGTGAAAAGAAGAGAAGCGAAAAGCAAAGGAGAAAAGGAAAGATATTCCTATTTGAATGCAGAGTTCCAAAGAATAGCAAGGAGAGATAAGAAAGCCTTCCTCAGCAATCAATGCAAAGAAATAGAGGAAAACAACAGAATGGGAAAAGACTAGAGATCTCTTCAAGAAAATTAGAGATACCAAGGGAACATTTCATGAAAAGATGGGTTCAATAAAGGACAGAAATGATATGGACCTAACAGAAGCAGAAGATATTAAGAAGAGGTAACAAGAATACACAGAAGAACTGTACAAAAAAGATCTTCATGACCCAGATAATAACAATGGTGTGATCACTCACCTAGAGCCAGACATCCTAGAATGTGAAGTCAAGTGGGCCTTAGAAAGCATCACTATGAACAAAGCTAGTGGAGGTGAAGGAATTCCAGTTGAGCTATTTCAAATCCTGAAAAATGATGCTGTGAAAGTGCTGCACTCAATATGCCAGCAAATTTGGAAAACTCAGCAGTGGTCACAGGACTGGAAAAGATGTTTTCATTCCAATCCCAAAGAAAGGTAATGCCAAAGAATGCTCAAACTACCGCACAATTGCACTCATCTCACACGCTAGTAAAGTAATGCGCAAAATTCTCCAAGCCAGGCTTCAGCAATACATGAACCATGAACTTCCAGATGTTCAAGCTGGTTTTAGAAAAGGCAGAGGAACCAGAGATCAAATTGCCAACATCTGCTGGATCATCGGAAAAGCAAGAGAGTTCCAGTGAAGGAGGAAACAGACAGAGCTGGACTCCATCTTAGGCCAGGCTGCGAACATTAGGCTACACGCGTGGTCACCCTCACTCTGAACTTTGTGCCTGGTGTCTATAGAGATGGCATACCAATGGAAAACCAGATCCCCGATAAAAGAGCCTCAGGACTTGTACTTGGACTCTCTGTTACCTAAAAGAATATGCTAATTATCTCTGTAACAGAACAAAGTGGTAAATGGTTTATCGGGATATGACCACCAGCCTATTGATAAATATCCACTGTTTATCTAGTCTTGTGACACATGAATCATGGGTTACCTTTGATCGTATCTCACTTTTCCCTTGTCCAGACTAGTTTCAAGGAATTTGGGGAGGTGGGTTTGAGAAAGTACACTTAGGGTATATAAGGTTTTCACAAAAACTGGTTGGGGTCCTTGGCTAAGAGGATACTCTGCCTTGGGTCCGCTGGTGTAATAAACGGCATTCCACTATCTGTATTGTCCTTCTGAGTGAGTTTGTTTCCTGGAACGCATGGCTACAACACCAGAAAAACATCTATTTCTGCTTTATTAACTATGATAAAGCCTTTGACTGTGTGGCTCACAACAAACTGTGGAAAATTCTGAAAGAGATGGGAATACCAGACCATCTGACCTTCCTCTTGAGAAACCTATATGCAGATCAGGAAGCAATAGTTAGAACTGGGCATAGAACTACAGACTGGTTCCAAATAGGAAAAGGAGTACGTCAAGGCTGTATATTGTCACATTGCTTATTTAACTTAGATGCAGAGTACCTCATGAGAACTGCTGGGCTGGAAGAAGCACAGGCTGGAATCAAGATTGCCGGGAGAAATATCAATAACCTCAGATATGCAGATGACACCACCCTTGTGGCAGAACATGAAGAGGAACTAAAAAGCTTCTTGATGAAAGTGAAAGAGGAGAGTGGAAAAAGTTGGCTTAAAGCTCAACATTCAGAAAACTAAGATCATGGCATCTGGTCCCATCACTTCATGGCAAATAGATGGGGAAACAGTGGAAACAGTGTCAGACTCTATTTTTGGGGCTCCAGAATCACTGCAGATGGTGATTGCAGCCATGAAATTAAAAGACGCTCACTCCTTGGGAAGAAAGTTATGACCAACCTACATAGCATTTTAAAAAGCAGAGACATTACTTTGCCAACAAATGTCCGTCTAGTCAAGGCTATGGTTTTTACAGTGGTCATGTATGGATGTGAGAGTTGGACTGTGAAGAAAGCTGAGTGCCAAAAAATTGATGCTTTTGAACTGTGGTGTTGGAGAAGACTCTTGGGAGTCCCTTGGACTGCAAGGAGATACAGTCAGTCCATCCTAAAAGAGATCAGTCCTGGGTGTTCATTAGAAGGACTGATGCTGAAGCTGAAACTCCAATAGTTTGGCCACCTCATGGGAAGAGTTGACTCATTGGAAAAGACCCTGATGCTCGGAGGGATTGGGGGCAGGAGGAGAAGGGGATGACAGAGGATGAGATGGTTGGATGGCATCACTGACTTGATGGACATGAGTTTGAGTCAACTCTGGGAGTTGGTGATGGACAGGGAAGCCTGGCCTGCTGCAGTCCATGGGGTCACAAAGAGTCGGACATGACTGAGCGACTGAACTGAGGATTTATTTCTAGGGACCTTGGTGGCTCAGATGGTAAAGAATCTGCCTGCAGTGCAGGAGACCCCGGTCGGATCCCTGGGTGGGGAAGATCATTTGGGTTTTTCCATAAGATGTTGCAGAAAAAACCAAATGAACTTTTGGGCCAACCGAATAACTTGAGAAGCAACCAGTTCATAACAGAACTCTGGAAAATGCAGATGCCTACTAAATAGACTCTAAGTGAATCCTGTCTTTCCTAAATTTATCAGATAACTTTCTAATCTAAAGACTGAAGGAAAAAAAAAAGGATACTCACTAGCATTGTCAGAGCTTTCTGTTGTGTAGGAGGCCAGTGTCAGAAAATAAACTCTTTAAACAGATTGTTGCAAGTGAAAGGACCCCCTCAGGTAACAGAGGAAGAGGGGGAGAGGAGGTTATAGAAGAGGTAACAAATAAGGTAACATCCTTTATCTCAGCAAGCTGCATAGAGGGATAGCCAAGCAGACAGGCTTTTGAAAGTAGATACTCTGGGACTTCCCTGGTGTCCCAGGGGCTGAGACGCCCTGCTCCCAATGCCCGGGGGTGGGGGGGGGGGGGTGCGGAGTTCCATCTTAGGTCAGGGAGCTAGATTCCCACATGCCAACAAAGAGTTTGCTTGCCGCAACTAAGATCCAGTGCAGTCAAATAAAGAAATAAATAAATAGACCATCCTCTCATGGAGGATGGCACTCAGAGAGAGTGGTAGGTAGACGTGAAGCCCAGGGGAAGCAGAGGAGAAAGAGTTTGTGGGGGTAAGGGGGATGGTGGTAAGCATAGAGAAAACCAAAATAAGAAAAACTTAGTAATTCAGAGAATTTAAAGAAGCTCATTGATTTTGGCTGGAAGATTGTTTCCTAGGGTAGGAGTGGGAGTGTTTAGGAGGAAGAATGGAGAGACAGCTAGAGAGGTAAGCAGATTGTGCAGAATCTTCTAGGCCATGCTTGAAAATTGCACTATATTCCACAAACAATAGCGAGGCATTGGAAAGACAATGACAAGGTCAGATTTCTGCTTAAGAAAGACTACTTGCTGCAGGCAGGAAAAAAAATGAGGACAGGAGATAGGAATGAGAGAAAACAGGGAGAAGAGCTTTAGAAAGGGCACCTGGTCAATGAATGTATTGTTGCGTCCTATCGGACTGTGACCCCGTGGTCTGCAGCCTGCCAGGCTCCTCTGTCCATAGCATTATCCAGGCAAATAGCAGCTTGTGGATCCTCATGCCTTTTGGTAATCCACCCCACAAGAAGTTCATAGAGACATGAACTTTTCCTGATGGAAGAGGTGGAGGGAGGAGAGTCAGTGATTGTCAACAATTGAGAAATAATAGAGGTAAATAGAAATAAGAGAGAAAATGGTCTGTTTGGGTTTTCTGGTTTTTTTTTTTTTTTTTTTACAAAGCACTTTATTTATACATAACTCTATTTCATATAGGCTTCCTTGGTGGCTCAGATGGTAAAGAATCTGCCTCCAATGCAGGAGACACAAGAGATGTGGGTTTGATCCCTGGGTCAGGGTCAGGAAGATCCCCTGAAGGAGGAAACGGCAACCCACTCTAGTATTCTTGCCTGGAAAATTCCATGGACAGAGAAACCTGGCCCATAGAGAGTTAGACATGACTGAGCACATCCTCAATTTTCCTTCATATTTTTTATTTTATATTTCCCCTCTCCTCTTAATTTTAACTACCTCTTCACTGCTCTTTTTCCTTTTTTCCTTTCTCTGTTTCCTTTTTGCTTTATTAATTGACTCACAGATATTTTTATATCCAGTATCTATTTTGTATTTATATGGTGCAATCTACTTTGATACTGGGGTAAGAGCTGAATCTACAAATAAGTCCAAAGCAAAAGCCTTATCCTTGAATTCATAGTGGATTGTATGACTCAGGAGTCTATGGTTGCAAGTAATAGAAATGCAGTCAACATAACTTTGGGGCGGGGGTAGGGGAGGGGATTGTTTAAGAGGTAACCGGTCTATCACCTGGAAGCCAAACATATAGATACAGACAGGCTTCCTCAACCATCTGAAATGGGAATTGAATACAACCAGAAATCTCTTTCCTTCCCTTCTTCCCGCCCCCCCCCCCGTCCAAGTCTGAGAGCTGACCTTGACTGCCTGCACACACCTTGTATCTCCCAAAGGGGCAATTTCTAAAATCCCATGTGACCATGTCACAGGAAGACTCTGCAGCGCTGGGCCGGTAACCCTTCTGCAAGGTCTTCCTGTCTCCCACCTGAACTTTGGCAGATGCTGAAACTCCCCCCAGGTTGGAGAAGTGAACTGTCTGCTGCCCACAAGCAGGGAGACAGACCCCAGACTGGCTGGAACCAGCCTGATGATGCTGACTCACAACTGCCTCATCACCAAGCAATCAGAAGAATGCCCAGGAACTGATCACATCTTCCCCTTTGAACCCATGACGATAAAACTCTCTGCCCCTTCCAGGTCAGGACACAATTTTGAGGGCGTTAGTCTGCTGTGGTCCTCTTTGCCTGGCAAAGTAATAAAGCTGTTCTTTTCTACTTCATAAATAAGTAAGGAAATAAATCTAATAAGAAGAGGAGAAGAAATTCCCTGATGGTCCAGTGATTAGGAATCAGTGCTTTCACTGCCATGGCCCACGTTCAGTTCCTGGTCAGGAACTATGATCCCACAAGCCTCGAAGCGTGGCCAAAAATAAATAAATAAAAATAAAAAGAGGAGAGGTATGCTAGAGAATGGGTTTAACTTTATTATGTTGAATTTCAGATAAAAATGGGATATTAGGTGAAGAAATGTAATAGGCGATTATAACAGTATGATGCTCAAAGAGCAAGTAAGTTGTCAAATATGTTGATTTGGACTTTATTAATCTAGACATCATCGATACCATGGGTGTGGATGAGATCACCCAAGAAACTCACATGTAAGGAACCAACCAAGGGCCTATGGGGATCCCTGAAGAACACCAACATTTAAGAGGATGACAGATGCAAGATAGCCAGCAAAGGAGGAGACCCAAGAGAAAGCAAGTTCATGCAATTCAAGAGAAAAAACTTTTGAAAGAAGGAGTGCTTAAACAGTACCAAGTGCTGCATAAACAAAGTAAAAATATAGTAGTAGGGCTCATTGGTTAAAAAAAAAAAAAAAAAAAAACCTCCTGCCAATGCAGGAGACATGGCTTTGATTCCTGGGTCAGGAAACACCCCTGGAGAAGGAAATGGCAACCCACTCCATTATTCTTGACTGGGAAATCCCGTAGACAGAGGAGCCTGGTAGGCTTTAGTCCCTGGGGTCATAAAAGAGTCAGACACAACTTAGTGACTAAACAACAATAAAAAGTACGTGTGTGTTAGTCACTCAGTCGTTTCTGACTCTTTGCAACCCCATGGACTGTAGCCCACCAGGCTCCTCTGTCCATGGCATTCTCCAGGCCAAGAATACTGGAGTGGTTTCCATTTCCTTCTCCAATAAAAAGTATAATAAAAAGTATAGGAGTTTCTAAAGAAGTCTTTCAGTTGTCTATTCCGAGATCATTATTGGTCTTTATGAGAGCAGTTTAACTGGAGTGCTAGGATAACAAAATACTGTACGTTGCATTAGATTAGAATTTCTTAATCTCAGCACCATCTTTTTGTTTTTTGATTGCACCAGGTCTTAGTCGCAGAATGTGAGATTTTTTTTTTCTTCTCTTTTAGTTACGGCATGTAGGATCTACTTCCCTGATCAGGGATTGAACCTGGACCCCCCTGCACTGGAAGTCCCAGAATGTTAGCCACTGGACCACCAGAGAAGTCCTCTCAGCACCACTGATGTTCTGAACCAAATAATTCTTTGTTGTGTGACCTGTCTTGTGCATTAAAGGATGTCTAAACAGCATCGAAGCCTTTACCCAGTAGATGCCGGTAGCATCCCCCCTCTACGTGGACCAACAGATGTCTCCATATTGCCAAGTGTCCCCTCAGGGTATAATACCCTGTCCCCACTTAAGACTCACTGGATTAGATTGAGATGGGAAGGGGAAAGAGACAAAAACCAGTTTATTTTTTCCAAAAAATTATTATTAGGAGGTAACATCTTCTTTAAAAAAAAAAAAAAACTTTTTCTTTTCCTAATATGCAAACGTCTGTTTATTCTAAGTTTCATTTTTTAAACCTAAGCTGCCTTGGATTTGAGTGGGGAAGATACCCACTCCAACCTTCTCTAATTCCTTTAAATGAGTCATTTGAAAAAGGAAATGTTTTATTTATAAAAGTCTATAGATTCAAAATAGAATTTGCAGGGAGGGGAGGGGGGAAGGAAGGGCCTGCAGCTTGCAGGATTTTAGTTCCCTGAACAGGGATTGAACCTAGGCCCTCAGCACTGGGAGCATGGGGCCTGACCACTGGACCGCCAGGGAGTACTGGACAGAAATATTTTAGAGTTACACATTCATTTTCTAAGAGAACACTCCATTTTGACAATCTTGTGACAATGCTGAGGATTTCTAGCCAACTTGCAGTGGAAAACATTTTTCTGCTTCTGATATGATTCTGCCAGCAGCAGTGTCATTAAATATAATCTAAACATTGAATATTAGTCCATAAGCAGAAAAACCCCTCTCAGCAGAGATGATCTCTTTATTTTACAGCAAACAAAAGAAGTAATATCAAAGCTCTATCATCACTATTTCTTTGGTCTCATACCATGAAACAATTTATAAGGATACATTAATAAATATGTTACAAATGATATTTGCTAGATTTAGAGCCAAATTAGATGCTAGGGCCAAAACTTGGTAACCACTTATTCTTTGTTCTCTAACTTATCTTGTCTTACCATTTCTCTCACCATTTCCTACCGTTTATTATGAACAGTCTTCTCTGGCTATTGTCAGAGCTAGAATATCCAGTCTATCAACCAACTGGATATCATTACATTCACGTATTTTCAAACCTAATCTCAAATTACTAACCTGTGGACTTTGGCTAACTCTACCAAGATAGAGTATGATATCTTTTTTTTAGAAGAGTCAAATGTGTCACTATATTTATGTTTATGACTGGGTTAAAATGAGAATCTGGTCATTGGTCATGAATAAGCCACAATCATTTACAGAGCTGATATTGCTGGAAGGTCTTTAAATAGCATCCAGACAACAGCCTTATGCCACTGTCTTAGAACCCAAAGGGGATGCATTTCAATTAAACACATATTTTAAAATTATTTGTGTCAGACATTGTGCCAAATACTGGAAGAGAATAATAAGTAGCATGGACGTGGGCTCTGCCCATGAAACCTGTAGTCTGAGAAATAGAGATACATGTGTGTAAGAGCTAGATGTGTGCAGAAGAAAGATAAGGTATCTGTGTGCAGTAGATGTAAAAACTCCTCAAGGCACAAATGAAACAAAAAACTTAAGAATCAGGATTTTTAATGTTTCTAAAGTAAAACTGACAAATATCTTCAAGCACATTCCGCCATTGATCTCAATGGTACCTTATTTGGTTGTAATTATGATACAGCCATGTTACCAGTTACTTCATATGTGCCCCAGGTTGCCTAGATTCTTTGCAGTTAGGTGGGGTGGTATGACCCATCTGGCCACTGGCCAAAGGACAAGTTCTTGTCCTATTCTGTTCCCCTAACGTTGTGAACACTAAGGACTCCTATTGAGATGATGAGACCTCAAGACCTAAAGGAGCTTAGAGCAATCATTAAGTCACAGGAAAGAAAGCCCCAGGGAACCGCCTGAACTGACCAAGAGCTTTACAGAGCGAGAAACAAACTTTCCATTGTTAAACTATAAATTGTTTAACTGCTGTTAAGTAAACTTTTACCAAAAGAACCTGTCTTATTCTGATATATCATCTCATCACAATAAGCAAAAAAAATGCTCTGAATCTTCACAATAAAAGGTTGTTTTCGTGTCCCTGCATTTGGCAAATCCCTATTTCTTTTCTTTTCTTTTTTTTTGCAAATCCCTATTGATCACTTACTAGGTGTCAGGGCCTACTGCAGGTGTCAAGAATACTGTGATGAACAAGACAAAGTCCCTGCAGCCACAAGGAGCTTACATTTTAGTGAGGAAGACAGACAGTAAGCAACTAAAATTTTCAGGCAGTGATAAATGCAACAAAGGAAAGAAAGACCTTCCTTCTTCATCCTGCCCATTTTCAGTATGTCTCACCCCTCTCATGTTCCCTCCCTCCCTACTCAGCTCTGATTCTCTGCTCCATCATTATGTTCATTGTCCCACCCACATCTTCAACTCAACTTTCTCTCCTGTCTTTATACTTGTCTGACAAAAGGCAAACCTGATTAAATCCAAATCTTCACTACTTCTACACCTACTCCTAGTAGCTGAATATGGATGCAGAAAAAATACAATCCTGGCTGGTCTCACTCTGACTTCTTGGCCACTAACGTCAATGGCTCCTCCTCGCCACTGCCTGGCAACCCTACCACATTTATCCCCCCTTCTCCCATATGAATAGCTCCCATTCCTCTCTCTGAAACCGCCAACTGTCCTCTTCCACACTCACTGTCAAAGATTCTACTCCTGATTTCACTGAGAAATTCAAAGGAGTAAGAACTTCTAAAGCTCCCACATATCTGCCAAACCCACCAGTTCATCTCCTTTGCTGCTTCAGCTTCCTTTCGTGAACCTCTAACTGCTGGTGAGCTCCAGTGTACAGTCTTGACCCTCTCCTCACCTCTGTTGATATTCACTCTGCTAGTGAGGCCCTTCAACCTAGACAACATACTAAAAAGCAGAGACATTACTTTGCTTACAAAGGTCCGTCTAGTCAAAGCTATGGTTTTTCCAGTAGTCATGGATGGATGTGAGAGTTGGACTATAAAGAAAGCTGAGCACTGAAGAATTAATGCTTTTGAACTGTGGTGTTGGAGAAGGCTCTTGAGAGTCCCTTGGACTGCAAGGAGATCCAACCAGTCCATCCTAAAGGAAATCATTCCTGAATATTCATTGGAAGGACTGATGTTGAAGCTGGAACTCCAATACTTTGGCCACCTGATGTGAAGAACTGACTCATTCAAAAAGACCCTGATGCTGGGAAAGATTGAAGGCAGGAGGAGAAGGGGACGACAGAGGATGAGACGGTTGAATGACATCACCAACTCCATGGACAAGAGTTTGAGTAAACTCCAGGAGCTGGCGATGGACAGGGAGGCCTGGCATGCTGCAATCCATGGGGTCGCAAAGAGTGGGACATGACTGAACAATTCAACTAAACTGAATGAGGTCCTTCAGGCTCAGGGCTTTAAATACCATCTACTGGATTGCCATTCCCTTCTCCAGGGGGTCTTCCCGACCCAGGGATTGAACCTGGATCTCCTGCATCGCAGGCATATTCTTTCTTTTTTTTTTTTTTTTTTTTGCAGGCAGATTCTTTACCATCTGAGCCACCAGAGAAGCCCTCTTATATAGTGACAATTCCCACATCTATATCGTGAACTAGAGCTTCTCCTGCATGCAACTCTCACATCCAATTACCTAGTCTGAATCTCCATTTGGAGTTAACAGGAATCTCACTGGGCTTCCCTGATGGCGCAAGTGGTAGAGAATCTACCTGTGGTGCGGACTGCAAGTTGGACACGACAGAGTGGCTGAGCATACACACACAAACCTAACGGGCCTAAACAAAATAACTGATTTCCTTCCCCACCACTCCTTGTCCCTCCCCACAATAAATACCCCTCCTCCCCAACCCCTGAGGTCTTCCTCATCTCAGTAAATGGCTGTTTATTGGGGCCTCCCTGGTGGCTCAGATCTAAAGAATCTGCCCCCAGTGCAGGAGACCCAGGTTCAATCCCTGGGTCAGGAAGAGCCCCTGGAGAAGGGAATGGCAACCCTCTCCAGTATTCTTGCCGGGAGAATTCCACAGACAGAAGAGCCTGGTGGGCTCCAGCCCATGGGGTTGCAAGAAGTTGGACACGACTGAGCGACTAACACATTGACTGAAAACCCCCAAATCATCCATAAATCACATTCAAAACCCCAGAAGATTCTTAGAATATATCCACTATCTCCACTGCTCTCATTTATTAGTAGTTATTATCTCTTTTCAAATGCCATCTTATTAACAAGATCTTCCTTAAGTATCAAATACATAAAATAAACCCCCATCCATCCTACTGGTACTTCGCATCTCTTTTAATCTACTTTACTTTTATAGCTATTCACAGTATAGTGTATTCACTTGTTCACTGTCTCAACTAGAATGTAAGCTTGAAGATGGCAGGTCTTAGTGACTGGCAGAGAGGAGGTTTGCAACAAATATTTTTGAATGAATAAGTGAATTACTGAAAAAGAATGGAAAGAGAATAGTAATGGTATTGGAGTAGGAGAAGCATTTCAGCATAGAGCTATTGGAGAGTTTTAAGCAAATGAAAACAAAAAACTCCCAAATAGATTACCTTGGCTGCTGTGTGATAGTAGGAGGTGGAGGTAGCAACGTGGAAGCCACCTGATCAGTGAGGGACTATGTCAAAATCCAAACAAAAGAAGAGAGTGGACAGGATTGAGTGGCCCCAGTAGAGCGGGAGATGGTTTAAAATTTGAGGGAAGAAATGACAGAATTTGCTTATGTTTTCAGACAGAACTCGCTTATGTTTTCCGTAGGGCCACAAAAGGAAAAGAGAAGATTCAAAGACTATGTCTAATATTTGCCATACAAAGCGGAATCCATTCGGGCAAATTTAACCGACCCTGTTTCTAATATAAGTACGTCCAACAAAAGGATTCTTTGGGCCGACAGCGGTTTTCGGCGGGGGGCGTGAAACCACGGGCATCACAGACACAAAGGTGGAGCATTTGAGCGGGGTGTAGGGGAGGAGCAGTGTTCCGTTTTAACAAAGCCAAATGTGAGTTTATTGCGAGGGTTTCGACCTACAGGCCGGGAAACTCAAGGCTATGGGAGCAATGTGTTGTTTTTTGTTTTTGTTTTTTTAAGTTTTAAAGGATTCTGAGGAGATGGCACACGCGTCCAGAAGAGTCTGGACTGGGCGATACCGTCTTTTCTTCTATTGTAACGAACACACACGACTTCCCCCTAACATTTAAGGGTCTGGAAATCTTTTTGTCTCCGGTGACGCGAACTTTCTATGCAGTAGGATCTTTTTCCTCGCGATGCACTTTGCAAGCGATGGGGTCCTCAGCAGCAGCGTGATCTCTGGGACCCAAAGGAGATCACTCACTTAGTAATTCCCCTCAACCTCTGGGAAATAACTGCAGCAGGGACTTAACTGGATGTAAACTTCTTCACCCTCCCTCCCTCCCGCCGCCTCCCGGACCCGCGGCCGCTCCGCCTCCTTTCCGGGAACGAGCCGCGGAGACAATACACAGGCAGGCCCCCTAGCGTTCTTCCGCTCAGCGCCGCCACGCCGGCCCCGCGCCCGCTCCCGCCCGCCGCTCGCGACGCGGCCTGTCGGCTTTCCCGGCGGAGCGCCGGATCGGCGCGGGACGTCACCGGGGCGGCCCGGGAGCGCGCGAGGCCCCCGCGCCCGCGGCCGGGGCGACCTCTCGAGGCTCCACCCCGGCCCGGCGGGCTTTCCTCTGAGGCGACCGCCCGCCCCGCCCCCCGCAGCCCCGCGCGCGCCAACTCCCAGCTCGCGGCCCTGATTGGCCGCCGCATTCCCGCTTTCCTTCCCGAACCGCCATTTTGAAATTCTTGTTGATTCTGGGCAGCCGAGAGCGCGGCGCGAGCGTCACGCCAGCGAGCGGCCCGTGCGCGTCCTCCTCGGCGCCCGTCGCCGCCTCCGGGAGCCTCTTCGTGCCCTCGCGCGCCAGGCCCGCGGCCGCCGGGACCCGCGGTGAGGGCCGCGTCGGCCGAGGGGAGGCCGGGAGGGCGCACGGGGCCCCGCCCGCACCTCCGCGGCCATTTGGACGGCGGCCTGGGGCGCGGGGGAGGGGAGGGGATGCGGGGCGGCGGGCGGCGCGGGGCCGGGCGGTGGGAGGGGCGGCGCGGCGGCCGCGCTTTCCCGCCTCGAGACGCGCGACGGCCCGCGGGGCCGGAGAGAAAAGCCGCCCCCCCGGGGGAGTGAGCGCCGCCGTCCCGGCTACGCGGGGAGGCAAACTTTGAGGTCGGGGCTCCTCGCGGCTCCCTGGGGCGGCGCAGGGTGGGCCAGCCGCTTGGGGCGGCCGGGGGGCGAGGGGAGACCGAGCCGAGGGGTTTGGTGTGCTCCGCGCCCGCAGGTCCACAGCATGTCCTCCTCGGGCACAGCTGCGGAGGGAGAGGCAGCCCCCGCCCAGCCCGCGTCCGAGAAAGAGCCCGACATGCCCGGCCCGAGAGAGGAAAGTGAAGAGGAGGACGAGGACGACGACGAGGAGGAGGAGGAAGAAGAGAAAGGTGGGGAGCGGACGGCGTCTTTCCTAGTGATGGATTGTGCCGAAAACGCTTTTTCTGGCTCTTTGTGCACTTAGAGACGCTCAGTCGGAGTGATTTTTTTTCAGTAAGAATGTGGAATTATCTGGGGTTTGTGTGTGTATGTGCTCCGAGCAGCAGCGGAGAAAATAACTTTGTGAATTCCAATTTGAAAAACAAAAACAAAATCCTCGTTCCGTTGTTTTTTTCGGAGTGCAGTTTACTTCTCACCAGCAACAGACGTTCATAGCATTTCACCGTTTGGCAGGAAGTTTGTAAGTTTCAGATCTGTTTTTTTGTTTTGTTTTGTTTTTTTAATTGCTGGCCTTGGGGGTGTACTACGGTAATCTTTTATTTTTGCTCTTCAGCACCCAGCGTTTGCGTTTCGAAATTGTAAGGCTCTGACAGTAAGAATTGAAGAAGTTGTTAATGCTAGACCTGGAAATATTTTAATCGTTCGAGTATGTTTGCTGAACTTCAGCAGACGTTCGTTTCAGAGGCTTTGGGGAGTTACTTTCACGGGGAAACACCGGTGAAAGCGGTTGTTACTTAATGTAGAGTACGAAAGCAGTGAACTGTGAAAAGAAAGTTAAAGAACTCAGAGTTGTCTCAGTTTTGGTGTGGAGGGAGAACAGTAGTGATCTATGTGACTGGACGCTTGAAACGGGGAGAACCTTACAGAATTGAGGAGTGGTCCTGTGGTCAATTTATCCAGGATTCACGGGGCAGTGCGTCTTGAGGTATGCCAGCTTCATGACATGTTTCCAGCCACTTAAAACTCCGTATTGGAAATCTTAGCATTCTCTGAATGCTATTAACCCATGTTATTAGCCCAATCTGGATTTATTTAATACTTGATTACGACTCAGCCAAACTTGGGAAGAGGTTTGAGATTTTCGTCCCAAACCCAGGTTTCACTGTTGTTTTTTTTCCCTAAACCTAAACCAGTCCATAATCCACATTTTATGAATACAATCTGGGTTGACATTACTTGGTGTGCTTTTGTTTGTGTAAAGTGGTAGGTGCTCTAAGAGGGGACGCATGCCCGCATTTAAGTACAGAAACGCTTGGGAGAAAAATACGGATTAATTTTAAATTATTCATAATGTAATAACTGAAAATTGGCTGCAGTATTTCACTGCCAGTCCAAGACTTTCTCAGCACTTTTTCCTCCAGTTTTTGCTTTTGGATACCACTGAGATGATGAATTTCTTCACATCAGGAAAAAATTATAGAAGTCATGTGTTAAATAAGGGCGCTATAAATGACCAGTACAGTCATGCTTGGGAGATCGATAGTTCAAATTGTGATTTTTTTTTTTTTAAAGACGTGAAAATTTAAAAAAAAAAAAAAAATTGCCCAGGAAGTTCTGTAGTTTTCTTAAATTTGTTACTGTTGTTTTCCTCTGAGGTGTTTGTGTGACAATTTGAATCGAGGATGTTTTTATTCTACTTAGCCCTGAAAATATAACTCTACTAGTGAGGCATCATAGAAACATGGCACTGAAATTTGTGCCAAATAAGGGGTGGAATTGACTTGACTTGGCAACAGTTTGGGGAGTGAGGGGAAAGGTGGCAGGAAGTCAGAAGTCATAAAAGATGACTTCTAGGTTTCTGTCGTTGGGAGCTGGGTAGATTATACTTCCATTTTCTGAAACGTAGAATTCACGAAGGTGAGTGAGTTTGGAGACGTTTATGACTTCTGGCTTGGGTGCATTGAGTTTGGCGCCGGTAGGACGTGAAGTGGAGCTGTCCAGTTGACAGTGAAGCACAGGAGACTGCTCTGGACTGGAGGTAGACCAGGGAAGTCATTAGCTTATAGATGGTAATCAACGGCCAGTGAATGGCATACATCCTTCAGGGAAGGGAAACCGGGCGATCTTCAGAGTTGCTTTAGAGCGCTGTCTGTCCCTTCTTCGTTCAGCTAATACACAGGACACACCTGCGGGAGGCCCTTTCTTTTTATATCCTTTCTGGGCAGAGCCTTATGTCTGCAGATCCTCCCTGTCCTTCAAAGCCAGCTCTGATGTTTTGATCGTTTTACCATAATCCTAAAAGAATTACTCTTTCATCAACTCACAGAACTTCAATTTTATCTTTCTTGAACTGTATTATCTTCTTTGTAGTGTATTTGAATCTCCTAGACTCTACTAGACACGGTCTCTTTGAGGAAATGCTCAATTTCTTTTTTTTCTTTAATTTATTTATTTGGCTGCACGTGGTCTTGGTTGTGACATGTGGGATCTGGTTCCCCAACCAGGTCTCAAACCCAGGGCCCCAGCGCTGAGAGCTCAGAGTCCTGGCCAATGGACCACCAGGGGCGTCCCTCAATTTCTTAATCATCTGTAGATGCCCCCTTAGTATCTGGTGCAGCTTTGCACAAAACAGGTATTCAGGTGAATGAATGGAAGGCCTTCCAGCAACATGTAGTGTCCTCTTATTTGTCTGAGTTTATCTCAGAAAGTAAATGGGTTTTAGAAAATCCAGCTTAATGTTTTAAGTGTTAAAGTATATATACTACCTAGCTTAAAAAAATGCAGTCCAGCCTAAATATTGCAAAACTTTTCCCCCCCAGGGTTTTATGACCGTTATTATGAGTGTCATTTATCGAACTACAAAGTAATGGCATCCCAGCTGATTGCCTTAAATGTTAACTTGAGAATTTTACCCGAGCTGTAGTAACCTGGGTGCTCTGCCTTATTGTTCTTGTTTTTCTTTCTTCTGTCCGCTTACTAAATTACTGCTTTCCTTGGTTATCTCTTGAAATTCTTATATCTCAGTTTTAACTTGCTGTTTTTTGATGTACAGTAAACGGAATCCCAATAAATAGAATATGTCTTAATCAAATTGTAGGTTAATGAACATCTTGGTGATTTTTCACAAATTCTGTCGCAAAAATTGTAGCTGGATAAAAGTTTATTTGCTTTCTGATTTTTGTTTTTTTTAAACACCAGTTCCTCTGTGAGGTTGGCCAGGTAGATAAAATGTTACGTATTAAAAATTTTCAGTGATAGAGAAGGAAATGGCAACCCACTCCAGTATTCTTGCCTGGAGAAGTCCATGGACAGAGGAGCCTGGCGGGCTGCAGTCCATGGGATTACATGACTGATCATGTGTGCACGAGGGTGGAGGGAGATGGGTTGGTAGCAATAAAGTGGTAGAACTAAAAAAAAATTTTTAGTGATGATACTAACTTACCAAGTATTTTCACCCCTGTTGTGTCATTTGCTTCTCAAAATCATACTTAGGAGAGTAAGATACTAGGTTTCTACAGTTTTTTTTCCCCTATATGTTGATATAATATGTCCTTTAAACTTTTCCTTACTTAAGAAGTGTTAAATTAACTTCTAGAAAAGAGCCTCATTGTGGAAGGCAAGAGGGAGAAGAAGAAAGTAGAGAGGTTGACGATGCAAGTCTCTTCCTTACAAAGAGAGCCGTTTACAATCGCACAAGGTAAGTTTATATTCCTTTCATTCTGCAGTGAAAATGCCTCAGTATACAAAATGATGCTTAGCAGTGTTTAGTTTTTAGTGTTTACTCAGTACTAATATATTACAGGTGTAATTTAATTTGTCCTATGAGAGCAAAAGTTATATGTAAATTAAACTCTAAAAATAACTCTCATATGTTCTAACACATAATGGGTGTTTAACATGGTATTTTTTTTATTCTAGGAAAAGGGCAGAAACTTTGTGAAATTGAAAGGATACATTTCTTTTTGAGTAAGAAGAAAACAGATGAACTTAGAAATCTCCATAAACTGCTTTACAACAGACCAGGAACAGTAAGACCTTTTTTATACTTTTTACCTAGTAATGTACTTATGTGTTAAAATACTTTACAATAGGAACATAATTTTAGTTCTGGAAAGGACTTTAGTTCCAGAACTAAATCAACTAGATCAATCTCCATTCCGTACAAGTGAGCCAACTGACAGTTTAATGACGTATCCCAGGACATGTAGCTAGATATAGCCATTAGTATTGTAACATCCAGAGCTCTTTATACTGAGGTTGTTTTTAAATGAAAGTGAAAGTCGCTCAGTCATATCTGACTCTTTTCAACCCCATGCACTATACAGTCCACAGAATTCTCCAGGCCAGAATACTGGAGTGGGTATTCTCCAGGGGATCTTCCCAACCCAGGGATCGAACCCAGGTCTCCTGCATTGCGGGCAGATTCTTTCTTTTCTTTTTTTTTTTAAAATTAATTAATTAATTAATTTTTTTATTAGTTGGAGGCTAATTACTTCACAACATTTCAGTGGGTTTTGTCGTACATTGACATGAATCAGCCATATAGTTACACCTATTCCCCATCCCGATCCCCCCTCCCACCTCCCTCTCCACCCGACTCCTCTGGGTCCTCCCAGCCCACCAGGCCCGAGCATTTGTCTCATGCATCCCACCTGGGCTGGTGATCTGTTTCACCACAGATAATATACATGCTGTTCTTTCGAAACATCCCACCCTCCCCTTCTCCCACAGAGTTCAAAAGTCTGTTCTGTACTTCTGTGTCTCTTTTTCTTTTTTGCATATAGGGTTATCGTTACCATCTTTCTAAATTCCATATATATGTGTTAGTATGCTGTAATGTTCTTTATCTTTCTGGCTTACTTCACTCTGTATAATGGGCTCCAGTTTCATCCATCTTGCGGGCAGATTCTTTACCAGCTGAGCCACAAGGGAAGCCCAGGAATACTGGAGTGGGTAACCTATCCCTTCTCCAGCAGATCTTCCCAACCCAGGAATCGAACTGGGGTCTCCTGCATTGCAGGTGGATTCTTTACCAGCTGAGCTATCAGGAAGCCCTTAGTTTTTAAGCCAAACTAAAATTTCAGATTGTGAAATCAAAGGTTTGATTTAGTGATCTTTAACTGTGTTAGAAAAAATTTATTTTTTGAATGTTTCTAGCCATTCAGAATAAACGATACAGAATATTGCCTCTCATTTTGAGGAAATATCTGATAAACCAGGGGATCATTTTTTGCTGACAGTTTGTTAAAATAAATCAGTGTTTCATTTACTGATCATAATACTGGTCACACAACTTCAGTGTTGCGTACAACTGAGGACACTTCGCTTCGGGCTGTGCACGGGCAAAGTAAAGCTTGACATTGTTAGGCTGTCTGAAGCGTGGTAAGCTTTGTTTTCCTGTGTGTTACCTCATTCAACCCTGACAATAGTCTGATCTACACAAGTCCCATTACTGCTAAATGATATTGACTTTTGGAGGTACTCTGCTCTTAAAGAATAAATCCCTGACTTTCTTGTTAGAAAAATTAATATTACTGGTAACTTGTATTACTTAAGGAAGGAGTTTTTTTTTTAAGCTATTTATTTATTTTGGCTGCACTGCCTGGCTTGTAGAATATTTATTCCCCAACCAGAGAATGAACCTGGGCTTTGACAGTGAGAACTGAGAGCTGGAACCACTGAACTGCCAGGGAATAAGAATGTTTTTTAAGTAGTAACTTTCTACTTCCCTGGGTGCTATCAGATAACATTTAATTGTGGTTTTATATTTACTCAGGAAATTTTCCAAATGAAATACATTTAAATTCAAATTGTTATTTTCAAAGAATTAAGTTTGTAAACGTTTTATAATGTTAACAGTTTAGTAACAAATGCAGTTTTCCATTGTGAATTTTAAAATGTGGATTAAACCAGTTTGTAACATGGAGACAGATGTGAAAAGAAAAATGTTGGCTTTGAAATTTTTCTTGTATACATTACTGGGTAATAAGTAGCATTAATAATAGGAGAAACGTTTTCAGGTGTCCTCATTAAAGAAGAATGTGGGTCAGTTCAGTGGCTTTCCATTTGAAAAAGGAAGTATCCAATATAAAAAGAAGGAAGAAATGTTGAAAAAGTAAGTTATCTTTATAAATAATCACATTTAGAATGTGCTTCAGCTTTTTTTTTTTAAACATTTAAGTATAACTGCCCTTACATTTTCAGTAGACTGCTGATTCTTTGCTTTAAATTCCAAGACCATGTCATCATAAACTTTTTTTTTATCATAAACTATTAACTTGCTTTCTGAAAAATAGTGACTATAAAGATTATTGAAAGCTCAAAGACATTTCTGTTCCTTAGAAGAATGATACACAGAGGTAAATTATTCACACAGCCCCAAATTCAGAAAGTCCAAAGGGAATGTAAATGTAGTAAAAGCTCTTCCACTCCTATTCTGTGTCAGCCACTCCATTCCCTCACATATAAGTGCCATTTAAACTATTTTGAAGATAATCAAGTTAATAGAAATAATTTCCACACCCTAATGCAGACACCATGATAAGATAATCAAGTTAATAGAAATAATTTCCACACCCTAATGCAGACACGATGATATATTCTTTTTAAATAATTTTTTTAATGAGATGATACATTCTTATAAGTTTTTTATTAAGTCCCCTGTAGTTTAAAACTCTTGAGTATTAAATATGATTACCTCTTACCTTGTTTGAGACATTGTCAGTAGGAATACTCAGGGGGAAATGTAGTATTTAATCACCAGCCAGAAGAATTAATAAGTTTGTGAATTTTAAGTAATGAAAAATTTTACATTATTTTCTAGTGAATGAAGTAAGTTTTTTCTTATACCGTCATTAAAACCTAAATGGTAAATTATGTTTTCTGTTTATTAATAGTACCTGGCTATATTTTGTGCATGCACCAGTCAAGAGTATTGGGAGTATTTCTAAGATTCAGAGAAACTCTGGCTGCTTTCTTAATGTTTGTGGCTGAGTCAGTTGGGTTAGCTCTTATCTTTATATTGTGGAGAATGTTTATAAATTTTCCTACGTAATCACATTGGTTTTTTCCATTTTCTGTTTCAGATTTAGAAATGCCATGTTAAAGAGCATCTGCGAGGTTCTTGACTTGGAGAGATCGGGTGTAAATAGTGAACTGGTGAAAAGGATCTTGAATTTTTTAATGCATCCAAAACCTTCTGGCAAAGTGAGGATCAATTTTTACTATTTCAGTAACAAATCAATTCTATTTAGCCTCTCCTTTCTCTCTCTTTTTTAAATGAACATTTTAATAGCAGCTTTGCTATCAATATTCAGTAATATCTTCTACTTTCAAATAATTTGCCTTTGGTTGACATACCCGCAACAATTTTGATAGAGAAAACAGAAGGCACACAGATGTGTTCTCCCTTATCAAGCATAAAGGATGTAAGAGTAAGAAAGATAGATAATTGTTATGTAAATGTCAGATGGGACAGAAATGCAAAGAAACCAGAATTCTGTATCTAGAAGACACTTGAACAGAAATAGGGCTGAGGAGGAAGTATTGGGCTGGTGAGGGAGGGTGCACAGCTTATAATCAGATCCAGAAAGACAAGGTGGTGTGTTAGAGCTGGAGATTTACTAGATACTGGAGTAGGGTTATGAAAAAGGGGTGGAAAAAAGCTGGCTTTTTGAAGTTTCTTGGGTTGGATTTCCAGAAACACCGAGAGAGCCCAGGACAGGGGAGTGAAATGGCCTTAACAGTTTTTGCCATTCTTCTGAAATCTGGATTCAGTTCAGTTCAGTCACTCAGTCGTGTCCGACTCTTTGCAACCCCTTGAGCCTCAGCACGCCAGGCCTCCCTGTCCATCACCAGCTCCCGGAGTTTACCCAAACTCATGTCCATTGAGTCGGTGATGCCACCCAACCATCTCATCCTCTGTCGCCCCCTTCGACTCCCGCCTTCAATCTTTCCCAGAATCAGGGTCTTTTCAAATGAGTCAGCTCTTCACATTAGGTGGCCAAAGTATTGAAGTTTCAGCTTCAAATCTGGATTAGATTTGCCCTAATTGTTTAACAGTAGCAAAGGACATCACTGAAGTGAAGTGTTAATTATCTGAATTTGCCTTTTCAGCTTAAGTCTTTCATCATTTATTTTCTTTATTTTCTCATCTTAACCGGAAAGAATTGAGAAGAGATCTAGAGGGCCTAGGAGCTTAGAGTCCATTAGTGAGGAGAGAAGGGTGTTAAGATTAGAAAAGTGGGAAATAGCTCTGGGACTTATTTTTGCCTGCTCTTGGCCCTGTTGACTATTAGCTAGACAGTGATCCCTAAGGATATTTTTGTCACGTAGCTACAAATTGAAGAGGTATGGTAATGGGGAGGGAATTCTTCTTGGTTTATCTAAAAGATGAGTTTGAACACTCTTTCCCCAGAAGCAGTTACTAAGTTGCCTGAATTATGAAGGATGTGTTTAATTCAACTTTTCCTTAGTGGTTTTCAGATGTGTTTAGCTTCAAGACCCTATCACTCTCTTAAAGTTAATGAGGACCTCTAGAGCTTTTGTTTATGTGAGTTACTTTGATATTTGGTAGTGGTGACTTAGTCCCTAAATCGTGTCTCACTCTTTGTGACCCCATGGATGATAGCCCACGAGGCTCCTCTGTCCATGGGATTTCCCAGGCAAGAATACTGGAATGGGTTGCCATTTCCTTCTCCAGGAGATCTTCCTACCCCAGGGATCGAATTCAGGTCTCCTGCATTGCAGCCAGATTCTTCTTACCGACTGGACCACCAGGGAAGCCCCTTTTGATGTATACTGTATTCTAAATTACAACTGAAAACTTCTGAGATAGCAGACCCACTGCATGTTAACAGAAGTAATATTTTGTCTGAAAAATAGCTATACTTTCCAAAATTTTAGTGAGAGTGACATTCTGTTTTTGCAGATCTGTTTGTGCCTTGATTTAAGGCAGGTCTATTCTCATTTGCTTCTGCATTTCCTTCTCTTGCAATAATGTATTGTTTTGCTTGAAGTATAAGAAAAAAAAAATCCAACGTCACACAGCTATGTAGTTAGTAAAAGGGGGGATATTTTTAAAAGCCTTTCAGATAATTTTGGATAGTCTCCTTTGATACAGCACTAAATCTCCACAGTTTGGGGAGGAGTGGGGGAGTCTTAAAGGTTAGTTGTAATGCGGTATCTAAAACCATGTTAATAAACTTGAACCTTCTACCTGTGTGTGATTTTGTAATACGTACCCTCCATTTGGAAAGTACTGATTCCCTGAATTACTCGTATCTTCCAAATGTTGGCACTTTCCACAATCAAAAGCCAGATTCACTAACATAACTATTATCAGGGACAAAAAAAATCTTTAGGTACTGGGAGGCTGTCAGGCCCATGAAAGTGGAGGTGAACTTTACAAAATTTAATTTTCACTTGAAACTTTGAAATTTATCATTGGAAACAAGTGCTGTTAGTTTGGTGTGTTTTGTTTTGTTTTGTTTTCTTTAGGTGACAAACTCACATTCATTTTTGAGAATATGTCTATCAAATACTAAGTCTGAATAGGCATCATTTTTCACTTATCCTTTTAAAAATGATGTTCCAAAGAAAAAAGTAGCTAACTTTGCAACCCCATGGACTGTAGCAGCCCCCCAGGCTCCTCTGTCCATGGGATTTCCCAGGCAGTTTCACTGCTCAGTTGCACAAATGCTTCTTGTCAGGAAAATCAGTGAGCTCCTTATGCAGCCCGAGTACTGTGTGTGCACCTCCCGTTATGTTGTGCAGATGTTGTAAAGACGCACTCAGAGGTTAAGTTAACATCAGGGACTAGTGTGTGGTTGGTTACGAGGTTGTGAGGAGCAAAATGACTACAAACACAAGTTTCTGCCTCAGTCTTGATAAGGTATCAGTAGGTTTGCCTGCCATCCGTTTCTTGAGCAATCACTACAAATGTCAGGGCAGTGAAAAGAGCAAGTAAATACTCTCTTGATATTACTATGAAAATAGTTCTGACCTTTAGGGCTTCTGGGAAGGTCTCAGGAAACTCCAGGGTCCATGAACCATACTTTGAGAATCATTGTTTTATCTTTTTTTTAATGACGTCTTATTCTTACATCCATTTTTCATATCT
Organism: Muntiacus reevesi; assembly: GCF_963930625.1. Taxonomy (NCBI): domain Eukaryota; kingdom Metazoa; phylum Chordata; class Mammalia; order Artiodactyla; family Cervidae; genus Muntiacus; species Muntiacus reevesi. The sequence continues at coordinate 39,946,423 of NC_089268.1, forward strand.
GATTTTGTGATGATGACTCCTTAATCTAATGGTATCAATCTCAGGCTATTTTCTATGCTACCATATGCTTCCATCATTTAAGGAAAACACTATAAAGTCATTAGTATTCATCTTTTCTGCTCTAGAATAGTCCTAAAGGTGCCTAAAAGTGTTGATTTAACATTGTTTTACTCCTGTTGTACTTCTACTTTGCTTGTTAATCAGATTTTGTTCCTCAAAGGGGATGATGCTCTTGACACTGGTTTCTGATAAATATATTCAACTGTTTTTAGAACCAATATAGGAAAGTTCTAAGGCACTTTTTTTGTTATATTATTACTTTGTTAAAATAAAGATCTCTTCATTTATTTTTAGAAGTTGCATTTCCTTGATTGGGTTCTTGAATGATGAAACATCCTTTCATTTTCTTGTGTAGATTTATCCAGCGTCCTCGCCCCATTCCAGTCCTCATCTTAATTGATTTCACATACAGATTATTTTCTCAACACCTGCATCTGGTTCCTGAGCTGACATAGGGAGATCAGTTTTTTCAAATATATTCATGTCTTGGATTTCATTTAATGAGTAGTGAGTTTAGACAGTGAGAGTTAGCTTTTCTCCAAACAAACATCAAAGAATTCATCAAGATGGATTGGTTCCTGGTAATAGATGGTAATGGCAGCAGTTCACATAATAAGATTATCTGTACATGTTTATTCTAGGAGATTTATGGAGAACCTCTTTGAGAAATATCTTTGTCCACTAACTTAGTTTCTGGAGGCACCTAGATTGACTATTTCCCAGTCTGCCTTTAGAAGGGTAGGTTGGGCAAGCTGGAGGCTGTCCCGTGGGTTATAGATAGCCTCAAAGTGCCACATGACACAAAACAGGCACTTCTTAATTTTGGTGTGGGTGACAGTGACTCCGAAGCCTGGGAGTTCCTGAAAGGGAAGGAAGCCGTGGTTCTGCTGTATTCGTGAGAGATACTAACAGTTACTGAGAATGTGGACACAATTGCATATCTTAAGGTTATGTTATGGAATTTTCCTTAATGTTTCTGCTTATTGTAGAAGATAACACAGGCAAAAACAAAGACAAAAGATACCCATAATTTTAATTCCTTAGTGTATATCTTTTCAAAATCTTTATGCAAAGTTACTTTATGGTTTTCAATTTCTGAAGTTACCAAATATTCCCCTAAGAAAGCATTTAAAAATTAAATTTGTTGGTTAATATAATCAAATCATTTTCCTCATGTGATCTCTGCTTTTTAAATATGCAAGGTTTAATTGAATATCAAAGTAATGGCAGTGGCACTTACTTTGTAGTTCCTAATTAGTTTCATAATTAACATACTCAACACTTACAGCGTGTTTAAAATCATAAGTGAGAATATAATCCTGGCATTACTGAAAGTAGAACCCCTAGGTAATATGAATATAAACTATATGGTTCATAAATTCAGGACGTGTAAAGTGAGGTTTTATTTCCTTTATGGATGATGTCTCTCAGTCTGTTGATTGGAGGGTCTCCTAAAGCAGGAAGACAGTGACAGTTTTAATGTTGATAGGAAATAAATTATGAGTCTAACTGAAAGTATTGTCCTGATGAAGTGTAAACAGACGTCTTAAACGTCACACAGTGTGCCCTCAGACTTCTAGTCCTATATCAGTATGTGAAGAGTCTCTTGCCTGGATGTTTAGAGTTCTAAACAAAATGAATAGCTATTGGTAATGCAGGCAAAAAGGTTAACATGACACGTGGAGTTAGAGGTGTATTACTCTCTGTAAAGCTGCTAAGCTTGTGTCAGGAAAGAAGCATGATTTAAGAAGCTGTTGAGTTGAGAAGTAGTTATCAGAAACAGGTGATTGACTTGGAACTGTAATATCTCATTGATATTCTTTATAAGACCTCATTGGTATTCTTTATTTTACACAGCCATTGCCAAAATCTAAGAAAAGTTCTAGCAAAGGCAACAAAAAGGAACGGAACAGTTCTGGGATGGCCAGGAAAGCTAAGCGAACCAAATGTCCTGAAATCCTGTCAGATGAATCTAGCAGTGATGAAGAGGAAAAGAAAAACAAAGAAGAGTCCTCAGAGGATGAAGATAAAGAGAGTGAAGAGGAGGTAAAACGTTGGCACTTTTTCCTCATTTCTTTTCATGGGGAGAGTTAAATATTTGTCTGTATAATAGGTTGGTCAGGAAACACATATATACCATGTTGGTGGTTTTTAATTCCAAAGACACAGAAATGATGAAGTGTAAGCCCTTTCTTTTTCTTAAGGAGCTTTTAGTTTTATTACTGTGCCAGAGTGTAAGAGTTGGAAAAGAGTGAGGTTGGTGTGGACTTGATTTGCGCTGGACCTTGTAGACTAGAGTACATAAATGAAGGAGGGGCGGGGGTGTGTGTGACAGGAACATAAAGGCGATCTTACGAGAATTTTTTCATATATATCAGTATTTTTTTTTATATCAGTAGTTTTTGATTGACTTGTGCTTTTTTACTGTTTTATGCAAAAAAGGGATTTAAGGACCACCATTTTATCTCATTTGGGGATTATTTAATGAGACTGGCAGCATTTGAAGTTTATTTTGTTGATGGGCAAATTTTGTATCACTTAGGAATGCCTGCCATTTTCTTTTACTTGGGAGTATTTTTTAAATGTTGGGACGTCCATGGTGGCTCGGTGGTAAAGAATCCTCCTGCCAGTGCAGGAGATATGGGTTCAATCCCTGGATCAGGAAGATCCCTTGGAGAAGGATATAGCAACCCACTGCAGTATTCTTGGCCTGGGAAATCCCACGGACAGAGGAGCCTGGCGGGCTGCAGCAGTCCACGGGACAAGTAGATGAGTATGACTGGGTACAAGGAGTGATTTCCTGTTATTAGTAGTGGTTTGCTGACTCTTGTTTTCATGTTTTGGTGCTCCCTTTCATGATCAGAACTTGCTTGGGTAATCTCCCTTGTTTTACTTAGGGACTTGGTTAACATGGCTTGACCTTCTGGGTGGAGATGATTTTTCAGTGTGGAGGGAGGGAGGGCTGTCTTGTGCATTGTAGAGTTTACCTACTAGAGGCTAGTAAGCACACCCCTGTCCCCAACCTTTAGTTGAAACCAAAAGTGTCTTTAGACATTGCCAAGTGTCCCCTGGGGACAAAATCACCTTCAGTTGACAGCTACTCTATTAGAATAAAGATGTGGTAAACTATGTTTTTAAAGGTTTGCGCTTTGTGTTTATTTGTCTTTAGGTATTTAAAAATCTGTGCGTGTTTTAATGTCAGATTCTATAAAGACGTCCGTAAAGCTTAGTATGAAACACTTCCTAATTTTAAAAAGAATACTACAGATCCAGCAGGTGTTTCATAAATAGTATCTTAATATATTTTTGGTGTGAAGGAAGATGAGTAATCTGAGCACTGAGGTTTTTATGAAATAGATTTTAAGGAAGTGGGAGGAAAACATGTTTGTTTATATGTGAATATGTAATAGTAGTAATTCTGCAGTAGATTTCCTCATTCAACACATTTTTGGTTGTCTACTATGTGTATTCATTAAACTTTGCAAAATCTTTTCAAAGGCAGATTTAAAGCATGAAAAGTTGTCTTAGAGTATAAACATTTAATTTTTTCATAGAGGTACTATGGTTAGGAGCATGGCCTTTGGAAACTCAGTTCAGATCCCAGCCGTGTTCTGATCGTCACTGTTTGACTTTGGGCAAGTTACTTACGAACTCTGTATTTCAGTTTCCCATCTGTATAACGGGGATAATCGTAGTAGGAGTGTCTTCCAAAGGTTGTATTGAGCACTTAGAGCAGTGCATATATAGCACAGTATTAAGTAAATATTAGCTGCTGCTATTACTGTTATTATTAAGATGACACTTTATCATATGTAAGATTTCTAAATCCAGTCTTCTGTCATTACTAAGGTGTAAGTTTAAAAGTGAGGATATTTTACACTCATTTTTTCATTGCTTTCCAGATTATTGTCCCTTTGTTCTGAGTAGAGTTAGTTGTTGTCGGTGAATGCAAATAACTGCTGATTCATGACTGTGTTGGTTGTTGTATAAGGATCACACGTGGAACTGTCCCACTACAAATCAGAGGTTTTCTTTCTACAGTGCCTTAAATGAGGGTCTTGTTAGAAATCCAGGTCAAATGATGAAAATCCATGAAGGAAAAAAACACAAAAATGCTTTTCAGACATTCAGAATTAGGTTGGTGCAAAAGTAATTGCGGTTTTACGTTGCTGAACTTTGCCATTTGATATTGGAGTACTTTTTTTTTGGAATACATTCTTAAATGCGGTTCTACTATTCATTTTAATATGCGTTTCTCACTTTTTTTTTTGCTAATGACTTATTTGCTGTTTATATTTATTTTAGACTTTAGAAATGATTCTTAGACATAAAGCAAATTTGAGCAGTTTTTTTATTCAAGTTAAAAATGGGTTGTAAAGCAGCAGAGACAACTCAAAATCAGCAACACGTTTGGGCCAGGAACTGCCTATGAAAGTACAGTGCAGTGGTGGTTCAAGAAGTTTTGCAAAGGAGGGCAGAGCCTTGAAGATGAGGAATGTAGTGGCCAATCATCAGAAGTAGACAATGACCAGTTGAGAGCCATCATCAAAACTGATGCTCTTAAAACTACACGAGAAGTTGCTGCAGAACTCGTCGACCATGCTGTGGTCATTAGGCATTTGAAGTGAATTGGAAAGGTGGAAAAGGTTGAAAAGTAGGTGCCTTGTGATCTGACCAAAAATAAAGTTTTTCTTTTGAAGTGTTGTCCTTTCTTATTCTATACAACAACAATGAGCCGTTTCTCGATTGGATTGTGATGTGCAACAAACAGTTGATTTTACACAACTGGTGATGACCAGCTTAGTGGCTGGACCGAAAAGAAGCTCCAGAGCACTTCCCAGAGCCATACTTGCACCAAAAAAAGGTCATGGTCACTGTTGGGTGGTCCCGTTTGAGCCACTACAGCTTTCTGAATCCTGGCGAAATCATATCTGAGAAGTATGCTCAGCAAATCAGTGAGATGCACCAAAAACTGCAACGCCTACAGCCAGCAGTGGTCAACAGAAAGGGCCTAATTCTTTTCCATGACAACACGCGACTGCATGTCACACTTAACTAACACTTCAAAAGTTGAAAGTATTGGGCTACAAAGTTTTGCCGCATCCACCATATTCACCTGACCTCTTGCCGACTGACTACAACTTCTTCAAGCATCTCGACAACTTTTTGCAGGGAAGACACTTCCACAACCAGCAGGAGACAGAAAGTGCTTTCCAGGAACTTGTCGAATCCCACAGCACGGATTTTTTTACGCTGCAAGAATAAAGAAACTTATTTCTTGTTAGCAAAAATGTGTTGATTTTAATGGTTCGTATTTTGGTTAATAAAGATGTGTTTGAGCCTAGTTATAATGATTTAAAATTCATAGTCTGAAACCACGGTTACTTTTCAACCAATCTAATAATATACAGTCCCACGGCATAAAAGCTGTATCATCATGCTGTATGGTTTTTCTGCTTGGGCTGGTAATGGTAAACTTCATAAAATATACTAGTAAAATCTAGACTGAGAAGTCTTTGTTTTTCCTGTTAAATCACCCTCTCACAAACAGTAATTTTTCATTTCTCTGCAAAGACTTTAAAATTTAGGGCCATTCTCACAAACTTTATTGCTGATTCTGTTACTGTGAAAGGCTCCAGTTGCCTTTGAAAGGTAAGTGCTGGCAGGAGGGATAGTATTTCTATAGTAACTTTGTTTTCCCTTTTTCTTCTATTTTTTGAAGACTCAGTTAAGTGGCAGCCTTATTAGGGACTTCATAAATGGAGATATTTTTGTTCAGTACTGTGAAAAGACCTCTTATTTCTAAGAGGCCATACAGAAGAGTTGCTGATTGATGGGAAAAGTTGAGGATTGCATGTAGATAGAAATTTTTTTGCAGATTTTTTTTTTCACGGAAAATTACTTCATTAATATTTCTTATTTTTATTTCCTGAAATGAATTTTTCCTTCATAGATAAAACATTTTTCCCTGTTAAGATTAGCTTCTTGTTCTATTTTAGATTCTTGGAGTAAATAAATGAGCTTGTTTTTTCTTTCCTCTGTGAATTGAGAGCTTTGGAGCATATAATTTACATCGTGTTGCTGAAGTCAGAAGTCTTAAGCAGACATCCAGTTCCAGTTATGGTGTTCAGTAGCCAGTTAAGTGAGGCTGAGTATCACTCACTCGGTCCTTTTCATGTTTAGCTGTGTGAAAGAGCAGGATGCTTAATTTATAAGTAAATTTATTATTTTTAAAATACAGGATTAAACTTACTGAAAACTATACTTAAAGAATTGGCAGGGTTTTTTTGTTTAGTCTTTTATATGAAGTATGTCACATTTAGCGTGTTAGCCAGCGATTGCTGAAATCCTTTGAGGTTCTCTGTACCTGTACCTCTGTTTCTCTGATACACAGTGAGGGGTTCACAGCCATTTTTCATTCTCTCTTTCTTTAGAATTAATTCAGACAAGAAGGTGGTCTTTCTGATAGTGACTGGGTAATAATTTCTTTATAAAAGAGCTGTTGTAAACATCTCTATCATCTTGGCTCTTGGACATTTGCTTATTACTCAGGGCGGTAGAAGGAGAGCGTTTTGGAACCAGGCAGAAACTGGTACGTGAGGTTTCTTTACAAAGAGAGCAGAAGTTTAATTACTTATTATGAAAATCAGTTGATTCCCGTATTGGAATAGATTTTTAGGAAAAGGTTGCTGAGATTAAACCATGCTCAGGCATGCCTTTGACTGCGTGTCACCTTAGGCACAGAGAACTCACGGGAGTACAAGGAAAGGAGAGGCTGTGCTTTCCACGTTAGAGAAGACAACTCTAATGATGTCTTAGACCCTTAAAAGCTAGCTTAGTGCTTCCTAAGTTTTTGTTTCCTAGTGTTTTTATAAACATTATATCTAGGAAAGTGTAAAACTGTGAATATTTACTTCGTGAGTATTGAATTTATCTGAATATTCCCAAATACATCAGGAATAACTTCAGCTCTGTACTTAAAACCCCTACTAATAATGTCCGAAACAGGAGTTACTTTTTCTTTCAGGACAGGGAACCCACAAATAGGCAATTCTGGGCCAGGACAGCAACTCAAGAAAAGTATTAAGAATTTATTGACTATCTCTACTGAGCCCTCATCTTGACATGTGCCATTTAACCTCATAATCTCAGAAAGATTGTTTCACCTTTAGGCATTGTGTCCCTGTGCCAGGTAGAGAAGGGCAGAGAGATTTCTTTTGGTGTTTTCTCCCCTGGCAAGGATACATTTTACCAGAGATCTCCATGTGCATTGCATGGGCCAGAGTATTATTACCTGGCCACTGCTGGCTGTAGGGGAAGCTGGAGAGACCCAGGTGTGAGCTCCTGCATCTGTCAGAGGAAGACGTAAAAAGTGGGATGTTGAGTGAGCCATCATACAGTGTTTACCCAGTCAGAGAATTTTGCAGTTACAGTTTTGGTAAACATTTGGACCATTTGAGGAATTATTTGGTAGTGGTGGGAGGGTGAACATGAAAACTTTGTTAGTCCTTAATTATGTCCTAAAAAATTAGAATCTCCCCCCTCCATATGATCAAAGGAATTACAGAATTATATAAACTATTGGAACCTTTTGTTGGAAGGCAAAATTGAATAATTACCGTAATAAAATCTATTTAAACTTGCTTTCCTGGTCTCATGGGATAGAGCAAGGCTTGCACATTCTTTACTCTTGGCGTTCTCAAGTTTTCTCAGCCAAGTTGTTAAAAGAATAGTGTATTAGAAGCTAATACTTATTTTGTTCATCTGTTCACCCAGTACAACCTTTCTGCTGTGAGGACAGGATTCTGGCCCAGTGACAGGCGTCTTTTTTGGAGACTCTCCTTCAATAGCCCTGCTGCCTATAAAAGATAGGTAAGCCTTCTCCCAAGGGTGGTTTTTGGTTTTTTTTTTGCCTCCCTTCAAAAAGTGCCTGTGTCATTCCCCTGCTTCTGTACCTTCATGGTTATCAGACACATGGAAAATCTCCTTCAAATTTTTAAAAGTTTCTATTATTACTGTACATTGTAAAAAGTTCAGGTTACAGTACATTGTACTGTCTGAAATTAACTGGCAGCAGTTGGTTTTATCTGTTTCCCTTAAGCGCATCAAAAACACCTACAATACTGATAGTTCTGATTGAATCGCTCACAGCATCTTCAGAAATGGCAAGCCAGAATCTAGAAATAAATCCCAATTTGGAAACTAGCTGTTTATTCTTTTTTTTTTCCTTTTTTCATTTTTCACCTAATTTTTTCCCGTACATTTTTGCTGAAAGACTCAAAAGTCTTACTTCCTGTTTGATTAAATGCAAAAGGTATTAACTGTCATGAGTACTTCCAACATTTTTCCTGTATAATGCCTCATAATGTGTTTATTATAATTACTAAAATATTCAGAATTTTTTTTATGTTCTTCCTTCTTTGGTTTTTTTTTCTTTATTTTTTTTTAAAAAAGAATAAGATATAAAAAATTACCCATGTTCAACTGCTGTTCACATGGAACCCTTCTCCACTTCGGCCTTCCAAGTTCTCGTTTGAATATTTGCTACCACCACCAAGATCTGCACCTGCGGCGGCTCCACCCGGCCCGCGCCCTAGGCTTCCAGGCTCCCCGCAGCGGCCCTCCTACTCGTCGGGGCGTAGCGTCCGCGGGGGTGGGGGGCGGGGCGGGGGAGGAGGGTGTCCTCCCCGCCGACCCCTTCCTCCCGGCTCCCGTCCCTCTCGCGCCTCTCCGACTGCCGGCGATGGCCGGGTGTGGGCCCGACGCTCCAGCGCCATCCATTTTCAGGGCTAGTTGATTAGGCAGGTGAGTTGTTACACACTCCTTAGCGGTTTCCGACTTCCGTGGCCACCGTCCTGCTGTCTATATCAACCAACACCTTTTCTGGGGTCTGATGAGCGTCGGCATCGGGCGCCTTAACCCGGCGTTTGGTTCATCCCGCAGCGCCAGTCCTGCTTACCAAAAGTGGCCCACTAGGCACTCACATTGCACGCCCTGCTCCACGCCAGCGAGAATAGGTTGAGATCGTTTCGGCCCCAAGACCTCTAATCATTCCCTTTACCAGATAAAACTGCATGGGTTCATTGCGAGAGCGCCAGCTATCCTGAGGGAAACTTCGGAGGGAACCAGCTACTAGATGGTTCAATTAGTCTTTCGCCCCTATACCCAGGTCGGACGACCGATTTGCACGTCAGGACCGCTATGGACCTCCACCCGAGTTTCCTCTGACTTCGCCCTGCCCAGGCATAGTTCACCATCTTCCGGGTCCTAACACGTGCGCTCATGCTCCACCTCCCTGGCGCCTCGGGCGAGACAGGCCGGTGGTGCGCCCTCGGCCGAGTGGAGAGGCCTCGGGATCCCACCTCGGCCGCTGGCTGAGGCAGCCTTCACCTTGCGCGACGGCGGCTTTCGCGCGAGCCCCTGACTCCCGCACGTGTCAGAATATTTTTTAAAGACTTAAAGTAGGAGGCCAGGTCTTAGTTTTTAATGTAATCACTTTTCGATTGCTCAGTTCAATAAATAGAGAGTGTGCTCTGTGCTGTTGAGTAATACTTGGTACAGGATTTTAAAAGAAAGAGCATCTCTGTTGATGAGGGAAAGCTTTGGGAAGAGGTTGGAAGAAAACCAGTTGTAACTGACTTTGGGGATAGAAAGGAAAGTTGGACATGTGAACAAAGTTGGGGAGTAGAAAGATAATACACACTTGTTTGTGGTTAGGTAGTTTGTCCAGAAGTAAAGCGGCTAGAGGTGAAGCTAGAGCAGCATACACTGAAGCCAGGCTATAGAGAACCCACGTAGTTTGGCCTTATTGTGTGAGTAATACAACCTCTGGGGACAGATTCAGCATTCTCGTTCCTTCAAAATGGTTGCTTATTCTACCTGAGCATTTTGCTAAGTGGAGAAAAAGAGACAGAGCCTTTTTCTTGCAGGAACTGACTGTTTAGGTGGGGAGAGCTACCAGTCTTTAAGTAAGCCTTTATTGGTGCATGACAAGGAGGATGGGGTTCCCCAGTGGCTCAGCAGTAAAGAGTCCTCCTGCAATGCAGGAGACCTGGTTTGACCCCTGGGTCAGGAACCTCCCTCTGGAGAAGTAAATGGCAACCCACTCCAGTATTCTTGCTTGAGAAATCTCACTGATAGGGGAACCTGGCGGGCTACAGTCCCTGGGGTCACAGAAGAGTCAGACACGACTGAGCGACTAACGGCAGCAAGGAGGATGCTCTTGAGAATCTGTTATGTGCCATGTACTTTCTCATCTTGTACCTTGTGTAGTCTTGACTCCATGAGAGAAGGTGGTACATTCTTATTTTTTGCTTTGAGGATATAATTAATACCCGACTTTCCAGAGCTGCTAGTTCATATACTTCTGTCTTCAGCTCTATATCCAAATCTGATTTTAAGCAGTAGCTTTAGGAAAGTTTAACATGGGCATACATCCACTTCTGCTGGTGTAAATTTCAGCGTGTTGATCTCTCTGATTCTGCCTATTCTCTGTGTGTCTCCAGTAATTGATGACCGAGAGTTGGCAAACTATGGCCTGTATGCAGATCTAGTTTTCATATAGCCTAGAAGCCAAGGATGGCTTTTCCATTTTTTAAATATTTGTAAAAGACAAAAGAGGAAGATTGTACAACAATGACCATAAGGGGCCAGCAAAAGCTAAAATATTTGCTATTTGCACTTCATAGAAAAGGCTTGGTGACAGACCTAGACCATATATTTCTCTCATTTTGCATGGTTTATAGCTAGGTGAGTAAGCTGTGGGGCTTTTAAGAAATACACAGGTCTCAAGCCCCCACCCTTAATTTTTTTCTCTCTCTCTTAAAATATACAACCTATTTAGATAAGTTGTGCCAAAAGACTGATACTGAAAATCAAGAAGTTTGGCTAACTGCTATTGGTAGAAAAATTGTCTTAGCAAGCAGAGTGATTCTAATGAAATAGAACCTTGGAGTTGGAATAGATCTTGAAAAGTTATCTATAGTCTCCAAGTATCTTTTCCCATCTCAATTTTCCAAATAATTACATAGCAACAGCTAAGTGGTAGTTCTAAACTTGGCAGTGGAGATCAAGAAACAAGATAGAGTCTCCGTGTTAAGCCGTTCAATCTGGTTGGCAGGAGGGGAGAGGTCAAAGATTAGGAGGGGAAAAGTACGGGAAAATAAAGAGTTAAGAAAGTGGTTTTCTCAAGTTGGAGTATTTCTCTCTTTCTAGGAGCAGGTAGGGAGCAAAGATCCAGACAGGGAAACCTCACAGGAGGTAACAGTTTGATCTGAGTCTTAAAGGATAAACAGGAGAGGTTGGCATAAGGAAAGAAAGGGGTTTGGAGAAAATGATGCAAAACTGAATTACATGAGAGGCCCATCTTAGCTTCACCAAAAAAACCCAAAATTCTAGAGAAATGATCCTGGAGCCTGTACAGAGTTTGGAGGAAAGGGCCAGAGATAGCCCTAATACTGAGTTTGGTTACATTTTATTGCCTTTCTGTATTTTCTGCCAGCACTTTTAATTCTTTGTTATTCTCAGTAGCATTTGTATGTAACAGAATTAGATCATGGTATCATTGACTTGCTGCACTGGGTCAGTTCAGTAGTTTTCACCTGTGGCTTACAGAAAACTGTAGCTACTTTGGTCTTCTCTATAAGCAGCTAGTGCAGTAGGAGGCACACTGGACCTATCCAGGGTCTTACTTCTTACTAGCTGTAAGGCATTGTTTCCCTTAACTGCACAGATGTATTTTCCTCATTTATAGTAACGCCAGTTGTTTGTCATTGTGGGGGGTTTTTTTTGACTTTGTTTTGTTTTTTAGGTCATATGAGTGTGTGTATATGAAAGCAGTGATGTACAAATGCCTTTTTCATTTTCCTTTTAATTTTTAACCATATTCTGGGTTCAGAGTACAGATAAATCAGATCCTGCAAATGATGCAGAAATGAACATAGCCAGAAATATTGAAGTGGCTACTTGATGGCAGGTGCTTTTGTAGTTTTTAGGAACAGAGCCAAATTAGATATTTGGGTGTCTCTCCTCATGGAGATTGTCAGATAGGCCCCTAAGAAACTTGCAGTGTAGTGGGAGAACAGACATGTAAATCCCTACACTTTGAAACACATAAATATGTTAAATGTTTTCTTTGGTGCCTTTTATGTATTCGATCCTCACAGAAGTTCTACAGATATGGCCATAGTTGGTTGAATCTGCAGTGCCTGGAAGACATCATTTAAATGTAGATTATAAATGTATCCCAGTATCTAAGATGTGGGAGGGGGCAAATGTTAAATTTAGCCAACTCTGGTATTATTACCTCTACTTTGCAGATGCAGAATCAGACACAGGAAGGATAAGTGATTTGTCTGAGAATTCAAAATTGCTCACTGATGGAGTCAAGACTTGAATCAGGAAGTTTGGCTCCAAAAACCTGTTTTCTATTTCACTGCTTCACAAAACCTTCCACAAAGAGCAAATGAATTGTAGGTCAAGTACTGTGGGGGCTGCCGATTAATCAGATTGGCTGTACTATGAAAGATTTGGAGAATGTGATTGCTGAGAGAGGTTTAGACTCATGCGTGAAATTTCCCTAAGTAGAGGAGAGGGGATGAAAGTAATGAAAATTTGAAAGGTGGTGTAGAATTTAAGTGGGCGTGGTTTTTTACTTTCCTTCTCAGTTTTCCCAGGGGCTCTTTTCATTATCTCCAAAATACTAGGTGATCTTGTTTGCCATAACTTCCAAAAATTGTCTGTTGTTGCAATGTCAAGGTCTATCTTTTTGAGATTCCCTGTTTTCCAAAGTTCCTAATATATTTTTCCTGTACCCAATATCTTATCTTCAGGGCAACTAAAGTGGTTTTTAGCACCTGTAAGGCTAAAGCACGTGATGTGAATTATTTATCTGATTGTCTCTCTGCTCAAGATGAAACACATGAGTTTCTACAGTTTATGTCACTACTCAGCTTTCACTGTTTCCCTATGCCAGCACTTACATTATGAAAAATATATTTTACTGAATTCCTACCATGAGTTTCTTACATAGAGTAATGACCACCCCCTCCTGCATTCTTGCCTGGAGAATCCCATGGACAGAGGAGCCTGGCGGACTGCAGTCAGTGGGGTTGCAAAGTCAGACACAGCTGAGCGACTGACACACTAAAGATTTTTTAAAAACTGTAATTTTGTCATTTTAATCTCCGTATGTGTATATTTGCTTTTATTTTATTAGCTCTGAGTTAGTGTTTAAGAAAACAGGATCTGGAGTAAGATCTGTTTGAAGCTCACGTCTTTATGATGTGACTGTACAAAACCTCTCTGAGCCTGCATTTCCTCATATGTTTATAAAAAGTTACTGAGAAACTACTTTGCACTATTTTAGGAGTTAGGGATACATCAGTGAACACAAAAAGTTCAAAAAAATTCTTGTTCTCATGGAACTTACCTTTTAGTTGGGAGAGATTGACAATAAATAACAGAATATTAATAGTACTTAATATTTTACAGGTTTTTTTTTCCCCCAAGAGTAAAGTCTTCTGCATATAAAGTTTTCTCTCCATAGTGTGTAAGAAATGTGAGCACTTATTATTTATAAAGTTTGATTCTTTACTTCACTTGACTAGTCTTGTGTTGGGATAAAATTAAGTTTCTTGAATGTTACTCATCTCAGAAGTGGACAGTTAGTAATAATTTTTCACTGGTGATATTGACTACGTTAGGTTTCTCTACTGTTGTTGAGGGGTGTGGACAAGTAGAGGGATGGCAGTTAATCACTCATCAATGTATGTACTTTGTTTTTATTTCCAACAGCCACCAAAAAAGACATCCAAAAGAGAAAAGCCCAAACAGAAAGCCACTCCTAAAAGTAAAAAATCTGTAAAAAGTGCTAATGTTAAGAAGGCAGATAGCAGTACCACCAAGAAGAATCAAAATAGTTCCAAAAAAGGTATGTTAGAAATGACACATTTTCAGCAACCCTAAATAGCTACAACTTATATGCTATAGTGTGGTTTTTAAACATATGTGAAAAATAGATAAACTATGAAGAACTTTGAGGGGAGTATACCAGTTTTGGTTTTATCATTTTTCAAAATCGACAAAAATTTCAGTGCGTGTTTTTATAGGTACTATAGAGCAGTGATCTATAATTTTTTTAATTTAGTACCTTTTCAAGAATCTGATGAATGTTTATAGAATCTTTCCTAATCTGTCTTGAATATTAATTTATTTTTCTATGTAAGAAAAAATTTATTTTCATGCCATAAAATATCTTACTTTTAGAAAGTGAATCTGAGGACAGTTCGGATGATGAACCTTTAATTAAAAAATTGAAGAAACCTCCTACAGATGAAGAGTTAAAGGAAACAGTAAAGAAATTATTGGCCAGTGCTAACTTGGAGGAAGTCACAATGAAGCAGATTTGCAAAGAGGTAATTTGGATAGATACTGAGAACATTTTCCTTTTATTTGAAAAAAATCTTTCACCTATCCCTCAGGTTAAAGCTAGATTCTTACATGCTTTCATTCATTGAACAAGTATTTATAGAACTACTACATGCCAGGTGTTCTTGTAGGCACTGGGGTACCACTTTCAGTAAAGTAGTCAAAACCTCTGCCCTATTAGAGTCATTTTATAAACAAATAGTCGAATGTATACAGTGACTGAAGTTAAAGTGATACATTCCAAACTGCATAGGAATAATCTTTTTCCTAACCTGGAAACAATTTTTATTGATGCATCCCTACATTATGTTAGTTTAACCGAGCAGAATCTTGTGGGCTACCTTACTTTCAGTACTACTACGATAAATGAGGTTAGATTCCAGGTTAGATTCTTAGCTCAAACTTTTGTGAAATTCTTTCTGATACTTCTCAGGAAATGATCTAGTCTTGAATATGATTCCATACTCTAGGTTGAGATTAGAAGATTTTAGAATCTGGTTTCTTATGGTAAAATGAAATTAAAATTTGAAATGTACTAAAGGTAGAATATTGTTAACTTTTTTAAGGTATCAATTATTGTTTCTCATATTCATTCAACATTAGCTGAGCCTCTGCTGCACATCAGGCACTGGGATAGGTGTTAAAAGTGGTATAGGGAAATGTGTTCGCATCCTCTATAAGTTGTAACAACTTTGGGGAATAGTTAGGTAATATGTTAAAACTTAAATGGCAAGTACCCTTTAACCTAGCAATTCCATTTCTAGGTCTCTATCTTAAAGACATAGTCACATCTACACAAAATTATTTCAATAATGTTCAGCCTGTCTGTAATACTGAAATCAGAAACAACCTAAATGGCCTTCGATAGGGAAATGTTTAAACTGTACATCCACACTTTTGGAATACTGTGTAGCAGTTCAAAAGAACATCGAAAAACCTGCCAGGTATTTTCAAGTTTTTAAAACAGAGGTATTTCCCTGTTATGTAAACACAGAAAGACTATATTGCCATTGACATGTTTATATGTTTGTATATAAACTTATTTCTAAAGATCTGGAAGAATAATAGCAGACTGATAGCTCGTTTCCTCTGAGAGGAGTGGCTGAAAGTTAAAGGAAGACAAGTACTGTTCATTTTAATGACTTTGTGAACACATTTATGTAATTTTAAGGGGATTATTAGTAACACAGAGAGGTCAGGTGAGAAGAACATGAGGGTTTTTTTTAACTCCGTAAATTCAGAGAAAATTATTGGCCCAGTAGCAGTTCTGCAGGATGGTACATGCCAGGGTTATCCCTTTGACTGAGAATTAATAGCAAAGTGAATTAAAGTTTCTGTGTTAGTAATTAAATTGGAGAATGGTACCAGCTGATCAAATATTTTTTAAGGTCAGGGAGGGAGAGTGGAAGCTTGTGTTAGGCTAAGGGACAGTTGTGAGAAAGGAGAAGCTGAAGGTCCTGAGCCTTGAGAGATGGGTCCCTGCAAAGGGAGACAGAACTGTTGATGGATCCCGTACACATGAATTGGAGAAGAGGCAAGTCAGAAAGTTGAGGAAATTCAGAGTAATGCCTTCTCAACTGAGAGCAAGTGTGTGGGGCACAAATAAGGGGAAGTTGCTGCTGGTGAGGATGCAAGGGGGACCTCATTAGAACTCCTTGGGATTTCTAGGGGGCTGTGACGTTGAATACCACAAACTTAAAACAGGACCAGTCTTTTTTTAACTTTATTTAAGTATAGTTGATAAAAGACCATTCTTTTCAAATTTGTTATATTTTCCTACAGAATTTAACCATAGAAAATTGGTAGTTAGACAAATTAAGGGTTGGAGTTTTGCAGAGAAAGAACAAAAGGCAATCAGTTAGAGTAATGGAAATGATTGACCGTGTTTGCAGAGGTTGGCGAAATACAGCCTGTGGGCCATTGTACCACAGCTATACCCACTCCTCTGAGTATTTCCTACAGGACCATTTATGCTGCAGTGGCCTGGCTGAGTAGTTGTGACTAAAACTGTCATTGGAAAACTGAGATCACTTCTAGCCCTCTGCAGAAAATGTTTGCTGACCTTAAATTGTACGATAGGAGTGAAGCCAGCCAGGTGTATATGGGCAGGTCAGGACTAGAAGTCATTGTGAAACCAAGTAGTAAGTATCAGATTGAGAAGTCTAGAGGCAAAAAATTTAGGAGTGGACTCAAAGATAAAACTAGATCTCAGTGATAATAGCTTCGGGGAAGGGATGGAACACTGATGTGGAGGCTGAAATTCACCAGAGTTGAAGTTGAGGAATCATAAACGCGTTAGATGCTGTAACAGAGAAAAAATAAAAGGATACCTTTAAAAAATGACTGACAGGTAACCTACCAATATAAAGAATTTAATCCACTTAACTAAGATCTTTCTAGATGGTTTCCTCATGCATGTTTATTGTTAACTCAGCTGTACTACTATATAAAACACTGAGAATGCACGCTAGTTTATTTTCTGCTCTATATACAGTATTATTAAAACTACTCATTTGCTGTAGAATTCTATATAGTGAATGAACCATTGGTGGTCAGCATGTACTGTTCAAAGCTACATGTAGCTCTTTGTCCATAGCACAGATTTCTTCATTATCCAAAGAGAATATTATTGGATTTTTAAATCTACTTTTGTTTTCCCTTTTCACTATAGGTATATGAAAGTTACCCTGCTTATGACTTAACTGAAAGAAAAGAGTTCATAAAAACAACTGTTAAAGAGGTAACTATATCCAACTTTTCCAGTTTTGATCATTTTAGACTTACAAAAGAAATTACGTGTAAATACTGCATATTTTTCAAAATATTTATGTCTTGATTTGTTGCTCAAAATTTCCTCAAAATAGATAGGAAAATATAGTAATTTTCATCCCCATTTTAGAGCTTAAAAATAGAACATTAGTGACAAAACTTGGTCTCAGATGAAGATACCGGCTCTGTGTACATGGGCAGGCAGTCAGCTCCAAGGAGCTCACGCGACCACTTGAGCACGTGTTCCTTCCTGTCCACCAGTTAAAGGCAGGAGAAAATCAGCAGTAGCTGGAGTCTTATATTGATCCCAGCTGGCTTCCCACGGTCGCAGTAGTAAGGTAGAAGTTAAAAAATAAAGCGAGGTTTTGATTTATGTGTACCACATACTGTATTTTGGATATGAGGAACTGTTTTCTTTTGTTACAGCTGATTTCTTGAGAAAGAGGACAGAGACAGAGGACCTGTGCCCATGGAGCTAAAGATCTGACTTATATACCATTATACCAGCAAAGAGAATGTATTTCCTTTTCTAAATCTTTGCAAGCATTGTTGGTAGAACTCCCTGCTGACCTTTTTATCTTGAGTGTTAGGTGAATTGCGTTTGCCATTTTAAATTGCATTTTTATGCAGTTTTTAGTTTAAATTTTTGCATGGCTACAGTAATTGTCCCTTGCTTTTATAGCTGTATTTTGTACATTTTGGATTTCTTTATATAAGACTAGATTCTTGAACTGTTGTAGTTTTTAGTGTACTTGCGTACTATTAGCTTAAGTCATACTTTTAATCAGGTAGAACAGAAACTATGGTAATTGGCATTTATACATGCAGAGACTGTTGCAGTATTTAGTAGATGAAATATTTTGAATACACATCTGTCAGTGTTAAAACCAGTGGCGGTGTGTTCATCATGTTAAAAATATATGACCTTCAGCTGCCCAGATGACTAAATTGGAACTTTTCTCCTGCATGTATATATATGTCAAATTGTCAGCATGACAAGAGTGACAGATGTTATTTTTGTATTTTTAAAAACGAATTTGTTGTATATAAAGTTTTTTTATTTCTTTTGTGCAGATCAATTTTTAAACTCATATAAGTAGGTATCTTTACAGTTATAAACTATAAAATGACAGTGTTCAGCCAGATGGTATGACGGAGCAGTGAAAGTCAGAATTCAGTGAAGAAAACACTGAAGCAATAGATAGTTCTCTGCTTTGCCTTGAAGTGTCATCAATTTATAGTTTTAGTGTTAACTCTGCAAGTGTCTGTAGATACATTTTATATTAAGGGTAGACCAAAATCAACACATCAAAACTTCAAAAATTGGGGGGATCTGGATCAAGTAGAAGCACATTTGGCTTCAAATAAATATACTGATTTTTATTATTCACTGCTTTTGCCCACATAAAAAGCTGGTATTTACAGGAAACCTGGCCACCTTTGTAATTATGGTTGAAAGTATCAACTGTAATGCCAGAAGATGATAATGCATAGACAGTAGTGGGTATCTGACAAAGTATTTTTCAAAAGTGATGTACTTATTGCTAACATTAAAGAAAGGTAACATAGTCACAGAATCAGGGGTGTTAAGTTTTGGCCAATCAGAATTCTGGTGATCAACACATGGACCACTCCTGAATGAGACTAATTTTGTCTTTTGATTGTCTTAATCAATTTATTAAATAATCTCTGAATTTTAAAACTGCTGCTTATGTGAGAATTAGGCCTTTGATGAACCAATGAGTGTTTAAAATATCTTTGCATCATAGTACAGAAATATATAAAAATATGTTGACTGCTAACAGGTATTTTCACAGGTTTGACTTGTTTCTTGATAAAGTTATTAAGATATTAAAGAAAGGTATACTTAATACAAATGAGTGAAATAAACAACTAAATGAGACTTGAGAACTGGCCTTTGGTTTTAAATACTTGATTTGTTCCTATAAACCTTGTCAATAAAAACAATAAATCAACGCCTCTGTCTCTTTGCATTTGATATGTTAACATGTACTTCAGAGTAGAGATTTTTTTAATGGATTTATTAGCCTTGTAGCCCATATAATTTGGAGTGCTCATCACTGGTAATTGATTGCTTTTACTTTGAAAAAATACATTACAAGGAAATCTGGGCAGGGCGGGGGGGGGGTGGTTTGTGCTCTCTCAAAACGAAGTTGGTCAGAGTTCACTTGTCTGTGATGCTTCACTTGAAAAGGATACACGGTATAATGCCCACGACCTGCACGGTCTAAGGAGGTTTGGAGGCTGAAGGGATTGAGTTGGTGTCTGTGAAAGACTGGTGAAGATGTATCTGCTGAGTGTGTATTCATCACTACAGTGCACAGTGTATTTGAAAAACATGTTTTATTAAACAGTTTTACACAATCAGCTGTTCACAGTCTGCAGTTAAAACACATTCACTGCTATTAAACAAAATCTTCAGGTAGCAGTGCAAAACATACTCGAGAAAAAAAAGTACCGTGGCTCCTCAAAGAACAAAATGTTAGGTGATGTCACTTGAGACAGGAAATGAGGGGTTTTTTAAAAATACACATTTACTGTACTTTCTTTAGGTAGGTCTCCCCCCTTGTTTGCTTATAGCACTATACAAGTTTAAGTGCCCAGAAACCAAACTAATGATGGACTGTGAACCATTTCAACTTAAAGTGTTTTGCATTTATCACTTGACACATACTATTTAAACGTTTTAATACAGGAAACACTTGAAGCAGAATACTTCCCAATCAGTACCAATGACTTTCCTTAGATAACCCTAAGTATCAACCTTTTCCTGTTAACTTTGAAACCAATTTACTGCTGTTTGCTTTCTTTCAGCTGTATCATACTTCTGGGGAGGGAGGTTTGTCTTAAGTTCTTTCTAAAGTTCACAATATATTCTTTGCATAAAATACAATTTCTACTTACAACCTGACTTTAAAACTACCTAATATTTTGAAAAGTGGTTTGAAAGTCATTTTGAGTCCTTTTTAAGCTGACCAACATACTGAAAGAATCCTTCAAAGACTTTTTAAAACAAAAGCACTGAAATTACCCATATTTCTAACCTGTAAACTGAAGTTTCTTGGCAAGATGGGCATCCTGAAGACCCTGAAATCAGTGTTTATTTTTTTGTCATGAGTGAAAGAAGGAAAAAGTAAATATTCACTATGTTCTCAGGCTTTTAAGATATGGCTTATAAAATGTGTAATATTTATCCCAGGATATTTCACATTTTTCTGCAGTTTTCCAGTGGACCTGCCTATGGAATACTGAAAACAATTCTATAAAAAATATTCCTAGAGACTTAATCAGTTATTTTAAAAAGAGGCAGTAGGGAGAGACTTCTATTAAATTATTCTGACCCTTTTGCTAGTGGTTGCCAAAGTTAAGGCTATTTAAAGTGTCCCATCTGCACAAACATGGCTCTAAGAAAAATAGCCATATTCTGTGTCTAAAGGATGAAGACCACACTCTTCTCTTCTCCATTCTCACTGGTACCACACCTGTATTGTTGAAAATTTTGCCAATGAGTGCACAGATCTAATATGTCTTATTATAAAAGATACCTGAATTTAAATTTCTTTTGAACACCTAATGGGAGGAAATACGTACAATATAAAATAGAAGTTTTATTTACCTTGGAAGAGTTTGTACTGTATCCAAAAAGGGAAGATTTCTATCTAAATTTAAGTAAAAGCTCAATATTAGAACTATATAAAAATCTTAAGGCTCATTGGCAAAGATACTGATAAATTGTCACAGAAATACATGGCTTTGTTTTTTTTTTTAATGATTCCTGCTTGACTTGGTTTTTCAATGTGTGAAAATTGGTCAGCCAAAAAAAAAGTCAGATTTCAAGGGCATCTCTTAACCATGGAAGAATCATATCCAAGGTCATACCTGAAGGTTATATTCTGCCTTACTCTGAAATTGGAACATTTAGCACTAGTCAGACCAAAGGAAAATGCTATTAAATATAAGTGCTTATAAAAGGATTCTTGTAACCCATGCTTTCAGAATGGTAAAAACTGGTTTATATTACCATGCCACCTTGGAACATTTCAGTTTTGCTACCTAGAGAGGATTGTTTGATTTTATCAAAATGAGGTCTAACATGTTTTTCAAACCTTTCCATTTGGGATACAGAAGAAAGCTGCGTCCAAACAAATTCTATTTAAAATGCTGCGATCTTGCTTGCTTCTCGAACACCACTCAAATATGCCCCTGTAACAGTTTGTGGAAAATGCCTGTTTGTTGCCTGTTAAAAAAAAAAAAAAAAGTTATAATTCGAGATCATGTATAAGAAATTTAGATGACTATAAAAATATATCAAAATATAATACGAACTTACACTTTCCTCCCATCCTCCTAAAATGTTGCCATTCCTGTGTGCTCACAGGAACACTCGACTCACCCATCACAGGACCTGAACATTTCTGGCTTATCTCACCATGTTTCACCAAATTCATTCTACACAGTCAGCACTCGTGTGAAGTACTGTGTGACATTCATGAAGGTATTATGTATGCCAGGTACTGGAGTTAAGAATAATGACTAAGACACAGCCTCCTCCCATCAGACAAGTAATCAGTGGTAAGTCAAAACGAGCACAGAAGTGAATCAATTCATCCTTGGCTGGAGTTTTGCTGCATGGGTATTAACAAGAAGAGGTGACAAACAAGGGGAGAGACAAAAGGTGAGGATTATCAACAGAACCTCACCTGCAAGGAGGTTATAGTGGGAGGAGAGTAAGTAAATGAGGTCAGGAAAGTCAGGCTTGGATTTACAACTGTTAGGTATTTTCTGTCGTTGTTGTTAGGTATTCTTGCCTGGAAAATTCGATGGACAGAGAAGCCTGGCATGTATAGTCCATGGGGTCCCGAAGAGTCGGATGTGACTGAAGCGACTGAGCATGCATGCAACCAAGACAGAGTCTGGGATGTGATTGTGGGAGAAGAGTAGCTAAAATGTAGTCAAGTAGGTCAGAGAAAAGGGAATATAAGAAACATGAAGTTCTACGTGAATTTAGGTTCCATGTCACCCAAACTGATGCTGGAATGAAATGGAAAAACATCGCGGTGCCAAAGACTTTAATAAGTGGGAGGATGATCAGGAGGTCAGGGGGAACACCATTACTCGGGAAAAGAGTAGCAGAGTAATAGGAACGTCAAAGGAAATGGGTTTTATAAGAAGTACTTAGTCACTTCAGTCGTGTCTGACTCTTCGACCCTATGGGCTGTAGCCCGCCAGGCTCCCCTGTCCATGGTAAGGGCAAGAATAATGTAGTCCACCAGGCAAGAATAACGGAGTGGGTACCATGGCCTCCTCCAGGGGATCTTTCTGACCCAGGAATTGAACTTGGGTGTCCTGCACTGCAGGCACGTTCTTTACCACTGAGCTACTGGGGAAGCCCTCTTACAAGAAGTTGAGGCAGCAACTGGAGAGAGTCCCTTGGACTGCAAGGAGATCCAATCAGTCCATCCCGAAGGAAATCAGTCCTGAATATTCACTGGAAGGACTGATGCTGAAGCTGAAACTCCAGTACTTTGGCCACCTGATGTGGAGGACTGACTGACTGGAAAAGACCCTGGTGCTGGGAAAGACTGAGGGTGGGAGGAGAAGGGGACGACAGGATGAGGTGGTTGGATGGCATCATCGACTCAATGGACGTGAGTTTAAACTCTGCGAGTTGGTGATGGACAAGAAGGTCTGGCGTGCTGCAGGCCATGGGGTCACAGAGTCAGACACAACTGAAGACTCAACTGAGGTAGCAATTGTATCAAAGCAGCAAAGAAAAGTCAAAACTTCTAAAGCCTGTTCATGGCCCTTTGGCCCTCTTAGGGCCATCTCTTGGAAGCAGTCGACAGTTGTGGCCTGGAATGCAACCATTATGCTCTTTTCCTACAAAGTTGGTGCTTTACAGGCCAATGAGGAAATCAAAGTCAGCTGGTTTTAAAATGATAATTCTTTTGTAATAATTCAAAAGTCCTGAAAAGAAAATATTAAAAACACTATTTTAGATGAATCAAGGAGAACTGTATAATCCTAAACTGTATTAGGGTATGAAGACAGATGAAAAGAGTGCTGAGAATTTACTGTATTTTGATGAACTGGATGGATGTGGAGGGTGGGGAAGGGGTGATGGGGAATAGAGAAAGCAAACTAATTCAACCCCAGAAATCTTTTTTGTTGTTGTTGTTTACCATTAATTTTAAAAATACTGAAATACTGAAAAGAGGGATCTAGGAAGTATGAACCCCAACTCTGAAAAGTGGTAAGGAGGAATCCTGGGAGGACAGATTGGCAGGAGTCCCCAAGATAAACTAGAGCAAAGAGAAGATGTCAGGAAAGGGGGTTTCAAGGAATGGAACCTACAGGCTGTCTATAGGGATTCAACTATGAACTAGAGAGGACTCAAAGTGGGGAGGCTTGCGCCACCCCTGGTGGTCCAGCGGTTAGGATTCTGCAACTCTTGTGTTTCCACTGCAGAAGGCATGGGTTGGATCTCTGGTTGGGGAATTTAGATTCCCAGGCATGGCTCAACAACAACAACAAAAAGTGGGGAGGCTTAAGGAGCGGTATAAAAAGAGTTATGGAGAAGGAAATGGCAACCCAATCCAGTACTCTTGCCTAGAGAATCCCGTGGACAGAGGAGCCTGATGGGCTGCTGTCCCTGGGGTCGCACAGAGTCAGACACCACTGAAGCGACTTAGCATGCATGCACTGGGGAAGGAAATGGCAACCCACTCCAGTGTTCTTGCCTGGGGAATCCCAGGGATGGCGGAGCCTGGTGGGCTGCCATCTGTGGGGTCGCAGAGAGTCAGACACGACTGGAGCAAATTAGCAGCAGCAGCAGCAGAAAAAGAGTTAAGCTAATGAAAAAAGAGGCTACTATGACTGAAGAGGAAACAGCTGCGTAAGAAAAGAATCAGCGGTTGCCTTCCTGGCTCAGCAGTAAGCAACCACATCACATACGCACTGACACTAATTTAAAATTGGATTGTGAAGTAAACAGACGGAAGAGACGAAACAGGCTAAGTCCTTAACCTGACAGGAAGTCTGGAGGTAATGTCTTAACTTCTTAAATCCAAAGATGACAATGTAAAAATCTTAAGGCATGATGTAAACTCCAGAAAAAAACAGCAAAAAGAGTTAAAAATGGCTGCTCAGGGACTTTGAGGAGGATGTTGTCAGGGTACCTGCCGTTCGTTGCCATAAGGCTTTTGATGGTATTTGACTTCGCTTTTAAGCTCTGAACGCAGACCATTTCAACTAAAAGCAAGTGATCCAAATGAAAGCAATCGGGGTCGGAGCGACGAAACCCACCTCGCCAGCAAAAAAGACGGTTCCTTGTATTTCCTCAGCAAGGATGTCGTAGGCCTCACCGCTGCCCCCCGTCTTCACGAAGCTGTATGCCATCTGGATCCAGGGGTCTGTGCTCCAGCGGGTGACAAAGTACTTGGTGGGATCTGGGACCTCCTGTGTCAAGCAGAAGGGATCGGAAGTGACTTGGACTGGATGCAACCCAACCGTTCTAAAATTACAGCCCTCCCGCCATCCGGAAAGTGAGTTAATCCCTGTGGCATTCTGGGACAGCAGCTCCCACTATGACCCTCCTGCCCGCCCGTTGCTCTGCCCAAGGCTCCGGATCTGTGTCTCTTCCTCTATCGCTGCCCCATCTTTCTGACCTTACCCAACACACACGTCTCCTCACTTCAACACCTTGTCCTTCTGCCAGAGACAATTTCCCCACCTACCAGGGGTCATCACCAAAGGCTAAGAGTCCAGGTATTCCTCTTCCCTGGGGCTTCCCTGGAGGCTCAGACAGTAAAGAATCTGCCTGCCAATGCAGGAGACCCAGGTTTGATCCCTGGGTGGGGAAGATCCCCTGAAGGAGGGCGTGGCAGCCCACTCCAGTATTCTTGCCTGGAGAATTCCATGGACAGAGGAGCCTGGCGGGCCACAGTCCATGGGGTCATGAAGTCGGACATGACGGAGCGACTAACATACACGCACATTCCCCTTCTCATCGCCTGGAACGCGCTGGACCAGAGGAGGGGAGGGACGAGCAGGTCTGAGGACCTCTGACTGGAGTTCTCAACAGGCCTCTCCACAGAACAGCTACACCGGTCATGTTTCACCCTTTTAAGTTTCAGATAATTCTGTAGGCTGACCACTGCCAAGCGCCACCATGAAACAGATTTCTGTGCAAACTGTGTGCCAAGTTCCAAATAACTGATTTCAAAACGAATTTTGAGACAAAAGTCCCAGGCGAGGGACTATTGTGAGAGAGAATTGCATCATGTAAAATAAGCAATACCCCGAGAGCCCCCCTCTTTCTAATGTACATTATGTTTTGAGTCATTTCTCTTCTTTCTACTTCTGCTCCTTTATTGGAAAAAAGATATACATCATGCCATTTATAAATCTCCAGAGACGGTGAGATTTAGTAAACTGGCAAATAGAAAGTACCTTGAGCTTCTTGGAGAAAAGGGAAAGAGACTAGTAGTGGGGGTGCAAGAAAATTCTGGACAAAGTCCCTTTGAATGGAAAACTGCTGTCAAAGCTTGCTAGGGTTTGGGAACAGGATACCCAAATATAGGATCAGTGGAAAATGATGCTGAGTCTTTTCCCTCTTGAGGAGAGAAAGGGGATGTGCATGATGTGAGGAAAAAAAGGAAGAGTGTGTTAAAGGAGGAATGGGGTACTATTATGAGCTGCCCTGTGGCCCCTACTCAGCTTCAGATGATGAAACCCTAACCCGCAGAACCTCAGAAGGCAACTCTATTTGAGACAGGACTTCGATGAGCTAAGTCAAAATGACGTCATTCAGGTGGACCTTAATCCAGGATGCCAAGTGCCCTTCTAAGAAGAGAGGATTAGAACACAGACGGCATAGACAGAGGCGAGAGAACAGGAGGACACAGGGGAAGCAGCCATCTGTGAGCCAAGCAGGGAGGCCTCAGGGGAAACCGACCCGCCACCTGCACCCCCTCGATCTAGTGTCTAGCCTCCATAACTGTGAGGCGATGGATTTTTCTTGCTTGGACTACCCAGTCCGTGGCAGTCTGTCACGGTGGCCCGAGTAAACTAATGCAGTTACTCCAGTGGAAAGTTGGGGCTTCCCTGGTGACTCAGATGGTAAAGAACCTGCCTGCAATGTGGGAGACCCAGGTTCGATCCCTGGGTCAGGAAGATCCCCTGGAGGAGGGAATGGCAACCCACTCCAGTATTCTTGCCTGGAGAATCCCATGGACAGAGGAGCCTGGCGGGCTACATACAGTCCACGGGGTCGCAAAGAGTCGGACACGGCCGAGTAACTAACACTTGGATGTTAAAAGAGAGGAAGACTGCGGCCCGTGGCCCTGAGCCCCTTCATGCTCGGTACGAATGGATTTGCTTTGGGTCCGCGCCGCTCTGAAGGGCACGGGAAGTTAGCGGTAAGCATGTTTCTCTTTTCAAAGAGCGTGCGTCTGACCTGCTCCTTGAAGAGCTCGCGCAGGGTGGCCATGCACTGCTGCAGCACCTGCTTGTCCTCCAGGTTCCGGACGGCCGCCACCGCCTCCCCCGCGATCACCGACATCAACACGCTGTGCTGCTTCTGGACACGCGACAGGGAAAGGCACTTTACACGCCGGGCTCTGCGGACCCAAGTCTCCAGATGCACGGGTCTAAGCACTGGGGCGGCCAAAGAGTTCGTTCGGGTGTTTCCATCTGATCTCACGCAAAAACCCGAATGACCTTTTGGCCAACGCAATAAACGTGACCCTCATCCTCATAGGTCACACGTCATCATTTCCTACTGTCTTGTGGCCCAGGCCACCCACCTTCATTTATGCATTATATTGTTCCCTGCTGGAAAAACTCCAGAAGTCATATACGTGTCAAACCCCCAGGTTCTCTTGGCTTTTCCCTTCTAAGAACTTGTTTTAGAAGAAATGGATTGAGATTGAGAAGGGAAGTCTGAAGATATAATAATGGGGGTGGGGGAACCCTTCTTGAACAGTAAGGACATTCTGCTCTTGGCTCCCATGTGGAACCTTTGAAAAAGTGTCTTGGGACAGACAGGCAGGAGGAAAAACAACTGTGAGGCTTTGGCAGGACACCAGCACAACCATCACTTTCAAGCCCAGGTGAAAGTCCTCTCCTCAGTCATCCTCCCCCAACCAATCACGTCTAGTGAGTCCCAGACCCGCCCTCATGTGGGCCAATCATACCTGCCCCCTCCCCGCTGGAGGACCCGTGGGGAGAATATTTCAAGTACCATTCATTACTGTGCTATCACCAATTCTCCCTAAGAGGTATTTTTCCATCAGGAAGAATTCTTCCACTTCCATGGCAATGAATTCATTTCCCAGGGACCAACATTAGTACTATATGAGAGATAGGGGGGCTCCTTTCCTACGGGAAGACGTGCCCTGCAAGTGTCCCCCCAGCATACAGACAGACATCCAGAGTGTCCACAATGTCCATTAGTTCCTGGGCTTGACACGGAAGTAACTACCAATCCAAATTCTAAACTGTTAACAAGGGAATTCAAACCACGTTCTAACACCCATGACTTTACCTGGGGATCCATGTCATAGAACACGGCAAAAAGCCCTCGCTTGCTGGCAGTAGGAGGAACGTGACCAAAAAAGTCAGCCCCTTGAACTTTACTGTCCCAAAACCTATAAGGAAATTGCAAGGCAATCTGGAAAGCAAGCAAGAGAAAGGTGGTTATTAAGAGTTCACTGAAACCAAAAGTGTGGCAATCTCTAAGAAGCCACCCATAGCTCTTAAATACTTATGTTTAAAAAAAAAAAAAAAGATGTTCCAAAAAACTCAAACATACTGCCTTTCCATTCTTCTATCCTTTGTTCTCTCTGTGACCATCTGTTTTTTAATACCATTCAGTCCCGTCCTCCCACGGATAATGGTGGGACCCACTGACAACCTCTAGGCTAATCCGAAGATGCAGGGCACTGCGGAGACTTAGTCTTGAAGCTTATGTTCAGGAGATAAAAGTCTTACTACTCATAAGTCTGCAGGTACCTACTGCAGCACTGGCAGATTCTGCTAAGGCAGTTTTTCAAGGCAAAGGAAGTGAAACCCTCTCCTCGTTGGAGCTAATTAGTGACGTGTACTAGGGGTTCCCTGGTAGCTCGGTTGGTAAAGAATCTGCCTGCAATGCAAGAGACCGGGATCCAATCCCTGGGTCAGGAAGATCGCCTGGAGAAGGAAAGAGCAACCCACTCCAGTATTCTTGCCTGGAGAATCCCATGGGCAGAGGAGTCTGGCGGGCTACAGTCCCTGGGGGGTCGCAAGAGTCAGACACGACTTAGCGACTAAACTACTACTAGTACTACTAGTGAAGGGCAGACATGGAAAGCAGGAAAAAAAAAAAAAATTGCTTATTTATATACCCCGTTCAAATCCTGAATAATGAAAAGTCTTTCTCCTGAATCAAAACTTGCAGAGCCCAGTCCACTCTCCTCTTTTTGTTTTGATAATATCCTTCTGTACTCTTCAGGAACAATTACTCAAAGGAAAAGGCAATCTTTGAATGTGACGTGGACTCAAAAATCACCTATTTCCCAATACCAGCAGTTTGGGAATCCCTGTCATCTGATACTCATCTCTCTAGTTGCCAGGCTTACGTAATCCAATCACCTTTTCAATGATGCCTGCTCCTAAGCTGTTGATGGCCTTCATCTTCTTGTCTGACAACGGTGGATTAAACTGAATGGCACCTTTCTGCAGTAAAGCCAGTGGTACAGTGACTAACACCTGTGGGAAATAATGAACCGTTCACATTTTGTCGAGTGTTTATCAATGGACCCTGTTGGGTTGGAAATCTTTCACTTGTAAGCTGGGGTAACTTCCAACTGAAACCGCGTGAGGTGTGCTGACTACTAAAAATATCTGCTTTCATCATTTCAGAGCAGGCTTTTTGAGTCACAGCCTGAAACTCCACTCTAATTTCTCTAAAAGCCAGAATACAGAGAAAAGAGCAAATGGGCCAGGTCAGGGTCAGGCAGAGGATGACACAGCAGGGTTAGCACACCTAGCATGTGGTCCTGGGCCATGAGCTGACTTGCAATTTTATAAGGCCTGTGTGTGTTAGTCACTCAGTCGGGTCTGAGTCTATGGCGACCCCATGAACTGCAGCCCACCAGGCTTCTCTGTCCGTGGGATTCTCCAGACAAGAATACTGGAGCGGGTTGCCATGCCCTTCTCCAAAGGATCTTCCCAACCCAGGGATTGAACCCAGGTCTCCTGCATTGCAGGCAGACTCTCTACCATCTGAGTCACAAGAGAAGCCTGCAATTTTATAAGGCAGTATTAAAAAAATTTTTTTTACCATTAGGAGGAATACTAGATATTGGCCTGATTCTCACCTGGGGAGTCACAAATATGGATGCTACTGACAAGTGGTTTTCAACTCTGGTCACATGTTGGAATCACTTGGGGAGCTTTAAAAACACAACCAGACCAGTTCAGCAAGAACCTATGTGGGGTGGGACTCTGTAACATTTCTTGTTAAGCACCTCCCAGGTGATTCTACCCAGAGAAGGAAATGGCAACCCACTCCACTATTCTTGCCTGGAAAATCCCATGGACAGAGGAGCCTTGTGGGTTACAGTCCATGGGGTCGCAAAGAATCAGGCATGACTTAGTGACTAAACCAACACCACAGGTGATTCAGAGGTGCAGCCAGGGCTGAGAAGTACTGCTAGTCCAAAGTCTATACGACCAATACTCACTACCTAGCTAATTAATGGCAGGAACAATATGAGGAATTATTCCATCCGCCCTGGAATTATACACTACCCTGTCTTTCCCATTTGACATGCAATCCGTCATTTCTGTATGAATACCAAGGACTATGAAATATTTTTAGTTAACTGAAAAGCATAAACACAGCTAATCCCAGTGATAGTTCATCAGTTATACTTTTTGGTAAACACTTCAGACATAATTAAATAAATCTATGGGGGTTATTAAGCCCCCTCCACCCCCAACACTTTGTTTTCCAACACTACAGAAATCTCAATGTGATTTCATATATCACATTACAGCACCATTCACAGTCCACCTACTAAAGCTGTTTACAAAAAATTCAAATGATATAAAAGTACTTCTGCCAGTTTCAAGATAAAAACACAGTGTTCTTGATCTGAAAAAAGGTTCTGTGGTATAGAAACAAACACACCACCCACTTAGAAACCACTGAATTAAACAAAGGAAAAACAGGTTGCTAAAATGCAGGACTTCTCAGAGCCTTTAATATGTTCTTATTTAACTTGAAACGTAGACTCGTATACATACTTTACAAACTTATTTGGTCAAAGAATTTATTTTCTTGTTCAACTCTCAGAACTAATGCAGCAATACCCAGAATTCCATCCGCCACGAATCTATATGCTGGTCAAATAATTAAATCCGATTTGTACATCCACACACAACTAGTGGAGATACAGAATTCTTCAGGGGTCAGATAAGGCTCCAGGGAGATGGCTAAAGGCAAGCCACTCGGTGGAAAAGCCTGGTCCCTCTCACTCCCCAGGGGAAGCACAGTGCTTACCTTCTGAGCTGGACACGCTGTTCCGTCCGTAGTGGTAACTTGCACTTCATCTCCAGAATAGTCAATACTCTGTACCTGCTCAAGAAAAGCAATCATGGAAAACATAATGAGGGATGGAACCACACAATTCGGGGTCCTCTCCAATTCTCTTATGATGGGAGTTTACATTTCCAAGGCAATGGCGAACCACTTCCTGGCATTCGAAGAACTAAACAGTTATCGCTTCCTTCAGGGAACTCTCCCTCCGTCATTAAAATTTATAAACACTATGTCAGAATATAGAAAAATCTTTACAACATTGTGTAAGGTGAAATACAGACATATATATATATGTAATTGCTTCTATGATTATAACCATGTACAATATGATTTCATAGAAATGTATATTTGAGGGGAAAATTTAAGTGTGAAAAGAACCACGCTGGGTCAGGGAGGTGGTGAGCCACCTGAACGCTTGATTATTAATAAAAGTGCATCTCAGTCACTATTGTTTCCAACAACAGCAGCTACCTAATCGACAAAGATAATGCAACTGATCACAGTATAAAAAGTACCTGCAGACACTGGCTGAACGTCAAAGCAGGCGCCTGTCTGCTACGTAACCTACACGTCCCAAACTTCACATGCTCCAAATGCCACCAAACCCAAGCCACCCACCGCTGTGGACACTCACGGGAGACCTGAGCCGGATGTCCAGTCCCTCGGCCAGTTTTTCTAAGATGACGGAGTATCCGGGAGTGAGGAGGGTGTGGTCACCCGCAAACTGGGCAAAAAATTCATTGTGGTCCCAGGAGCGAGCAGACACCTGGGAAACACCAGGAGAGGTTGGAAAACAAGAGGTGGTGGAAAACCTGCGGCCTGCACCTAAGGGACAAGAAAAGGAACCCAGGGTGGGAAAAGCCATCCCAGGCAGGTAGACAGAGGGTGAAACAGGAAGGAAGAGGGGAGTGACGGAAGAACAGATAAAGCCAGGTGGACGCTGCGGCCAGGGGAAGGAACTTTCTCAGTGATGCACAGGAAAGCTTATTTTAGAACAAAATGTAGATGTGATTTGGCCATGGGTACCACTCCCTGACAAAAAGATGTATTATACATCAACAACACTGGAAAAGGAGAATTCTATGAGAGGAGACCTGCATCTGATCAACTCCATATAGAAATATGCCACCTAGATGTCTTCAACATGGAAATTCCATAGAAGCTGAAATGCAGCATGGTTTTGGGAAAGTGTTATTCCAATTGCAAAGAATCACCGAATGCAAACATCAATTGTTGTCCCTCCCTCACCCTTACCAAAGAGGATAATTAAGTCTGGGATCATCCACAGAACTGTGATTCAATGGTGCAGCATATATGCGTCGCATGATCAGAGTTGGTGACATGAATTGAAAAGTGAAAGTTAGTTGTTCACTTGTGTCCAACTCTTTGCGACTCCATGGACTGTCGCCCGTCAGGCTCCATGGAACTCTCCAGACAAGAACACTGGAGTGGGTAGCCATTCCCTTCTCTAGAGGAACTTCCCGACCCATGCAATTTTAAATTTATTTTAGCAAAATGAACAGATCCTAATTGCAAAGATGCTCTATTCTGGTTTCTTAAGAGCAGTGTTTTCAGCCCCCAGTTGCACAGGCATGCCTTGAGGGCCCCCCTGAAGAGGGCAGTGGACAGACACAGGCCCATGACCCCTCCCCCTCAGCACAACAGCCTTCCTGTCTTCAGGTTGATAGAGTGAGCATCTTCAAAGTCATTATTTGCAGAAAGGCTTCTCCTGCTTTAAAGAATTTTTTTTTTTTTTTCAAAACCACAATAGGGTTCATATACTCTAAAGTTGTGGTTTGGGGACTTTTAAGCAGCAGACCCATGGATCTCTGTTATCCAGACCATCGTGGGCTCAACATTTCGATATGTGAACACACACACACAGAAAGAAGCATGTTCAAAGCCCACCTGATGAAGGTTGCTGCCACAGGCATATTCCAGGTTACTGAGATGGAACTGAAGCACCTGCTCCTCCAGCTCACTGAACTGGATTCCAGACTCTTTGATAAAAGCTTTGTAGATCTCCTCTATCTTTTCTGCAATGGGAAGGGAGCAAAGCAGAAGAAAAAAAAAAGTTTGGACATTATGGTCCAATTCCTTATCCTTTGTGCTCCACCTCCTTCAACCCACAGGCCCCAAACTTTGGAAGATCTTTCCCAGGTAGACCCAGGGGAAAGGGGAAATGTCTTGACAAGGTTGGTTTCTCTCGGGAAGGAAAAGCATATCTTAACGGGGAACGAAGCTATGAGGGTCTTAGGTCTTCAACCCTGTTTCATTTCTGCTTAGTGGAGAACCAATTTTTTCTTTTGCTTGAGATAAAGGAAAAGTAACCACTGTATATATAAATACAGAGAGAATTCCCATTCCCTTTCCGCTCCTACTGCACCACCTTAAAGTCAAGTTCTTATAACAGCTCACCTCTACCAAAAGATCTATCATAGACTGACAACTGGCTATCGTCTCTCGCAAACATTCCAAATATTCCACCATGGACTTCCACGAAGGCAACTCACTGGCTCGACACCTTTAATTACTGGTTCTCCATTGCCTATGTAATAAATTCCAAAACCCACAGCCAGACAGGGTGAGCACATTTTTAGCTTTTCCAAAGACAGCAAACCCCACCTGCCCACTCGCTCAATCTTTTCCTGGTAAATGCCAACCCTGCCACGTCTGCTACTACCATGCTTCTCCCTGCCGCTGCACCCCAGTCCCATCCATCCTTTATAGACCAGCATCATCTGGTCACCACCAGCCTCAGGAATCACTCCCTGGTTATAACCCCCAGCACTTATCCATCCCATTCAACTGGAACTTTCAACTACACACACATCCTTGTGTTATCATTCCAATGACCGTCTTAGATTCCTTCTGGGGGGAGGTGGAGGGGGAAAAGGCTTGTGCCTGACAAATATCTCAGCAAAAATGACCTCTTTAGAATGTTTCCAGTGATGACAACCATCCAACAAAGACGGGGCAGACTCAAAGCTTCTATAAGGCATTCTGCACATGCTTGACTAGAGCCAAAACTGGGTATCAGTTCGCTTCTTTTTTTTTTGCCAACTGAAGGTTCTCATTAATATGTTCCATTCTTAGGCTAGACTGCTGTATGGAGATGTCCACGGCATCTTTGTGCTACGCTCTTGTTCCTGGACCTCTGGGTTTTTTCCACTTTCAGTACCTTCTCATACCAATCCCACCCTGGTCTCCCGCTATATAGTTTCTGTTTTCCTTTGGGTTTCGTAAAGGTGTGGGAAGAACCAAGATTGCTAAAATAGTACATAAAATTAAAGTATAAGCAGGCTGAGAGAAGCCTTCATGTGATTTCTACGTAAATAACATTTTAAAGCTTTCGTCCATTTGCTTTGTGAAATTCACTCTAGCTTCTAACTACTTATACTTTGGTCTTCTGAGCTAAATCTAACGAGGTGAGAGCTCAGACACCTGAGATACTACACTAGGCAGGCTCTAATGGAACCTCATGTAGAGATGGGGGCATTATTACTAAAGCTTTTCAAAAAACATATCAATATGATGAAACAACTACTTAGAGAGTAAATACTGCTGATCCTCCCTTAATAACTTGTTTTAAGTAAAGCCAAAACATTACTAATTTTTGTAGATAATGACCCTGAAAGAACCATGATGAGAACACCACCCAGCGACTGTCACACAAACACTAACCAAATTCTGAGAACATCATGCAAGTCCACCTAGTTGCTGTCTTCCAGAAAATTCAACTACTTGGCACTTGGTCTGGGCACTACCACATTTGACTAAATGATCCCAGTCAACCCCAGGACGTTTCTAAAAGTGTTCTGTTATGGTTTGTCTGTCAACACTTTTACTAAAGGCGGTTAGAAAGTGGGTCCGTCTCAGAGGTGAAGACTTGAGGTCATGGGGGGTGGAGTGGGATGGGATGAGAGGATTAAAAGAGGAGACAGACAGTCCCTGCTGAGAAATTTACCCCAAACAGAGAGGGAGCCTATGCCAGAACCCGCACATAGAAACACAAAGTTGAAGCCAATTAAACACCCTGGCAGTTGAGTTAAAATGCTCACAATGTAAGAGACTCCAACATGCTCCCGAGAATTACAAATGAATACATTCAGGTCATGAAATCGTAGGTTAAATAAATATCAATTTAAGAAGCAATATAGTTAAGATCTCAGCTGGCGCCCTCAGAGAAACGAGCTGTTACTGTTAGGTTTTCTAGAGGGTTATGGTGAATATGGTCCATTCGGTACCAAAGCCTAAAAGTTTTGAATTACAATTCTTATATTATAATATAGAGTCTTGCATTCTTAAACAAAATATATGTATAAAATAAATCTTAACCCTCTGTCTGAAAAAGGAAAAGAAATCCTGGCACATAGAAACTCTTATCTAGAAAAGTCATTACACAGTGGTTAGTTATTCACATAGAGCTTATCACATGTTTTCTTAAAAGCAAGCTCTTCTGGGAAATTGAAAATTAAACATTTACATGATTTTTTAAAACACTGGCTATTGTGTGAAGTAAGCTGTGTGTGTGTGCATGTGCACACACACATCTAAAGGTCCCTGAAGCAGTTTTGCTCCCCTTTGTGGAATGGCCAGTCGAAAAGGGATGCTCCGAAGGACTATTCTCATTGGGTCCACCCAGGCTTGTGGATGGATGATGCTACCGCTGATCAAGCTTAAGTTAGAATGAGACTCAGATGGAACAATCAGAACACCATTCTCCCCATACCTCCTAAAGGGACATCTTGGAGCTGAGTCTTATCCTTCCTCCACTCAGAGACCACATCCAAGAGAGCATTAAAATGAAAATCCATGCGCTTGTCAATAGTGGGGTCAGTTATTCTTCCACCTTCCTGAATTAAGTCACATCTTTCTCCAAACTTATGCATGCTGATGCCAAGCTTCAAAATAATAAGAATAAGAAGGTGAAAAGTTTTCCCTGAAAAAAATAGGTACAGGTTCTAAGCTGCAATCAGACAGAGCTCTCATGGAGCAAAGGGTCAGTAAGGATCTCTCAAAAATACAGGCTGATCAGGGCATGGCCACAAAGGCAGGCAGTGAAAAACCAGCATGGAACCGGAGAATGGGAGGGTGCCAACAAGTTTCAAGGCCATGCCCTCCACCAAGATTTATCCATGCTTCAGACGCTATCACTGCACACCACCCCTCCCTGCTCTAACACTCTCTCTCCTCTGTGGAATCTCATGGGAAAGAGCACACAAACGCACAGACACTCACAAGAGTTGAGGCTGAACTGACTGTCAATCAACAGTTCACGAAAACCCTTGGGTCTACCACAGGTCTTCAAAGAAATCAGGTAGGGTTGCTTGACGAGAGACAGGAAGCCCCATTAATGCTCAGATAAACAATGAATACTTTTTTTTTTTTAAAGCATAAGTAGGTCCCAAAGAGTGCATGCAAAATATCCCATGTGATACTGGGACATACTTATATCAAAAAAATGATCGGTGTTTATCTGAAAGTCAAACTGAAGTTGCCATTCTATAACTTTGTTTGCTTAATCTGGCAACCCTACAGCAATGAGCTAATCAAGTGGCCTGCAAATTAACACGCAAATATAATTACAGACCTGGGGGGGGGGGCGGGGAGGGGGGATTAAGTCTTCCAGTTCCACCTTCGGAGGAAGGAAGAACTGTACTTGTTCTCATTTACTTTTCAGAAGGGATGAGGGGCAACACATCATTCTGGGCTTATTACGTGTTATCTAGAGGCATTTTAATACTGCACACAAGCAAACTGAGACCATCTTTTGTTCATCTGCAGCACAAATCGTAAAGAAACTCACTTGCTCACACATGAGTGCCACTGGGTTGTTAACACAGCCATTGACAATCTGGGCCCCTCGTCCCACCGTGACGCCCGAGAAAGACTTATCATCCCACACTCGGCCTCCGATTCTGTCTTTGGCCTCCAGCACAGTCACCTAGAAAGACAGACAATCAGAGAAGCTGAAGAAGATGGAACAGTCATAACCAAATGCAGCACAAATGTAAACTGACACAGTAAGATGAGTTTTGCACATCTAGTTAATACATTATCATATTATTAGAAAAATGACTTTAAAAAGAGGGCAGTGTGTCAAGGATCCAGCAATTCCATTCCTGGGCGTCTCTCTGGACAAAATTATAATTCAAAAAGACACATGCATCCCCATGTCCATAGCAACACTATTCACAATAGCCAAGATGTGGAAAAAACCTAAGTATCCATCAACAGATGAATGGAAAGAGATGTGATGTACACACACACACACACACACACACACACACACACACTCTCTCTCTCTCTCTCAATGGAATACTATTCAGCCATGAAAAGGAAGAAAATAATGCCATTCACAGCACCATGGATGGACCTAGAGATGATCATACTAAGTGACCTAAGTCAGAAAGAGAAAGACAAATGCCACATGATATCACTTATATGTGGAATCCATTACACAAATGAATGTATCTGCAACACAGACAAAAAAAAAAAAAAATCACACGTGATTCTAAGCACGACCCCACGGGATTGGCCAGCACAGACTGGTCCCACAGCCAGAGTACTTTATCTCCTCCAAATCTCTGATGCTGGAGGCGGAAGCAGCTGCTCTCAGGTGGACAGCCCTTGGCTGGAGAAGCTGGAAACGGGAAGCCTCTTCAGTGCAAAAGCAGTCCTTTAGCTTCTGGAGCCCCAGGAGCAGTCCTTCAGACGGCTCCAGGAGGCTCCCGAGCTAAGCATCTCTGAGGTTACTCAGAGGAATCTATTTCCTAACCAAGAGGGGTGGTTTCCCCAGAGAAAGGGGAGAACAACAGAGGTCCCCTGAATATTCTTCTTCCTTGGACCTAAATTCCTCACTTTCTCCAACTAGAAAGGCTTCAGTTCTCCACCTTCTCTCTGACTTCAGATGAACCCACAACCATCCATTTCTAGTTGCTTTTTTAGTTTGTAAGAAGAAGGCTGCATGTTAAAGAAATCTCCTCCTCCCCCGACTCTGGCTAGAAATAACTTTTTTTTTTTAATCGAAATATAGTTGACTTACAATGCTTCTGGTGTACCACAAAGTGATTCAGTTATACATATGTATACACATAATTTTTTTCAGGAATAACTTTCCCTGTAACATAATGAGAATTTCCCAAGCAATAAACAAGTAAGAAACCTTGGTCCTAATATCTATTGCTGAAATATACATATGGCCAATTAAAATACCTCACAGCTTAATACCTCTTAGGATATATTTTGAAATGCAAACACACTTCCTATAAACTCAACTCAGATTCTCCTGTTTTTGTTAGTAGTACATATAGAATCCAAGACGTAGATCTTGCTTCCCACCAAAAGGAAAACCTCTGAGGCACAACCACTGAAAACTTCCTCATTTCTGAAACTCCACCAGCAGAGAAGATCCTGTGAAAAACGTTGATTCTTTTAGCCACACAGAGCACAGCGAAAGACTAATTCAATTCTACCAAATTGATTTTCATGTTTGGCTTAATGGAAAACCAAAGTCCTTGCAAAACAAGTTTTTAAAAAATGGAGAAATGAGTCAGACCTAGGAAGTCCCAGAAATCTGGGAGACTTGAATGAATTTAATGGAAATTAGATACTGAATTGCACAATTTTTTTGTAATCGACTCTATTTTGGCTTTTTACAAGTAGAATAAGGCAATAAACTAGATAAAAAGAAATAATATATCTAGCTAGTGGGAAGTTGCTATATATCGTAAGTAGCCCAGTTAGGTGCTTTGTGATGACTAGGGATGGCAGGGGAGGGAGGTCAAGAGGGAGGGAATATATATATATAATTACGGCTAATACTCATCATTGTATGGCAGAAACCAACACACACAGAAAATAAAGGATTTCTAAAAGTATTAAAAATAAAATGCATTTTGATATGAAAATGAAAAAGAAAGAGTATCTTTCCTTGGGGAAGAAGGCTACCCCAAATACGGTAGTTTAGTCGCTAAGTCATGTCTGACTCTTGCGACCCCATGGATGATATAATGTATGTAGAATTCTTTGCGAAAATCAGGAACTAGTTTCCAAGTCTTAGAAAAATTTGGACCAAAGGAGCAGTTAACCATCTGTTTTCACCTCCATGTCCTCCAAGTCTTACCTTAATTCCAAAGTTATGCAGTTGCCTAGCAGCTGCTAATCCGGCTGGACCAGCCCCAATAATGATGACTGATTTCTTTACGAAAAGAAAAAAAGAAACAAAAATCCAATTAGAGCAATGAAAAAATATGTACTAGAAGGGGCCAACTGCCAAGCAATGTTAGTTCATCTGTATTTCTTTGTTGTCCCGTTTGTAGAAAGGTACTTCCCTAAAGAACATAACAGTACTTGTCCTAAGTCATCCACCCCTTCCTCTTTTCTACCGTCCAGGGGAACAGTGGTTGATATTCTTTCCCCTGAAGAAATGCATAATCTACAAAAGTCTCACTTTATAACTTTCAGAGTGATAATGTGAGTTTTACTTGTATTATTAACATACAACCATGGATCATGACCATTGGTAGCAGCAATGCTAGAGTGACGGTCACCTACGTTGTGGTAATCTTTAGGCAGAAGATGCTGGTCGGGGCCGACGCTGAGAACTCCTGTGTTGATGAGACCTTTCCTCGTCATAAAATAAAGTATCCTCTCCACCTCCTGAACGCATCGAATGCGCACGAGACCCCGGACGATGATGTGAGGAATACATTTCTGAGGAGTAAGAGCTTCCTGTGTTTGGAAATAAAACCAGATTGTTAAACTAACTGACCGAAAACAAGTCTTGGTTCCTCAAAAGGGGAAAACACAAGAATGACCATATGACCCAACAATTCTATTCCTACGTACGTACTGGAAAGAACTCCAAAGTTAGTTTCCAAAAAAATGCATGGTAGCATTATTCTAATTGCCAAAAGGTGGGAATGATCCAAGCGTCCGTCAGTGGATTACAGTGTAAAGCTAAATGTGGTCTATCCATACACGGACTACGATTTGGTCGTAAAAAGAAATGGAGTACTGACACATGCTACAACAGTGAAGAACCTTGAAAACGTCAAGCTAAGTAAAGAAGCTAGCTGCAGAAGGCCACATGCTACACGATTCCATTTATGTGAAACACCCAGAACAGGCAGATTTTATAGAGACGGGAAGCAGGCAGTGCTGTGCTTAATCAGTCGTGTCTGACTCTGTGCGACCCCATGGCCTGCGGCCTGCCAGGCCCCTCTCTCCATGGAATTCTCCAGGCAAGAATAATGGAGTGGGTTGCCATGCCCTCCTCCAGGGGATCTTCCCAACCCAGGGATCAAACCCAGGTTTCCCGCATTGCAGGCAGACTCTTTACCATCTGAGCTACCAGGGAAACCTAAGAATACTGGAGTGGGTAGCCTATCCTTTTTCCAGGGGATCTTCCCAACCCAGGAATCGAACCGGGGTCTCCTGCATCACAGGTGGATTCTTTACCAGCTGAGCTACCAGGGAAGCCCAGAAAGTAGGCCAGTAGTTGCCAGAAGCTGGGAGAAGAAAGGAGTGGGGAGTCACTGTTTAATGGGTGTGGGATTTCCTCTTGGAGCAATGAAAAAGTTCTGGAACTGCATAGAACTGATGGTTG
The DNA here is from genome assembly GCF_963930625.1 of Muntiacus reevesi. Lineage (NCBI taxonomy): Eukaryota > Metazoa > Chordata > Mammalia > Artiodactyla > Cervidae > Muntiacus > Muntiacus reevesi. Next base: position 39,986,898 of record NC_089268.1, read on the forward strand.
TATGACACTTAATGCCACTTATATATACTTAATGCCAATGAATTGTACATTTTACAATGGTTAAAACAGTAAAAATGATAAATCTCACATTGTGCATGTTTTGTGTGGTGTGTTAGTGGTCAGTCGTGTCCGAGTCTTTGCGACCCCATGAGCTGTAGCCCACCAGGCTCCTCTGTCCATGGAATTCTCCAGGCAAGAATACTGGAGTGGGTTGCCTTTCTCTTCTCCAGGGGATCTTTCCAACCCAGGGATCAAACCCTGGTCTCCTAAATTGCAGGCAGATTCTTTACCATCTAAGCTACCAAAAAAAACCCAAAAACCTCCCAGGTAAATGGAATCCACCATTTATCACTGAGATAGAGTAAGACCAAAGGGAGGTCTGCCTGTCGAAGGAGGAAAGGAACAGAAGAGGCACACAGCAATCTCTGTTTTATCACCTAAGCTTCCCCTTGCAGAGAATGACCGATACGGGGAGTGTGGGTGCAGCGCACACCACAAATAAATTCCTGACTCAATAAACCACACAACAAAGGCCATTATAGAAACCCAGGCTGCTGTTGGCCCTGGGATCTGAAAAAGCTGGGTTCTCATCACTGATAAGATGAAGGAGGAACGGACTTAGGAACTTTTCAGGGAAAAAAAAAAAAAAGACCCTGACCTTGTTTACTCCAGAAGCTTTGGTAAGGGTTGGTTCAGCTCAAAGATTCAAGAGTAAGGTGGCCTCCTCGCAGGGTCGTGAAGTTAGAACAGGTTTGGGCCACGGGGCACAGAGGGGAGGTGCCCATACTGTCTTTCCTCTACTTGTCCCCAGCCCCCAGCTCCAACAGAATCTGATCAAGCACAGGAAGATGACTACAGGCTCAAAATACGAAAGAAACATGTACAACATTGGCTTGGATTGCAGCAGAAGATTAAAAAATGTGTTTGTATTCATGACTTAAAAAAAAAAATCATATTTAGTCTGACTCCTTGTTTGTTTTTCTGACTCCTTAAAAGCAACCATATTTTAGTTTCCCCACTGGAGTATTAAATAGACACATGTTATGATCTTATTACAAATTAAAACAGATCCACACTGACAAGTGGAGGACTTTTTAAATAAGAGTCTTCCACAGCATAAGTCCAATTTCAAAGTCAACTAAAAAGAAATGTCATGAAAAATGAACCCAAGGCTGTTTCTGAAAAATGCATCTTCACAGCTTATTTACAGGAAAATTCTGACCACAGTTTTGTTTTGTTCAGCAAATGTTTACTGAATACCTACTTTAAGGCTGCTGGGAGAGGAAATGAGTAATTCTACTTTGCCCAACCCACTCACCTGGGTATAATTCATATCAACTGCATTTATAGCTGTCACTTAATCGAATCATCTAGGGCTGGGGTCTAATTCAATGAAATACTAGAGCAGACCCAGAATATCTTTCTTTAACCAAGACTGGCAGTCTGGCAAAATGTTCTACATTCAGCAGTCACCCAAATAATTACAGAAGACATTAATAAATTGGAAAAATACTAGGGTCAGGAAAGACTTTGCTTAAAAAAAAAATTGTAGTCTCCCCACCCATCCATCCCCCAATTTATCTTCATCCCTTTCAAGCTAAGTGCTGTTTGAAGCCCCTTACATTCATTCAGTCCCAGAAAAGAACCAATCACTGGTTTCAGATGCTTGAGGATAACAAACTGAGTAAGAATTCCTGCCCTCCAGGGGGTTTATGATCCAATCTTTAATGTTTTATTCTTTTTTCTCCTGGCATTATCATTGGAACGCCTTGACCCAACTGTGCACTGTACACTCACTCACTAGAAAGTCAAGAGTTCTGGTGACACATGGCCTAAAGTAGTGGTTCTCAGGTGCTGAGACTCGGCCCCGTTTGGCAATATCTGGAGACATTTTTGGCTATCACACCAGGTGGTGGTGGGGGGTTGCTATGGCATCTAGTGGGTAGAGGCCAGGGATGCTGCCTCAACACCCTACAATGCACGGACAGCCCCCACACAGAGAGTATCCACCCAAACGCGTGGTGGAGACACACGGATCTAAAGGAGACCAAGCCACTCCTCTAAGAGAAGTCTGTGTCCACGAGCTGCTGGCCAGCCTGCCCTCCACTCACCTTGCAGTTAGTGAACCACAGGGCGAGGACAAGGTTCCTGAGGGCCAGATACATGGTGGGGTCCCGCGAGTACTCCGGGAACTCGTAGAGCTCATCCAGCTCCATCACGTCTGGCCTCACGCACAAGGCTTTGCCGCACTCGTTGGGCTGGTAGAAAGGCTGGAAGTACCGGTTCATGCCTGGAACTGAGGGGAGAAGCAAAGGAGTAAATCTCACAGGCTGTAAATTCCAAATCTGGGTAATTATTAGTCACTCAGTCATGTCTGACTCTTTGCCACCCTATGGACTGTAGCCCGCCAGGTTCCTCGGTCCATCGGATTCTCCAGGCATGAATACTGAAGTGGGTTGCCATTTCATTCTCCAGGGGATCTTCCTGACCTAGGGATCGAACCTGGGTCTCCTGCATTGCAGGCAGATTCTTTACTGTCTGGGCCACCAGGGAAATCTGGGTAAGCTGAAGAGCAGAAACAAAACAAACCAGAAAGGAGGGCCTAGACAAGCTTCCCGGTCTGTCCTACGTAAATGCTTCCGCTTCCTCTGTCCAATTAGACCTGCTAGGTGGAAATTAAAAAATATTTCCCCATTCTTTCTTCACAAATTCAATTTCTGTGGCACAGAAATTTAAAAAAAATTTTTTGTTAAAGAAAAACATGTGCTATAAAATCTGCCACCTTAATCATGTTTGAGTGCTGCTGCTGCTGCTGCTAAGTCACTTCAGTCGTGTCCGACTCTGTGCGACCCCATAGACGGCAGCCCACCAGGCTCCCCCGTCCCTGGGATTCTCCAGGCAAGAACACTGGAGTGGGCTGCCATTTCCTCCTCCAATGCATGAAAGTGAAAAGTGAAAGTGAAGTCACTCAGTCGTGTCCAACTCGTAGCAACGCCATGGACTGCAGCCTACCAGGCTCCTCCGTCCATGGGATTTTCCAGGCAAAAGTGGGGTGCCATCGCCTTCTCCTTTGAGTGCTACATATTCACACTGTTTCTCAACAGATTTCCAGAATGTCTTCATCTTGCAATCTGTGGTGTTGCAGAAGACTCTTGAGAGTTTCCTCGAACAGCAAGGAGATGCAACCAATCAATCCTAAAGGAAATCAACCCTGAATATTCATTGGAAGGACCGATGCTGAAACTGAAGCTTCAATATGTTGGCTGCCTCTTGTGAAGAGCCAACTCACTGGAAAAGACCCCGATGCTGGGAAAGACTGAAGGCAGGAGGAGAAGGGGGCGACAGAGGATGAGATGGTCGGATGGCATCACTGACTTCATGGACGTGAGTTTGAGCAAAGTCCAGGAGACAGTGAAGGACAGGCAAGCCTGGTGTGCTACAGGCCACAGGGCAACAAAGAGTTGGACACGACTTAGCAACTGAACAACAACTTCATCTTGCAAACCTGAAATTCCAAACCCAACCGAATGCCAAATCCCCATGGAGATATATCTTAAAAGAAACTATTATTGAAGTTTTTCTGATTAGAAGACAGGCTCACAGAAGTAAATAACCAATCACTAACCCCTGATAATCCTTGAGTGGTGTTAAACCCAGACTAACTTACGTTCTGCCTCTATGAAAGAAAGAAAAAAAGCCAAAAAAATGCACTGAAAAGGGTTTTTTTCCTACTTGCTTTTCAAGAACATTGTCCCATATCATTAAATATGACTTCCATGGACATACAGGGCTATCTTATTTATTATCTACTCCCCTATTTCTGGGCATTTTGATTTTATCCAATTACTTCACTACTATAAACGCCACACATCTTTGGACTGACTTCTGATAATCTTTCATAATTTAGGATAAATTCCTACATCCAAAGAGGATCTACTGTAAGGTTTTTGATTCACACTGCCAAACTGCCCTTCATATATGTACACACCGACTAATTAGTGCCTGAGGGCCTGTTTCATTCCACCTTTGTTAACACTGGGATTTATCACTTCCGTTGTGATTTCGACCACATCTCGATTTTTGGAGGGTCCAGTGCTACTAGTTAAAACCTTAATAAAAGGCCACAATGTCAAAATCCACTTGCGCCAAAGATGAAGTTTGTTAGTGTGCAGGAGATGATCTAGAATTCTCGCTAGTACACCGAGATTTCTGATGGAGAACTTTTTAAATCCCTTGAAAGTAAACAGTCATCAGTCTGCTTGCCTTGACCTGAAGTTTTTTCAAGAGTGGGTCGTTTTGACTGTTATTATCAATGGCATAATTAGAAGCAGAATGACTCAAAGAGAAAAAAAGAAGGGTGGCTCATCGAGTCAAAACTTTCTTCCGGCATGCCAGAGTGAGTAGGCACTATCATCAAATTACGCAGCTATCCAACTTTCAAAGAAATGCTCATTAAACTCCATAGGTACGATTCCTAGACAAGTGTTACAGGCGTTCCCAATGATTAAAGGAAAAGTTAACTAATGTATACAAATAATATGAGTGATCCACAGTAAAACCAGATTCATGAAATAATGAGGTGCTCTGTACCAAGTACACATTTAAAACAAACAAACAAAAAAACCATCTCTTCCATTCTGCTCACCCACACATTTCCAGGGCAAGGTAGGGGAGGGAAGGCAGGGAGGGCCAGGCCCAGCGCTCACCCAGCACAGAGGGGACCGCTTTGGGGTGCTCCAGCTTCCCGGGGCTGGTGTCGCTGGCCACGCGGTGCGTGCTGGTGCAGGATGGACTCATGCCCACGCAGTCTGGGTAGTAGGCCGAGAGCAGCGGAGCAGCCACGCTGTCTTTCAGCAAAGGAGGTAAGATGAGCATGGAGTACCACCAGTGGTTGGACACTTCCGACACTCTCTGCAAGGGGGCAGAGCAAGACAAACAGGGACAATGGTGGACAAGAGAGGGACATGCAGGTTCCACCAAGGACAGAGGGTTCTCGTTCTGTCATTCATTCTCATTCATCCTCCACCCTGTCCTTTGCCTTTGCTCAGTCCTAGGCCAGAGTCCTGCACAGGCAGACTGAGAAATAAAGACCCCTGATGAGATCTGGAGAGCATGTTTCTTAAGCCGAGTTCCTTCAGATCTACAGCAAGAGGTCTCCCTTTCCCCCCGGGAAAAAACTCCACCAACACCAGGTAAGTTTTTTTTTTTTCTGGCTGCGTCCTGTGGCATAAGGGATCCTAGTGCTTGACTAGGGATCAAAAGCATGCCCCCTGCATTGGGAGCACAGAGTCTCAGCCACTGGACCACCGAGAAGTCCCAACATCAGATAAGTCTTAACAGTGCCTCCACTGACTCTCCAGGAAGCCTAGGTTTGTTTAAGTCTGACACAAGGAACCTCCTTCTGTTCAAGAATCATTTATCACCTGGCCCTTCCCCCTTTTAACTTAGGATCTAAAGCTAATGGAAACTGCAAAATTCAGCAAAAAAACAAAAAAATTCTCTGAAGCAGCAGTCAAATATTACTGCTTTTTGCCAGAGGTTACAAAAAATTTTTTTCAGAGGGAAAAATACATGACAATCAGCAAAATAAGATGCACCGTGTAGACTGAACTGAAGAAACTATTTTTGGTCTTAAAACATGTGATCATATTCCAGATTTTGAATTAACATATGGAGTCATTCGATCAAAGCAGCCTGGTGATGACTATTGTGATAAAAATAAAATTTACCTGCTTCTGAAGCAACACTGCCAGAAATCCTATACTAGGCAGATTTTGCTAAACATGATCTTGAATGTATGCTCTAGGAATCTAATAGAGGAGAACCCTGGGCTCAGGAACCCTCTTGATGTTAGTTCTCCAGTCTCCAAGCAAATGCCACCTGTCATCAAGCTGTGGTTTATGAATTAAAGATGCATTATTTGCCCTTCAGATTTCAGAGTCCAAATCTCAGGAAGCATTTTCTCAGTTTACTACAACCCCAACATCCCTCATAAATTATTCCCAGCTGGTTCACACTTTTTTTTCTTTTTTGGATGGACCTTTTTTTTTTAACTTATTAAATCTACTACAATATTGCTTCTGTTATATACCTTTTGTTTTTTGGCCATGAGGCATGTGAGATCTCAGCTCCCCGACCAGGGATCGAACCCCCACCTCCCTTCGCACTGGAAGGTGAAGTCTTAACCACTGGACCACCAGGAAAGTCCCTCACACATTCATTTTTCTTGCCTGGTCCCTGATAGCTTTTCAGTTTGCAATCTTTGTCCTTAAGGCTTGTTTTAGGTCTGGCTACCCTTGACCAGCGCATGATGGACCAAAAAGAAGGAAAGTTCCATTTCATAAACCTGCTCCAGAGTCTTTCTTAACTGAAGACAAAAATAAGTAACTGGCATATGAACATCCAGGGACTCTTCTGAACTTTTTAAGGTTCTTTTATCCTAAGAATATGGGCTCTGTCCTAAAGTTCAGATTCCTTGAGAGCACAATGGTCTGAACACTAGGGGCAATATTCATAAAGTAATTTTTTAAACTGTATTTAAAGTTTATTTTTTCCTTTGTTTCTATAATGTCATCTCATTTACCGTGAATCTGGAAATTATCTGGGCCACTGCTTTAGTGTAGAAATGTTTGACGGTACAGTTATTTATTTTTTTTAATGCGGGGGTGTGTGTGTGTCCCACACAGCCTTTATGTAACAGAACAGACATGCCAGGGGTCAGTTCTCCCTCTGCCTGAACATCAATCACATTCCCTGAGTTTCACATCTAGAAAAACCACAAACTAACAATCTGAATCACTGTCATGCAGAATAACTCAGAAACTCATAATTAAAAAAAAAAAAAATCTGAAATAGCCGTTGGATCTGGCTCTGTGACAAAACCAGTCAGCTCAGGGAGCAAAGTTTCCTAAGACAAGCCGACATGTGGCGAGGCTCTGCCAGCTGCTGCCCCTTCCACATCTGGGCAGAGACGGGACAAAGCAGTTACGCTGAGGTCAGAATAACACGAGAACCCTCTCACAGCTGAATCTGGGCCAAGACCATCAAATTATGGGCCTCTTGTTCGTTTCCTGGAACGATTCAAGTGGCGAGAAGGTCATAAATTCCCCCTTGGAAAACAAGTATAACAAGTCTGATCCTTGTAGGAAGGCACGGCGTCAGTTTCTGCCTTTTTATTTCCTTTAAATATAAAGTGATAAAATTTTAGTGTTTTTTTTTTCAAGTTGGGTGAGGATCATTCATAACACTATTCCTGCTAGCATTTTCATCACATAGTTATCACGTGAGATTAAAAAGCCTTTGATCAGCAACCAAATAAAGACACTCATAACACTGTTACTGTGTTTTACTTATCATACTTATCACTGAAAGTGTGATGCAGGCTAATCTGAAACGTGTAGAAATACTCACTAGATCCTCTGGGAGGGAACAATGGTCTGAGGTCTCAGGCTGCAAAAACAATACAAAAAGTATTAATTAGGTTTAATTATAAAATATAGTCTTTTTTTTTCAAAGATTCATTGATGTGGACCATTTTTAAAGTCTTTATTGAATGTGTTATACTACTGCTTCTGGGTTTTTTGGCCTCAAAGAATGTGGGATTTCAGATCCCTGACCAGCACTCAAATGTATACCCTCTGCATTGAAGGTGAAATCTTAAACATTAGACCGCCTGGGAAGTCCCTAAAATACAGTCATAAGTGTCAGTTTACCTTTAATAAGATACCTCTTTTCATCAATTAGATTGGAAAAGAGAAAGTGTGATAAAACACCCACATGAGTGAGGGTTCGAGGAAGACAGTTCCTTTTGCAAGGATGTCCTCAGTGGCAACCTACAACAATATGTAATAATTCTGGAGAACAATCTGACAAAATATGAAACCTTTAAATGCATGATAATTTGGCATTATCTTGTATAACTGAAGATGTACATACTACGATCAGTTCCACATCCACAAATTCAGTCAGCCTTGGATTAAAATATATTCAAAAAAATTGCAGAAAGTTCCAAAAAGTAAAATCTGAATTTGCCGTGCACCAGCAACTATTTATATAGAATTTACATTATATTAAATATTAAAAGTAATCTACAGATGAACTAAAGGACACGAGAGGATGTGTGTAGGTTATATGCAATACTATGCCATGTTATACAAAGGACTTGAGCATCTTCGGATTTTGATACCTGCAGGGTCCTGGAATCAAGCCCTGCAAATATGACTGCATTATGCCCAACAATTCTAGTCTTGGTATACAGACATATCTCAGAGACACCGTGGGCTCAGTTTGAGACCAACCATTGCAATAAAGCAAGCATCACAATAGAAGCGACTCAAAAGAATTTTTTGGTTTCTCAGTGCATATAAAAGTTATGTTTACACTATACTGTAGTCTATTAAGTGTACAATAGCTTAAAAAAAAAAAACCTGCACATACTTTAATTAAAAAATACCTCAGGGACTGCCCTGATGGTCCAGTGGTTAAGAATCCACCTGCCAAGCAGGGGACAGGGGTTTGTTCCCTGGTCAGGGAAGATCCCACATGCCTTGAGGCAACTAAGCCAGTGTGCTAAAACTACAGAGCCCCAGTGCCCCAGAGCCCTTGTGCCAAAATGAAGACTCAGTAGAGCCAAAAATAAATAAATAAATAAAGTAAAAATACTTTATTGCTAAAAATGCTAACCATCATCTGACAATGCAGAGTTGTCACAAAGCTTCAATTTGTAAAAAAAAAAAAAAAAAAAAAAAAAAAAAGGCATATCTGTGAAGCGCAAAAAAGCAAAGTGCAATAGAACAAGGCATGACTGTTATTTTCTAGAGAGATGCTCGTCCACGTCGCACCAAGAAAAGGATTAGAAAATGCTCGAAGAAGCATAGTTTGTAAGAGAGAAAATCTAAACACAAACCAGAAGTCCATCAAGAGTAGAAGGCAGAAACAAACTGTACTACAGTCAAACAATGGTGCGGCAATGAGAGTAAACTGCAACACACTCCATGCATGGATGCACCTTCCAAACATAACAGTGAGCTGAAAGAAGCCACACCCAAAAGCATGCATACTGTATTATGCCATTTGCATAAAGTTCAACAGGAAGCAACATCCACAGTGTTGTAAGTTGGAAGGGTAAGTAGGGACCTATAGCCACACCACCACCCTGGAAGCTCCTGTCCTCTCTGATCTCAGAAGCTAAGCGGGGTAGGGCTGGTTAGTATTTGGATGGGGGAGAAGAGGAAGTTAAGTAGTTACTCTGGGCAGAGGGAAGGGATGGACTCTTTAAGTGAAAGGCGGTGCAAGGGTGCTTCTGAGAGGCTGGTCAATTTCTTTACTGTTCAGTTCAGTTCAGTCGCTCAGTTGTGTCCGACTCTTTGTGACCCCCACGGACTGGAGCATGCCAGGCTTCCCTGTCCACCACCAACTCCTGGAGCTTGCTCAAACTCATGTCCATTGAGCTGGTGATGCCATCCAACCATTTCATCCTCTGTCGTCCCCTTCTCTTCCTGCCTTCAATCTTTCCCAGCATCAGGGTCTTTTCCATTGAGTCAGTTCTTCACATCAGGTGGTCAAAGTTTTGGAAGCATCAGTCCTTGCAATGAATATTCAGGGTTGATTCTTTTCAGATTGACTGGTTTGATTTCCTTGCTGTCCAAGGGACTCTCAAGAGTCTTCTCCATCACCACAGTTCAAAAGTATCAATCCTTTGGCGCTCAGCTGTCTTTACTGGGACCTGGCTAAATGTGGACTCTGAAAATTCGCTGAGCTATGGCATTTTGACTTGTGTGCTTGCTGTTTGTATATTTCAATTTAAAAAGTTACCTAAATAAACTGAAGATTGGCATACCATGTGGTCTGGGAAATCTAGCCCTTGGAATATATTCCAGAGAAACTCTTTGCACGTGTGCACGAGGAAAACTGGAACAGGAAATGACAACCCACTCCAATATTCTTGTTGGAGAATTCCCTGGACAGAGGAGTCGGGTGGGCTACAGTCCACGGGGTCGCGAAGAGTCGGACATGACTCAGCACAGCACGGGAGAGACATGAAAGAACACGAGAGCCCCAAACTAGAAACAACCCCCACACACCTATGAACAAGAGAACAGACATGCTAAGGTAGATCCACAGCAAAATTACACAGCAGGGACAAGTAATGACTCAGAGCTGCAGGCATCAACACAGAGGCAACCGAAAAGCCTCAGTGTTAAGGAAAAGAAGAAAGCTGCAGAAGAACGCAAACAACAGGGTACAATTTCCAACCAACATAAAATATGCAAAACTTCACATGTTATTTAGGGTTTCATACATATGTATCAACTCAAAAACAAAAAGTAGAGGAACAATAAATACGAAATTTGAAATACTGCTTGCTCGTAAATACAAAATTTGAAATACTGCTTGCTCGTGCAGGAGAGGAAGAGGAAGATAACCACTCAGAGGCACCTCGGGAGTTACGGAGGCACCGGTCACGCTGTTTCTAAAGCTGGGTGTGGGGACACGGTGAGTGTTCAACTTTATTCTTTACTCCTTACACACAGATTATAAATCCTCTTGTGGGTCTAAGAATTATTTCAAATTAAAACAGCTTGATATGACTTCCCTGGAGGCACAGAACATAAGAATCTGCCTGCCAATGCAGGGACACGGGTTCCGTTACTGAGCTGGGATGATCCCCCATGTCTCGGAGCAGCTAAGCCCGGACGCCACGGCTCCTGAGTCAGAATTCTAGAGCTCACGAGCCACAACCACTAAGCCCGCAGGCTGCAACTACTGGAGCCCGTGAGCCTAAGCCCGTGTCTGCAACAAGACAAGCCACTGCAACTCAAGCGAGGCCCTCACACTGCAATGAAGAGTAGCCCCCGCTCACCACTACTACAGAAAGCCTGTCCCAGCAAGGAAGATCCAGGCCAGCCAAAAATAAAAACACTTTAAAAAACTGGATACGCTCTTTGACAGTAACGTTATTTCTCAGAATGGATCCCACAAATACACTAAAAACCAGCACAGGCACGAAGCTATTCACTACAGCGCACTCACTGATGCTAAACGTTTCAATGTCACCTAAATGCCCTTCGACCACGCCAAATTCATCACAATCCATTCAGTGGACTATGTACTATACAGTCTTTACAGGGAAAGAGATCTTTATGCACTGAGACGGAAGCATCTTCAAGATATATTAAATGACAATTAAATGATATATTAAGTGAGCTGCAAACAGTGTATGTTGTTTGCTACCATTCTTTTTAATGTTGTTTTACAAATAATCCTTTCCAGACTCTGTCCCTGACAGAGGACCACGCTGAAAACCAAAGGGACTCTGAGTCAATAAACACCATTTAAATAAATATTTCAAAAGTTGAGGCTATAGACGGTAATCAATCAGAATGGAGCTAGAGGGTCTCAAGGGAGGATTTCTTGGGCAGAGGGGACTTAAAAGATATGATACCATCCTTAGAGGCTATGATCACTCTGAGCTATACTTCTTTAAACCTTTAAAAAGTAGTTTAGACATTTGTTTCCAGTGCTTTAAAAAAAAATGTGCCTACCATAAATATATAATGAGAGCATAAAGAAAAGTTCCAGTAGGATAAATGAATCATTAAGAGTTGTTATCTATTAGAGTGGGAAGAAAGAGATGGTTTAAAGGGGACTTTCATTTTTTATTTACATATTATGTGTGTGCATGCAGTTACATATGCACACATATGTTCAATTTACTTTTTTAAACTTCAGATTATATTTATGTAATGCTTATGTAAAATTTAAGACTATAGAAAACAGAACTCCTAAATATTCATACCATTTTTCTCACCAGTTTACTTTGCAAAATCTTCCAAATATACTTATAATAATTACAAGTCACTTCAATAATATTTGTATCTTAAATCCCAGGCTTTGAAAAACTTTATCATAAACTTTATAAAGCTTTTCAAATGTTTCTCATTCATTCTTTAAAGCAGAATTTGAACTAAGAAAATATTTTGCTGGTGATAAATGCATATCTGTGAATATATTTGTACCACAAACCATTGAATTATGTACTTTAAGAGGGTGAATTTTGTGAATTAAGCTATGTGAATTAAGTCAAAATTTTCAGAAAGGAAAATCATCTTGCATCTGAGATTACAATTCCAAATATTCCCTAATGTACTGATAAAACAAGACACATTCTATAGATGAATGCTTTAACACTTTGAAGCAATTAGCACATTTTTCAACGCTAAGCAATTGTCAGATCTCCAAAGAAGCACAATATACCAATTAAAAAAGACTGCTAATAGCCCAAACATATTGTTAGTGTCGTTCAGTCGCTAAGTCGTGTCCGACTCTTTGCAAACCCATGAACTGCAGCATGCCAGGCTTCTCTGTCCTTCACTATCTCTCTGCATTTGCTCAAACTCCTGTCTATTGAGCCCAAACATATATTCATCCTTTACTAACAGGATCCTAATTTTGATGCTGCTACGAAAGATTTCCCTCCAGTTATAAAATATAAAACATGCAACAGTTATGGAATATCTTCTTCCTTTGTCCCCACTGTTGTTCAGAGTAACTGTGAGATTCTGTCCTGGCCAAAGAGCTATAAATAGAAATCTACTGTTGGAACTTCCAGGAAAGCTCCTGGTTTCCCAGTAAAACGAGGAAAGACTTGGCTTACGATACTCCAGCCTTTCCCATCTTTTCTGCTTTGAACTTGGAATGATGGTTGACAGTGCAGTAATGATCTTGCGAGAGAGCTGGAAACTAGAAAGAGAATTCCCTGGGCAACTATACCAACTCTGGACCGCCTGCTTCTAAACTGTCTATAATGAGAGAAAAATAAAAGCCTTAATCAGTTAAGCTATTGCAGCGGAGGTTCTCTTATACATGGGACAGTACCATCCTGATACAATGATCAAAACGATAAAGGAAAAATGTACGTCATTACTACCGACTGACAACTAAACTAACCCATCAATTAATTCAAACAGAAAACCAAAGACATCTTACCTTAACAGCAGTATTTGGTTTCATACCACAACGGTAGGTCTTTGCTATCTGGGGAGTCAGCTGGATCTCCTTGGTAAGCTGCCTCCATTTCCTACACTCAGGTTTTGTACATTGAACCTAGATGGAAAGTAAGAAGTCAAGGACAATGAGTTAGGACCTCTCAAGCGAGCATTTCTTCTGTCTCTTCCTTGGCCATCTCCTCCACATGACCTGGGTTAACAAAGGTTCAGCATCAAATGCATGAGGTTAAGTGAAAGAAGCCAAATGTAAAAGGTCACATAGTCTGATTCCTTTATAGAAAGCATCCAAAATGGTAAATTCATTACGACAGAAAGCAGATTCGTGCTTGCCAGGGGGTGGGGATAGGGAGGAATGGAGGTGACGGCTGAATGGGCACAAGTCTCCTTTGTGGATGATGAAAATGTTCTGGAAATAGATACAGGTGGGGATTGGACCACACTGTGAATGGACTGAATGCCATTGAGTTGTACACTTTAAAAGGGTTAATTAAAAAAAATTTTTTAATTTGTTTTTTAATTGAAAGACAACTGCTTTACAATGTGTTGGTTTCTGCAGTACAACAATGCGTATCGGTTAAAAGTGTGTGTGTGTGTGTGTGTTCTTCCCTCTTGAGGCTCCCTTGTGAATTTTTTGTGAATTTAAAGTTATGTAAATCTCACTTCAATTAAGAAAAATTTTAAGGTATGCAGAGAAAAGCTCAAATTACCTATAACATTAAATAAATTAGCAAATAACTTTTTTTGCAAATAATTTATTGAATGATGGTATATTTATATATATAATCACTAAAGTGTGTTTTCAAAGAATGGCTAAATAGAAAAAACAAAGTTAAATGAATTAAAAAAAACTAAAAAAGCTACTAAAAACTTACATGCAAAGCATGATTCTAAACCTAATTAGGATTTGCATACAAAGCGTGAAATTGTGTTTAAATAAACACAGAAAAACACGAACAGAAAAAAAGGAGAGATATGGACCAAACTTAGCAATGGCTATCACCAGCTGGCAATGAGTCTTTAGTTTCTTCTTTACACTACAGGTCAAGTTAGGTGATTTTTCCACAAAAATAAAAAATTCCTTTAAATAGTTACAGAAAGAATAAATAGAATTAAAGAAAACTTTCCTAAAAATTGGAATTATCATCCATTCCTTCGGCATTTAGTGCTACAAATGCTTTTGCTGCTGTTTAGTTGCTCAGCTGTGTCCAACTCTTTGTTACCCGGTGGACTGTAGCCTGCCAGGCTCCTCTGTCCATGAGATTACCCAGGCAAGAATGACTGGAGTGGGCTGCCATTTCCTTCTCCAGGGGATCTTCCCGACCCACAGATCAAAGCCCTGTCTCCTGCTTGGCAGGTGGACTCTTTACCCTGGAGCTACCAGGGAAGCCCTACAAATGCTTCACAAAATAATACAGTTTTATCCTTTTTACCCAGTAGGGGAGCTGCTGGTCTGCCATGAAAGCTTTGGGACTAGGTTCAGTTTTTCCATTGCTTGTCCATATTTTTTTCCATGTAGTATATTTGTCATATCCATCCTTATGGCTGAAAAACAATAAAAACAAATATATCAAACAATAAGCTATTCAGGTTTTCAAAACAGGAGGCAGATAGAAATCTTAGGTGAAGGAATTAACTAGCCATATTATAAGTGGGGAGGGGTAAGTTATCATAGCAGCCATAAAACAGGTTGCATTTTTAGTATCTAAAACTATCAAGAAGGGATGGTTACCTGTCTGTCCAGCATCCTCTAGCTGTCAAAATCCCCCACAAATTTTTCATTCCCGCCCCTCTGCATTGGCATAGAAGAGCAAAGCAGCTCCTAAATTCTTCAGAATTTGTGAACTACAGAGAGTAACTGTCTCATGGCAGATGCTTTCTGAGCTCTGAGTGCGCACACACAAGCATACACATATGCAAACTATTGCATCAAAGTTCTGGCACACCTGTAGTCAGCCCAGGTATGGATGAAACAGTGAAACAATTCAGTAACCAGGGGAAGGGGGTGCTTAACCATCTGACCCCCTCCACTGCCCAAGTCACCATCCCTTCCACCCCGGAAAACTCCAACAATTATCAGAACAAACCTTCTGTAGTAATGGTCAAAGCATTCATTACAGAAATGCTCCCCACAGGAGAGGTGATACCATCGGGATGTGTAGCCATTTTTGGCACATCTGAAAATAGGAAAAACAGATAGCTTTGGTAACGAATAAACACTTCTCACTTTTTTTTTTTTAACATTTATCAAAGACCTCCTATGAGCCCATTTTGCCTTACCTTCACTTAGAATCTTAATGACCAGGAGATTACAACAGAAGAAATGGAATTGTTGATTGACACAGAACAATGCATGGGGAAGACACAGGGACTTAGATCAGTGGTACCTAGCTGCCTGCTCATCAAAAGGGCCTGGGACTTAGTTTTATCAGGACTCCAGGGAGTGATGATAGGGTTTTAGCACATGACAGATGGGACGGCCGTAGGCTTGCCGCATGTGTGTGAAGGAGGCAAGTGTGGTCTCTAGTAGCAACATCTGGAAAGCTGGGATTGGGCCATCCCGTGGGCAATCTGGCAAATAAAACCTGCCACGCAGCCAATAATGTAGCAAAAGAATGAACTATAAAGCCACTATGAACACTAACACCACCACTTCTTTGTGATTTAAAAAAAAGAAAGAATTTGTTTTCCAGGTTTCATTGAATCTTAACTGAAGATTTTTTTTTCCACTGTAAGTAAAAGGTCATGCTTGGATCATCCCAACAAAAATGGCAAGAGTGCAGTTAGCTACGTAGTTTGAATGAGCCCTGTATGTATCTTTGGGGGAGGAGGTATGCTGTAAGACGGAGAAAAGCAGCCCAGAGAAATATGCAAACATTGGTCTCTGTAGGAAGCTCAAGGTTCTCTCTACTCCCCCCTTACCTCTTACCCCATCGCATCCTCAAGCTATCCCCCCATTCCCGACCACCAGAGGTACAACTATGGGGGATGCGACGTGAGCACGGGGGGCTGGTCACTGCAGAGCTGATACAGGCTAGTATCAGCCAGTAGGGAGTGAAGAGCGGGGTACGATGTGTACAAAATGTACCGGCAATGTCTCTACTGCAGGACAGCAGTATCTCTATGTATCTTTAGGAAGGCTATCTTTGAGGATGAATGGGCTCATTGGCAGGAAGGTGAGGCCAAGACATGCCGTCTAAACAGACCTTTCAGAAGTACTTGCAAAGCACACAGGACACGTGGCCGTACAGCCTGCTTTTTCACATTTCCTGTACTTTTTCTCTGACCCACCATCTTCATCCTCATCTGTCGTCTCCGGGGCCTTTTTCTTCGCCTGAGAAAGAACCAGCTGAGGTTAAGATCAACACTGGCCACGGCCCAGGGTGGAGGTGGCGGGAGGTTTTCTCCTGAAATCACTTCCAGGTTAGAAGTTCTAAGTGTGAAGATCAACAGCATCCTGGTAGTGGGGTAGGGGCTGATGATAACAGCAATTTCCTTGAGACTGCTTTGTGCAAACAATTCACTAATCTGCTAGAAATTTGGAACCAGCACTTCGACAACAGGTCTCTGAGTAGAGACCGAAAATGCATTCGAGCTTCTTTTAGGAAAAAGCTGTTTCAACTCTACTTCAATACTGATTATCTAACCCAGATAGTCTAACCAATAAAAAATTTAAAAAAAACTGTTTTACACAGTATCATAAAAAATGAAAGCCACTTTCAAAACAAAACAACAAAAAAATGAAAGCCACTTTCAAATTAAGACTGTTCTCTTTGCTTACAGAAGTTCTATCCTCTCAGTATTGTAGATTTAAAAACTACAATAAAAATTTGTAGACAAATTCTAGAGAAAGAATTACATCATTCAGTATTTTCCTTTTTAAAAAAATGGTCCTACAAGAAAGATGGCAGTGAGTAAGCCACCAACAGCACCCAACCAACCATTATAAGCTGAGGTCTAAATTCCTATGAATGACATCAAGCCAAGCATGATCTGGCCCCAGCTCACATCCTGGAGGCAACCACAGCTGAACACCCTGTGCTGATTCACGGCAATGCCTTTATCTCCGCCAGATAAGCCTTTTTTCCTACATTCTATCACTTTATCACACTGGAAGTCCCAAGGTGAATTTTTCCACTAGATTGCAAGTTCCTTGAGGGCTGGAGTTCTACTCTTTCATCTCTAATTCTTCAGTCCCAATCACAGTAAGTTTGTTGGCTCAAAACAGGGTCAATGAATGAACAAATAAGCGATACCTGCCTACCGGAACTCCTCAAAGGAAGGCTATCTGGAGAATGATCAAAAGATGCTTTTTTCTTTGTTCTCCCCCGCGAGGTCGCCATTGTATCAGAAAATCTGTCAAAAAACACAAAACAAAAAACAAACCAGAAAACAATTAAAAAAAAGAGCATCTGCTAACACTTTCAACACTCTGGAGTCAAGTTATTAAGTAGTTTTGGTGGTAAGAGTGCAGGCCGTACAGTTAGATGGCCTGAGTGTGAAACCACTGCTTTCAAGTTATTTAAGCTAAGACTAAGCCTCAGCATTCTCATATATAAAATGGGCACAACTAGTGTGTACCCTAGTATTGGTGTGAGGATTAAGTAAGATAATTGAAAGCACCAGGCCTAGTATAAGTACTCAATAAATGTTACCCATTAGTATATACATTTTACACATATACAGAAATGAATAACCTATAAACAAAAGACACGACTGTTTATAAAATT